>NC_044553.1:84159848-84838777 GCF_007565055.1 Rhinopithecus roxellana | reverse complement strand
GCCTCAGCCTCCGAGTAGCTGGGACTACAGGCGCCCGCCACCTCACCCGGCTAGTTTTATGTATTTTTTAGTAGAGACGGGGGTTTCACCGTGTTAGCCAGGATGGTCTCGATCTCCTGACCTCGTGATCCGCCCGTCTCGGCCTCCCAAAGTGCTGGGATTACAGGCTTGAGCCACCGCGCCCGGCCATGGTATCATTTCTTTAACCAAACATTATTGCTGGACATTTAAGTTATGTTTTGATTGTTAATGAACAATGCAGTATGTATATCCTTTTAAATTCTTAGTGTATATATGTGAGATTATCTGTGAGATTAATTCTGAAAAACATAATTTCTAGTCAAAGAACAGTGCACATTTAAAATTTTGATAGATTTTAAGAAATTGCCTCCCAAGAAGTTGAACCAATTTATATTTCTACCAATAATATATAGGCATATTCTTTTCCCAACACCTGCCAATCAAAGGTATTTCAAGTGCCAGCATTAATGTCATACAAGAGACATCAAATATACCACTTAGTGAAAAATACAGCATTCTATCCCAAAGAAAACTATTGATAACCCCTCTAAGCCTCCACCCTCCTATCTTTTTATTCTTTCATGGGTTATTCATGGCCAGTGTCCTCTTCCAGCAAGCTTAAGCCCCCAAATCAGTCCCTTTGTCCCTTTTCTTTTGTCATCCACATCACTTATCCATGATCCCAATTGGATTTCACCTCTGCATTTAGTACATTTCCATTTCCACTGCCACTGCCCTCATTCTGGCCTACTTATAACATCTTTGGATTATTACAAAACTAATCTTCCATTAAAAAAATTCTCCCTGCTATAATTCCTTCTCCCAAGTGCTGTAGTTATCTTCACAAGATCTGAGTATGTAACTGCATTACTTTTTAACTATTTCTTACCCATGCCTAGAGTTTTCACTTTGACCTTCAAGACACAATGGCCTGGCCTTACCTTTCCTTTTCAATTTTATTTCCCACTGCTCTCTCTCATGTCTTCCTTGCATAAACACATAGCTGCAATTATTCTGGATTTTTCATCATTTCCTGGATAACCCTCCATTTTCCTGTGTAATCCCTTTGCTTCTGTTATTTGTAACATATGCCCATTCTGCTAGGTGAAATTCTAGTTTTTAAAACTTAGGTCACATACAACCCCTTCCATGATATCCTGTTTCTCTGGCCAAAAGTAGTCTTTTCCATATGTGTCATAATAATGTATTTTGAGATATTATTAGTATCAAACATATTTTATTATGTATTTTAGTTGTACACGTCTTTTTCTCTCAGGAGATCACAATCACTTTGAGAGCAGTGACAATATCATATCCATTTTGGTATACTTCTCTATCCCACACATAATATATGTTTCTAGTAAACTGAATTATAAATGCTGTATTTAAAATTATTTATTTTATAGTGATTTTAGAGTTTTCCTCTTTGTTACAGTTTTTAGAAGATTTAAAAGTTTAGTATGTGCAGAGAAGAATGTCTGAATTAAAACTTGAAATATCTTTCAGATTCAGTGCCAGAAAGGCAGTGTGATGCCAGAAGAAGAATAAGGTCTTGGAAGTCGTGTATGTTTAGACAGGAGTCCCAGTGCCATGACCACTTTTTAGCTATGATTATATAAAAACCTGAGCCTTTTTCCTTGTCTTTAAAATGAGGTGACTGGAGTAGGTCAGTGTTTCTTAACAAATTTCTGTTATAAAGCATATGCCAGATTATATGTGTGCACATGTTCCCATCAGCATACTTAGATTTTGATAGAAGATAAAATAATTAAAATGTTTGAATTTTAATTGGATTTTGTAATTACCACAACTATTTCTGCTATACTTGGTATAGCAATAAGTGGCTGACTTCAGAATGCAGCACAGGAAAGATAGGTTGCTGGTTATATGTGAGCCTCTCTCTTGCTTCCCAGTGAGCTGCAACTACTTTCTCAGAATGCAAGCGGTTAGAGTGAGGTTCTTATAGGAATAACTTTGAATGTAATCTAAGTTATGCAGACATTAATCAAAACACTCATAGTATTTTAATTGTTTATAGGAATAAATTACTTCTTACAGTTGATCTTGGCTCCTGATCTTGTTACATTGTTATGAGCTGCTGAACAAGAAGATCTTGAAATTTTCTTCCAACTTTCCAATTCTGATTGTTTATTCTCTTTCCAAAGTATAGTTGGAAATAAGAAGACATTGAAAGTTTTCAGCAGTTCTTTTTGACCTGGGCTTATGGTAACGTAATAGGGGAAAAAATGCTTTCAGTTAAAGTAATTGGACGTCTAATTAGCATTTCCTATTGAAGGTTAAATACTAAATAGTTTTCCCAGCACCATTTATTGAGAAGACTGTTCTTTCCCCAATGTGTGTTTTTGGTGCCTTTGTCAAAAATTAATTGGCTATAAATATGTGGATTTATTTCTGGGTTCTCTATTCTCTTCTATTGTTCTGAGTGTGTTTTTGTGTCAGTACCGTGCTGTCTTGGTTACTACAGCTATATTTTGAAGTCGGGTAGCATGATGCCTCAAGCTTTGTTCTTTCTGCTCAGAATTGCTTTAGGTATTTGAGGTTTTTTTTTTTTTTTTTTTACTTTTGAGACACAGTCTTGCTCTGTTGCCCAGGCTGGAATGCAGTCTCTCAATCTCGGCTCACTGCAACCTCCGCCTCCTGGGTTTGAGTGATTCTCGTGCCCCAGCCTCCCCAGTAGCTGGGATTACAGACATGCAGCACCACACCTAGCTAATTTTTTGTATTTTTAGTATAGATGGGTTTTCACTATGTTGGCCAGACTGGTCTCAAACTCCTGGTCTCAAATGATCCACCCACCTGGGCCTCCCAAAGTGCTGTGCTTACAGGTGTGAGCCACCATACCCAGCTATTTGAGATCTTTTGAGGTTCCATACAAATTTGAGGATTGTTGTTGTCTAATTTTGTGAAAAATATCATTAGTATTTTGAGGGGGATCACACTGAATCTGTAGATTGCTTTGGGTAATATTGTTATTTTAATATTTTTTATTCTGCCAATTCATGAATATGGGCTGCCTTTTCATTTTTTTGTGTTCTCTTCAATTTCTTTCATCAGTGTTTTATAGTTTCCATTGTTGAGATTGTTTTCACCTCCTTTGTTAACTTTATTCCTAGGTATTTTATTTTACTTTATTTTATTTTGTAGCTACTGTAAATGGGATAGCATTCTTGATTTCTTTTTCAGCTAGTTTGTTATTGGTGTAGAGAAACGCTCCTGAGTTTTGTATGTTGATTTTGTATACTGCAACTTTACTGAATTTGTCTATTCATTCTAAGAGGCTTTTTGATGGAGTATTTAGGTTTTTCTATATGTTAAATTATGTCTTTTGCAAACAGGGACAATTTGACTTTCTCCTTTTCGATTTGGATGCCATTTATTTCTTTCTTTTGACTGATTGCTCTGGCTAGGACTTCTGGTACTAAATTGAATAAAAGTGGTGAATGTGAGCATCTTTGTCTTGTTCTAGTTCTTAGAGGGAGAACATTCAACTTTTTCACCATAAGGTATGATGTTGGCTGTGGATTTGTCAGATATGGCCTTTATTTTGCTTAGGTACATTCTTTCTATACTGAATTCATTGACAGTTTCTACTATAAAGGGATGTTGAATTTTATCAAATGCTTTTTCTGCATCTATTGAAATGATCTTTTTTTGCTATTTGTTCTGTTGATATGAGGTGTCATGTTTATTGATTTGCATATATTGAACCATCCTTGCATCCATGGAATAAATCCCAGTTGACCATGATACATAACCTTTTTGATGAACTGCTGGATTTAATTTGTTAGTATTTTGTTGAGGATTTTTAAATCTGTGTTTATCGGGACTGTTGGCCTGTAGTTTTCTCTTTTTGTTGTGTCCTTGTCTGGTTTTGGTATTAGGGTAATGCTGGACTTATACAATGAGTTTTAAAGAATTCTTTTCCCTTCAATTTCTTGGAGTAGTTTCAGAAGAATTGGTGTTAGTTCATCGTTAAAAGTTTGGTAGAATTCAGCAGTGGAGGCTAGGTGCGGTGGCTCATGCCTATAATCCCAGCACTTTGGGAGGGTGAGGCAGGCGGATCACTTGAGGTCAGGAGTTGGAGATCAGCCTGACCAATGTGGTGAAATCCCGTCTCTGCTAAACAAAAACAAAAACAAAAAATTAGCCGGTTGTGGCGAAGGGCACCTGTAATCCCAGCTACTCAAGAGACTGAGGCATGAGAATTGCTTGAACCCAGGGGGCGGAGGTTGCAGTGAGCTGAGATTGCACCACTGCACTCCAGCCTGGGCAACAGAGTGAGACTCTGTGTCCAAAAAAAAAAAAGAATTCAGCAGTGAAGCCATCTGATCCTGGGCTTTTCTTTGTTGGGAGACTTTTTATTGCTGATTCAATTTTATTACTTGTCATTGGTCTGTTCATGTTTTCCATGTCTTTCTGGTTCAATCTTGGTAGATTGTATGTGTCCAGGAGTTGATCCATTTCTTCTAGGTTTTTAATTTGTTGGTATATAGTTGTTCATGATTGTCTCTAGTAATCCTTTAACTTTCTTCTATATTAGTTGTAATGTGTCCTTCATTTTTTATTTTATTTTGGGAGGTTTTCTTTCTCTCTTTTTTGAATAGCTAAATGGTTTGTTGATTTTTGAAAATGCAAATTTCCATCTTCTTGGTCTTTTGGTTTTTTAAGTCTCTATTTTGTTTATTTTTGCTCTAATCTTTATTATTTCTTTCTGATATGATTTTCGTATTTGTTCTTGGCCAAATCTCATGTTGACTTGTAATCCCCTATGTTAGAGGTAGGGCCCACTGGAAGGTGATTGGATAATGGGGGTGAATTTCTCATGAATGGTTTAGTATCATCCCTTTGTTGGTGTTCTCATGACAGTGAGTGAATTTTTGTGAGATCTGGTCACTTAAAAGTGTATGGTGGCTGGGCGCAGTGGCTCACGCCTGTAATCCCAGCACTTTGGGAGGCTGAAGCAGGCGACCACGAGGTCAAGAGATTGAGACTATCCTGGCCAACATGGTGAAACCCTGTCTCTACTAAAAATACAAAAATTAGCTGGGCATGGTGATGCATGCCTGTAGTCCCAGCTACTCAGGAGGCTGAGGCAAGAGAATCACTTGAACCCAGGAGGTGGAAGTTGCAGTGAGCCAAGATCATGCCATGGCACTACAGCCTGGTGACAGAATGAGACTCCATCTCAAACAAATAAATAAATAAATAAACAAAAAGGTGTCGGACACCTCCTCTTGTAGGAAGCATATAGTTGGGTCTTATTTTATTATCCATTCTACCAGTTCATATCTTTTAGATGGGGAATTTAATCCTTTTACATTCAAGGTTATTATTTACAGGTGAGATCTTACTCTTGTCATTTTGTTATTTGTTTTCTGCTGTTTTCTATGTCCTTTGTGGTTTTTTCCTTTTTCTTAATTGTTTATCTTGCAGTTTAGTGGTGTTTTGAAGTGATACGGTTTGATTCCTTTTCCTTTCTCATTTTTGTATCTGCACTGTCAGTGTTTTATAAGCTTCCCCATGTTTTCATGATGGTAGTTATCATTCTTTTGCTTACAGATGTACGACTCCCTTAATGTATTCTTGAAATGCCAGCCTAGTGGTGATGAATTCTCTCAGTGTTTGCTTTCCTAGGAAAGACTTTATTTCTTCCTTATTTCTAAAGAATAGCTTTGATGGGTATAGTATTCATGGCTAACATTTTTTTTTCTTTCAGCGCTGTAAATATATGATTTTATTCTCTCCTGGCCTGTAAGATTTCTGCTGAGAAATCTCTTCTTATTCTAATGAGGATTCCCTAATATGTGACGTGATGCTTTTCCTATGCTGTTTTACAATTCTTTGTCTTTGACTTTTGACAGTTTGACTATAATGTGCCTCAGAGAGGACCTTACTGGTTTGAAATTTTCTGGATTTTTGAGCTTCCTGGATTTAGATGTCCATATCTCTCCCAAGACTAGGGTAGTTCTCAGCTATTATTTTATTAAACAGTTTTTCTAGGCCCTTTTCCATGTTTTCTTTTTCTGGGATTCTCATAATATGAGTATTTGTTCACTTAATGGTGTCCCAAAGTCTTGTAGGCTTTCTTTGTTCTTTTTTATTCCCTTTTCTTTTCTTCCTGTTTTTTCTCTTTTATTCTTTGGTCTGAGTTATTTCAAAAACTTGTTTTGAAAGTCAAGGATTCTTTCTTCTGCTTTATCTAATCTGTTATTGACATATTGTATTTCATCCACTGAATTCTTTAGCTGCAAGTTTTCTGTTTGGTTCTTACCACCAAGCCTGGCTAAGAACCTTGAGAACAAAAAAAGAAAAAGAAAAAAAAAAGAAAAAAAAAAACCCAGAAATACATCATGTTTTAATTAAAGGAAAAGTATTGAAAAGCACACTGATACTAGAGAATTTTGAAGTCACATTTGATTATGCACAAAGAAGGCATGATCCTTGTTCTCAAGGTTCTTACTATTCAGGAGGGAAGATAAAAGGTATTCACAAAGAACTAATAAAGTTAATGTATTTAAAGTGACATATTTGGGTGGCCAAGGATTGCTTGAGGCCAAGAGTTTGAGACCATCATAGGCAACACAGCAAGATCCCATCTTTACAAAAAATACAAAAAAATTAGCCAGGCTTGGAGGTATGCACCTACAGGTCCTAGCTACTAAGGAGACTGAGGCAGGAGAATCCCTTGAACCCGGGAGGCAGAGGTTGCAGTGAGTCGAGATCAGGCCACTGCCCTCCAGTCTGGCTGACAGAGCGAGACTCCAGCTCAAAAAAGAAAAAAAAAAGGGCACTATGGAAAGAGTTGTATTTGAATGGACTCTTAGAGAATGGGTCTGATTTCAACAGTTTTTCATGAAAAGGATGTGAATTCCAGGTAGAGGAAAGATATGATCAGAGAAACAATGGTGACAAGGTATGGGAGCAATTTTTAGATCAATGAAAACTTTTTTAAAAACGAGCTTTTAAATAATACTTTCAATGTACAATTTAGTGGTTTTTTAGTATATTTAAACAGTTGTGCAACCATCACCAATACCTAATTGTAGAATATTTTCATCACTTTAAAAAGAACTCTGTACCATTAATAGTCACTCTACATTTCTTCTTGTCTCTCACCCCTGGCAACCACAAATCCATTTTATTTCCCTGTGGATTTTCCTGTTCTTGACATTTCATAGAACTGTATCATACAAAATGTGGCCTTTTGTGACTAGTCTCTTTTCTCTTTGTAGAATGTTCACTCATGTTTTAGTATTTATCAGCACTTTATTTTTATGACTTCACTGCCAAATAATATTCCACAATATGGATGGATATACCACACCTATTTGTTTCCTTTATCATCAATTGATAGAAATTTGGGGTATTTCAACTTTTTGGCTGTTATGAATAATACTGCTCTGGATATTTGTTTAAAAGTTTTATATGGACATGTTTTCAGTTCTCTTGGGTGTATAGCTGGGTGTGTACTTCCTAGGTCATATGTTAATTTTTTGTTTAAATTTTTGAGGAACCGTTAATCAGTTTCCAAAGCAGTGGTAACATCTTACATCCTCACCAGCAATGCATGAATGCCTTGTCTTCACAGATGAAGGAGCTGTAAGTAGAGTTTTCTTTAGTAATCACATCTGCGTAACCATGTGCAGAAATCAAATATCTTAATATATACCTTATCAAGTTAATTTTTCAAGTCCAGGTAAGAATGAAT
This sequence comes from Rhinopithecus roxellana, assembly GCF_007565055.1. NCBI lineage: Eukaryota > Metazoa > Chordata > Mammalia > Primates > Cercopithecidae > Rhinopithecus > Rhinopithecus roxellana. The sequence goes on along the minus strand of NC_044553.1, from coordinate 84,831,027 downwards.
GAGCTTAGAAAGTTTAATTGGGAAAAGGGTGAATATAAGAAGGTGATAGAATACCTTCTTCAAAAGGCTAAAAGATTAGCACATGGAAAATAAAAGAAACTTATTTAAATTTCTGTAGAAGACAGAAGTAGGACCAGTGGATCAAAGTTACAGGAAGGCACATTTTTAGATCTATGTAAAAAAGGACCAATAAATTAGAGCTGGTTTCTTCTGTTCAAATAGTAATCAGTGTGAGTCACTTAGGGAGGTTGTCAAAGAAATTCCTGATTGGGAGTTGTTTGAACTAACAAACCCAAGGACCTTTCTTACCTTTCACCATCTGTTTTCTAGAAAGATTTTAGGTGCCATATGTGTGCTCTCGTACTTGGTCTCACAGGCTCTGTCTCTCTAACACATAAATCTCCTGGAAGTCAAAGGTCACATCTTTTCTTCTTTCTCCTCCATCTTTTACATCTGGCTAAAATTATATTCTGTATGCATGAAAATGATAATTATATATTACCTGGTAGTTATCAGGTAGTTCACAAATTTCCCAGAGGAACAAAACGGGGCCTTCTTGATGAAGAAAGATGAGAACAGTGGAGTATGACATCAGGAGACTTAGCCTTAGTGTTCTTACTCGTTGCTTTTGTAAACCTGTAACATTTTTTCCCATGCTGTTCCTTTTCTGCTTCATGTCTTGATTTTCCCATTTGCAAAATAAGGATGGAAACAGTTGCTTCCTGTTTATTTGATGGGGAATTTAAGGATGAATGGGCTAGTGTTTCCTTCCCCAGATGTATCAAGTTAATCTTATTTATTTTCTGTCCATACTTCTGATTCCATAATGTCCAATTGTATATATTTTTTTATTCTTTTATTTACATTCTTTTCCTTTTCTGGGATTCTTCAAAATCAAAGCATGTTAATCACATTTCATAGTGCCCTTGAGTACCCAAGATACTCTTCAGATATGGGCTGTTTGAATAGCTCTATTTGCTTTTGAGTGTCTCTCAAAACCCAGGCCCCAGACCATCAAAGCATGTAATATGAGGGGTGTCCCCAGCCTGTGATGCAGATCAGTTTCCAAGGTGTTAAAATTTTTTTCTGAAAGCCTCACTCTGGTCTGCTCAGATGCCTTCTTTTCTTTTAACCTGGATGAGCAGTTATGAACCAAGTCCATGATGGACAGTTGAGTTTGATCAGTGCGGGGGTCTCTTCAGGAGCATTAACTGAAAAGTCTACTTTCTCTTCTGAAAAACAGATGTTTTACCATGATCCTCAACATGTATGTGCCTGGCCTCTCTGATATTGATTGAGAAAAAGAAAAACAGTTTAGGAGTCAATATCTGGTGTCTTCATCAGCTCCAAATAAACTATTAACAGTTAAATTTCAACATAAGAAAAAGTAGAGAGCATTGGGACTTTGAAACAAACCACTCAGTGATAGAATGTCACTGAAAATCAGAGCCAAAGTAATGCCTAACCATTTATAAGGCTGTGCGGGGGAAGGAAACTGGTCCTGATCTGGTGTAGGGAGTCCAATGAGAGCAAGCACTTAGTTGGAGAGTCAAAGTTCTGTAGCATGACCTGGAAGAAATTAGTTTGTCCTAGAAGATTTTGAAGTTAGGAGTTAACAGTTATAAGCGTCTATCGGCCAGGCGCGGTGGCTCAAGCCTGTAATCCCAGCACTTTGGGAGGCCGAGACCATCCTGGCTAACACGGTGAAACCCCGTCTCTACTAAAAATACAAAAAACTAGCCGGGCGAGGTGGCGGCGCCTGTAGTCCCAGCTACTCGGGAGGCTGAGGCAGGAGAATGGCGTGAACCCGGGAGGCGGAGCTTGCAGTGAGCTGAGATCTGACCACTGCACTCCAGCCTGGGTGACAGAGCGAGACTCCGTCTCAAAAAAAAAAAAAAAAAAAAAAAAAGCGTCTATCATTTTGATATGGCTCTCAAAGAATTAAAGAAATTTTGTCCTATAATGAGGTACCTAAAGGATATAATTGTTTAGTAATATTTAAGTACTATAGAATGTCTTCCAGAGAGCTTAGGTTTTGAGTTGCCATAACTGATACTGAGTTGTTTTTTGTTTTTCTGTCTGAAGTGGCCAGAGATTCAAATGCCTCTTGAGCCTCCTCCTAGCATGTGCAAGCAGGACTGTGGTCACGGCCCACAGGAGCCTCTCAGCTTTCCTCCAGCTGTGGCATGTGTTCGGTTCACTGGATCACATCATTAAGTAACATAGGTATTATTTAAAAGGAGAAGAGTGAGGGCGGGGTCGTATTTTATGGCATTTAAGTTTGGAACCACTTGTGTCAAAACTTATTTCTCTGTTTATATGTACTTCCTAATTTATTTATAATAAGCATGTTGAATTATGAAGGAGAATGTTACTTCAAAATTCTATTGGAGGCTACTCAGAGGCTATGGTGACATTGAATGAGAGCTCTGAAGGAAATCAGTGAAATGGGAAAAGTTCCCTTGTCCCAGTCCCAGGGCATGCGACAAGGGGGAGTGGCTTGCTTCTTCAGTGCCCCACTGCTCAAACCTCTAGGGGAGCACATAGATGGGCAGGCTGTGGGGCTCTGACCCTATGGCAGCGCCTAGGGGTAAATGTTTACAGCTGAAGCCCCAGTGAATGTTGAGGCATATGCTTTGACCTACATATTGACAGAATTTACTGAGTTATAGAGTGATAAATAATTATTTTTTTTGCTAACAAACAATTTTGCGATGTTTTGGCAAATAATATTTCTTTCTTTTTTTTCTTTTTTCTTTTTTCTGAGACAGAGTCTTGCTGTGTTGCCCAGGCTGGAGTGCAGTGATGCAATCTCAGCTCACTGCAACCTCCACCTCCTGGATTCAAGTGATTCTCCTGCCTCAGCCTCCCGAGTAGCTGGGACTATAGGCGCCCGCCACCATGCCTGGCTAATTTTTTGTATTTTAGTAGAGATGGGGTTTCACCCTGTTAGCCAGGATGGTCTCGATCTCCTGACCTCGTGATCTGCCCGCCTCGGCCTCCCAAAGTCCTGGGATTACAGACGTGAGCCACTGCACCCGGCTGCAAATAATATTTCTTAATTTCAGTTGCATTTATTTTTAAATAGGAAATACATCCACCTAGTTCAGAATTTCAGAGGTTACAGAGCTGTATGTAGGAAGAAATTTTGTTTTCTCCCAATTCCCCAAGCCATCTGATAGCCCCCTTGAAGGCAGCTCAAGTTACTAGTTTATTTCCTTCCATAAATATTTGATATGCATAGAAGAAAGACATATATATATATATGTATGTATATAAGTATATGTATGTGAGAATGGATAAACTTTCCTCTTTCATACAGTTACTTGCTTACCATACCTGCTGTTCTATACCTTGCATAATTTCACTTAACACTATATCTTGGAATTCATTCCATGTTAGTACATAAAATGCTTCTTTTTTCTTTCTTGTGGTTTTGTGGTATCTATTATATAGCTATATTATAATTTTTAAACGAGGCCTCTACTGATGGACATTTATGTTGTTGCCAATCTTTTCATTACAATGACTATGTTTTCTGATTAGCTTTCACTTTTCAATTCATTTCCTAGTTTAGTCTGAGCCTACATATTAGTGCAAATAACTGAGGTATTTATTGTATTGTGACACATCTGAGGTATTTGTATGGGTACATATGCACACTGCTGAACTGTCTAATACTAGTCTCTTTCCCCAGGACACTTTCCTAAGGTAAAACCTATTTATTGGAATTCTTATGCTGTACATATGCTGGATCACAACTCTTATTGGCAGATGAGAGAGTTTCAACTTTTAACCTGTGATTTCAGTTATTGTGACATATCCTGTGTTTCAATTAGAAAAGACAACCTTTATTTGGTGAGATTCAAATGGTGTTAATGAAAACTCTGTCTTTAATAAAGTGAGGTTAAAAAAATGGGAACCACCTAAGATCTTAGAGTGAGAGTAGTAGATATCATGAAAGCAGTTTACTTTTTGATTTTAAGGTCTTTCTATATAATTTCAGCCTGTATCAGATCATTCCGTTTAGGACACAGCTGGTACATTTAATGATCAAAAACTCTGAAGGTAGTAACTGGATGCAGTAATCAGACAACAAAGTCATTGAGCAGGTTTGTTGACTTATGTCAGATTACTCTAAATCTTGATAATATTGCGTGAAGCACAAAAAAGGAATATTGTCACAGCAAGCAATGGAGGTTTTGATAATCACTGGAGTATTCTTTTCCCCTAAATTTCTCACTCATTGTATCATAACTGCTGGTTTCTTAGCCTACTCTGATGTTGTGCAGAAAATTGTACAATACTTAAAAACGTGATATCTAGGAAAGAAAGTAGAAAAAGTCATTAGGACTAATATATATTAGCATTGTTTTGATGGTTATTTATTAAAGATAAAAATGAAGAATATTTATTTCATATTTCTTGATTGTCAGAAAAAAAAATCAGTTGCCAGTTGCCATTCATGCAAGTAAAGCATATTAATTTAGGGTTTTGGCACTTTTTGTTTTGTTTTCTGAGAGAAACATGAAGAATTCTGCTTATTTATTTTTTATCTTGAGAATGGGAGCACATTAACACGTACAACAGACAATACAACTTACTCCATAAGTACTTTATGAACTGTATTAACTTACTCTACAACTCCATAACCAACATCATGGTTGGTTAAATAGAGAGACTGAAAAAGATAGAGAGGGAACATGAGAAAGAAACAATCTTTTTGTTTCCCAAAGCTGTAAGAAGCAATGATAAGACATTGTGTGTGTACATGTGTGCATGTTGGGGTATTTTGTTATTGTGTTTATTTTTGCTGGGAGTGAGCAGAAAAAGAATGAAGCCTTCAGTAAAGAAATTAATACATCTTATTAGAACTTATTGTAAATATTTTTAAAATTCCTGAAGTTGGAACACTAAGGCATTATTTAAACTTTATCCTATTTTTTTTTAATCTGAGAAACCCATTAACTTTTACCCTAGAAAATGGAAAGTGTCGTATCTCATTTTACAGAGGAAGTTAACTGGTTTATTGTCTTGTTGTAACCTCCTAATCTGGTGATATTTTGAAGTAGTGCTTTTGGTAGTGCCTTGTTTTTGAAACTATAGACCTGGGCATTTTGTACTAGATAATTCCTTGTCACTGGGGGCTGTTCTGTACATTGTAGGATATTTAGCAGCATCTCTGACTTCTACCTACTAGATGCCAGTAGCAACACTCCCTTGGGGGACAAAATTGTCCCCAGTTCAGAACAACTGCTGTGGACATACATGGTGGTCCTACACAACTGGAGTTTAAATGTGGATCCAGAACAGCATTCATCAGTCTGATGCACTTCCGCAATATTTGTAATCATGAGGTGCAGAGCAAAACAAAAGCATAAATGTGGGGGTAATATTTTGTTTTCCAAAGACCACTGCTCAATTTGGGGGACATTTTTGAAGAAACAGCAAAGGTAACCCTTGGGGTCTGGATTGGTTGGTTGGTTGGTTGATTGATTCATTCATTCAACAAAAATATATTGAACCCCTGCTATATATATGTCTGCGTCAATACTGATGACTTGTACGCTGCTATATGTTTCTTATGGCAGTATGTCAAAAAAAAAAAATCAGTGAATAATAAGTCTGATGGTAGACCAGTTAAGAAGCTGCTAGCTGTACCACTGGTGAGAAATGATGGTTGCTTGGGTTTTGGTAGTGACAGTGGAATTATAAGAAATTTTGTGCAGAGATTTTTAGAAGGTGAAACATTAGGATTTGGTGATTAATTGGAGAAAGGAAGGAGTCAAGAATAATTTCCAGGTGAATAATGGTTGCTTTCATTAAGATGAGGACTAGAGTAGGAAAACTTGTCCTTTCTTTTGGAATAGGAGCAGATAATTGACTTCAGCTTTTGACATTTCCAATTGGAGGTGCCTTCAAGACATCCACAAGGAAGGGTTAGACAGTGAACTTGGGAAATAAAGGGATCGTGTCTGTTTTATTCCTTATTGTACCCCCTGTTCTTTTGACAGTGTCTGCATTTCTAGAGACACAGATTTAGGCTGGATGTATAGATTATGTATTCTTCAGGATCTATAGCTGGTTTAATTGAAATCAAGGAAGTAGATAACATTGTCCAAGGAGAATGAATAAGAGGAGGGCCTCGCATAGCAACCTTATGAGCAGCTTATTCAAGGAACTGAAGAGAGGAGGGACTGGAGAAATATGAGGAAAATCAGGAGTGTATAGTTAAGGAAGCCAAAGGAAGAGAGTTTCCAAAAGAAGGGAGTGTTTTATGGTTTTGAATTCAGCTAAGAGTTCAAGTAAAATACAAAAAGATTGTTTCAAAAAAAAAAACAAACAAAAAAAACCATTGGATTTTGTAACTAGAAAGCGTCAGTGGCCTTTTAAAGCCTTTTTGGTAGTCTGGTAGTTTCAAGAGTTCCGTAAATTTGGTTAAAGAGTAAGTGGGAGGTGACTGGATAAGATCATGGGAGGTGGGAGGTCATGCTTTCATGCATTCTGGCTATAAAGAAGAGACTGAAGATGGTATGTGAAGGTGGTATTGAAATGGGAAAAGTTCCCTTGTCCCCCTTGCAGGGCCTGCCACAGTGGGGAGTGGCTCGCTTCTTCCTGCTGCTCAAACCTCTAGGGGAGCTTAGATGGGCAGGCTGTGGGGGCTCTGACCCCATGGCAGTGTCTAGGGGTGAATGTTTACAGCTGAAGCCCCAGTGGGTGTGTGTCACAGAGTGCTCTTTTAGCTTTTGCCGTCTGTAGGTGGCTTATGTTAGCTCAATTCGACTCCCTTCCTTATCTCAAGGACAGAGGGCTTTCTGTATCCCAGGCTTCTTGCCTTGGTGTAATGGAAGAATTGAATCACTCGTGGGCTTGGAGAATGAGTGCAAGGTTTTATTGAGTGGAGGTAGCTCTCAGCAGATGGGGGAAGCCAGAAGGGGGATGGAGTGGGAAGGTTTTCTCCTGGAGTTGGGCTGCCTAGAGGCCCAGGCTTTCCAACGACCGTCCCAGCCAAACTCAGCGTTGTTGGCTTGCTAGTGTGCCGGTGCTTGTTGGTGCATTCCTCTTGCAGTTCAGCTGCCCGTGTGTTCCTCGGCTCGTGTGCTCCTCTCAACATCCAGCCATGTGTGTGTCCCCTTGCTAGGGTCTCAGGGTTTTTATAGGCACAGGATGGGGGCGTGATGGGCCAGGGAGGTATTGGGAAATACAACATTTGGGTGCCAAGGCAGAAGTGCCTAACATCACCTATGCCCGTGGGCACAGACCTGGGGGTAGAGCCCTTGCCAGGGACCACGCCCTCCCCTTCCCAGCACTTCCTTGCCCCCCTTCCGTATGGGGAGGGGGGAGGGCATGTGGGCTTGAGCATATTTAGATGCTGATAAGGAGTCAAGGAGACGTAGAGGTTGATATGAGAGTGGAGAAATGGGGCAACTTGAGATGGGATGAATCCAAAGCACAGGGAGAATTAATCTTAGGATGGATACCCTCCAAAGTCAAGGGATGTTACTGGTGATGAGAAAGGTATATTCTATTAGGATTAACTTCTAATATTGGGGGCTTCTTGAGGGAATAATGCTTCTGGGGCTTCCTGAAAGTTCAGAATGACAGGCATTAAAAGATGCCTGGGGTCAGGCGTGGTGGCTTACGCGTGTAATTCCATCACTTTGGGAGGTCGAGGTGGGTGGATCACCTGAGGTCAGGAGTTTGAGACCAGCCTGACTAACATGGTGAAACCCTATCTCTACTAAAAATACAAAATTAGCCGGGTGTGTTGGCGCATGCCTGTAATCTCAGCTACTTGGGAGGCTGAGCTGCGAATCACTTGAACCCAGGCGGTGGAGGTTGCAGTGAGCCGAGATTGCACCATTGCATTCCAGCTTGGGCAACAAGAGCGAAACTCCATCTCAAAAAAAAAAAACAAAAACAAAAGAGATGCCTGTGACAGCCCATTTCTGATATTTCTGATTCCCTAGGATCCACTGATCCCCAGAGATTCCATTAATTTGATAATGCTCTTTATTTTGGGTAGCAGGCATGTTCTAGAATTGGACCCTGAGCGTATGGATTAGGTTAGGGTTTGGGGCCTAATTCTAGTCTAATAATCAAAGTAGCATGGTGTTCTGAGACCCTCTGGAGACTTTTCCAATTGTCAAAGTACAATCTGGAGATCACCTGTAGCCAGTCTACCTTAATTAGCAAAGATATCATTCCCATTATGATTTATCATGATTGGTCTATATGATGGATTACTGATTGTAGAAAACTCCGGGTTATTATAGTATTATACTTAGAAAACTATTCTGTTCAAATGTTAAAGGGCTGACTACAGCTCACTTTCTTCTGTGGTTTAACAGAAAGAAAGTAGGCTATGGAATCAGAAAAAAAATCTGGCTCTATCACTGATTGAGCTATGGGGCCTTGAACATCCTGTAAGGATGTTACAGAGTCATTTACTCTCTGTGACATTACCTGCTAATGTCTAACGTGCATCATGGTTAGAATTAAAGGTCATGTATATGTACCATTACATTGTTGATATTAAATAAATAAGAACTGATACTATTTTTATTGACTTAAAATAATTAAACTATTATTTACTACTCTAGGGACCTAAATGAGCACTTACTGTTAGAATTTATTGTTAGAATTCCAGATCAAAATCAAGGGTCTCATTTCTCCATGAATCTAAGGGCGATTATTGGTGATGTCTTTGGTATAAGTTTTTGTAAGGACAAAGGTTTTGTTACAATCCTGGCCCTACTAAAACATCTTTTACTGACCTACATGCCATCATAGTAAATATAGAGAAAAGAGGTAAAATTCTAGACTTTTTAAGGTATGTGGAAATAAATCAAATTTACTCTTTTACCATGACCAATTTGGATCGCTTCGTTTTCCATGAATGTGTCTCAGTTAGAAGGCGTTTTTTTTTTTTTTTTTTTTTTTTTTTTTTTTAATTGAGAGCTGTTTCAACTTCTCTTTTGTCTAATAACTCCTAATTTTTTTCTCCCTCTTTTTTCTTCTTCTTCTTTTCTTTCAGATTATTAGAAACATTCTCATGTTGCAGCATTTGCTGCTATCAATTATGCCGGGAAAGCTTTCTGTGTACTAGCAGTGTTATGGGATCGTGTGTGTGTGTGTGTGTGTGTGTGTGTGTGTGTGTGTGACAGTGAGAGAGAGAGAGAGGTGGGGGGAGATTGAGATGGAAAGGCGGGGGATGAAGGAAGTGGGGGAGAGAAATAAATGGTGTCTGGGGTAATTGTGCTGGTGTTTTTTCCTGCTTGAGAGAAGCTTCAGATGTCTGTCTGGGCTCTGGCTCAGTTGCTGTATGGTGTAACTGAAGAAGGAGGCTGGGGTGGGGGAGAAGGCAATTAAAACTTTGAACACCTTAAATGCCCTTCCTAATTAAGTGGTGAGGATGGAAAATAAAATACCTTCTTATGCTTCATTACTGTTCTCCCTTTAAAAGTCTGTGGAGGGATCAGAGCTCATGTCCTTAGAAAGGACAGAACTTTCAAAATAACAACTCTGAAAAACAAGTTTTAAAAATATTTCTCATTTTCTCTTTTTCATGAACTTTTCATATAAAGCCATCATTTTTTTTTTCCTGGGCCCCCTTACCTATATCCTCTCCCCACTCTCACTAGTCACTCCAACTTTGAAGCACCCAATTCTCTGGAGTATTAATGGAGACAGTTCAAGTATCTAACCGCTGTTTCCTTTGTTCAAGTTGCTTTTGGTACTTGCTGGGAAATGCTCTGAAAACTGAACCAGCTACTGAACACAAAGGCTGACGGTGTTGTCCCTCCTGGTAATGTACTGTGTGATTTGTTCCCCTCTCCTGTTCACGACTCATTAGTCCCTAAGTACAGAAAAGGTTGCTCCTCTGGAATAAAAGGAACGGACCCAGCTTGGAGTCCTTTTTCGCCTTTTCCTGTGTTTTATTTGGGTGCACTCACAGTTCTCCATCTTCATTAGTGACCCAGCAGGGGGCTGGCACAGGGTTGAGACTAGCTTTTGCTGGCTCCCTGGGGTGTATCAGAGACCTCAGAACTCAATACCCTCCTATAAAAATAAAATAGTGTGCTTCAAACGACCTTTTGATGGAACAAAGCCATACATCCCAATCTGCCTGGGCCTCTCAAATTGAGACCATGCCAAGTACCAGATTTGCATTTTGCACATGCCCTCCCATCCCCTTTTCCCCCTCCTCTGAATGTGGTTCTTTTGGTAGCCTCTGTGTCAGGTAAATGTTTGTGTGTGTGTGAAAATGCGGACTTTGGCAAAGACCTTTTGTATTTAAATTACACTTCAAGATAGTAATTTCTTGTAAGAGATATAGGCAGCAGGTATTTGTGGGCTTTCATGCCCTAAATGATACCATTTTAGATTTATGTATGTGGGGTTTTATGCTGTAAATGATATTATTTTAGATTTATATATAAAGTTTAGGAAAGTAAGTAGAAACTAGAGGTGCTATAAAAAACTGAGTTACATATTTAAAATTCAAGTTATTTTTTCTGGTTTTCCAGAGTGGCCAAATTATTTTCTTATTTAAAACCCAGTCACTCTAGAGCCATGTGTATGCACGTGAACTCTACTAAAGTGAGACGCTAACATGAACATAGGGTTCATCAGACCTTTATATCAAGACTTTGGAGTACTCAGAGCATTGCATCTTGTTAATCTTCTAGCACTGATGTGCTTTAGTTCTTGGGAACAGATTATTATGCTTATTTTAAAGCAACTTGGGCAAATAAAAATAGGGATCTTTTGGTGTTGAATGACCAGCATAACTTTAGAAAATCCAACTCTCTTATCCTTCATTTTTACATCATAGTTACAGTAACAGGTTAAGATTAGCTTTTAATAGATAGTACTAAATTTCTTTAAGTTTCAAAACTTATTGCCATGACATTTAAATAATACTTTTAAGACTGTATGAGACTTAGGGCCTTCGTTTGTAGAGAATATTCAGTTATTTAAGAAAAGTTCCCTTTGATTCTATAGTAAAATAATATACATGTGCAAATGTATGATGTTATTTTTGGTTTGTACTTCAGGTTTGCAAACATGCCCAGTTTTTTACTTTTTAAAAAATGTTAATGGAAATAAGATATATATTTTTTCATAGTCTGAGTCTATATAATTTTATACTGCATTTACAAAAAAAGTAGATTGTCTCTTCCTCCTTGCTACTGCAAACAATGATGTGAGGAACATCCTGGTACTCTGCAGGGTATGTACTGTGGGGCAGGGTTGTAGGGTCATCAAGCATACACATTCTGAAGGTCACTAAATCCTGCCAGATTGCTTTCTGGAATGGCTGTACCAGTCTACAGCCCACCAGTTGTGTAAGAACACTCCTGCTGCCCTACTTCTTTGCCAACATTTTATGTTTAGACTTTCTCTTTTTTCCAAACTAGTAGGTGTAAAGTGGTATTTAAGTTGCATTTCTCTGATTACTAATGAAATTGAGTACCTCTTTATATTACTAGTTAGTTATTTGGCTTATTATTATTGTGACTTGATTTAAGATTTCATGTTGAGGTAGATCTTAATTTTGAGTTGGTCAAACATACCACTTTTTAAAATCTTTTTTTTTTTTTTTGAGATAGAGTCTCGCACTGTCGCCCAGGCTGGAGTGCAGTGGCATGATCTTGGCTCACTGCAAGCTCCGCCTCCCGGGTTCACGCTATTCTCCTGCCTCAGCCTCCCGACTAGCTGGGACTACAGGCCCCCGCCACAGCGCCTGGCTAATTTTTTGTATTTGTGGTAGAGACGGGGTTTCACCATGGTCTCGATCTCCTGACCTTGTGATCCACCCACCTCGGCCTCCCAAAGTGCTGGGATTACAGGCATGAGCCACTGCGCCTGGCCTAAAATCTTATACTTTATAATTTTAGGGTCTAGGGCCACAGAGTTATTTTCTGACTTTTTTTTTCTGTTAGTCACATTTACATTCAGGCTTGATTCATCTTGAGGTCACCTTTGGTTATAGCAGCATTGTTTGAGGTAGCATATTCAGACTCTCAAATACAGTGTGATAGTTTGGTATGAACTGGAGGGCTATACTGTATCATGGATACATTTTGAAAGAGTATTTAATGAAAAATATAAAAGAAGGCTATTCATAGCATGTTGCCATTTATGAAAATTTAAAACACACACACACACACGTAAAACAACACTTAATATTTTTCAAAGAAGCACTCCATATCCAAAGAGAGATACCATACAATTAAGTTTTTGCTTATTAAGGCTTAGGAGAAAATGGGGGAGTAGTGATAAAGGGGGTAAAAAATAAAACAAGCCAACAGAGGCCTTGGACAGACGGATAATAATAGTATACCCTGGATTGAGGAGTATGATTATCCCCACAGTCAGGGTGATTATAATTTTGAGAGATGACCAGAAAATAGGTTAGTGATGAGCAAAGCTGGAAAAAGTTAATTGAAAAAAAGTAGAAATCAAATATTTCAATTGTTCTGATTCATGAGTAAGATGCCTATAAGGAAGAAAAATGCTCCTAAATGACTACATCTGGCCATGCTTTCTTAGTTTTTAAAGCATTTTGTGATAAACAGAAATTTATGTTTTTTTCCTGAAGTGAAGCTATCTATAAGAAGGAAAGCAGATGTTTCTTTTCAAGTGCTTGTGTACATCTGCCACAAGGCAGATTGAGTAGTTCCTATGGAGAGCAGGTTCCAGTTATTTTTTCTGTTGCTTGTGAAATTAAAATTCTTTTCCTGGCAAGTATAGGTTTATAATTAAGTAATTTATCATAAGAGTTCTTTTACCTATATCAGAAGTTTGATGATACACAGAAGCAATATGTGGGTGGTTACTTAGAAATTAGATGAATGAGTTATTTCATTGACATTTATCATTTGATGTGTAGGTTTTTGCTATTTATAACAAGCGTTGAACACTAATTACCTGCAACTGAAAGAAGGTTAAAAAAAGTCTTGGTTGAGAACTGTGTTCTCAACTTATTTTCAACCCACCAGTGCCCTTGAAGAGTATGATGCAGTCAGATTAATAGTTGTCCTCTCTTGGGATCATACTTAATTGTGTTACAATATAAAGAAGTCTTTCTCATTGGTATTTATGGGGATGAAAAAAAAGAAGTCTTTCTTTGCCAGATGTGGATTCTGTACTTCCCTCCCTTCAATTTCCTGTATACTGTTTTTTGTTTTTATTTTTCTGATTAGTTCCGTTGGTATCTGCCCTGCCCCATCCCCATTCATTTTGGTATTCACATACCCAAACACCATAGTAGCACTTTATATTTACTTTGTTTACTCCTAATTACAACCTGCATATTATAGATAAAAGAAACAGACTCGGCCTGGCGCGGTGGCTCACACGTGTAATCCCAACACTCTGGGAGGCCCAGGCGGGCGGATCACAAGGTCAGGAGATAAAGACCATCCTGGCTGCTAGCATGGTGAAACCCCATCTCTACTAAAAATACAAAAAAAAATTAGCCAGGCGTGGTGGCGGGAGCCTGTAGTCCCGGAGGTGGAGGCAGAAGAATGGCGTGAACGGGGAGGCGGAGCTTGCAGTGAGCCAAGATCGTGCCACTGCACTCCAGCCTGGGCGGCAGAGCGAGACTCCGTCTCCAAAAAAAAAAAGAAAGAAAAGAAAAAGAAAAGAAAAAAAGAAACAGACTCAGAAAGGTTAAGTGATTTTTCCAGGGTCACAGAGTAATAAGTAGCAGAACCAGAATTTGAAGCCAAGCCTAACTCTAAAGCCCATCTTTTTCCTACTTGAGCTATACAAAATCCTTATTTTTGTAGAGTATGATGTCTTCATTAGGCTCCTTAACCTTTGAAGAGGATTTTAACCCTGACCTTTGGTTCAGTTATTGCTGAATATGAACACCTTTTATTTATTTATTTATTTTTTATTTTTTATTTTTTATTTTTTTGAGACGGAGTCTCGCTCTCGCCCGGGCTGGAGTGCAGTGGCCGGATCTCAGCTCACTGCAAGCTCTGCCTCCCGGGTTTACGCCATTCTCCTGCCTCAGCCTCCGGAGTAGCTGGGAATACAGGCGCCCGCCACCTCGCCCGGCTAGTTTTTTGTATTTTTCAGTAGAGACGGGGTTTCACCGTGTTAGCCAGGATGGTCTCGATCTCCTGACCTCGTGATCCGCCCGTCTCGGCCTCCCAAAGTGCTGGGATTACAGGCTTGAGCCACCGCACCCGGCCGAATATGGACACCTTTAAGCTGCACCATAGAAAATTTGTTTTCACACTCCTTTTAGAGATGAGTACTTTGAACTCTCTGCTGTCCAATTGTTCAAAAGTCTGTTTCCAGGATGTATTTATAGAAGATTGTGTGAATGGCTTATTCTCCATCCATTTATCTGGATTGTCTGCATTTTAGTTTCAGGCCAACTCCTACCACCCAAGAGCTGTGTGCTTAACTCAGCTGCTTTTACCTCTTGCAGAGGTACTTTCTTCCTTCCTCCTACTTCTTTTTGACATTAAATCACTGGCCTTCAATGATGGACGTTATAGCAAACAGCTGAATAAAATTCAGTATTCTTTCTGTGATTGAGCTTTCATTGAGGAGCCCACCTAGTACACCACATCCCATCGTCTTTGAGAGGATGAAATTCTTCTTAGATCTCAAGGTCAGGAAACAATTATTCATGTTTTTAAAATGCTTATTATGAATCTTTGATTGTGTTTCCCTCTTTACTTTGGTTGCTAGGAAGGTTAGAGCCAAATTGCAAGATCATCTCTAATAGCTGCAAAGTAATAAATGATATGTGTGTATGTGTACCAGTCTTACTCCTGGCATTGTTTTCTTATCTATGTTCCTGTTTGATTTCATGTTTCTTAGTTATTTATTTTGTCAGTAATGAATGAATTGTCATAAACTGCCACAAATCATTATGCTGGTGATGGTTGCAAATATACAAACAACATGTATAAGGACAATTAAGCTTTCCTGACTTGATAGTTAAATCACATTCCTTCTAGGAGTATCGCATGTATACATCCATCTTCCTCCTTTATTTTACCTGATACACATTTTCTATTGTTTATTATGGATATCTCTCTTGATGAATGCATTCATACAATTTTAGAATTGTTGAGTATCAATATAAAGAGCTACTTTTTACTGAAAAGTAGTCTCCTTATAATTTGTATTTTTTTAAGTTCACAGTTTTTAGTAAAAGTGTAAATTTCATAATTTTTATGAAAACATTTGCCTCTCTAAAGAAATTTAAGTAATTTGTTTTTTGTTTGTTTGTTTGTTTTTGTTTTTTATCTGAGAATAGGAGTAGGGAAATTTGGAGTCTCTAAGGAATGCCGTGTAGAAGTTTTTGAATGTTTATATAGAATGGAATGACCTTTTCTGCTTGTTCTTCTGTCCATTGCCTAGTAGATGTCTCTAACTGGATATTCAAATGGTACTTTAGACCATCTGAAACTTCACATTTTATTTCCCTCCCAAGTGAACTGGTCACCCAAACCATATACACAACAGTCAGACTCATTTGCTCACAGCTTTAAAGCAGGTTCTTTTCCATTTCCACTGCTGTTACTTATTCCAAGTGTCTTGCACAACTTTGCCTAAGGAGGCACTAAGAATTTTTCAATGAAGAAATGAATGAATACAGGGATGGATTTTCTTCATTTCATTGCTTCTGTCTAGACCACTGGAAAAATGTATACTTCTTTATTCTGACCTCTTCTAATTCATGTTCTACAAAGTTATAAAAATGTTATTCTTAAAATGCAAATCATTCTTAAAATGATAATATAAACACACATCATTCCAGGATTCGTTTAGTTTAGCACCAAGGCCTTTCATGCTAAGTTCCCTGCATCTTTCTGGTCTTACCTCCCACCATGTCTTGCTACTGACCTTGTTGCATCATCATGTGGCTGCATGCTCCATTTCCTCCCATGTGCTGTTCATTCTGCAGAGCATCTCACTGAAGCTTCACCTGGATAACTCTTCTCACTTTGCCAATTAGATTCAGATGTCTTTCCTCCTTATTCTCATAGCCATGTATGCACAGTCTCATGACTCTTTTCATATTAAACTGTTATCATGACTGACTTACTTATCTAGGGGCTTTCTCTTAACACAGGTTCTTTACTCCTAGATGGTATCCAGCATTCTATGAATAACCAGTGATTGTTTATTGGCTGTTTGAATACAGAATAGAATAAGTATGTAGCTTATAGTTCATTCTAACCACTCATTCTTTTCATAACTTTTATTGAGTACTTATTATGTGCCAGCTTTTGTTTAAGAGATTGGCAATACTATGGTGAACAAAACAGTACCTGCCCAGGCAATGAAAAAGTAAGCAAATAGACATGCAGTGTTGGGTAGCATTATGTGTATATTAGTCCAGTTTCAGTCTGCTGATAAAGACATACCTGAGACTGGGTAGAAAAAGAGCTTTAATTGGACTTACAGTTCCACATGGCTGGGGAGGCCTCAGAATCATGGCAGGAGGTGAAAGGGACTTCTTACATGGCAGTGGCAAGAGGAAGAATGAGGATGATGCCAAAGCGGAAACCCCCAATAAACCGATCAGATCTTGTGAGACTTATTCACTACCATGAGAACAGTATGGGGGAAACTACCCCCATGGATTCAAATTACCTCCCACCAGGTTCCTCCCACAACACATGGGAATTGTGGGAGTACAATTCAAGATGAGATTTGGGTGGGGACACAGAGCTAAATCATATCACAGTGTTAGAAATAAAATGAAGAGGGATAAGGAAATTCTAGAGCATATGCTCAAGCAAGGTATATCGAAAGAGGGAGCCTTTGAGCAGAGACCTGAATGCAATGAGAGAGGAGTTGTGTCCATAGTGGTGTTGCTGGGGAGGTGGTTCTGGGCAGAGAGAACAGCATTTCTGTGCTCCTATTATGTACCAGGCTCTGTTCTAGGGGTTCTGGAGACAGCAATGGACAAGGTTGTTAAACATCAGCATTGTTTATTATTTAACCATACAGTCTGTTCTTTTTCAATATTATGTCATAATTCAAAACTCTTCCTTTCTTTAATTTCTAGATGTAATGAAGTTGAAAAACCCTAACTTGGGAAAGTCCCTTTGTTCTCCCCAGCTTCTAATCACTTCCTACTCTTTGTTGTGGACGAGAACCCATAAAGTCTTATTCTTTAGAGGCCCCTAACACAATAGGATCCTGGTCCTGGGGACAGATCCCCAACTATCTGATTTTAATCATGATGCTCAGGGATGTGTGAAAGTGTCTTAGGTTTTCATGTCTTTGACATTTGACCTAGGTTATAGATTTCTGTGAAATTCTGTCACCATAATTAGATATAGATACTACTGATTTCCTTTTCCCAGCCTTCCAACCCAGCCTATGACCCTGAGTAAAACCTTCTTAAATTCTTTTACTTCAGTAGCACACAAAAATTCATAATTTTGGATCCTGTTCCTTGCTCTGTCACCTGCTTGCTGCAGTTAAGTCTGCTCTATGGCAGTTTTCCATTTGCAAGCAGGGCACACTTCCAGTTAAGTTGTAAAAATTTATGTTTAAATAAGCCCCTGTGCCCTTGAAGAATAGGAGCTACAGGAATGTAGAGTCCAAAGAGAAAAAAAAGGAAAGAGCATTCCTAAGAAAACTGTGTAAATTTGCAAATTCGTTTTCCTCTGGTGGCAGCTGACAGGTGGAATGACAACCTAACCAAGTAACACTGGGCCCTTGTGATAGGAGGGAACTTAATGCTGTGGTTGTTCTGCTTAGATGGAATTGTGTGGGCCTGTGCCAACGCCTGTATTGAGAAAGCCCAGTCGAGCAGAAGAGTTTTTGGTTTCTGCATTTAGAACTGCCAAACAACTGAGGAAAACTGATTAAATCTGGAAGGTGGCAGGTCACTCGACAGGCTTCTCCAGGCACCTTTGAGGAGAATCAAAGATAAATAAACACATTTTATGAGAGGAGTATGCGGTGAGAGGGAGTGCTTGGATAACAGTTAAAATTTCAAAGGGAGGGGGAAGTTCTTTTTCACTTTTCTCCTGATTAGACTCTTGTCTCATAACTTTGTTCATGTACAGATTAGAGTTTGCCCCTGTCAACATGGGTAAGCTTGATGGGAAAGGAAGAAGATAGAAGTGTATTTTCAAAGACCTCAACTATAGAAGGAAACTCATCAAATATGAATTTCTTTATTAGGAAAAAAATGACTTTAAAAATTATTTTATAAGTCATATTGGATACTCATGTGCCTGTGGAACATGCAAAAACTCTGGCCTGTTGCACAGAGGTTTAATTTTGAAATTGTCTAATTTTATTTATTTAATTTTTTTTTAGAGACAGGGTCTCACTGTGTTGCCCAGGCTCTTGAACTCCTGACCTCAAGCAGTCTTCCTGTCTGAGCCTCCCAAAGTGCTGAGATTACAGGCATGAGCCACTGCACCTGGCCCAAAGTAATTTTTTCAGTAAAGATTGATGGACTTTCATTATGGCCCTGTCTAGTGTGCAGTGAGTTGCCTCAAGGTCAGGTGGTACTTGACACCTCTTATTTACTGGGTATGGACCCTGGTCTCTCACCTTTCCATTGTGCTTTACTCTTTTTTTGTCTGTGAATAAGTTTTACTTGAGCTTGACTTACCTCAAAGGGGCTATGGATATTGAATTGTCTAAAAATAAATCATAAAAGTCTAGATATATGGAGCCGTAAAGATAATTTCCCTCTTCCCCATTTTGCAAAGAGTAAATAAAGAGAAAAGTCCAAAAGGGTTAAATTGCTGCTGGCTTAGGGGCATTTAGCTAGCAAATATGTATGCAGGAACTTCACCCAGATCCTGACCACTCTATTAGTCTGTTCTCACCAGCTAATAAAGACATACCTGAGACTGGGTAATTTATAAAGGAAAGAAGTTTAATTGACTCACATTTCTGCAGGGCTATGGCAGCCTCAGGAAACTTACAATCATGGCGGAAGGGGAAACAAATATGTCCTTCTTCACATGGTGGCAGGAGAGATAAAAATGAGCTAAAGGGGGAAAAGCCCGTTATAAAACCATCACATCTTGTGACAACTCACTCAGTATCACAAGAACAGCAGCCTGGGGTAACCACCTCCAAGATTCAGTTACTTCCCACCAGGTCCCTTTCATGACACATGGGGATAAGGGGAACTACAATTCAAAATAAGATTTGGGTGGGGCACAGCCAAAACTATATCATTCCACCCCTGGCCCTTCCCAAATCTCATGTCTTCACACTTCAAAACACAATGATGCCTTTCCAAAAGTCCCACAAAGTCTTAACTCATTCCAGCATTAACTCAAAAGTCTAAGTCCAAAGTCTCATCCGAGACAAAGTAAGTCCCTTCTGCCTGAACCTGTAAAATCAAAAACAAGTTAGTTGCTTCCTAGATACAATGGGGGTACAGGCACTGGGTAAATACACCCATTCCAGATGGGAGAAATTGGCCAAAATAAAGGGGCTACAAGCCCCATGCAAGTCCGAAATCCAGTGAGACAGTCAAATCTTGAAGTTCTGAAATGATCTCCTTTGACTCCATGTCTCACGTCTAGGTCACACTGATGCAAGAGATGGGCTTCCATGGCCGTGGGCAGCTCCACCCCGTGGCTTTACAGGGGACAGCCTCCCTCCCGGGTGTTTTCACAGGCTGGCGTTGAGTGTCTTTGGCTTTTCCAGGCACATGTTGGAAGCTGTCAGTGGATCTACCATTCTCAGGTCTGGAGGACAGTGGCCCTCTTCTCACAGCAGGCAGTGCCCCAGTAGGGACTCTGTGCAGGGGCTCCAATCCCACATTTCCCTTCTGCACTGCCCTAGCAGAGGTTCTTTATGAGGGCTCCACCCCTACATTAGACTTCTGCCTGGACATCCAAGTGTTTCCATACATCCTCTGAAATCTAGGTGGAGGTTCCCAAACCCCAATTTTTGTCTTCTGTGCATCCATAGGACCAACACCACATGGAAGCTGCCAAAGCCTGGGACTTGCACTCTCTGAAGCAATGGACTGAACTGTACCTTGGCCCCTTTTAACCATGGCTGGAGTGAAGCAGCTGGGACACAGGGCACCATGTCCCAAGGCTGCATAGAGCAAGGAAACCCTGGGTTTGGCCCACAAAACCATTTTTCCCTCCTAGGCCTCTGGGCCTGTGATGAGAGGGGCTGCCATGAAGACCTCTGACATGCCCTGGAGACATTTTCCTCATTGTCTTGGCAAGTAACATTTGACTCCTTGTTACTAATGCAAATTTCTGCAGTCCACTTGAATTTCTTCTCAGAAAATGGGTTTTTCTTTTCTATCGCATAGTCAGGCTGCAATTTTTAAAACTTTTATGCTCTGCTTCCCTTTTAAACATAAATTCCAATTTCAAACCATCTCTCTCAAGTTCGGTGGTCCCCACATCTCTAGGGCAGGGGCAAAATTCCGCCAGTCTATTTTCTAAAGCATAACAAGAGTGAACTTTGCTCCATTTCCTAAAAGTTCCTCATCTTTGTTTGAGACCACCTCTACCTGGACTTCATTGTCCATATCACTGTCAGCATTTTGGTCAAAGCTAGTCTCTAGGAAGTTTCAAACTTTCCCACATCTTCCTGTCTTCTGAGCCCTCTAAGTCTCTAGGAAGTTCCAAAATATCCCACATTTTTCTCTCTTCTTCTGAGCTCTCCAAATTGTTCCAAACCCTGCCTGTTACCACTTCCAAAGTTGCTTCCACATTTTTGGGTATCCTTATAGCAGCACCCCACTCTACTGGTACCAGTTTACTGTAATAGTCTGTTCTTATGCTGCTAATAAAGACATACCCAATAGTGGGTAATTTATGAAGGAAAGAGGTTTAGTTGACTCACAGTTCCACAGGGCTGTGGAGGCTTCAGGAAATCGTGACAGAAGGGGAAGCAAACATGTCCTTCTTCACATGGCAGCAGGAGAGACAAGAATGAACAAAAGGGGGAAAAAGTCCCTCATAAAACCATCAGATCACGTGAGAACTCACTCACTATCACAAGAACAGCATGGGGGTAACCACTCCCATGATGCAATTACCTCCCACTGGGTCCCTCCCATGACACATGGGGATTATGCAAAGTACAAGAAAAGATTTGGGTGGGCACATAGCCAAACCATATCAACCCCTACACCAATGCATGTCTTTTGAGCTGCTTAGAGCTCAGTATTACATAAGTGGACTATAGCAGTTTACTTTACTGACTTATAAAACATAATGAATAAAATAATTAAATGTATTCCCTGTATAATTCAAAACCTCAGGAGTTATCATAATAGTTTCAATCTCTTTTTCTATCACACCTCTTATGAGAAACTAGGAAATAAATTACCACATTGAGTTTCAGTTCATGTTTATTTTCTTTCCATGAGGAGTATGATGATAAAAAACATAAAATGAAGTGGCCCAAAGGCAGGCAACCAGAAGGTGAGGAACAAAAACAAAAGAAATAGATTATTAGATGCCAGTAACTAAGATTCTAAATTATTGCTCTTATGAATATAGTGTAGGTTGCTGTGACTATTTCATTATAATGTTTATGTCTGCACCCATTTCTCATTTCTTTTTTCTAGTGTGCAACGTTAATTTAAAATATTAGTACAGATTGAGGAAGGGAAGTCTCTCCAGATTTCATTAGAGGACAGACTGAATAAGAACACGTCCTACCCACAAGGACAAAGGAGAAGAAAATATATTCTTGACTGTTTCAGACCACTTCAGATAAGGAAAAGACAATTTAAAAAATTAATTAAAAAAAAAACATTAGGATCAAATAACCCCTCCGAAGAAAGGTGTTCTATGGATGAGAAATGTAATTATTCCTGTAAAAATGTAGGGAATTTTGCATGTTCAATATATTTTGTCTTCTATTAGAAGCACTAGTTTGCATTTTTCAGTATTAGGGTTGTGACTTGCCAGGCCCATCCTCCTGCTGTGTTTGTTTTAGGGAATAGAACTTACCCAGTCACAGGTTTCAGAAGAGCTGAGGTAACCTTCTTCAGTGTGACATGAGTACTGTTTATGTTGGAGACAAATCCCAGAAACTCAAGGTAACAACGTACACAGAGTGAGAGAGTGTATGCGGGAGATTTTTATTTGGCATTTTTACTGCTAACAATCTACAGAAGTTTTAGTATTTAGTGCCAGGTCAGGCTTAAGGGGCAGTTTCTATTTCTGTGTGATTTAGAAAGGTTTAAAGAATCAGCAAATTATTATATAATAGATAATAGAGAATAAAGATTCTGGCTTCTGTGGAAGCTTGCAAAGATGTGAGGGAGGGCAAACAACTGCTTCTACATGTTTTGTTTTGTTTTGTTTTGTTTTTAAGAGCTTAGAAAAGCATGGTAGATTCTTTGAGCAAGGTCTTCATTGTCAAAAGTTTCTGAAGCTCCCAAACCAATAAATAATATTATTACCAATTAAAAGAGCA
The DNA here is from genome assembly GCF_007565055.1 of Rhinopithecus roxellana. Classification (NCBI taxonomy): domain Eukaryota; kingdom Metazoa; phylum Chordata; class Mammalia; order Primates; family Cercopithecidae; genus Rhinopithecus; species Rhinopithecus roxellana. The sequence continues at coordinate 84,808,599 of NC_044553.1, read as the reverse complement.
GGTAAACTGAGAAACAAAGCACTTACACCTAGGGTTGACATGGTGAGACCAAAACTGAATTCTGTGTCTTAAAATTCAGTTATCTAATCTCCCCACTTCATTGCATATTCTACTAGCAGTCATTCAGTAAAGTACCTTTCATCACTGCAGGAGTCTCTCTGAACACAGTGGCTTTGGAATAGGGTTATCTCCAGACACTGTTGATATCATGTCTCTGCTTACATACCAATTGGGTGAATATTGGCCCACATGATTCTTGTAAGTGGATTACAAGAAATCCACGATAGACTTCATTCACTTTTGATGAAACCAAGAACTTTCCCTCTTGAGCTACTTAATGAGATATTATTATTTGTGTATTATGTAAGGTACAGGTTGGGACTTGTTAGCTCTCTGAATTCTTAAGCACTCAACTGAGAAAATCAAATCCATGATTTTACTATGCCTGCACAGGAGTTGGAGAAATTCATAAAGTTTACACTTTATTTTTACTAGTGTTCTTAAGAATACAGATGTAAATAGGCTGTTGAGTCTGCCCAAGCAGAACTGTTGTGTCAGATGAAACTTAATGACCACACCCTCCCACCCAAATGGATACTGAAACTGTTGGAGAAACTTTGGTTTGAAACATATTTACTTTGAACTCCAGGAATCTTTTTTTTTTTTTTTTTTTTTTTCCTGTGTGAGAAAGATATTCTCAGGTCTATTAGGAGATAGCAGTATCTTTAAAATCATGCAAGAAACAAAATTTTGGAGCTTCTAAGTGGTTAGGAATAGCTTCAGACAATTTACCTAATTGGGCTTCAGTTTTGTGACCTGTGTAAAACAAGAGGATTGGTAAATGCTCTGCAACATTGCTTCAAGCTCCTAGGTTCTCTAGTTACTTTGTTATAGTCATAAAATGATAATTTAAAGATTGATGTGGGTGCATGATTTTATGTATGTATGTGTTATATATGTATGATTGAATTATACTTGCCTATGTATGGAAAATTTCAGGTTGTTAATAATAAACCTGTTTCTTTTGGGGAGAAGGACTATGGGCCTGGGGGTCAGGATGGGAGAATTTTACATTATTTTATACTTTTTGTTTTCTTGTTTTTTTACTAAGTATGCATTATTTAAAGATTTTAAAAATAGATTGGTTTTGTCATTATTTTAAAAGGATGAAAGGAAGAATTTCAAATTTTTGCAAAGTGCATGCCAGGATAACAATAATTGGAATTTCATTTCAGACTTCAAGTTTAACGTATTTGTAATTATAAGTAGACTTTTGCTTTTAGTATAGTAAGAAAGGTCTTTTAAATTCTCTCCTTCAATGAAAGCAACCACTTTTGTTTGGTGAAACAAGCAGCATTTACAAGCACAGAAACAAGGTTTAGCAATATTAGTGACAGGATTATATGCCTTCTATTTATTGGGTCCTCTAAAAGATCATCTTCCTTTGATTTGCAACTATGGGAATGAAATAGAAGTGGGAAAAATTAGCTTTTAAACCAATTAGTTAGTAATGACTAGTGCCAAGTTTAAAGTGTTTCAGAGTCTTATTGCCATGTTTTAAATGCAAAACACTAGCTCCCTCTTAATCTTTTTAGAAGATAAAACTGCAGGAAATGAAAAAGCGGTCAGTTGAAACAGCAGAAGGCATTTTAGAGGCTGCATATAGTAACTGAACTTGATTTTTGGTTTGAGCATTCATTTTGTTCTATTTTCCTATTTTTACAAATATTTCTATTAAGTTTTGAGAAACTATAAGAACCCAGAAACTAGATGTTTCTAGCTTGGCATATTTGTGGGTTTATTTTTATTTTTATCATTTCTACTTTTGTTTCTTACTTTAAAAAATGAACTTAAGGAAAGATACAGAAAAATAACTCAACAATCATTTCATTTTAAAAAAATTAGAGTACTTTCTAGCCTGGTTAATATATCATTATAATCAATATAAAGTAGATATGGTGGGTTTTTTTTATTTCCAGTTGTTCTGTGAAACCTTGAACATTTTGCCCTATCTGGCAAAATGTTTTCTAGCCTTTTCCGTATTCAACAATATTAAGTAAGTAAAAGTTAATTTTAAGTGAACTGTAGTGTTTGTGTCACATTGGAGTTGTTAAAGTTCTCCTTTGTTCTTACCAGGTTTGCATTGCCTCTGACTAAATTTATTTGTATTTCCATTCCATGCAGGGTATGGTAGCACTGTGATTCAGCTTACTTAGTACATCATTGGGACATTGGGTTATTTATGCTAAAGTCAATAATCTCATGGTGATGAAGATGATGATAACCATTGCTGTCACTTATTGAGCCCTTATTTTTGATAGGTACTACATTAGACTTAAAAAACTCATTTAACAGGTATTCACTGAGCACCTTTTATGCCCCAGGCATTGATTTAGGAGCCAAAGAAATAATAGTTAATAAGACAAAGTCCTGGCCCATAAATATATTGTTTCTAATTCACATAAAACCTTGCAAAGCAGATATTGTCTTAATTTTATGGATGAGATAACTGAGGCTACAGAAGGAGAACACATTTTTCAGCATTTTATAGCCCGTGAGTGACCAATCTATTTGATTCCAGTCTGTACTTTGCTCTGTTCTCCTGCCTCAAGATAGATCAGTATTATTTTAAGATGTTTATAAACATTCAGGATTGGTATAAACATGCTTGGCTATGACATAGTTAAGCTGACAGGGATATAGCGTAGGATGTGAAGTCTATAAACAGTTATTCCTTTTTAACCTTAGTGCTTCATGAGAGCTAGAAGAGATGCTAAAACCTAGTACTTTGAACATCAAAAAACATAAAATACTAAGGAATAAATTGAACCCCCAAAAGTATAAGATTTGCACACTGAAATTATAAAACATTATTGAAAGAAATTAAAGAAGCCTAAATAAATGGAAAGATGTCCTATATTCATGAATCAGGAGACTTAATATTGTTAAGATGGAAATACTCTCTACATGGATCTACATATTCAACAAAATTCTTATCAAAACCTTAATCAATACTAAAATTCACTGGGATCCAGAATAGCCATAACAATCTTAAAACAATCTTTTAAAGAAGAAGAAAGTTGGAAGACTCACATTTTCCAGTTTTAATACTCACTATAAAACTATAGTAATCCAAACAGTGTGGTCCTAGCATAGGATAAAAATACAGATCCATGAATTATAAATGAGAGTTGAGAAGTCAACTCTTTCATTTTTGATTAATTGAATTTTTACAAGGGTGCCAAGACAATTCACTGGGGAGGAGTCTCTTCTACACATAATACTGGGACAATTTGACAGCCACATACAAAAGAATGAAATTGAATTGGTGCTTTACACAATGTATCAAATGGATCAGACACCTAATTGTGTGATCTAAAACTACAGTACTCTTAGAAAGAGGCATAAAGCACAATCTTTGTGACCTTGAAAGACAGTCCACAGAAAAGAAGAAAGTAATTGCAAACCTTACATATGATAAGGGTCTAGTATCCAGAAAATATGGAGAACTCTTATAATACACCAATAAAAAGACAATTAAAAGTAGATAAATAATTTTAATAGAATTTTTCAAAAGATGATGTGCAAATGGCCAATAAGCACATGAAAAGATGCTCAACAGCATTAGTCATTGATGGAATACAAATCAAAACCATAATAAGATACCACTTTATACCACTAGGATGGCTATGTTAAAAAACATAGACAATAACAAGTGTTGGTGAGGATATAAAAAAATTGGAACTCACATTCCTCAAAAAGTTAAACATAGAGTTACCATAGGACCCGGCAATTCCACATCTAGGCATATACCCAAGAGAACTAAAAATGTGTTTACACAAAACTTTGTACATAAATATCCATAGCAGCATTATTCATAATAGTCAAAAAGTGGAAACAACCTAAATGTCTCTCAACTGATGAACGGATAAACAAAATGTGGTATATTTGTACAGTGAAATATTATTTAGTAGTGAGAGGAATAAAGTAGTGATACGTATGTCAACATGGATGAACATTCTGTTAAGTGACAGAGGCTAATCACAAATAGCTAGATGTTGTATAATTCCTTTTATACAAAATGTTCAGAATAGGCAAATTCATAGAGACAGAAGAGAGACAAGCAGTTGCCAGGATCTAGAGAGAGGGAGGAATGGGAGGGGGGAGTGACTACTAATGAGTATCAGATTTCTTTTCAGAGTAATGAAAATTTTCTGGGATTAGATATTGGTGATGGTTATAAAACTCTGTGAGTACATTAAAAACACTGAATTACATACTTTAAAAGGGCGAATTTTATGATATGTGAGTAATATCTCAGTAAAATTGTTACGTATATATTTTTTAAACCTGTTACTTTGGCTTTGGTGGTTTGGATTTAGTCCACCACTTCAGTTATCTGTTTGTGTCTGGGTTATTGCAATTCAAGTACAATATAGTCTCAACCTTTATTGTCCAGGAGGATCTTCAGTTTTCATTATTTTATCTATCTGATTGTCTATTGCCTTACTTTATACTAGCTAGCCTTACTACATACAGGCAAAAACTGATACAGAGCAATATGATATATTTTCTTCTTGATTCCTTTTTTAAAAAGCTTAACGTTATATTACTTTTCAAACCAAGAGTGGCATATTGTTGTAATTATGTCATTAAAAAACGTGTTTATTTTCAAGAGTATGGATTTGATTTAGAAACTCCTTTTCCTGCATTCTCTGTTATTCATAGCACTTGATGGCCACACACTTGAAATGCTCCCTGGCCAGAGCATAAGAGTCTTGGGGGTGGGGTCAGTGTCGAAATGATTAATGGTTTGATAAAATGCAGGCGAGTTGAATATGACTTTTACAATGTGGCTGTGAGACGAGCTTATGGTGTGAATTCATACATGTATCTCTCTTTTGTAAACATGGTATCGAAGTAGGTTTTATTTCTTGAGTGCTCTGGCCTGGTGCTAATGAGATGTGTGCGTGTCCTACCCAAAGCATTATATAACAGGAAGCAAAGTTTTCTGAGGGAAAAAAGAAGCTTGCTAGAAAGAGAAGATAAAATCTTTGCTGGGGTATGGTTCTTTTCCATTAGCATTCCCAGTGCATTTCTCCAGAAGTGTGCCTAGGAATCCTCTGCTGTAGTTGCTAGATAATATTCCCTCTTTTTCAGGTTGATTGGAGAAAGAAACCAGTTATTTGGGGCCTGGAGTATATAGATAGCAAGAAGCCATGGTTCTGAATGTGGTGATTGGCCCAGGCATTCTTGCTAGTGGTGGAAATACAGGGCTGGACAGGAAAGAGTGGGCAGCAGTACTTGATAACATGAGGCACTGGTAATACCAACTTCATGTCTGGTCTTCCCATTTAAAATGGATTATATTTTAGCCTCTCGTCAGATTGAATGCTAAGTATCCCTACAATCAGTGCCTTCCAAATCTTTGTCATACTTACTTCAGCCAAAACTTAAAACTCAAAGAGGAATATAGTATAAACTTCAGTTGAACTGCACATAGAAAGATCACACAGAGAGCCCTGGTTTTATTACTTGGAAAGATGATGAGGTGTAAGTACTGTCAATAGATTGGAGACTCTAGGTCCAAATTTCACTGAAGTTCATAAATGTCTGCTAATTTCAAGGACCATAATACTCAGGAGCTAATATACTAGGAAATTGGAAAGTAAGTTTACCATGTCTTTTGTGAAAGGTGGAAATTTAAGATAGGGACAAAGCTGTCTGCAAGGGACAGTAGGCTTGTTCTTTGAGGCACTCTGTGGCATTCAAGATCCTAGGGGATTTGAAACTCAGAGAATGGTACCGTGAACATAAGAGGGGTGGAAAAAAGTGGAGGATGAAGTGGTTATCTGTGTCGAAAGAAACTGAAAGGTGTTCATACTGTTCCACAATCCCCTCTTCTTACCATTATTACTTAGGTAAAGAGACAAAACTGAATTGCCTCCCTTTCTCCGTCTGTCTCAAGATTGTTTCCTGCCTTGGATGAAAGGAAAAGAGAGAGGGAGCAAAGTCGCATTACTTACTTTGGTCTCTCTTTTTAGATGTTTGGCTTCCAAAAGTCTTATTGGTGAGAATATCTGGTTTCATAAGCAGAAATGGGAAAAATAATTATTACTATTTATTGAACATAAGAACTGTACTAAACACCCTAATAACATTATTTAATCCATGCAACTTTATTGCATAAGCATTTATCTATAAGTTAATACGTGTAAAGCACTTAGAATAAGAGCCCATTAAATGTTGTTGTTAATACCCATTTTGGAGATAAGAGAACTATACCTTAGCATTGGTAGAATTTTAATCCATGATTATTAAACTCTAAAGCCCATGATCTATTATGCGACATTGTGGCTCTCTTCTTTAAGAACTCAGCTTCCTTTACAAAAATCTTCCCTGATATTCTCCTGTATGTGCATTTAGAATCGTACCTGTTTTTCAATTCTATATTTTGACTGATTCCAGGTTGTGAGTCCTAAATCCTTTTACTCCCCCTGCACTTATCCCTGAGGAAGTTCATTCTTCAGATTATCAAAGTCTGGACCAAATTTATTTAGTGAGAATGTGGAATTTTTCTTACAAGATTTTAAAATGACAAGTAAGATAATTACATGAAAGGATCTGTTTAGGCTCCTTCTGCATTGTAGGGGGTGGACCAAGTAACCTTTGGATCACTTCCACTTGTATAATTCACCATTTCGGCAGGACAGCAACATTTCAGGCCAAAGTTCAACTTTTTTTTTTATTATTAAATTCTTTTATTGTCACCAGGAAACTAGAGAAAATGAATTCTTCACAGTATGCTTGTGCATGCAACTTGAAACGGTTTGCACACTAAATGAAATTAAATGAAAGACAGCTGTTTGGGAACGAGCTGTCAGAAACTGATTGGGTTCTATTAGAGGAGAATAGAGGCTAGGAGTAAGTTTTCAGAAACAGGATATCAGTGGTTTTAAAAGCAAGCAAATTTATACACACAAAAGCTCTCATGTGGTTGTGCTGTTACATGTCTTTTCAGTTCATCCATCTTAAATTATTTGCTTTTGGTGAGTAGGTGTCTGCTTTCAAGGCTTTCTTTCACATATTGAATGTGTGGCAGTTCTTTCTTTCCTGAGAAGTAAATACAACACAACCCCACTACAATACCATCCTACGTACTTTGGTTTTGGTAAACTGAAAATCCAGTAATGTTTACCAAACTACTTCCTTTGTCCAGTACTTCTCTGTTCCTGCCAAAATACAAAGGAAAAGGACCATCTTGGGCAGGTTGCCAGAAGTGCCACCTGGGTCTCCTGAAATGGCTGTCAGCAAGAAGGGAGCAATTACATCCCATAACAGACTCAAAGCAGATGGTCACCTGCGGTGATAAGTATTACATTATTAAGCCTTTGATTTGTGATTGTACTTTGTGCTTTCCAGGCACTGAAGTTACGTTACTTGTGTGATGTTCCTCTCTGCTCCCCTAGACCTCATTGCTTGTTGTTTGGCCATGTGTTCCCATGGCTTATCCTCCAAAAAGCTTTACTCTGCAATCTTCTAACTCTCGTGCAAGAGGCTAGCTCATAGTGGGATCTCTGCCAGGCCCTCCAGCAGTAGGTATGGTGTTATTACATGGAATTGCCTTTAAAGGAATTTTTAAAAGCCCTTGGAGCTTTACTATGGAAGCATAACTTAGTCACAGTATAACCTCATATAGGAAATTCAGTTAGCGTTCAGAATTAGGAGTCCTAGTATAACATTGCACTCATTGAGATTTCGTCTCTGGAGTCTCTCCTTCCATTGAATTTTTATGTTTTCAGCCCTATTTAACAATGGTCTTCCATAATTCATTGAGGTTCAATCTCAACTGTCCTCCTCTGAGATCTTGCTTGCCATCTTCTCCACATCTTCTTTATTTTTTCATGATTTAGAATACAAATTTACAGTCTCTCCTATGGCTGAAGTTAGGAATCACTTGATTCATAGGGTGCCTAGCTCCCTGGACTAAGATAGATGACAGAATGTGCATAGAGATACATGATGACACAGTCACAAATCTAATTCTTTATGCAGATAGTCTTTCAGAATTCTTAGCAAATTTTAATTTTTAATATTGTGAGCCTCAGCTGTAGTAATTCAGATTTAATTATCATGTGATCACTCTGGGGTGATTGTTTTTAGTGCAGCCATAGGAAATCAAAGTTGGCAGCTGGGCTGCAGCTGTGCCCCCAGCTGGTTTTATCTGAGCTGAATTCAGAGGGAAAAGTGGCAGCAAGCTCACCAGCTCCAGAAGATAGTCTTCTTTGGTCATACAAAGCAATACTTGCTAGATGCTTTTTGAGCTAGTGCAATTAACACCCAGTTAGTGAGGCTTCACTATAAGGGTATTAAGAATATAGTCCACGTGTAGTGGACATGTCATCATTGTTTCTTTACAAATTAAATAAACTTGCTACATAGAAAATTTACTTTATATAATTAGACAGTGTTTTCCCTAAATTACAAAAATATGCTCTTAAATTTGGCTGTCTTAAAGTTCTCTGAACTTGTAAGATTTTGACCTATCATGTCTAATTTTTGCCTGAAAATATTTTATAGATGCTGAGTACAATAGCATATTTATGTTTAAAAATGCTAAGTTGGTTTATTGATTTTTTAAAATTAATTCTTACTAGAATTTACATCAGCTGCTTTTGGCTTTCCTGCAGGAAAAGAATTCTTGCAGCTTAATCAATATTATCCCTATTGTAAAAGACACTATAATAAAAGCTATAATATAATTTTCACCATGCATAGTAACAGTGTCTAATATCCATAATTATTAAGAATTTTACCCATTAAAGAAAACAACTCATAAGAAAAATAGCTAAGAGTTTTGAACAAGTAGTTCACAGATGAAGAATTATAAATTGGAAATCATAAAGTCACTAATATTTAAAGAAATGCACAAAAATTTTAGTATGTTCTACAAGAAGGCTCTTCCTCATGCATTAAACTCTCAACATAAATGTGATACTTAATGAGGCTGGTGCACATAAGGAAAGGTTCCCTCATACCAGGCATTCCTACAAGTTCTCTTGGGAATGAGTTCTCACAGTACAATCTGGTTGAAGGCTTTCCCATATGCAGCATATTCATATGATCTCTGCAACATGAATTCTCTGCTTTATGATTAGATCCAGTTACTGTGAGAAGGCTTTATGACTTTTAGGAAACAAATAAGTTTTTTTTTTCCATATGTGAATGTTCTGATGCATACTCAGAACTGATTATCTGGATACCAGGGTAACTGAATGGAGCCCTTATCACAGTCACTGCACTGACAGACTTTATCTTAAGTATGAGCATTCTGGGTTTCTTCATATTTGACATTTGAAGGCTTCCTCACAGTTAGTTCATATATGAACTAGGTTTCTCTCCTGTATGAATTTAGTGACGTAGTTGAAGATGTGATTTCTTAGCAAAAGGCTTCTCACAGATGCTGCATTCATGAGGTTTCTCTGAAGTATGAATCTTCTGATGAGTAGGCAACTCTGATATCTGTCAGAAGGCCCACCAACATTCAGTACAAACAGAGTTTCTCTCTAGTATGAATATTTTCTGGGATGAAAGAAGGCTTAATCTTTTGGTGAGAATTTTCCACACTGAATACATATATATGGTTTTTCTCCTGTGTGAACTCAACAGTGCCCGAGGAGTTGTGGTATCCTGCTTGTTTTCTTATTTTATTCTAAATACGTAATCATTGCTAGTGACAGCCTTCTAGTCCTGAGCCATAGCCAACCCTTCAGCCTCACTGAACAATGTGATTGGTACCAGATTATATATAATTTTTGTTTTGTATCTGAATGGATTAACGTGAAGTTGGATTATTTTCTGGCACATAATTGAAATGGTTCCACATTACATTATTAGAAAATCATTTGTTTTATACTGACCCATTATCTGATATTTTACCATTGAATGGCGTTTTTATTGTCTTGTGTGATTGTCTTTCAATTGAAGTTTTTGAGGGATATATGCAGCATTTTGTCATTAAATTTGTGCAGTTACATATGATGGTTTCTGTGTTATATTTTATAATATATAAAACTTACTAAAATTGTTACAGCAAGAATATTTGTTTTCTTAATCTTGTTACTCTCATTGTGATAAGTTTCTTATTATCAAAAATGGCCCAAATAGTTATCAAGTTGTGTTTCATTGTCATGGGTTTAATGTACACATAGAGGTATTATTAATAGTATTTCCCAAGTTGTTAATATTTCATTTTTATTGGATGTGAGATCATCTGCCAGTTAATTATTAATTTCATATTATTTGTGTAAGTATTATTTCTTCAGTGTTTATACATAACATACTGTGAAGAATATTTTATGTACCATCTCATTTAATCATCTTAGTAATTTTTAGTATGAAACTAGGTTTTCAAGTTGGTAATGGTTTCAGACTGGCTATGTAAAGCATGAGTAGCATGATTTGAAGTGATTAATTCAAAAAATGTATAAAATCAGAGCAACAGAAGCTAAATTACTCAAATCTTGCTCAGATATAAAATTTTTTTCAGCTTTCATAGGATTCTGCCCTTTGATTATTGAGAAAATATGGTCTTCTGTTGAAGCAGAGAATTTGACAGTCATGACATTATATTGTGAACTTTTAAGTTTTACTGCTTAATTTTCTGTAAATTACTACATTTCTGTTGTAATTTCGCAGTGTAAATGCTGAATGAATATGATTAGCTATATTTGCAGGCTTAGAGTGCCTGGTTTTTGGTTAGTCGTGTTTATTCCTAGTTCTATGTCCTATTGAATTGGACTTTGCTTATATAAAGAAAAGTATACAAAGCTACAGGCAAGAAAAGTTGGAATTTCTTCCTTGGGGAAATCTCAAATGTAGAGTTATAAGTAAATATTAAGGTTCAAAATGAGCAATATAATGAGCACATTTCAAAGAATTCTTAAGTATTTATGTAACACTTCATGTTTACAAAATGTTTTACAGCCATATTCATTAATTTACATAAGCCCCTTGGAAGGTAACAATGTTATTACATGTGTTTTATTAAGCAAGACAGGTAAAATATAGGCAAATTAAGTGGCCGAAAGGAAGAGACATTAAAACATTTATTCTATGACTTGGGCCTATATCCTAGGGCATGCTGCTGCATTAGGGAAATAAAGAAATAAAATACTTCTGTTTTGTTATAGACTTGATCATGGTGCCTATTTGGGTAATTGTTTATATATATTCGTATAATTTTATTTTTTTTTATTTTTTGATTATGCGACACAAAGGCCTTCCAGCACAAATTTCAATGTATGAATATCTCAACTTAATAACTGAAGGACAAGATCCTGGATTATAAATTCTCAATTAAATGTTGCAATTATCATGATCAACAGATTGGTGAATATGTCTGGTGGCTGCTCAGTATTGGTCTATATAGAATATACCATGGGACCGAAAAGATATGACCCTGGAGAGCTCACTTTGGTGGCCATACACTGCCTGTAGGCTGTTTGTTCTCTGCCACTCTGTGTTTTGGGAGGACTTTCCTTTCCCTCTCATAGAATAGCAAATTTCTGCTAAAAAGTAGTAAATTTGCTCAAAATATCAAAAAGGTACAATTAGAATATCTTCCATAGTAAAAGAGATTAAAAATAACCTAGACTCTTGCATTAGAAAGCCGAGGGAGACATGACAAATTATTGCATTCAATTAACTTTTCTTTTACTTACTGAGTGCCCAGAAATTGCTTTAACACCCTGAGGTGTGACCATAAGGTAATGAGGAGTGATTTTAAAAAATAAATATACCATAAGGTACACTGTTTAAATGAGTGCTATTCTTCAATGTAGCCACTCTTTACACTAATCCAACGATGCTGTCATTGCAAGAAATATTTTTAGAACTCGTCCTTTTGAATTGCTGTTAGAAGCCATTTATGGACTGTAAAAGAAAACAGTCTCACATTGACTTAAAGTCACACCATATTTTTTAAATCAACCCCTCCCCTGCAAAGAAATTTATTACCCAAATAGATTACTGACCTTTTCAGTAACCTTTATTCTGCATGTTTTTCTTTTCAAAATCAGTTCTATAATTTAAAAAATAACAATTTGCCATCAACAAGGATATTTATTTCCTTTTTATTTTGAAAAAAAAGTTATAAAAAATCTGTATCACAAAACAGTAGACAAAATAGTAGTTTCCATATATCCTTCAGCCAGCTCCCTCTAATGTTAATATCTAACATAAGTATAGTGCAGTTACCAAAATCAGGAAATTAATACCAATAAAATACTATTTGGTAATCTGTAGACATCATTTAAATTTCTCCAGTATTCCCCACTAATATCCTTTTTCTGCTTCAGGATCTAACCCAGCATCCCACATTGCATTTAGTTGTCATGACTCCTTATGCTCTTCCAACCTGTGACAGTTCCTAATGAGGACATTTAAAGGAAGTATGCCTGCCCCCTCCCTAACAAAAAGGAAGAAAGAGCCATAGACTCTGAATGTAATTCCAAAAATATCTTTGTCTCCGTCACTGTCTTGTCAAATATTTCTTTTATTTATTGGATTTTTTGTAACCTGTGTACCAAATTTATGCAGATTGCAGCAATGAGAAGAAGGGTAAGATATGCTTGGGCACAGAGGAGTTGTGAGGATAACACATCTGTCCATAGCCATGGTACAGGTGTATTCTGAGCTCTGGATATTTTTATAATGCTTTCACATTTGGTTCAAAATATTTTAAAATTTTCATTATGATTTTTCATTTGACTTGATCCTCATTTACAATAGCTCATGTGTGTGTTATTTGCATGTGTGTGTGTATATGTGTGTGTTCGTTCATTTCAGGAACTTTATCTTTTAAAATTCTTTGAGGCCAGTGTTTAAAGTATGTTCTTCAAGGGAAGATTCCTATTTGCTCCCATCAGATGCTTGTGCAGATGCTTGTTCAGATGCAGGGGAACCACCAAACCAGTTCTTTTTTTTTTTTTGAGACGGGGTCTCACTCTGTCACCCAGGCTGGAGTGCAGTTGTGCGGTCATGGCTCACTGCAGCCTGACCTCCCTGGGCTCAGGTAATCCTTCCATCTCAGTCTCCCAAGTGCAGGCACGTGCCACCATACTCGACTAATTTTTCTAATTTTTTTGTAGAGACGGTCTCACCATGTTGTCCACGTAGCTGAGACTGTAGGCAGGTGCCACCATACTCAACTAATTTTTTCAGTTTTTTTGTAGAGACAGGGTCTCACCATGTTGTCCAGGCTGCGGTTCTTGATGTTAATTTCTAAGCTGCAAGTTTTTAGGCCATATAAGTGGTTTAAGTTTCTAGCCCTAAATCACATTAGCCAGGTTTTAGATAGAAATTCTCATTAGGGCAGAGATATTTGTTACCCAGTGCCTGGAAAGGTGCCTGGCAAAAACAGGCCCTCGATACATATTCACTGAATGAAAAAATGAATGAATGAAGGAGACCCTTGCTCCCTGCCCTTTTTTTTTCTGATATATCCAGAGCCACATCTGAGAAGGGCAGGTCTCCTGCTTCAAGGTGGGTTTTTTTCTTAGTTTGCCCACTGAGGGGGTCACCCTTTGGGAGTCTGGGAGTCTCAGCTTTAAGTAAAGGTCCTCATTTAATCTCTTATCCTGCTTGGGCCTGGGCTCTGTCTGCTGTCCTCCCAACTCTCTTGCCATGTGCCCATTTAGAACCCAGGCTCTAGTTCATTAAGGATTGTCAGCTGCTCTCAGGAAAGAATCCTCCCAAGATTTTTTCCTTCTGAGAAATGTTATTTTTTTTTTCAGTTGTTTCTGGCTTACATTTATTTCTGTTACTCTCCGGCTGAACTCTGCTTAAAAAGACATTTTATATTTTAGGTGTGATGTACTAGTCTTCTATCATATTGCTGGGAGTGTGATTCTCTGTAACAATTTCTTTAGAGGAGGTATAATGTAAAGTAAAAATTAATATGGAGGAATGGGTTATAGGGAAGTTAGTGTCCCTGAGTTCATGACATTGTGTCTTTACACCCTGGAAGTTATTTTTTTCTCTTGTGTGTTCAAGTTAGAACTTTTTATTATCTCATAGATTAATCACACTGCTGTCACTTATTGAGTGACTGTTGTGCATCAGGCATTTTACGTATATTATTTCTAATCATTATAACAGCTTTGCAACCAGGCTTTAGCAGCTTTATTGTAAAAGTGAAGAACCTGAAAGCCAGAGCGTTTATGAAACTTTTCCAATGATTCCAGGCAGTGAGAAATTGTAGTAGACCTGTTTTATGGCACCTGCTTACCACGCTTCTAAGAGGTGTTATTCCTCCTTGCTGAGGAGTAACAGCCCTGGTTTGTACCATATGACTGCATCTCTATTTCCTAGTCAAGTGATCTAAGGATCCACAATTCTTAGCTTGGTAAGTGCCCCCTTACTAACCTAAAAATGAAAAAGTCAACACCTTGCTTTATAGGGACTTCCGGAACATTTCCATAAACTTATTATGCCAATGATCACCTTTATTCCTACTATCATTTAGTGTTGTTATAGTAGCACTAGACAAAGGAGTCTTATAAGAAAAAGAAATTAGAAATTAAAAAAAAAAAACTAGAAAGGAGGCATATTAACCATGCCTTCTAAGTAATATGATTGTATATTTGGAAAAACCAAGTGATTCAACTAAAAAATTTACAAAAATAAAAGAATTCATAATGACAGATTCTGAGAAAGAAGAGCATTGAGGTGGGTGGGACTAGACCAATTTTTGTAAAAACTATTAAGCTACAATAACTTAAAGACTGTGGTGCTAGCATAGATAGTTAAATGGAAAAAAATGGGACATCCAAAAATAAATGTGGAAGGAGTATAAGATATGTATACATATATATATTTCCCATAAGATAATGTTGGCATTGCATATCAAAATAAACACTGGAGCATTCAATAAATCTTACCATTAGGCAAAGAAATGGAGTTGAATTTATATCTTAAGCCTTATCTAAAAATAAATCCTTGGGTGGAACAATGATTTAAATGTGAAAAATAAAATTAAAAAAGTATTGGAAGAACATCTAAGATTATTTAAGATAATTTCTACATTAGAAAGTCTTTTCAAGTATAATATAAAGCCCAGAAGCCATAAAATAACTAACTTTAAATACTAAGAAACAAAAGTTATGCATAACAAGAAAATCCATTATAAGCAAAGTCAAATGACAAATGAAAATCTGGAGAAGATATTTCACATGCATCACAGACCAAGACTATTTTCCCTATTGAATACAGAGCATCTACAAATACACAAGAAAACAATGACCAGCGGTGGGTAAAGGATAAGAACAGATTACAGAAAAGTAAGCACAAGTGCTTTTAAAATTTAAGAAAAAGATATCAAACTTCACTCATGATGAAAATTAAATGGAAAACATCATATATCATATTATTGAAGATAAAGAAGCTTGATCAAAACTGACTATAAAGGGTTTGAGAAAGCAGTTGGTTTTATACTTTTTGGTGGAATGATAAACTGATAGATATAACTTCTGTGAAGGCCAATCTATTAAAAAACAAAACAAAACTTAAATGCATGTATCCTTTGACTAAGCAATTCCACTTAAGGAATTTTCCTACGTTTGTATTTTTCATTTGAGCAAAATGACTGACATAAGTATAGTTATTGCATCAATACTTGTAATAGCAGAGGACTGGATACAACTTAATTGTCATCAATAGGGGACTGAATCAGTATATTACGGAATATACTGTGCAACTTGTTAAAAGAATGAGGGGCCGGGCGCGGTGGCTCAAGCCTGTAATCCCAGCACTTTGGGAGGCTGAGACGGGTGGATCACGAGGTCAGGAGATCGAGACCATCCTGGCTAACACGGTGAAACCCCGTCTCTACTAAAAATACAAAAAACTAGCCGGGCGAGGTGGTGGGCGCCTGTAGTCCCAGCTACTCCGGAGGCTGAGGCAGGAGAATGGCCTAAACCCGGGAGGCGGAGCTTGCAGTGAGCTGAGATCCGGCCACTGCACTCCAGCCTGGGCGACAGAGCAAGACTCCTTCTCAAAAAAAAAAAAAAAAAAAAAAAAAAAAAAGAATGAGGAAGTTCTGGTAGAAGTGGTAATGGAACAAAATCAAGATGCTTTATTAAATAAAGCAAAATGAGAATGGTATGTGTAATATGCTCTCCTTTGTATAAATCTCACACACACCCACACACACACACACACACACACACAAATAAATGCATAGCTTATCTTTGTTGTAAGGTTGTTTCCAGGGAGGGGATTTGCTGTGCCTGTTCCATAAAAATAAAATTAACCATATAAACGTCAGGAATGATCTTTTCTTTTCTTTTTCTTTTTCTTTTTTTTGAGACAGAGTCTTGCTGTCTCCTCCAGGGCTGCTTGAGTACAGTGGCATGATCCTGGCTTACTGCAGCCTCAACCTTTCAGGCTCATGTGATCCTTCCACCTCAGCCTCCTGAGTAACTGGGATCACAAGCGTGTACTACCACATCTGACTAATTTTCTTCTTGATTTTTAGTAGAGTCAGGATCTCACTATGTTGCCCAAGCTGGTCTTGAATTCCTGGGCTCAAGCAATCCTCCCACCTTGGCCTCCCAAAGTGTTGAGATTGCAGGCATGAGACAGGACAGTTCCTGGACAGGAACTTAGTCTTTTAAAAAGTTAGATGATATTGGCCGGGCATAGTGGCTCATGCCTGTAATCCCAGCATTTTGGGAGGCCAAGACAGGTGGATCACTTGAGGTCAGGAGTTCGAGAGCAGTCTGGCCAACGTGGTGAAACCCCATCTCTACTAAAAATACAAAAATTAGCTGGGCGTGGTGGCACATGCCTGTAGTCCCAGCTACTCAGGCGTTTGAGGTGGGAGAATTGCTTCAACCTGGGAGGCAGAGGTTGCAGTGAGCTGAGATGGCGCCATTGCACTCCAGCCTGGGCAACACAGCGAGACTCCATCTCAAAAAAAAAAAAAAAAAAAAAAAAAAAACCAAGCAAATAAAAAAACTATTGGTTGCATTTCAAAAATCTAATTGAAAAGACTTTGTGCACAAGCAACTGCATGGAATTTCATTTATCCATCTTGGGTAAAAAGCCTTGTTGGTCCTGCTATGATTTGACTCTGTGTTTCTTCAGGCTCTAAGTATTCCAAAATGATGCATTAGCTCTCTGGACTCTCTGTGCGTCAGAGACCTATGATGTGCTATTTAAATCATCTGGCAAATGGATGTGTAGGGGAATGGAACTCTTCCCCCATTTTTTAAAAAATTAAATTTTGTAATGGTGGCACATTGTATAATAAGCACATATGATGATTGGAGCTATCATTTTGGAAATGTCCTTAAATGGAAGAAGGAAATGGTAGACTCATAGTACCATCCAACAGTGTGGGTTCAGCCTATTTTCCATTCCTACCACAGAGCTGCTGAGTGACTCTGAGTAAGCAGTTTCATCCCATTTTACTGTAAGCCTTTGCATTCCTAATAGAGGTACAATAGTATTGGTACCTGTCTTATTCAGATAGTGGCAGATTCAGAAGACTTTGGGGTGATTTCTAACTTCTAGCAACCATACACACACAAAAATCTGTACAATATAGTGTGTTTTTGTACTTAGATATTTCATGTGATGGCTCTATTTTTTGAAGCCATAGAATAATTCTTTGTTAAGTAAAACAGCGAACTAGCTCCTTGATGTCGCTGAGTTTGTGAATTATTTTCGTTCATTTTTGATTAATACATAGGGCTCACAAGCCATTAAGGAGAAAAAAGACAGGTTTTCGTATTCTTATTTTAATGATGAGATATATACAGTTGAAAGAAATTATGTAAGGCCGAGTGTGGTGGCTCACGCCTGTAATCTCAGTACTTTGGGAGGCTGAGGTGGGCGGATCATGAGGTCAGGAGTTTGAGACCAGCCTGGCCAACATGGTGAAACCCCATCTCTACTAAAAATACAAAAATTAGTTGGGCGTGGTGGCAGGCACCTGTAATCCCGTTACTTGGGAGGCTGAGGCAGGAGAATCACTTGAACCTGGGAGCTGGAGGTTGCAGTGAGCCAAGATTGTGCCATTGCACTCCAGTCTGGGTGACAGAGCAAGACTCTGACTGGAAAAAAAAAAAAAAGATTATATAGTTTTCTCAAGTTCTCATGACAAACAGGTGACAAAGTGAAATTTTCCTGCATAATGTCACATTGGATGAGAAGTGTATCCTTATTTAAAATGTTACATCAGGGAGTCATATGCTTTATGGTGCACTCATGCCAGCAGTAACATTATTGAGCTCCATATGAGACACACAGCAAAGTGGTTTAAAAATTACATAGGGCTGTAGCATTCATTTACACAACATTCAAAGCAAAGCAATTACTGAATCAAGCAAGTGGAAATGCAGAATCTAAGGGGGTGAAAAAAGAATTGTCTTGTGTTTACTTCTTTTTAATTCTGTCATTATCTTTAGTTGATATTCCTCTCAGACGCCAGATACCCGTCATTGTTGCCAGATGACTGGGCTCTGCTGGCTCATCAAGGGGCTGTGGCAGTGCTTGTTTCCATGAGAGCTGGAAGAAAAACTGCAATGGAAAAGCACACGCAGTCGTTCGTAAGTAACTGGCTGTGTAATTCTCAGTGCCCTATGTTCATCTGAATGTGAACTTAATCTGATATCACTTAGAACTGGGGCTTCATCAATGCAAATGACTGTGCTTGCAAGCTGAACTTTAATATTTGTGAGCAGTGGCAGAGCACTTTGGTTAATGTGTACATATTCAGGTTTGTAGGAAAAAAAAATCTGTGCAATTTGACTGTGGTCAGTTTAGTTGCCAGGAGAATTGGATATTCCTGGGAAAAGGAAAAAAGTGTCTCACTTCTGGAGCCATTGTGACCATGTAGGTATTTAAGAGATTTTTTAAAAGATAAATCCCTTTTTGGATTATTAGTCAGTTGATCTTAAATATCATGTAATCTGCCATGAAAATTGATGGAAGGCTCTGTTTTTAGAACTGTAGCTCCACTGAAACTCATTTTCATGGTGTCATTTAGAAAGCACCAACATCCCATAGGATCACATGAAAACAGAGTCTATAAAGGAGTTATCAGAATGATACCTAAGAAGTTGAAGCAAGTCATCCCATACCTGATCTTCGTAATGACTATCAACACTTATGTTAGATGGGCACTCTTCATTAATCCTGGTGTTTTCCCATAATTTCTCTGGTGCTAGATCTGATATGAATAACTTGGTTGCAATAATTATAATATAAGGGAGATTGAATTATACACATCTTTGTTTTTTGTTTTATAGCCATACTTTTTTTGTGCTAATAATTTTTTTACCATAGTAACAACAAAAGTCATTCCTTTATCAGCTTTTAGATATTCATATTCATACTTAGCACTTTCCTTAGTTTATGTAGCCTTGTTTCGTGAACATGTTTGCTGCCTTGATTCTATTGTTGTGCATGCTGTTGTTCTGGGGGAGCCATTTAGGTTTTGTGTATGCCAAAAAACATCTAATACTCAGCAGTTACGAAATTGCTTTCCTTCTTTATGGATTATTTTATATTCAAATCTTCTAGTCCTAAGTCGTTGTCAGCAACGATTGGAAGGAGCAGTCAGAAGTGTTCTATTCCTTTGAATAACTCCATAAAACCATAGCCCCTCACTAAAGAAAATGGGTTTTAATGTGTGACACATTGATAAGTATGAGATTGCTGCTGAGCTGAAGAAGAGACTGTGCCGTGACTTTCTTGACGGCAGAGGTGCTTTTTACTTCCTTAGTGCTAAAACTGCAGCATTTGTTCCACACCAGAAGTGAGCAGCTTGTTTTCCAATCAAAATGGATTCTTCTGCAATTCGACCTTTTTTGGAAATTAGGTACACTTTCCAACATATACGTTTTGAGGCCCTTGAGTATTTGAAACATTTCCTAGTCTACTTTCCCAGACTTAAAAGATATCATGTGTGAAATACATGGAATGAGAATCTCAAGGTGTTTGGGTGGATTCTTTCTACAGAGAATATATTTGCTTATTGCAGTTTCTCAATAAAGACTTTAAAGTAGCTAAGGGAAAATCTAAAAGCACCTCTTCAGACTGAAATAATTTATGTCTGCTGGTATAAATAGAACCTTCCACAGTATAAGCTAATGAGCCACCTCAGATACCACCTCCTTTGTGAAGCCTTCTCCAGCGCCCTTAAAAGAAAGTAGTCATCCTCTGTTCTGCTTTTCCAAAGCACTTTGACCCTCTGTAGAAGGGCTTATCTCATATATTTGCCCCAAATTGTATTTTTTCATCTCTCTCCCTATTTACCATGGAAATCAGGATGGAGACTTTGTCTTATTTATTTTTGTATTTCCCAAACTACTCCACCCAGACCATTGAATGTAGCTATAGATCAGGCAGCTACCCCAACCCACCTGGTTTCCTCCTGAGTGGTCTGTTCACTCCCTGTGCTCTGCTAGGATTATGTGCTCTTAAAAGCACTATTCACATACCGTTTCAATGATTTGTTTATATAGCTGTCTCTTCTATTAGACTGCAAATTCCATGGGGATAGGACTAAGTCCTCCATCTGTATTAGCTCAGGGCCTAGCATAGTGCTGCAACACAGAGTACTCATTAATTTGTATTGAATGAATGTTGGATTTATCCAGTGAATGGTGGCCTTGAGTATATGAATGGGAAATATAGGGGCTCATTTTCCAAAGTTAGCTGTACTGTGTAGTAATAAGTCATAAATAACAATTGTACATTGTAACACACACACACACGCACAATAATGCTTTTTGTCCCTGCAGAACCACAAGTAACAATGAAGTATTCTGCTTTATTAGTTGCTATCATCATGATAGGAAGGATATGTTGCTTATTCACTCTTACTTTAAAACCCAGAGATGGTATTCTGTCATTTCTTAGAAGGTTAAGTAGAATTGATCTGTTATCAGATAGAATTAAATTTTAGAGTTTTCATTGTATCTCGTGATGGAATTGCCTGTTAGTTTGTGTACCCCAGGAATGTAAGTTCCCTGTGAGTAGGCGCTATACCTTTTATGCCCAGGTTCCTAGCAGAGGGCCTGGAGAGCATGGTAGATGATCAACGAATATCTATTGAATGGAATATAAAAATGAATGTATGATACAATTAGAAAAACCCATAAAAATTCGTTAACTTTAAAGTGAAAATTCTTTTTACCACTTGGGAAGAGTTACTGGGACCAAATGACTTTTAAGAGAAACGTAGAAACCTTCTGAACATGGTGGTATTTAGAGGCTAGAATATGGGTTTGGTTTTGATTGTTCCAAGTTCTTCCTTCGGAAGATCAAACTTCATTCCTTTAGAAGCTTAATCCTTTTTGTGTCTCTATCTTTAGCTTAGATTCTCACCCAGAGAAATAGACCTTCAGAAAAGTTAATGTGAAGAGAAATCAATTAGATCACAAGAGTAAAGTTTCTTTGCAATCAAATTACCTGTAATTTTCAGGTCAAACCTGACACAGTGTAGGTTTCATTAAAAAGGGGCTTATAGTCCAGGCACAGTGGCTCACTCCTATAATCCCAGCACTTTGGGAGGCCGAGGTGGATGGATCACTTGAGGTCAGGAATTCGAGACTAGCCTGGCCAACATGGTGAAACCCCATCTCTACCAAAAAATACAAAAAATACAAAAACTAGCTGGGCGTGGTATTACACGCCTGTAGCCCCAGCTACTTGGGAGGCTGAGGTGGGAGAACCACTTGAACCCGGGAGGCAGAGGTTGCAGTGAGCCAAAATCATGCTGCTGCACTTCAGCGTAGGGGACAGAGTGAGACCCTATCTCAAAAAAACCTTATAGATGGTGGGGCTTACAGGTACTGCTCTGTATCTCTGTTCTCAAATGAAATGAACTTGGTAACAAATACACAGCTCTTACTAAGTTAGCATTCATAATTTTAATTTAAACTCTCAAGCTAGTTTTGGTAGCTCTGTATTTTAAAAGAGTTAATATGTAGTTTTTCATTGAAATTTTTCTTTACTTCGAAAGGTAATTTCCTAGAGATGAGAAGACATCTAGGCTTTTCCTCTTCTTAGGAGACACAAACTAAGCCAGTTGCTGTATCATTTACTACTTTGTATCTTGCTCTTTTTTGTCATCAAGGGCACTGGTCTTGCTTCTGGAAGAATGCACTGTGAATGAGAAAGCCACAGAAGGATTTAGCTGTAGGAGATACTTTACTTGGAGGCTTTTATTTTACAGATGAGGAAATCGGCTCTGAGATGTTAACTTATCTTGTTTAAGGTTACACAGCAAGTCCATAGTATAGCCTAAACTAGAACCTAGGTCTCTTGGCTGCTTGTTCAAGCCTCTTTCTACTATACCTTATGAGTTTTCCTTGTGTACTGAGGTAGGATGCTCACTTCCAGGCAAACACTGATTGCTGAAACTGAGAACTCTATGAGTTTATAGAGTTTGGGGTGACAACACAGCTAAAACTTAAAGACTTACATATGTCACATTATTCTTTAACTAGAGAATAATGTAGTTTAACATCAATTTGGTAGTTTAACTATAACTACTACATTGTGCCTAGTGTCTGGTTCAATGTAGATACCACAGGGGAATAGCAATGAGGTGCCTGTCACTTAAAGGGGGAAATTAGGTTTCTCCCTAGAGTTAAACTAGAAATCGATAAGCACAGGATCACAGTGGAAATTTACACAATTTTCTTAAATACTATGATCTTGAAAGAATAAAAGACTTGACTGCAAAACTAAATAGCAGATACTAGTCAGAAAAGATGTTGGTAATCTATAGAAGCATGGACAAGATCAAACCACAAGGTAAAGGTTGCCTGTGCCTACAAACAGAGTGTACTTCAGTGGTTCTCAAGCTTTAGTATATACTTTAGAATTAACTGGAGGCCTTGTTAAAGTACTGATTGCTAGGCCCTATCCCCAGATTCTTATGGCCCAAGAATTTGCATTTCTAACAAGTTCCTAGATGATAGTGATGCTAGTTGGGGAACAACATTTTGAGAATCATTGGTCTATAGGTGTGTTAGTTTTCTATTGCCAGTGTAACCACAAACTTAGCAGCTTAAAACAACATCCATTTATTAGCTCGCATTTCTGTAGATAGAAATCCAGGACAGTATGGCTGAGTTTTCTATTCAGGCTGAAATGAAATCAAGGTGTTGGTTGGCAGTGTTCTTATCTGGAGCTCATGGTCCTCTTCCAAGATCATTCCTGTTATTGGCAGGTTTCATTCCTTTGCAGCTATAGAACTGAAGTCTTGTTTTCTTGGTATCAGCCAGGGACTGCTCTCAACTCCTAGAGGTTGTTGTCTGGTCTATAGAGGGTGCCTTCAGAAGAGAAAATACATTAGTGTGGCTGACTCAGGTGTTCCTGGTCTATGTAGCAATTGATTTTCTCTGAGGAGATTAATAAATCAACATTCTGATTATATACATCAGCCTCTGTGAATCTGTTTAATGTGGGTCTCCTCTTGCTGTGTTTATAAGATTGGGTTTTCAAACTGATTAGTTGAGATTTAGATCCTGGAATGAAGATAAATTCACCAAGATGAAAACCAATGTTGGGGAACAGACTGGGCAGCCAGCCCTCCCTTTTAGGAATCATCTCTCTATTGCTTTACAACTGTATTTGTTCTTCAAACTTCTTATTGTATAGCATATCTTGGATTAAAGCCATGGTTAAAATTAAAATGGAAAAGATCTCAGAAATTCAAACAAAATATCTAACAATTTTTCTTTAGCCAATCTCCTCTAACTCTTTTTTTGTAGAAATTGATTCTTTTGCTGAAGCCTTGAGATCTCTGAGCATTATAAACTTTCTGAACTAAAGTAAGAATCCTGAAAATAAAATTTTAAAGGTGAAATGGTGGCAACTTCACTTCCTATGGGAATTCCTGTAAACATCAGACAAAAGTGCTTGGCAGTCACAAATTGTTGAGAGTTGTCAAGTCAGCCTCCATAATCTACTGGTTCTTAATGCCTGATCTATATGGCAGATGTTATGGCTGATTTTGTGTGTGTGTATGTGTGTGTGTTTGTGTGTGTGTGTGTGTGTCTTCTATTTACCAAATTTAGTTTTTTCATCTCTTAGGAAAAGTCTGGCTCTATTCGTTTGAGTATCAGTGGCTCAGAGGTTCTTTTATACAAATGCATTTAGCTAATTACTTTATGTGACTCAAATATCCAAATTTAGAATTATTGAATTCCTTTAGAGAAGAGTGATAAACAGGATTGTTGTTATTTTATTCCCTTGTCACATTGTTGGAGAATAAAACTCAATCTGTATTCCTAAAGTCAATGACAACCATATCATTACATTGGTAAACTTTTGTAGACTTAACTGAAACTACATCAAGCCTAAAAGGCTGCAATGTCACTTAGAATTTTAAAAGTAAACTGTATACTATATGACTGAAAATAATTTAATTTTATAGAAGTTAATATAAAATGACTGAAGATTTTAGTTGTCTGTAAACGCAAAATCTGCCTCAGTGTCATGTGCTCATGATGTAGGCTTTGGAGCTGCATTAACAGAAGTACGTGTCAAGATCAAAGATGGATGTATTTGCCAGGCGCGGTGTCTCACGCCTGTAATCCCTACACTTTGGGAGGCCAAGGTGGGCGGATCACCTGAGGTCGGGAGTTCAAGACCAGCCTGACCAATATGGTGAAACCCTACCTCCACTAAAAATACAAAAATTAGCCAAGCGTGGTGTCATGCGTCTATAATCCCAGCCACTTGGGAGGCTGAGGCAGGAAAATCGCTTGAACCCAGTGAGCGGAGGTTGCAGTGAGCCAAGATTGTACCACTTTACTTCAGCCTGGGTGAAGATTGGCATATTCTTCCTATCTCTCTCTGTTCTGATCAGACCTGACTGCCATGTGTTCACAAAGAGTTTTGATAAATGTTGAGGGAACCAATCAGATTATAGATTGGAAATCAAGTCACCTGAAGTACAATTCAATAAGCTGAGATTACTTAGCTCAAAAAAGAGAAAACTTTTGGGATATGTTTAAGATAGACTTGTTTAATTATATAAACTAACTAGTTAATGGCATTTTTTATTGGAAAGATATTAAAGAGTTTACAGAGTCAAAGAGAAGGAGGAAGAATCAGGCTCAGAAAGGACAGGGAAAGAACAGCTTAAGAGGGCTCAGTAAACCTGGCAGTCACATTCTTCTGGCTTCCCTGCCAAAGTTATGACACTCCAGCAACCTTCAGTGTTTTTGTTAAGATTCAAAGCTAGGGCATCTGGCTTGGGTCATATGTTCACTCTTTGGCTAAAGAATGGCAGGGAATCTTGACTTATAATCCTACTAGACTGCATTCAGTGGGGTAGAGGTAATTTCCCTCAAAGAATGGGGTACTGTTATCAAAATAGTAAGGAAATATATGCCATACAGACAAAAAGGTAACAAATGTCCACAAAGGTTATGTGATCATAATCTTTGAATATTGGAAAGAGGAGGATGAGCCTTGGTAAGGATGTAGGGCAATGGTTGGAATATCCATGGAGGCTTATGTGTTTCAACATCAGGAAGAACATTCTAACAATTAGAGCTCTTAACAGGCTGTATTGTGAGTTATGGACTTCTTATTCATAGTAGGATAGTCTTTTCATTGCATGTGGTAGAAACGTGACTTGAACTAGCTTGGTAAAAAGAGGAAATTAGTGGAAAAATATTAGGAATGTCTCATGTGAACAAAGAAAGGATTGAACAGCCAAACTGTGGAGAAGGCAGACATCCCACTGGGCCCCAGAAACAACTAGAACCAGAGACTCAAATGCAGCTTTCCTTATTTCTCTTTCTTTCATCTCTGCTTCTCTCAGAGTATTAGCTCATTTTTCCTCTGCAGACTCTCTCTCTTATGCACATTATGTGAAACCTGATTGCTAAGCATGCCTGGGTTATACGTCTCCCAACAATGAAGAGAAACTCTCTCTAGCACATTTAGCGAGAAAAACCTTGGAAAAATTCTTTGGTCCAGGTTGGGCCAAGTGCCCAATTCTGAGCAAATCAAACAAGGCCAAGGGGTAGGATCCCTAGTTTGGCTCCAGTGCCTTCTCTGGACTGATCTCAGGATGGAAAAAATTGGCTCTTAGGAGAACCATAATTGAGAAGAGTAGTTCACAGAGAAAAGAGGGATGCTTTTTCCAGAAAAGAATATGGTGGGCAGGCAATATAGTAACTGCATGTATTCAAAAGTTTAGCTCAATCAGAAATATTAGAGAAATGAATCTTATGTTGGTGGGAATTTGAACTGGAAGAACTTGAAGTTCTTTCCAACTCAGAGATGATGTGATTCTAGCTGTTTTCCGGGTAAGGCAGGCACATATTGGTTTATATTGAAATTTTCTTTTTCTGTGTATTTCAACTCAAGGATTACTCTGTTTGGAAACTGAGGAATATTTATTCAGCTATTTTTGAATTTGAGGATAGAGGAAAATGTTTTATTTTCTAAAAATGAATGTCTGGTAGAAGAGAAGTCATGTATGCTTTTTAAAAAATGGAACCTGTGGATTTAAAGTCACGTTACCTTCAAAGACAGTGCTCTTACCTAATGATTTTTTTTTTTTTTTGAGACAAAGTCTCACTCTGTCGCCCAAGCTGAAGTGCAGTGACGTGATCTCAGCTCACTGCAACCTCTGCTTCCCAAGTTCAAGTGATTCTCCTGCCTCAGCCTCCTGAGTAGCTGGAACTACAGGCACGCACCACTATGCCCAGCTAATTTTTGTATGTTTTTAGTAGAGATGGAGTTTCACCATATTTGACCAGGCTGGTCTTGAACTCCTGACCTCATGATCCTCCCATCTCAGCCTCCCAAAGTGCTGGGATTACAGGCATGAGCCACCATGCCTGGCCAAATCTGAATGATTTTTTTAAAGATTATTTTGGCTTGTTAAAAAAACATTATTTTTTTGAACTAATTATATATTCATAGCAAGATACAAAGAAATGTACAGTGAGGTCATATATATCCTTCACCCAGTCTTCCCCAGTGTTGACATATTTCATGGCTCAAGTACAGTATCAAAACCAGGAAACCAATATGGGTAAAACCCATAAAACTTATTTCACCAGTAATGCGTGCATTCATTTGTGTGTGTCATAATGCGTAGCTTTGAATAACCACTAGCATCCATCAAAATGCCTCACTGTATTATCAGAAGCCTCTTGTGCCACATCCTGCTAGCCACACCCACCGCATCTTATATTCCCTAACCACTGGTAACCATGAATCCATTCTCCATCTCCATAATCACGTTATTTCACAAATATTATATAAATGATTATACAGTATGTAGCCTTTTGTGATTGGCTTTTTCCACTTTTCTTATGGTTCATCCAAGTTGTTACATGTATATAGAATTCATTTATTTTTATTGCTGAGTAGTATTTTGTTGTATGAATGTACCATAGTTTCTTTATTCACCCTTTCAAGGATATTTGAATAGTTTTCAGCGTGGGACTATTATGAATAAAGCTGCTACAAACCTTCATGTACAAATTTCCATGAGAAAAGTTTTCATTTCTCTGGGATGTGTATCAAAGAGTACAATCCTGGGTTGTATAGTAAATCTATTTTTAGTTTTAAAAGGAACTATCAGACTGTTTTCCAGAATGGCAATTCCATTTTACATTTCCACCAGCAGTGTGTGAGTGATCCAAAATCATTTAGTGTTATCATTAATTTTTAAATGCCATTTTTGATAGGTGATAATAATATTGTGATTTTAATTTACATTTTTCTAGTGACTAATTGACGTTAAACATATTTTCATATGCTTACTTCCCATCTGTATATCTCGCTTGAGTGAAAGGATGTCTGTGTATATTTTTTGCTAATTTTCTAATTGGATTATTTGATTTTTTAATGTTGAATTTTGGTAATGCTCTTCGTATTTTAGATACAAGTTCTTTGTTTGATATATGGTTTACAAATATTTTCTCCCATTCTGTATAAACTGCCTTTTTATCTTGTTAACAGGGTTTTTGCAGAGCAAAAGTTTTACATTTTGATGAAGATGATTTTATGTTATTTTTATGATTAATATTTTAAGGAATGAAGCATACATTTTGCATACTTTTTATTGATCTTAAGAATTTTAAATTGCCAAATTACCTGCTCTACCTTCTTTTTCAGCTCAGATGTGTTACCAATGCAGATGCAGTTAGATTTTAGGATGAGTAAAACCATTCAGTACGTAGTGTTTAAGTGCAGTGGAATGTCTGTGTGTTTTACTTTATTCTACTACCTTTTCCCTGGTGTTTTAATTAATGTAGCAAAGGAAAATCTCACTTTCTGAGGTAGTTTCATGTTGAGTTTCAGCAAGATTTAATTACAGACTGGAAAGAGGACATGTGATTCTACTTGTACAATGGATTATTGTAAATAAACACTTCATATTACTAATATTTTCCTTTTTACACAATCCCAACCGTATTAGATGGCACAGCAACATCCCATGTTGATTTGTTTATTTAAATTTAGCCTTTAGCTTTTCCTTTTGGCAGTCCATTTGTTCATTCCAGAAATACTGCACACCTACTAGCTTTGTCAAGATTGTGCTGGGTTCAGGGTTATAATGGGGAATAGTATACACATAGACATAGGTTCTGCCCTCATGGAGCTTACAATTTGATTTTCATTTCTTATTATGATAAGCTTGTGTTGCCTGTCAGTATTTCATGGATTTGATTGAATATCCTTACTTCCCATCTTCTGTCACAGAATCTTCCTCATTCATCCAAAATGCAGTGTGTGCAAATCTTAGTGAATGCTTTCAGTGCTTTGGGAGTGGTTACATTCCAATAAGATTAAAACCAAGCCAAGCAAGTAATACTTACAAGCATGCACAGGAGGATATGGGATGAGGAGAGAAATCCTCATACTTAGTTAATTTCTTGCCAAGTAGGGAAATTTTCAGTAGAGCCTTAAGTTACCTCAGGGGTGGTTGAAGATTCTAAATATGAGATTCCAAAGCCCACCATTCACCATACTCTATAAAAAGAAACTCAGCCATTTGAACAAGTTAGCTAATAAAATGCCCTCTTCATAGTTCATATTTTTAAAAATCTTGGTCCTCTTATATTATTTATAGAAAATGTGACTCTATGTTAGTTTTAAGGTATAAATGAGACACTTTTCCTATCTGTAAACTACCTGACCTATTTGTAGTCTGGCTTAAAATGTGACTTGCCCAAACATAGAAAAACTTCCAAAACAGGATCTAGACTGTGTAATTTAAAAATCAAAATTAGTTAAGAAACAAACGTCTGAATTGAAAATTTAATTTTTAGTTAAATTATTTGCTATCCAGTGGTCTTTAATATTTTGTTTTGCTGTGAGCAGGGTCACATATGACAAATTAAAGGTGGACCAGGCCGGGCGTGGTGGCTCACACCTGTAAACCCAGCACGTTGAGAGGCTGAGGCAGGCGGGCAGATCATGAGGTCAAGAAATCGAGACCATCCTGTCCAACATGGTGAAACCCCATCTCTACTAAAAATACAAAAATTGGCTGGGCATGGTGGCACACACCTGTAGTCCCAGCTACTCGGGAGGCTGAGGCAGGAGAATCGCTTGAACCTGGGAGGCAGAGGTTGCAGTGAGCTGAGATCACACCGCTGCACTCTAGCCTGGCAACAGAGTGAGACTCTGTCTCAAAAAAAAAAAAAAAAAAAAAAGTAGACCAGCCTTACTTTTAAAAGTTTATTGTAACAAACACATACTGCTTATTCCATGCTGGTGTGTTTTATGTTCTTTGCAAATGTTAACTAATTAAATCCTGACAGTAAACCTATATAAGATAGATATTATTAACCTCATTTTACAGATGATGAAATTGAGGCAGAGGGAGACTAGATAACATGCCCAAAGTCATACAGTTAACAAGTGGCAGAACTGGGGGTTCAAAACCAGTCCAGAGGCTATGCTGTTAACCACTATACAATGGTCCCATATTGTGGTTAATCAGGTATTTTTCCATATAACGTAATAAAAGCATTGAACTGGGATTTTCCTATATTTGAGAAAACAGTATGGAAAGAACAGATGGAGGTATAGAAGTTTTTGATAGGCTGGGCATGGTGGTTCACATCTGTAATCCCAGCACTTTGGGAGGCTGAGGAGGGTGGATCACTTGAGGTCAGGAGTTTGAGACCAGCCTAGCCAACCTGGTAAAACTGCCTCTACTAAAAATACAAAAATTGGCCTGGTGTGGTGGCGCATGCCTGTAATCCCAGCTAGTCAGGAGGCTGAGGCAGGAGAATCACATGAACCTGGGAGGCGGAGGTTGCAGTGAGCCGAGACCATGCCACTGTACTCCTGATAGAAGGAAAACTGGACCTAGAGGATTTGAGTTTTGACATTACTAGTACAAGCTGTGTGTAACTTTGGGGAAGGCAATTACGATACATTAGTTTCAGTTTCCTATTGCTACGGTAAGAAATTACCATAGATTTAAGTTACATAAAACAACCCAAATTTATTATTTTACAGTTCTTGAGATGAGAATTTTAAAGTCAAAGTGTTGGGAAGGCTATGTTCCTTCTGGAAGCTTCAGGGGAGAATCCATTTTCTTGCCTTTCCAGCTTCCAGAGGCCACCTGCATTCCTTGGCTCACAGCTTCCCGTTCCATCTTTAGAATATATCACTCTAATATCTGATTCCATTGCTACATTTCTTTTTTGTTTTTGACACTCTTGCCTCTCTTTTATAAGGTCCCTTGTAATTACATTGAGTCTATCTGGAAAGTCCAAGATAATCTCCTTATCACAAAATGTTTAATTTCATCACACCCACAAAGTTCCTTTCTCCATGTAAGACAATATATTCACAGGTTAGAGATTAGGGCATTAACATCTTTGAAGGACTGTTCTTTTACCACAGTTACTTTATCCCTTTGGACCTCAGTTTCCTCAACTGCAAAGTGAAGGGGCTAAGTAGACAATCTTTGAAGAACCTTCCAATTCTAAGAACTCTGAAACTTCCAATCTTACCTTTGAATTCTTCTCGCTTTTATCAAAAGGAAAAAAAAGCTTTTGCTATTGAAATCCTATTTGCAAAATATTTTTTCATATTGTATTTTAAACTTAAATTTCTCAGACAAAAAGTGGCAGAATAAACAGAAATTAATAACAGGGGAAAAAACTAAGATGCTCACATCTATGACAGACAATACTCTTTAGCTGAGGTTTAAATGAAAGAGGTTTTGTTGTAGCCAAACTTTGGGACCTGCATTAAAGTGGAGAACCATTTTGGGTTTTTAGCAGTACATTGACTGATTTAGAACTCTTCTGTTAAAGAGAAATAGAGAAGTATAAATAAAGCTCTATTATTAGTTTGCATCTGGCTATGAATTATAAAAACTTCAACTCCAGTGGCTTAAACAATAGGGAAATTTATCATCTTGTTATCTCACATAATGAGGATACAGGGCTAGTAACAGTTCAGCAGCTCAGTGATTTCTTTAAGAGCTCATATCCCATCCATTACTCTGCTCTGCCCTTTTTAGTGGGTAGGCTCTGCTGTTAGACTGGGTCTCCTCATGTTTGCAAGATGGCTGCAACATTTCCATCACATCCTGAACTAACATTATCCAAAGGCAGAAGAGAGACCATCTGCTCTATGACATTTTTAGGCATAAGGAAACCTCGTCCAGAAGCTACTTCACAGACTTCCCCATGTTCTATTGAGCCACGTTCTGCTACATGCCCATTTTAAAATCAATTTCAGGTAAGGAGAATGGAATTACCATTTTTTTAGTGGATCTTACACTGTAACTTTTTGTAGTGATGGAAATGTTCTATATCCGTGCTGTCCAATACAGTAGCCATTAGCTCCATGTGGCAATTATGGAACAATTGAAATATAGCTAGTGCAATTGAGGAACTGCATTTTTAAAATTAATTTAAATTTATATAACCATGTATAGCTAGTAGCTACCATATTAGATCACATAGGACTAGGTAAATCATCTGGGACAGAATGGATGTTGGGTGATCAACTACCGTGTTTATTACCTCTTTAAATAAAACAGTGAATAGGTGATGCATTTGTCTTTAGAACTTCATTCTAATTACTGACTTACCTGGGAGGTTCTTTTGGGGACGTACCAACCAACCAACCACATGGGTAAAACCAACGTGCATGCTTACAAGGAATAACAGTGACAACATCTCCTAAGTGAAGGGATAGGGTGGGAGATGATGACATGTCAACATGTGCTAGCATGTGGCATGGCTAAACTAATAGTGGAGGTTTGATTGGGATTTTATTAGCTAGGGACCCTGTTGGTAAGAGAGAGTCTGTTCATTTCCATTAGGAAGCTGGTTTGTTTTGCAGTATTGTAGACAGGGAATGACACCTCCAAAGCCTGCCTGACTTGGAGGTCATAGAGCTAGGGAAATTCACAGATGGCATCTGGTAGGATTTATTCATGCAGTTAATATTTACAAATCACTTGCTATGAGCCAGGTACTGTTCTAGGAACTGTAAAGATAGTAAACAAGACAAAGTCCCTGTCCTCATGGAACTTAGAATTGTTACAAGCAAATAAATAATACAATTTCAAATTGAGATAAATGTTCAGAAGAAAATAAAGCCAGGTAACAGAATAGAGTGAATGAAGTAAACCTTAACAAATGCCTAGATCTGTGACTTTCTTGTCAAATGCTCAGGTGATTTTTTCCTTGGCGAAGAAGACATTTAGTTTATAGGCTTATTTAGATTCACAGCCAAAAAAATAAAATGGCTCTGTTTAGATTTGCTATTTGCCAAAAGAAAGAAAAGTTAAATTAGTCCCTGAGTTAGCAATATATTTTTCTGCTACTCGAAAATTATATTTTGCCTGTGATACTGTGGCAAGCCTTGCATAGTCCAACAATAGGATGAAATTTATTTCTAGTTTGATTGTGTTTATCTATGTCCTTTGCCTTATCTGGAGAACTTTGGCTATCTAAAGTAAACTTCTGGACTCCAGCTTTCTCAACCGTAAAATGGAATTATTAATACTAATCACAAGTCAGTTGGGTTCCCAAAAGATTTGCCATTAATCAAAATAATTATAAAATGGCCTACAAAGTTGTAGGCCAAAGGGAACACTAAAATTTTTTTTATTAAAATTAGGCAAGTCATTTAACCTCTCTGGGCCTGAAATTTTTCAGTGTTACAGTAGTTGTACTGTTGTCAAGAAGATTAGGAAAAGATCTTCTCTTTCAGTGATGGTAGAAATAGAAATTGGTATAACCTTCCTGGAGAGCCAATTGGCGGAACAACTGTAAGTTCTTTAAAATGTGCATACCTTTTTGCCCCAATGAATAAAATTGAACAAGTATTCAAAGGCACATATTTAGGGATGTTCATCATAATACTGTTTATACTGGCAAAAGACAGTAAACAAATGTTCAACATAAGATTTTGATTCATTTATGGTGCATTCCATGTGAAGTTCTGTGCAACTATTAAAGATAATGATGGTATTAATAGAATTGGAAAGAAGTTAACAGTGTATTAGCTTTTGTAGTGATCTGTGTCTCTTTATTTTGGGCTACTACAGCCAGGTGTGGTAATTATAATCACTTCTTAAAAATCTAGGATGAATAGCCTATTGAGCACTGTGGTGCCCAAGGCACTATGCCTAAGCTTTGTTCATATGTTATCTCATTGAAATTTCATATTAACTTCACTGAGTAGGAACAGTTTGGAACCTTGTTTTGCAGATGAAGAAACCAAGGCTCAGAGGAATAAAGTAACTTGTCCAAGAACTTAAATTCAGAGATGGCAGAGTTAGAGTTTATACTGACCCATTTGACTGAGCCTAGATTTTGAAACCATGGGCTAGACCACCTCTCTGTAACTATCTTTAGGTTCTAGATGGGATAGTCATCACAGATATACTGTAGAAACTCCTTTTTTTCTGTAACTGCATTCTTATTTAAGGGTACTTTGGCCCAGGTATATAGCAGGGGAAGAGGTAGTCCAGTCTTTACTATAGAGATCAGCAAACTATGGTTCATGGACCAAAACCAGCTCAGATATCACGTGGCACACAAAGCCTAAAATTTTTATTATCTGGTCTTTTGCAGAAAAAGTTTGCTGATCCCTGCCTTAATACATTAGAAACCTGGAAGGATGTGTGTCTTATTACAATGACCACTTTTCTTTCCTTAAAGAGAATAATGAAAAACAAGCCAACAAAACAGTTTAAGGGTTACTGTCCTACAGTGCTATAGTTCGCAGGTGTCCATGCAGTTGCTGAGGGTTTTCTGAGAAGGTGAACAAGAGCAGTCTATTTCAAAACTACTGAAGCCTTTTGTGCATGATTGACTGGCATTCCCTA
Organism: Rhinopithecus roxellana; assembly: GCF_007565055.1. Classification (NCBI taxonomy): domain Eukaryota; kingdom Metazoa; phylum Chordata; class Mammalia; order Primates; family Cercopithecidae; genus Rhinopithecus; species Rhinopithecus roxellana. The sequence goes on along the minus strand of NC_044553.1, from coordinate 84,774,227 downwards.
ACAGGGCCTTCTTCGTTGCCCTGACACTGCCTGTTGCTGCTCCTCTGAGAAGGAATGTGTATTCACAGATGAGGCGCTCCATTAGTCATGGTGCATTTCCTGGGCCCTGGAGACATGGGCATGACATCACCAAGGGCCAATGAGAAAGGATTCTCTGTAGCAAGCTCTCAAAACTCTTTAGAGGATTGTAGACTGTGTGTTCTGTTCCTAGCCCTCAGGGTGTGATTTGAGCTTGCCTTGCTCATCCAGCCATAGTCTGGGCACAGAAGTCTAGCTTACAGACCCAAGAAGCCAGGACAAGCTTGAAAATCTGCAGATCTGCAGGCAGATTCCCATTTAGTATTTTCTTTTCCAGGGCTCAGGTTTTTATTCCCAGAGTTTTCCACTCCTAATGACGTTGTTGCTTCATGTGGTAAAGGGTGGGTGGTGAAAGATCAAGTCTGCATTAGATAAAAGACATTTGGCAGTTAAAATTTCTGGGTAAGTATAGGTTGGTAGCATAACAAAATCGGAAGCATATTTTACCATTTTGTTACATTGCTTTTGTGTGTAGTTTCACATAATAAAACAACATCTTTTAACAGCAAAGGCTCCTAGCAAAATGAGTGTGGCTTAAAATAGGGCAATTACCAAAGAACTTTACTGAGGGGATTAGTAACTCATTAAATCTTTTCTCTTCAAGGAGAAAAGAAACTTAACAAAAAATTCTCTTTTCTTAGGTTTTAAGCATTTTGGATAAAAACTTTTCTGTCTCTGTGTCTCTCTCTCTGCTTCCTAATTTATGTATTTATTTATGAAAACGATTTGTGGAATTTAGTCAGGGATAACTTTGTTAATTCTGCGTACCAGGAAGTCTGTTGAAAGACTTGTTTTCTAATTGGCTCAATCGTTTGCTAACAAGGTATAATTGTAAAATTATCTTTTTAAAAAATATTCAAGGAAATTAAGGCTCAAAACTCAATGTGAGCCTACACCGAACAGGCTTTTATAGCTTAACTCAGTAGTTGAACCTAAGAGCTGTGCTTTTCTATCTTCATTCAATCTATGATTGAATGAGAATGGTTCTTTTAGTGTTTTTTCATGTTTGATTCCTTTTTGATGAAGTCAAAGAGAAATTGGGAAAAGTAGCCATCTTTATTAGTGTGTTATCTGTGGCTGCCATATACTATGGAAGAACCTGCCTCTACCACTTTAAAAAAAAAAATTGTTTTCGCAAGATAAAGATGATTTTTTTTTGTAATTATAGCAGCTTTTATTTTCAAAAATCACTTGAAACCACATGAATTTATCCTTATTTCCTAACATATATACCAATAATTAAAGGACTTTCCTCTAGAACTATAATATACTATAAGACTATATACTTTTTAACACTTCAAAGATCTCCCTTCAAAAATCTCTGTGCAATTCGAAACATTTATTACTAAAATCTCAAAACATCTCTGGAGATATTCTAAGTGGTTTTTTTTTTGGTTTTTTTGTGTGTGTTTTTTTTTTTTTGGCTTGTATAGATGAGAAAGTTGAGGTACAGAAAGATTGAACCTAATACTTTGTGTCCATCATAGAAGCAGATACCGAATGCATAAATCATTCTTTTGTCAAAACTCTTAAGAGGACAGTTCTTTGTGTCTTTGTATAAAATTGTTCTTGTTTTCCTTTGACAGCTTCAGGCTTTGCCTTATTAACAGCAGTGCTTATTTTTGAAAACCCTTTGAGACAAAAAAAGCAGGTTCATCTAGCCTAGGCAGAACTGGAGGAAGCCCTGAAAGGGATAAATTAGCTAAGGGGTGGCAGTGTGGGGCATGGGACTCTGTGAGCTCTCCCACTGCCTCACTCTTAGTAGAGTACTTGATTCTTCTCAGTCCCATCCCAGAATTTCTCCCACCTGAACCAATATTCGCCAGTTTTCTACTCAGAGGGTTTCATGACTACTGATGAGTTAATATTGGTAAAACACTTTAAGCCTTTGGAAGAAAAGTCTTATAAAAGTGTGCAATTGGCACTGGCCCTGATAGCAGTTACAGGCTTCTTGAGTGGGCAGTAGGCGCCCTCAGATAAGGTTAACCAGATCCCTGTTTTTGGCGAGAACAGGCTCTAGAATGAGGTCTGCTGCTGCCATCTTGAGAGAACACATCTGGTTTGAAATGTTGAAAGCCAGGTGACCCTTAAAGCAGCCACACAGTAATGTTTCCTCATTGCTTCTGCTTCCTGCTAATTTGGGGAGCAGCAGATGCCTCCCCAGAAATCCTGCCAGAGGGTTGGCATGCCATGCAGATCGCCTCATTAAGCCCTAAACTTTTCCTCCAGAAGAAAACTCTCAAAAGGCGATTCCAGAATATGACAGAGAGAGGTCATGACGGATAATCGGATCGGTTTATAAAAAGTTAAGGATGAGTCATGTCACTCCTAAAGGAGTTGGCATCAATTTATTACACAAGACCAAACACTGAAGGAAGAAAAGCCTTTAGTCTCATTAAGGAGCCCAGACAAAAGTCCCACTTAATCCATCTTGCTTTTCCTTTTCCTCCAACTCAGCTGGTGTGCAGGTGTAGGGCAGCTTGGCAGAAGCTTTGAACGTTTGGAAAAGGGAGTCATTACTGAAAGTCACTGACACACACTTCCCTTGGAATGCTGCTGATGTCATGGAAAACCAGGACCTTAGCAATAACCCCTAACAACCAGAGCTACAGTAAACAGTAAATGTTACCTCCACCAAGGCATTGGTTTTTAAAGAGTTTTAACAGGCCAGGGCTTGCCAGCCACAACTCATAAAAATGTTCTTATAATTTTACCCTACTCTCTAAAAGTGCTGGATAACTGCTGAGGTTTCTCTGCCACTTGGGATGCAAAGCCAAATTCACGTCACTTTCAAGGTTCACTAATCAGAATTTACAGCATTTCTTTTGCAGTCCTTTTCATACCCCCTGCCATGCTCACAGAGTTAGGTCTGGTAGATTTCATACTTTTTCAAAGAAGCCTCTTGTCTTACTGAGTTGTCTCAATTTCTGGTGATGGTGTGAATTAATGTGCTAGGTTTTGACTGGTGTTTTATTAGTCTAGAGGTTAAGCACATCTGGTTAATTGATAGCACTCAATCTACAGGTTATAGATTTGAAACAACCAGGCAAAGTGGCATTTGAATCAGTTTGAAACAATCAATTTGAAACAACCAGGCAAAGTGGCATTCTATAGTTTAAACTCTGAACTAGGTATGTAGCAAGAAAACTAGCAGCATGTACTGTCACACAGAACTATCAAAAATGGGTTTTGTCAATAGTTTAAGAAGGTATCTTAGTCCATTTTGTGCTGCTATGAGAAGATACCTAAGACTGAGTAATTTATAATGAACAGAAATGTATTTGGCTCTCAATACTGGATGCTGGGAAGCCCAAGATTGAGGACCTTCTTACTTTGCATTCCATGGCAGAAGGTAGAAGGGCAAGAGAGGCTGAGAGAGAGAGAGAGAGAGAGAGAGAGAGAGAGAGAAGGAGGCTGAACTTCTCTTTTTATAAGGAACCCACTCCTGAGATAATGGCATTAATCTATTAATGAGGGCTCTGCCTAATCACCTCTTCAAGGTCCCACCTCCCAACATCACCACACTGGGGATCAAATTTTCAACACATGAACTTTGGGGAACATATTCAGACCATAGAAGGCAAAACAAACAGAGAAATCAAGAGTTTGAGAGGAATTTTCACCTGGGGCTGGCTGGTTTTTAGAAGAGGCTGGTGGAATATTATTATGGTTTTTGGGGTTTTTTTTTGTTTTTTGTTTTTGTTTGTTTGTTTGTTTTTGAGATGGAGTCTCACTCTGTTGCCTGGGCTGGAGTGCAGTGGTGCAATCTCGGCTCACTGCAACCTCCGCCTTCTGGGTTCAAGCGATTCTTCCACCTCAGCCTCCCGAGTAGCTGGGATTACAGGTGCCCGCCACTACGTCCAGCTAAGTTTTTGTATTTTTAGTAAAGATGATGTTTCACCATGTTGGCCAGGCTGGTCTCGAACTCCTGACACCATGATTCACCTGCCTTGGCCTCTCAAAGTGCTGGGATTATAGGCGTGAGCCACCGCACCTAGCCTGGAATGTTATGTAAACCAAACCCAGCATGACTTCATTTAGAACTGTTCACATGGTGGGAAGAAGTGAAATGCTAGCATTGCATTTAAAAGGCATTGTCAAGGTGACCATATAATTTATCATCAAAACTAGGATATTTTTGAGAGTAAAGGGGCTCTATTACTAACTACTCTGATATAACAGCAATAAACTGGGACTGTTGAAGCAAGTTGAGCATAGATAGGGTCACCCTTGTTACTGTGCCAAGAGTCACCATCTAGCTGTCATTTATTAAGTCAGACATTGAAGAAACTTGCAAGAATGCAAAAGAGTACCACTCTTCTCATGAACATTTTTTTGTTTTAGAAAATCTAGTCATTCTCATAAAAATATGTCATTTATGATAAGATGTTATGAGTTTATTAGTGTTAGTTTTAAATTAATTAAATAAATGCTTTAAAATTCATCTATTTTAATTTCTAATATGGTAAATATAACCCTCCCAAGTAAAAGATCTATAGGTCTTCAATAATTTTTATATTCTTAAAGGAATCCCAAGACTAAAAATTTTGAGAATTGCTGCTTTTTCTCTGCATGGGAAAGAATATGCTACTAAAGCAAAATGATAAATTCTCTTGCAAGAGAAACCAGCTTAATCATGACTGCATCTGCTACAGCACTAGCAAAATGTCTTGGATATAGTTAGTATTCTATAATACATTAATATGAGTAGACAAAGCTCGTGTGACAACTCTGAAAAGTTGCTGTTTTCTGATGTTTGGGTATTACATTAACATTATTATTTGGTTTAAGTCTTTGTTTTTTTTGATATTCAGTATGTTTGGTACTCTTTGTTAATCTTATTTCGACACAACAATGATGATGTCATTTTTTCTTTGAAAGTTTTATGGGATAGATCAAATTTCCTATGAAATGAGTGTGTTAAATAAGAAAACGTAAAGCATAATAGAAGTAGGACTCTTTTCTTTTAACCTGCTTAACTCATGTTTATCCTTTATCTCAGGTGTCACCTTCTTCATTTGGCCTTCCTAGACCTTCCCAGGCTGGTCTGCGGCCCCTCCCATTTGCTTTCAAAGTACCTTTTATCACAAGACTTACGACTCAGGGTCATTCCATTCATATGTTGGTGCCCCAGTTAATTTTGAGTGCTTTTATGACAGAAGCATACTTTAATCTCCTTATTCCCAGAATTAAATGATGCTTGGTAAAACTATTGAAGACTATCTGTGACATTGAAATGAATATAAAGAAGGAAAAACTAGTTAATTTAACTTTTACTAGTTAATGAAGTGCTTTTTGTTTGTTTGTTTTGTTTTGTTTTTGTTTTTGGTTTTGGTTTTTTTTTGGAGTCTCTGTCGCCAGGCTGGAGTGCAGTGGCGTCATCAATGAAGTGGTTTTTTAAAAAAAATGTCATATAACATGATTTCTGTAGTAGTAGAAGAAAAATTTTTTTTAGAGTAAATGAAACCACAGTTTGAGGAAAGAAGATAGATTTCTTTGTTATGACCTTACATGCAGATTGATTTATATCTACCTACCCCTCCACTCTCAAACTCCTTTTCAGAGTTAGACTCTTTTAAGCCCTTTAAGGGTTATATATTTCTGAGTGTGTGATTTCTGTCAACATCAGAAATTATTTCCATTGGCAAAAAAAATTATGAAATGATTTTTATAATATAGGTTTACTTTTGTTGCAACTTTTCATTCTTTGTGTTTTTCTTTCTTTCAAATGAAAATATTATCTTCTATATTTAAATTTGTTCCTTGAGTTAGAAATACAATATTTTAAATCCATGCTTAATTTAACTTAGAAGACATCTCCAAGGTCTAAAATTGACTTACTATTTTGTAAATCAACATGACAGGTTAAACAGAGGCCATAGTTTATTTGGGAAGCAGCATTATCATCATGATTTAATAATAGTGAAAATTATAATAAGTAAAAGTAGGAATCTAAATTTTATGAAGATAGTTTTTGATGCCACATGTTTTGCTTGGTTTTAGTTTGGGTCTTTTCTCTGAGTGCTGTTAGTTCTATGCCTCCACATTTGTTTCTCTTTTTGAAGACCACACATTTTGGATAATTACTTACCAAACTTATATGCAAATTATTGATCAAAGTCAGAACACATCACAGTTTTTATCAAGTCTCCCCTAAAAAAGGGGTTGGGAGCTTGCAGTGAGCTGAGATTGCGCCACTGCACTCCAGCCTGGGCGACAGAGGAAGACTCCGTCTCAAAAAAATTTTTTTAAATGTGGGGGTTGGGGAAGAATTATGCTGTCTGAGATGGAGTCCTAAAGGAACACTATGATTTCTGTGAACAGGTGACTGGCTGGATGGGGATGGGAGAGCTGGGTATTTGTCCCAACTTTCCCACTCTCTATGTTTTAGTGTTTCTTTTTTTTTTTTTTGAGACGGAGTCTCGCTCTGTCGCCCAGGCTGGAGTGCAGTGGCCAGATCTCAGCTCACTGCAAGTTCCGCCTCCCGGGTTTACGCCATTCTCCTGCCTCAGCCTCCCGAGTAGCTGGGACTACAGGCACCTCGCCCGGCTAGTTTTTTGTATTTTTTAGTAGAGACGCGGTTTCACCGTGTTAGCCAGGATGGTCTCGATCTCCTGACCTCGTGATCCGCCCGTCTCGGCCTCCCAAAGTGCTGGGATTACAGGCTTGAGCCACCGCGCCCGGCTTTAGTGTGTTTTTAGCATGTCACCTTACTTCTCTTAGCTGCTATTAGTGTCCCAATCTGTAAAATGAGGCTGAGTTAGATGATCTCCAAGGTCTTTTACAAATCATCTAATTCTATAGCTTGTTTAGTCCTCTGTCAGGATTTCTTATTCTTGAAGTCCCTAGTTGACAGATAATGTTGTGGAAGGAAATGATATGTGGCAGAGTCCTGAATGACCAAAATGGACTTTGTCCACACTTATGTGCTAATCCCCAAAGAAGAAGAAAATACAAATGGGCCAGCGGCCAAACATGAAAATGGTGACAGTGAGCAAAACATTGAAGCAGACAGCTGAAAGCTTCATTTCCTGGCCCGCCTGCCATGAGAAAGGCTGCGCTTGCCAAACCCTTCAGGCCGTCAAGGCCAGAACTTTGGCTAGCTCTTATTTTGAGCTCCCCCCACACCACACACACAAACCACACAGGAAAATTGTCTCTCTCCCTTTATATTTGTGCCTTTGGGCTACACTTCTATTTATGCCAAGTCCTTGCCTAATCTCCTTCCTTCCAGCTGTCACTATATTCTGCCTGTTGCTTTCTGGGGGCTTTGAAAAGCAGCTGCAACTTTCAGAGGAAGCGCAGGGTAGTTGGCATTGGTGGAAGGGTATTGTAAGTGTGTGTGGACTCTATGAGAACCAACAGTCACTTTTACCTGGTTTATGGACAGTCCAGTGTTCTCACTCTCCTTCCTTGGCAAATGTTAGAACTGATGGCTTTAATTTTTTTCTCCCTCCCTTCATCTTTGGGAATTTTTCTTTTCTCCTCTACATTACTCAGCCTTTTGTCTGTGAACATCCTATGGAAGATTTCATTTGTCTTAGGTTCTTTTGCCAGGCTATTTATCATCTTTTTTTGTCCACATAAAACATATTTACCTAACGAGAGAAATTAAGATGGATAACCAGAGCCTCTGTACTCTCTCACAAGCCTAGAAATTTGACCCTTTCTCAATTCTGACAGTTCATCCCAAACCATTGGCCTCCTAAGGCCCAGAGAGCTCTTGGTCATTTGCTGTGTGTCTAGCCCCAGCTGTTAGAGAACTAGTTTTGGTGTACTTTCACCTCTGGCCTGCGTTGTTTCCCCACAGAGCTTGTCTGCATGTGTCTCATATTGGCTCTTAGTGATGGCGGCTGAGCAAAGAGGCACTTGAGGAAGACTGATTGAAGAATCTTGGCTCAATATAGGAAAACACACCATGTACTATGAAGGTTTTAAATTGTTGCACTGTGCACAGACTGACTTTGTGGCCTGAATATGGAAAGCGAAACAAGATTAAAATCTCACACAGTCATTGTCTTTTGTAGTAGAGCATTGTCTTTTGTTGATGAGTAGAGCTTTTTGAGATACAATGAGTTGTTCTCTGCTGCTCTTTCTGGAAACTTCATTAACTATCTTGCCCTACACCTGACAGTGCCAACCCACATATCTGTTTATATAAAAGGAACTCCATATCCTCTTCAGAAGCTAGTAAACAAAAATACCTCAAAGCATATCTGTATTAGGGCTTGTCTGTTTTCTCATGTCTGTATTTTGTGTTTTATTTAAAATAATTAAAATGTTAATTGATTTTAAATTCAAACAGGTGAATTTGTTTGTTAAAATTCTTTTTTTGATAGGATCTTTTTTACCTTTTTATATACTATATAAAGTCTTTTTTATTCATATACAGAAGATAACACTATAAAGCCATTTTTTTTCCCATTTCTGCCTGTGTAATTTCCTCAATCTTTGACTTGTTTGGCTATATTGTTTCAAATACCCAGTTAACCTTTTTATTACTCATTTCCTTATTACATGCTTTTGCATTGTCTGTAATTTGTAGTATCAGTATGGTAAAACATTGGAGCTGGAAGAGCCATTAAATATTAACTATCCAAACTCCCTATTTTGTATTAATAGATGAGAAAAAGCCTGCAGAAGGAACATGATTAGACCAAGGTCACACACATGCCACAGCCAGTCTCAGAAACCTTCTGACCCATTGTCTAGTCGTTTTCCATTATAACACCTGTGCTCCATGTGTCAGGAATTTTCCAAAGCACTAGTGAGAACTCCATCAGAGACTGCATCCTACTGGAAAGGGCACAGGCTTTGGAGCCGGGTAGATCTGGGTTTGAATATCTTGTTCTGCCACCTACTGGCAGGGTAAATTAGGCAAGAAACCAAAGCTTTTGGGGACTTGTTTTTTCCTCTGTTATGTGGCAAAAGTAATAATACTTTACGATTACTGTGTGTATTAAATTATATAACCTACATCAAAGTACCTGTTACACATATTATGTTTAATAAGTTATTATAAAAATCTGCTGTTCACAGAGAAATGTGATATGTGTAAATAATAACTTAAAATAGGTATTTCATAATTGGGTATTCTGAGCTTCTCTTGTTCAGTAGTATTTTCTTTTTTTTTTTTTTTTTTTTTTTTTGAGACGGAGTCTGGCTCTGTCTCCCAGGCTGGAGTGCAGTGGCCGGATCTCAGCTCACTGCAAGCTCCGCCTCCCGGGTTTACGCCATTCTCCTGCCTCAGCCTCCGGAGTAGCTGGGACTACAGGCGCCCGCCACCTCGCCCGGCTAGTTTTTTGTATTTTTAGTAGAGACGGGGTTTCACCGTGTTAGCCAGGATGGTCTCGATCTCCTGACCTCGTGATCCGCCCGTCTCAGCCTCCCAAAGTGCTGGGATTACAGGCTTGAGCCACCGCGCCCGGCTGTTCAGTAGTATTGTCTTAGTCAGTATTAATATGTGAATTGAGTGAATTGTCTGCAAATGAATTACTGAAAGTTATTTATATCATGATTGTGATTCATACATTTCCCTTTTCTTTATGGCTTTCCTCTGTACTTAGCTGCAGTGCATCTGTATCCTATCCAAGAACTTTTGTACAAGTTGAACTCACCCAAAGAAGACATTTGGAGAATACTTGAGTTTGGCCCCTGCCTTTCATCTGGCTAAACACTATTAGATAAATCTAGAATATATAATCTGTGTAGAATATTATGTTTACATTTTTAGAAACTTGGGATATTTAGTGTTTTTCTGAAACTTACTGAACTATGTGATGAGCAGCTTCAATGTGAAATTATATGTACTTGGTCTGAGTATAGATGGAAGTTATGTTCAATATAAAGGGGCCCAGGACTGTTCTGTTAAAAGTTATAAGGACTACATTATTTAACTGGTAGTGTGGGGAGAAGCAATGAGTTAGGAAACAAAAACTAAGATGGATTTAGCAAAGGCCAGAGCAAGAAAAGAAAGTTTAGGCTGGGCGTGGTGGCACACGCCTATAATCCTAGCACTTTGGGAGGGCTTGTTGGGTGGAATGCCTGAGCTCAGGAGTTTGAGACCAGCTTAGGCAACATGGTGAAACCCCATCTCTACTAAAATACAAAACAATTAGTGGATATGATGACGCGCACCTGTAGTCCCAGCTACTCAGGAGGCTGAGGCAGGAGAATTGCTCAAACCAAGATGGCGCCACTGCACTCCAGCCTGGGCGACAGAGGGAGACTCTGTCTCTCCCCATCCCCACCCCCTCAAAAAAGTTTACAATCTTCACAGGAGGTGATTCAGGGGGATTTCAGTTAAGGGCCTCTCAGATTGCTTGGGTGTTGTTGGCTTACTGGAATGCCTTAAGTTTGAATTAGAGGGAAAAACCATAAGGAACTAGACAGAATTTTGCTTCTCTATTAGAAGGCCCTGGCTTAGGTTTTAAACAGAAGTTAAGTGCAATTAGAAAGAGGCACTATGTGCCTAACACATAGTGGATCGTTCATATGAAACCATTAATTGTCAGGGGACTTTCAGGCTCATATAATTTGGCCCATAACTATGGCTAGATAAGTAAAAGCTGTGAACACTCTTAGAGTTTTTTTAAATTGCTTTTTCAGTAGGGTGAAAGTATAGCAGTGATGGGAGGGGGTGTTCCTTGCGCCTATTTGTACACAATGTCTTATATTAGATTAAGAGCCTTAGGCCAATGTTTGCTTAAAGATAAAAAGCAGGCATGATTCTGGAGCGATATTGGATAATCAAATATGACCAGGAAATAGAAGGTCCTATTTTGCTGTATTTTGGGTTCATCCAGACGGGATCAGACCAGAGGAATTTGGCAAGCATTGAGACTCGCCACTTAGAACCACACTGAAATAGCTGTGGTGGCAAAAGAATTTCTCCGGGAGTCTTATTCCACTTGAGGCATAACAGCCAGAGATTCCTGGTCTTTGAGGGGAGAGTGCCAAAGTTGATGTATTTTAAAAACATCAACTGAGATCTATAAACTTAGGAGAAATAGTTGAATTGGATGACACTAGGACTGTGTTTCTGTACTTTTCTTACAGAAGATATACTGTGAGTAAATGTGTCCTGGAATCTACTTTTAAAAATTAGCTCTATGCTCATCTCATGTCCTCACATTGAGATTTAATGTATTGCAGTTTAGTAAATGAGAACATATAAAATAATTTAACTTTAAGGACCTGTCTATGGGAACTTTTATGTTCTGCTTGAAATTCTGACACATTAACCTGGCCATTTCCAAAAACTTTCTGGCAAGAGCTCTTCATGGACCTAATATTTGCTTTACTGTTTAATCATTCCCTGAGCCTTTTTATACTCTAGTAAACTATGTCTGTCACTAGATTTCATCACCCTCTGTATTATTTATCCCTTGTAATCTGATATCTATCTATATAATGCCCAATTGTATCCCCTTCAAGTGCCCACTTCATTGGCTTATATACATTAGGTTTTCAATAAATATTTTTATATAATGGTAAACGAAGAAGTTGTTCTTTATATTTTAAACAACTGTTATGGAAGGAGATTACAACACAGCTGGAAGGAATTATTGTGAGAGTGAAACATGGAACCAAAAAAGATAAAGCAAGGGAAATTAAAAAAATAATAAAGAGCTTTATTGAGTTATAACTGACATCCAGTAAACAGCACTTATTTAGTCCAATTTGATGTTTTAACATATTTACATATCCATTAGATCATCACCACACTCATGATAATGACCATGTCTTTTATCCTTAAATGTTTCTACATGACCTTTGCAATCCATGGCTCTTGCCCTTCCCTGCCTTACCCTCATAAGCAAAACACTGGTCTGTTTTTGTTACAATAGATTATATTACATTTTCTAGAGTTCCTTATTAATGGATCATACAGTATAAACTCATTTGGGTCTTGCCTTTTTACTCCAATTTATTTTGAGATTCATCCATGTTGTTGCATGTATCAGTACTTCATTACTCTTTATTGCAAAGTATTTTTCCACTATATATATATCCACATTTGCTTATCCACAACAGCATCAACCCTCTTGATGGACATTTTGGGTTCTTTCTAGTTTATGGCTATTACAAATAAATCTACTATGAACATTTGACTACAAATTGTTGAACAGAGGTATGCTTTCTTTTCTCTTGGGCAAATACCTAGGAGTGGAATAGCTAGATTATAGGATTGCTGTATGTTCAGCTTTGTAAGAAACTGCCAAACTATCTGTACTATTTTGCTTTCTCACCAGCAATGAATGAGAGTTCCTGTTGCTTCACATCCTTGCCAGCATTTGATGATGTCATTGCTTTGGATTTTAGTCATTCTGAAACAGATATTCCCCAACTTACAATGGCTTGACTTACACTTTTTTGATTTTTCAATGGTGCAAAAGCGATATATATGCAGCAGAAACTATACTTTAAATTTTGAATGTTGATCTTTTCCTGGGCTAGTGATATGTGTTACGATACTCTCATGATACTGTGCAGTAACAGTAAGCCACAAGTCCCAGTCAGCCATGTGGTCAAAGGGTAAACCATCAGTACTGTGCAGTGTACTCTTCAATAAATTGTATGAGATATTTGGCACTTTATTATAACATAGGCTTTGTGTTAGATGATTTTGTCCAACTATAGGCTAATGGAAGTGTTCTGAACATGTTTAAGATTGGCTAAGCTAAGTAAGGTATGATGTTCTGTAGGTTAGGTATATTAAATGCATTTTTGACTTATGAATTTTCAATTTACAATGAATTTATTGAGTCATAACCCCACTGTAAGTTGAGGAGGATCTGTAGGTGTGTAGTGGTATCTGCGTATCTTCTTTGAAGAAGTGTCTGTTAAGATCTTTTACCCATTTTTAAAATCAGATTTTTTGTTTTCTTATTGCTGTTTTAAGAGTCCTGTGGATGCAAGTCCTTTATCAGATAGGTGTTTTGTAAAAGTTTTCTCCCAATGTTTGGTTTGTCTATTCATTATCTTAACAGTGTCTTTGTCAGAGCGAAGCTTTTAATTTTAATGAAGCCTAACATCAATTTTTTTTTTCATGAATTGTGCTTTAGGTGTTACATTCAAACTCATCACCAAGCCCAAGATCACCTAGATTTTTTTCTATGTTATCATCTGGAATTTTTATAGTTTGCATTGTATATTTACTTCTATGATCCATTTTGAGTTAATTTTTGTGAAAGGTGTAAGGTCAGTGTTTAGATTGATGTGGATGACTATTTGGTCCAGCACCATTTGTTGAAAAGACTATCCTTCTGCATTGAATTGACTTTGCTTCTTTGTCAAGGTTCAGTTAACTATATTTATGTGAGTCTATTTCTCGGCTCTATTTTGTTCTATTGATCTAGTTATCTATATTTTCACCAATATCACATTGTCTTGATTACTGTAGCTTTGTGAATATATGCATGTATTCATTTAAGAGATGAGGTCCCACTATGTGGCTCAGGATAGAGTGCAAGTGGCTATTCATGGGTGTGATCCCACTTCTGATCAGCATGGGAGTTTTGGAGTGCTCCAGTTCCAATCTAGGCCAGTTTATTCCTCCTTAAGCAACCTGGTTGGTTCCCTGCTTTCAGCATATTGATGCTGACCTGAATGTGGACCCCCAGTTGGCGTAGCACACAACCCAGAAGTCCTGTACTCAAGCAATCTTTCTGCTTTAGCCTCCCAATAGCTGGGACTACAAGTGTATGCCACCATGTCTGGCAGATTACTATAGCTTTATAGTAAGTCTTGAAGTTGAAGATTTTTTTTTTTTTGAGACTGTTTCACTCTTGTTGTCCATGCTGGAGTGCAATGGTGCAATCTCGGCTCACTGCAACCTCCACCTCCCAGATTCAAGCGATTCTCCTGCCTCAGCCTCCCGAGTAGTTGGGATTACAGGCATGTGCCACCATGCCTGGCTACTTTTGTATTTTTAATAGAGACAGGGTTTCACCATGTTGGTCAGGCTGGTCTCGAACTCCTGATTCAGGTGACCCACCCACCTTGGCCTCACAAAGTGTTGGGATTACTGGCTTGAGCCACTGTGCCCAGCCTGAAAAGTTTTATTTCTCCACCTTTGCTTTTCTTTGTCAGTATTATGTTGGTTATTAGTTTGTTTCCTTTCTACATAAACTTTAGAATTTGTCCATATCTATAAAGTAACTTGTTGGGATTTTTTATTGAGATTGCAACAAATTTATGGATTAAGTTGGGAAGAACTGACTTCTTAACAATATTGAGTCTTCTTATCCATGAACATAGAATATCTCTCCACTTATTTAGATCTTCTTTGATTTCTTTCATGAAAGTTTTATAATTTTCTTACATAGATCTTGTACATATTTTGTTTGGTTTATACCTAAGTATTTCCCTTTTGTTGATGCTAGTCTAAATGGTATTGTGTTTTTAATTTTAAATTCCAATTGCTCATTGCTGGTATATAAATAAGCAATTGACTTATGTACATTAACCTTATATCTTATTTGTTTTTGGATTAGTGTTTTTATGATTCCATTTACCTCTACTATTGTCCTATTAGCTGTGACTCTGTGTAGTTATTTTAATGATGGCTATCGGATTGACAGTATGTATCTTTAACTCATCACCGTCTATCTTGAAGTAATATTATACCACTTTACATACAGTATAAAAACCTTACAATAGTCTTAAAGTAGTTGTCATACATTTTACTTACACATAAATATACTTTAGTTATAAATCCCACACTGAGTTTTATTTTAGTCAATTATCTGTAAAATATATTTTGATAATAAGAAAATAAATCTAATAAATATATATTACCCAGTGGTTACCATTTCCTGTGATCTTTCCTTTGTATAGACTGATTTACTGAATGAGATTTACCTGAAGAATTTGCTCTATCAGTTCTTGTAGTGTAGGTCTTCTTGTGATGAATTATTTTAGCTTTTGTTTATCTGAGAGGTCTTTATTTTACCTTTGTTTTTGAAAGATATCTTTGTTGGGTATAGAATTCTAAGTTGATAGATTTTTTTTTTCTTTTAGCTTTTTGTAGTTATTGCTTTATTGTATTTTGGCTTTTTTTGTTTCTGACTAGAAACTGATTATCCTTATCTTTCTTCCTCTGCATATGTATATAATTTCTTTTTTTTAAATCTTGTTGTTTTTGAGATTTTCTTTTCTCTTCAATTTTAAGTAATTGATTCTGATGTGCCTTTGTGTCATTTTCTTTGCTTTTTATGCTTGGGGTTTTTCTTTAGCTTTTTTTGATATATTTGTTTAGCATTTTCATCAAATTTGTAAAAATCTTGGCCACTATGTTTTCAAATATTTTTCTTCTTTGTCTACCTTCTCGTCTTTGGGGTCTCCTACTACACATGTATTAAGCTAATTGAAATTGTCCCACAGCTCACTGATGTCCCACAGGTCCGTTCATTTTTGTTGTTTTTTTTATGTGTGTGTGTTTCAGTTTGCATAGTTTCTATTGTTATGCCTTCAAGTTCTCTAATCATTTCTTTTGCAATGGTTAATCTACCATTAATTCTATCCAGTGTGTTTTTCACCTCAGACATTGTAGTGTTTACCACTAGAAATTTGATTTGGGTATTTTTAGTATTTTTTATCGACTTTTCAAACATGGACTATAGTTATAAAGACTTTTTATTTATTTATTTATTTTTTGAGACGGAGTTTCACTCTTGTTGCACAGGCTGGAGTGCAATGACATGATCTCGGCTCATCACAACCTCCACCTTCCGGGTTCAAGTGATTCTCCTGCCCCAGCCTCCTGAGTAGCTGGGATTACAGGCATGCACCACCATGCGTGGCTAATTTTTTGTATTTTTAGTAGAGAGGGCGTTTCTCCATGTTGGTCAGGCTGGTCTCGAACTTCAGACCTCAGGTGATCTACCCACCTCGGCCTCCCAAAGTGCTGGGATTACAGGCGTGAACCACTGTGCCCAGCCATAAAGACTATTCTAATGTTCTCGTGTTATGTAGCTTTGAAATGATTCCAGACACATAATTTGCTGCATGAGTGATAAAAGTTTTGCTGTGGTAAGAACACAGAGTATAATCTTCCTCCCCATGGAAATGTTATATCATACCTTATCAGACCACATATATGAACTCATATATGGGTAGTTGTCCTCAGCTACTGGACTCTAAAACACATATAAACCCAAGATTTTGACAGATATGTTGAGAGCATAGGCTGAGGCAGGGCTACTCTCTGTTAGCCTTTGAGCTATTCTCTTGAGCCTGGCCAGCCAACACCAGCACCACTTGCTAGTGCTGAGGGACTTTTCATGTTGTTGTGGATCCCCATTGTGTTGGTCAAACCATCACTCCCTAGAATCTCTTGTAAAAAGATATGCCTCAAACATTGTGTTTTTTTTTGTTTGTTTTTGCTTTTTTAACTTACCAAACTGGTAATTGTTTTAACTTGTATTTTAGGTTCGGGGTACATGTACAGGTTTGTAATACACGGAAATTCATGTCACAGGGTTGGTTGTACAGATTATTTCATCACCCAGGTACTAAGCCTAGTACCCAATCTTTTTTTTTTTTTTTTCAGCTTTTCCGTCCTTCCACCCTCTTCCTTTAAGTAGGCTCCAGTGTCTGTCATTCTCCTCTTTGTGTCCATCAGTTTCCATCATTTAGCTCCTACTGCTAAGTGAGAACATGTGGTTTAATTTTTTTTTTCTGTGTTAGTTCGCTAAGGATAATGGCCTCCAGCTCCATCCATGGTCCCACAAAAGATATGAGTTGATTCCTTTTTATGGCTGCATAGTATTCCATAGTGTATATATACCCCATTTTCTTTTTCCAGTCTGCCATTTATGGGCATTTAGGTTGATTCCATGTCTTTGCTATTATGAATAGTGCTGCAATGAACATACATGTGCTATGTCTTTATGGTAGAATGATTTATATTCCTTTGGGTATATAGCCAGTAGTAGTATTGCTGGGTCAATATCTTTAAGTGTTACTGTACCACTTTATGTATAAGAACCTTACAATAATCTTACAGTACTTGTCATACATTTTACTTACACATAAATATACATTAGTTACAAATCCCACGCTCAATTTTGTTTTAGTCAATTATCTGTAAAATATATTTTGATAATAAGAAAATAAATATAACAAATAAATTTGAATTATCCAGTGGTTATCCTTTCCAGTGATCTTTCCTTTGTATACATTGATTTACTGAATGGTAGTGCTGTTTTTAGCTCTTTGAGGAATTTTCACACTTCTTTCCACAATGATTGAACTAATTTACATTCCCACCAGCAGTGTATAAGTGTTCCCTGTTCTTCTCAACCTCTCCAGCATCTGTTATTTTTGACTTTATAATAATAGCCATTCTGACTGGTGTGAAATATTATCTCATTGTGGTTTTGATTTGCATTTCTCTAATGGTCAGTGATATTGAGCTTTTATCACATGTATGTTGGCCATATATATGTCTTTTTTTGAAAAGTGTCTATTCACGTCCTTTTTAATGGGGTTATTTTTTTCTTGTAAATTCATTTACATTTCTTATATATGCTGGATATTAGACATTTGTCAGATGCATAGTTTTATGCCTCAAACTTTGACTAGACTTTGCATTCATGAAGGCCTACTTCCACCCTAATTGGGCAACTAGACTTTAATAATTAGACTCTAAATGAAATGGAAACTCACACACTATGAGGTTAGTGTATCTCATTTATTGAGTGTATTCCTCAAGAAGGTTGTTCTCATTATTCTCCACCTGTTTAAGCGTTGTGGGGAGAAAAAGAATCTCTTTGTTAGTAAGCCATGTGATCCATGAGTCATATTTTAATCATCTTCTCCTTTTTTTTTTTTTTTTTTTGAGATGGCGTCTCGCTTTGTTGCCCAGGCTGGAGTGCAGTGTCACAGTCTCAGCTCACTGCAAGCGCCGCCTCCCGGGTTCACGCCATTCTCCTGCCTCAGCATCCTGAGTAGCTGGGACTACAGGTGCCCGCCACCATGCCTGACTAATTTTTTGTATTTTTAGTAGAGATGGTGTTTCACCGTGTTAGCCAGGATGGTCTCGATCTCCTGACCTCATGATCTGCCTGCCTCGGCCTCCCAAAGTGCTGGAATTACAGGCATGAGCCACCGCACCCAGCAATCATCTTCTTATTTTAACTATACAAAGCATCTTGTCTGCTAATTGTAGTATCTGTGTCAGTTCTGAGTTAATTTCAATTGGTTAATTTTTCTCCTCACTATGAGTCATATTTTCTTGCTTCTTTTGCATGCGTGGTTATCTTTGATTAGATACCAGACCTTGTGAATTTAACCTTTTTGGGTGCTAGATATTTGTATTCCTATAAATTTTAAACTTTGTTTTGGGATGCAGTTAAGTTACTTGGAAACACATCCTTTTGGATCTTGCTTTCAGAATTTGTTTAGGCAGAACCATTTAATTTAAAGCTAATCATTCCCCACCATCAAGGCAAGACCCTTCTGGGTATTCTACCCAATGCTTCATGCATTATGAAATTTTCCATTCTTATTGGTAAAAAAAAAGGCATTATTCTTGGTCCTGTATGAGTGCCACGCACTCTACCCTCTACTCCTCTCAGATCATTCTTTCTCTAGCCTCAGGTAGTTTCTTTACATGCATGCACTAATCAGTACTCTGATGAATATTTGAGGGGAACCCTCTACGATCTCTTCTGTGAACTTTAGCTGTCTTTTCTCTGGATTTTCAGCTTCTTCTCCTCACTTCAGGGAGCCCGTTGGATTCCACCTGTGTTCCCTCTTCATGCAACACAATATAGAAATTCTCTTAAGGTAGTGGCCTGAGGAGATTGTAGAACTTTCCCTCCCCCCCGCCCATCTCTTGCCAGATGTCCAGTGTCTTAAAAAAACCTTGTTCCGTGTGTTTTGTTTCTTGAAAAGTATTGTTGGTTGTTTTAGGTGGTAGGGTAAATCTGGTCCCTGTTACTTCATCTTTGTCAAAAGCAAAAGTGCTTAGAGATCTTCCTTTAAGTTTAGAAATGACCAATCACAAAACAGGGAATCTCTACTTGAAAGATCCATGATATTTCATCATAGAGAGGTAGGAAAGAGAATTGATCTCAGAACGACCATTATCTAGTCTTCCTCCCACTCATATTCTTCACAAACATTTGTATAACACAATTTTTTGTACCACTGTTGACCATATCAGTGGGTAGATTACTGAATTTTAGGGGGAAAGACATGCATAAGCTACTCGAATGATAAGTTTTATTGAACATTATGCAAGGGGAGCTGGGTTGGTATCATAGTATAGTAATATTTCTTTATAGTGGTAAAATTGGTGTGAGATTTTTGTTTTTACTTGTTTTGCTTTGTTATTTGGGCTTCACTGGGGAACTAAGTGATTTTTGGCAAGAGAAGAAGCACAAAAAATACAGAAAACTCTCTTCTTATGGTTCCTATAATGGCAACCAAGTCAATAAATGGTTGCAAAATTCAACTAGATTGTGATAGGGTAGTTACTGCAACTGCTTTATCCTTTTTTAAATAGTCAGTTTGAAAAGTAGAAAAGTTCATGGGTAAAGAACAGTAGCTAGGATGCAAATGTGAATCCAGGATGCAATATACAAAGGTTTTTGCAGTTTTCAGCAAGTGTGAATTTCTGATTGACAAGGCCCCTCAGAGCAAAAAGAGACCCTCTGTCTATGTGTGAGATTAGTAACACACAGAGACGTGGTGTTCATCTGCCCAGTTTATGTGGCTAATTAGCATTTAGAGTTTCTTCAATAGAAGCTAGTGAAGTAAGAACTAGATAATATCTTGGAAGATCTTTTGGTTTCTTCTGTCTTGCACTTCGAAGAGGGGCTCAGACTGTTGAATTGGAATAGAACAATTAAACAGACTGTAAAATGAAGTCCTGACATGCTGGTTGCTTTGCCTGCTCTGTCAGAGCAGCACTTGTTCCAGGGAGAGGGGATACTAGTTTTGTTTATTTGTTTGTTTCCGGACAATTTCCTGCCATCACTTTGTGTGTGTGTGTGTGTGTGTGTGTGTGTGTGTGTGTGTGTGTGAGCCACGTGTTTGAGGTTGATAATGTTAACAGAGTCCTTGCAGAATGGAAGTTCATCTCCACAGGGAAAGGCTTTGTATTTCAAGTTTTAAAATTCCAAAATATGGCCGAGCGTGGTGGCTCACGCCTGTAATCCCAGCACTTTGGGAGGCCAAGGCAGGCGGATCACAAGGTCAGGAGATCGAGACTATCCGGGCTAACATGGTGAAGCCCCATCTCTACTAAAAATACAAAAACTTAGTCGGGCATGGTGGCAGGCACCTGTAGTCCCAGCTACTCGGGAGGCTGAGGCAGGAGAATGGTGTGAACCCGGGAGGTGGAGCTTACAGTGAGCCAAGACTGTGTCACTGCACTCCAGCCTGGGTGACAGAGCAAGACTCCATCTCAAAAAAAAAAAAAAAAAAAAAAAAAAAAAAAACCAAAATAGTTTGCTATAACATTGTTATTTCTAGTTTTTTATGCTTTTTTGTGTGGATGGTTGGTTTCCCCTTTTCCTAGTTACCAGCTTTTAGGGGAATCCCTTTTTAAGTCAAGAAAGCACTTTAGAAAATTTCTCTCTCTCTCTCTCACTCTCTCTGCTTTTATGAAACTGACAGTAGCATATCTTGCTATTATTGGGTCTTAGTTTGGAATTAAGTTGTGCATGCCGTATGCCCAGAAGGCTCAGTTTTTAAAAAATTTCTATGTTTAATCATATTTAACTTCATTCTAATGGGGTCATGCACACTGTGATATTTTTCAGGAAATATTCAGGAAAATATAATATGTTTGAACTGTAATGAATTATGATGATTTTATTTTCCTTTTATTAATGATAATACACCCAACGCTATTCTTGAAAGTTTGAAAACAGAAACCTTGGTACATTTTTTTTCTTTTGGCAGAATTTTGAACTTTTTTACATAAAAGTGTAAACCTTTGTTTGGTATTATGAGTCACCTGGTTCCATAGCATCTCTTTGATTTAAAGAGGATATCATCCTTTTAAAAAGGACTCACAGCTAGGCATGGTGCCTCATGCCTATAATCCCAGCATTTTGGGAGGCTGAGGTAGGCAGATTGAGCTCAGGAGTTTGAGACCAGCCTGAGCAACATGGCGAAACCCTGTCTCTACAAAAAATACAAAAATTAGCCAGGTGTGGTGGCATGCACCTGTGGTCCAAGCTCCCTGGGAGACTGAGATGGGAAGACTGCTTGAACCTGGGTGTTTGAGTCAGCAGTGAACCATGATTATACCACTGCACTCCAGCCTGGGTGACAGAGCAAGACCCTATCTCAAAAACAAAATAAACAAAAGGGACTTACTTTTGGGATTTGGAGAATTAGAAAATATTATTATTCATATTAACCGACACCCATAAAAGAGTGCTGTTAAAAGTTCACTTAATACAAGGGCTTCCTTTTCTCTGCTTTGGATTTAAACAGGTTTTCTGTAAGCTAATCAATAGAAAGATGATTAGCATACTTAAGCATGTTATATGAAAGGGATGACATTGTGAAGATGGGGATACTATACAGAAGTAATAAAAAGGTATGGAATTAGGTAGTGTAAGAATTTCAGAACTGAAATAGTCTTAGAAATCATTTGGAACATGGATTTCTTTTGATAGATAGAAAATTTCTGTCCTGCAGTACATCAGCCTTGCCCAGCAGAGCTAGTTAGTGCAGATAGAAGAATCTAGGTTGCTTAACTACCAGTTCACTGTCCTTTCTATTATATTGTAATTCTGTTTTCTGTCATATGTTAGAAGCAGCAATCCACATGAGCTCTATATCCTGAATAAAAACAATAATAATGGCAATAACAAACTATTATTTTTAATGAAAAAATGAGTTAAACCTATTCGTTTTTATTTATTTGGTTTGTTTGTTTATTTATGTGTAGTTTGTCAGAAAGCCATAGGAGTCAGGCTCTGGGTAGCTTATGGCCATTAGTATTATTTTCAAAGTCAGAGAGAAATCACTGGAGAAGAATCCCCTTCTAATATAAACTTTTAAACTATTCATTTGAGCATTTAGGAAGCTGGGATCTCTGCTGTAATAATCCTAGAAGATGTTGCTCAAGCCACAGCTGGCTATTATTGAGACTATGGAAAGAGAAAGAGCTTTTGCCCTGATTTATCCTTAAAATGAACAATAGGCCACATTCAGGGAGACCTAGCTCATGGCAGACTATTCTCACCACACCCTTCACACAGCCCTCTTTTTTCTTCTCCCATCCCAAGCCACCATCCCAACCTGCCTTGACTAAACTCAGTGAACAGGAACCATTGTATGAATCGGAAGGAAAATGTCTTAAATATATGAAGTTATGAGTTGGTAAATGCTGTAAAAATATTCTGTAACTTAGTTGGAAGTTGCATCATCCATGCCTGTGGCACTATGGACTGAACCCAAATGGTATAATTCTTCAGTGTAACACTGAAGTAATTTTTGCACCTGCCAAGTATGGTTTAGATTTCAAACCTATGAAATGCCATACTGTAATTGTTCAAATCTAGTGAACCACAGGTGTGTTTAATTTCCTTCCTTTACTTTTTGCTGTCTTCTTTAGGTAAGCTGAACCAACTAAAGAGTGGCCTTATGTGAATCTACAAGGTGAATTTTAACGACACTCAGTTAATATACTTCAGTACTCACATGTTATATAACACTGCTCTATATAGCACTTTTAAATGTATAAAACTTTTTGATGGAGGATAAGTCCATTTCATTTAGAGAAAACAATTGTTTTCAACCACATATGTTACCATAGGATTAGAAGTGGCATACCGTAATGAAAGAACATGGGAAGTCAGAAAACCTAGATTTATTTTTGCCTCTCTTATTGATTCTTCATTTCATCCGGCGTGAATAATTTCCTTTTCTTTGATTTCCGTATCTGCTGAAGGTGAATAATAATACTTTCACTGGCCACATAGAGGTGCTGGGAGAATGAAAGATAAATTCTCCCAAAACACTTTGAACTGCCTAGAAGAAAGACTTACTTAAACAAAAGTTGATTCTATTTTCTATCTTGTTATTTCTTACATGCAGACACCACAGTAAGTGTTGGAAGAGCCTCAACAGATTTGTTTTTTTTTTTTGCAACTTTTATTGTAGGTGAGAAGGTTAATATAATCGCCTTCATTTTATGAACAGGGAAACTAATGCCCCCAAAAGGTTTGTTTTGGGATTTAAAATGAGTAGTCCTTTATGAGAATAGGGGAAATTGGTGGGTGTAGATAGATGTAATAACATCGGCCATGAGTTGATAATTATTAAAGCTGGTAATGGGTGTGTCTGTTTACGGGGTATGTTATCATGAATGCTATCATATCTACCTTGTCTTTGTTTGAAATTTTTTATAAAAAAGTTAAAAAAATTGATTAAAAGTAGCTCATTTTCATTTGCAAGGTTCTTTTAAAAATGCTATTGAGGCCTGTCGCAGTGGCTCACGCCTGTAGTCCCAGCACTTTGGGAGGCCAAGGTGGGCAGATCATGAGGTCAGGAGTTCGAGACCAGCCTGACCAACATGGTGAAACCCTGTCTCTACTAAAAATACAAAAATTAGCCAGCCATGATGGCGCGTGCCTGTAGTCCCAGCTACTCGGGAGGCTGAGGCAGGAGAATAGCTTGAACACGGAAGGCGGAGGTTGCAGTGAGCTGAGATCATGCCACTGCGCTCCAGCCTGGAGCACAAAAAAAAAAATGCTGTTGAGTCTATCTCTCAGGCATGGAGAATTCTTTACTTCTTAGGGTTCAGCTAAAAACACACACACACACACACACACACAAGAAAACAAAGTATATGCTTGGACCCTGAACACAGACATTTTAGTTTTTCATACTCAGTTTTTACATTCTATTTCCAATGCTTTCTAACCATTTGCTACTTTTAACATATGCTATTTCTTTAGAGTTAATATATTACATTTTTTTCTTATTCCTGTTCCAGATGTTTGTCACGTGCTTTGTCATTGTCAATTTTAGATTTTCATTTTCCTATTTTTGGGAATTATAAGCAGTCAGTTATTAACCCAATTACTTTATACTTCAATGAGCTTGTCAGTGGGTAGCCATGTGAATTATTTCAGCTTTTAGAGACACATATCAACCTGCTACCCTGTACCCACAACAGAAAGCTGCTGACTTCCCCATTGCAGGAACTTACAATCAAACGGCATTTGAAACATGTGAGAACACTTCTGTTATTAAAAAAAATCACCCTCAACCTGGGTTATTTTCACTGATAGACTTGCATGGTTAAAACTTGTTATTTCATGAGCTCCCAGATGAGGCAAATGCTGTGAAATGCAGCATACTCACTGTGATTTGTTTTTAGACATCAAAAGAAATCCAGTTTACAATGGAATCATATAACTTTAGAGCTAAGAAAGATCTTAATAATCATCTGGTATAGACCTTCCCATTTATTTATGCCAGAACCTAAAATTAGAAAGGCCAAGTAATTTGCTCAGTGTTACATACCTTAGTATGACAGAGCTGGAACTTGAACCTGAGTTCCTTAGCTTTCAATTCAGAGTTCTTAACTAGGTTGCCACTCAAGTACATTCAGGTCTTTGATGCTATTTGTGAACACTAAATATGTCTCTGCTTCTTACAATTTACAAATCTTACTCTATTTTGCAACACCCTGCCAAGTCATATTGGAGCCTGAGGCAAAATGAAAGACCAATGACACTGATCCTGTCTTTATTTAAAATTCTGATATTTTCTTCACTATGGATTTGTGGGATTAATTTTGATTTTTTAAAATATTGCATTAAAATGTATTTTGACTACTGAGTTTTTTTGTAGCTCCTAAAATTTTGCATTTGAAGTGGGTGCCTCGCTTGATTCACCCTAGTCCCAACTCTATTATTTTTGCTTTAATCTATTTACTCTAGAAATCCCTTTTTCAGCCTTCTGGCAATAAAATAAAATCAACCTATGAAACCTTTACAAGCAAACCCATATTATTGGCCACTTACAAACAATGGTGGCAAACAAAACAAACCAGAATCTGCAAGTGCTATTCTTTGGCTTGATTGTTGGTAACATTATATAGTAATTACATAGTAATTTTTGGCTCCATGAATTTAAACTCTCTTGGAATGTCTAGCAGTTTATTGAAAAGAGCTCAAAGCCAAGATGTGAGTTCTTTTGTTTGATCCTTCACAGTATTGTGTTTTAGGCTCTTGGATCATTGTGTTTGTTTTGATTTCTATAAATTGGGACTCAAGGGAAGGAAGCTCTTTATAGGCCTATTATTTTCATTTTACTTGGTCCTCTCAACACCTGTTTGAGATAGGTATTTTATAGGCTAGAACTAAAACCCAACTCACACTGACTTAAGTTAAAAGAGAATTCACTAGCTAACATAATTGAAAAACATAATTGAAAATTGAAAAGGAGTAGGTATGACTTCAGGTATTACACATCATTTTGTCAGGGCTTTCTCTGTCTTGTTTTCTATGGGTTGGCTTTATTATTATTCAGATTTTTCCTACATAGTAGCACCGGGCGTATACTCTACTAGCTTAGCAACCTTAGTTGAAAGGGAATGAATCTTTCCTGATTGCTTGAGCCAGAGTCTCAGAATTGAGTATAATTGGCCAGCATAGGTCACATGCACATCCCTGCACTAGGCGTTAAGGCCTGGGGAATGCAATTAAATCACTGTCTGAACCTGGTTCATGTGCTCAACCCTGGGTCAGTGACTGGATTGAGAGTAGAAGAGATCTGTTTCCTCTAAAAGAAGAGATGACTTTTCAACTCGTTTCCCCCGAGAAGGGATTCTGGACAGGCAGAGACAAATGTCAACTAAAATGTTACCATTTTCACTTCCTTTATGAGGTTGTTGAGGCTTAATTAAGTGAATTTTACGAGGCTGCATAGCTAATGAGTGATAGGGTCTTAACTTTGACCCAAATCTGCCTAACTCTAAAGCCCATTCTCTTTTCTCCACACCTTGTATCCCTCGAACACCATGCTCCTTCCTTCTTCTCCTTAATGTGAAACCATCATGATTGCCATCACTTTACAGCAGTATTCTTCAAAAATGAGTGATTTTGCCCCCAGAGGAAATTTGGTAATTTCTGGAGACTTTTTTTTTTTTTTTTTTGGAGACAGAGTCTCGCTCTGTCACCCAAACTGGCATGCAGTGGCCGGATCTTCAGCTCACTGCAAGCTTCGCCTCCCGGGTTTACGCCATTCTCCTGCCTCAGCCTCCCAGGTAGCTGGGACTACAGGCGCCTGCCACCTCGCCCGGCTAGTTTTTTGTATTTTTTTTTAGTAGAGACGGGGTTTCACCGTGTTAGCCAGGATGGTCTCGATCTCCTGACCTCGTGATCCGCCCGTCTCGGCCTCCCAAAGTGCTGGGATTGAGACTTTTTTTTTTATTGTCACAACTGTGCACAGAGGTGAGTGTGGTGCTACTGCACAGAGGCTAGGATGCCTATACATCCTATAGTGCACAGAACAATTCCTCAGAACAAAGAATTACCCAGCCTAAAATGTCGGTAGTGGTAAGGTTAAGAAACCCTGCTTTTTAGGTTCAATTTCTAGGCTATTACTATTAACATCGGTTTTGAGAGAAATAAGTAATAGCGAGCAGGATTGAAATAAACATGTAGGTATAATTAAGTTGTCTCTTAATTCAGGGAAATTTCCTTTAATTTCCATAGCAGCTAACTTCAGAATATTGAATTATCTTGGTGAGTGGGTAAATTGCAATAGAATGTAAATTCCTTTCTAAAATACTGTTTTATGCAAGTTTAAGCTAACTTCCCAGACATAATTTTTCATTCTAAAATAAATCCTATAATTTTTTTCTTAAAATATAATCTAGGGATATTTTAAATTGAATAGTGAATGCTTTTAAAGGAAATACGTAAGTTTATCTCAAATGCCTTTTAATATTTATAGATTCTATTCCAGGGGAAATAATTATTTTTTAAAATCTGAGCTGCCGGGTATGGTGGTTTACGCCTGTAATCCCAGCACTTTGGGAGGTGGAGGCAAGCGGATAATGAGGTCAGGAGATTGAGACCATCCTGGCTGACACGGTGAAATACCATCTCTACTAAAAATATAAAAAATTAGCCAGGTATGGTGGCGGGTGCCTGTAGTCCCAGCTACTCAGGACACTGAGGCAGGAGAGTGGCATGAACCCGGGAGGCAGAGGTTGCAGTGAGCCGAGAGTGTGCCACTGCACTCCAACCTGGTGGACAGAGCAAGAACCCATTGCAAAAGAAAAGAAAAGAAAAGAAAAAAACAAAAAACTGAGCCAAAGCATTTCTAAAACTTTGGTTGATAATAAGAGATTTAATGTACTAAAAAGCATACAGAAATTTTCTTCCTGTAGGCAAGTGCTTTGTGAAAGAATAATGAAAGCAGAAGAATACATTAAATGAATTATAGCTGCTAGTTATTGGGTTTCACCCTTCAGAGAAATCAACCTTCTTGTTAAATGACATGAAAATAGTTTGTACTGTCTGACTCCTTGAGACTTGCAAGTCGTTTCTGAATTGTGCATATCTGAATGAATCCAAGGAAAGCTGTGCTTCTGTAGTCAAACCACAGACAATATTCTAGTAGAAGAGCTGAATGAGTAGAGTGATACTACAGATGGCTTTCATATAAGAAATCTTTTACAATCCAGCAAGTCAAATTTATTGTTGGAGTTGGAAGATTTGGGGCTTAGCATTTTCTCATTTTGCCAGTTTTATACAAATAATTCTTCTTGTTTTCCACATTCTCATGACTATGTGCAGCATGGAATTACAAGTCCATTCCTTTCTCTGGTTCTTTTTAACCTTATCAGACCCAATCCAGATCAATTAACATTCCTCTGATTTCAACTGAATAATTCCAACTTGCCTTGATATCTCACATGGATGACTTTCTTCCCATCTCTCCTACCCCCCAATGATCCTCCAGCTCATGCCTGTCATGCCCATTTTTTTTTTGGCCTCACTTCTTTACCTCATCTCAGGAATACTCATTGCTTTTTCTATTTCTTCTATTTTTCTTTGGCCTCTCTTTCCTCTCCCGTATTAAATTTCCTCCTTGGCTGTAACGCCTACTTTCTTCTGTTTCCCAAACCCTATTTACTGGCTCTATATCCTTAGACTTACTTGTTTCTTAATTCATATCCTCATCTACTAAGGTGTGTAATGGCCACCCACCTAGCATATTTTAGTAAGGCATGTGTGTACAGACAGGTCACCTATTCATTGTTAATATAATTCAATTTGCAGTTTCCTTGGAAATAAGGCAGTTGCTGATCTTCAGATCACCCAAGTTCTTACTCGTTGGAATGCAGGTTCCTTTGTCACATTAGGAAGGACAGTAATATTTATGAAAAAGTTAGAAAAATACTGTAATAAATGGTGCTGGGTTAATTAATATATTATTAATATAGACCTACTATTTTTCTTGAGAAATGTTCTTGAAGATTTGAAATTTCTTATGTTTACAGACATGTTGCTGGTACCATCAGGAGTTCATTCCTCTTTACTGCTTTGTGATAGAGTTTGGTATTCCGAATTTTACAGAGCAGAGATGAGAGGTCTCTTGACTAAACAAGTGACTTATCTAGAATTTCACAGGAAAGTAATTACAGAGCCCTTGAATTTCCTGTCTCTTACTTCTATGATATAAATACAAAACAATTTGCTTTGCATTGCTTATTTATATAAATGCCTCAGAGCATTTGCTTTCCTTTAATAAAATCATAAGGACTATCACCTGGTAATGAAATTGTTAGGATAGAAGAGAAATGAACTAGGAACAGTGTACCTGAATTTGATTATCGCCTTTTCAACTGTCTAATAATGGGGGCTGTGGGCTCATAGGCTCTCCTTCTGAATTGTGAAAACTATACTTGTTTTATCCTACATTGGTGAAGTTCCCAGTCCTTAAAAAACAAACAAGATTTGGCGGGGCTCGGTGGCTCACGCCTGTAATCCCAGCACTTTGGGAGGCTCAGGTGGGCGGATCACGAGGTCAGGAGATCGAGACCATCCTGGCTAACACGGTGAAACCCCGTCTCTACTAACAATACAAAAAATTAGCCGGGCGTGGTGGTGGGCGCCTGTAGTCCCAGCTACTCAGGAGTCTGAGGCAGGAGAATGGCATGAACCCAGGAGGCAGAGCTTGTAGTGAGCTGAGATGGTGCCATTGCACTTCAGCCTGGGCGACAGAGCGAGACTCCGTCTCATAAATAAATAAGTAAATAAATAAATAAATAAATAAAACAAGATTTAAAGTGCAAAATGTTATTGTTAAGTTAAAGTGACCCTTGTGTGTTTGCAAAGCTCTGAGGGTTTTCTGGGGCTAGTGATCCCCTTGGTGAGCACTGGGGAGTGTGGTGGGAACCAGCCATGTTTTGGTGATTTCTTTTAAATTTCTAAAACTGTTTTTCTGTTGGGTTGAAGTGGGGAAACTTCTTTTGGAACTGCTTTTGGTGTTGCTCTGAGTGTGTTTGGGAGTGCATTCCAGTAATTTGTGGGGGGATGTTAGCTGTTCAGGAAAAATAACCCTTACCAAAGGTAATGGTTCCCACTAGCATTTTCAGTAACATGTACCAGATGTGGGTAGTTAATTATTCTAAGATCTGATAAATACCTGCCAGCCAAGCCTAATTTTATTTTCAGTAAACAGTGGCCAAAGGTCCTAGCTGTTCATTTGATAGGATAGGCCTGTTTGCACTTATCTATTAATAAAAGCACAACACTCCTTTAGTTTTCCTTTCCCAGGGCCAGATAAAACAGTTTAGACACTCACGTATTTGTCTTAGTAAATCAGACAGAGTAAACAAATCTGGTAGATTAACTTGGTAAATAGAGTGTGGTTAAGTGTTACCTTTGGAGTTGAACTCAATGCCATATAAATAGCATTAATCGCATGGTATTTTCAATAATCTTTATGGAGTAAAACAGAGGGTTGTTTTTTTCTTTCAACCAACAGGGACTTAAGTATATTTCTTAAGTACTTTCAGATGTCCTTCTGTACAGAGATTTTAAAATCACTTTAAAATGAAATTTATTCTTTTGTCCCATTTGTAACTTCTTGGGAACTTTGTACTAGTTAACATTATGTTTAAAAACCTGGAAACCTCTATGGTTCATCTCAGAAGAGAAACAGGACTACATAGTGGCATGCGAGCTTTGCCAGACAGAGATAATGGCCATCTAGAGGTTACTGATTTGGGTGGAACAGTGAAAAAGGGGCTTTTATGGGGAAGACAGTGGCTGGTAGGCAGAAATTCACTTTATTCATATGCATTTTTTCTTTCCTCTTGGGTAAAGAGTTCTATTAGGGTCAGAAGTAGTATTTATTTTTGTGAGGTAGATTCTTGTCTTGTGAGAACTGGCATGAAACAGACTCATTATTTCACACTAGCCAACAAAACAGTATTATATGAAAGTAACTTCTAGTCAGTCCAAGCCTGGACTGGATTTGTATTGGGAATCTGGTGGTGCAGGGCTCCAAGTCTCATGCCAGCTCTTGTCTCCCCCATTAAACTTCCTGTTTTAGTAATGGTTAAAAACAACCCTCTTTACTGCAATATATTTTCTCATTGGCTTTATACTCGAAGTTGCAAGTACTTTATAAAATTATTTTTAGTTTTGCATGCTGTATAATAATCCACCTAATTTGGTAAGCATCGTACATAAAAGAAATAGCTGAAAGGCTTTAGAGAAAGTTCCCTACTCATACCTCCCCCTTTACAATAATCTCGGCATTAATACCTTATGTCATAAGAGGGTGGCCTGGCACAGTACCATGAATATAGTGCCCAATACCCAGTGGTAACCTACCAGTGACTGTTATGGAAATGATGGTGATGATAGTGTAGGGGAGAGACTGAAAACCAAAAGTTTAGAGATCTGTGTTCTGTTTTCAGCTTCATTTTAATGGCCTACTGGGAGATCAGGTACATTATTTCTGCTCTTTTTTTTTTTAGTTTCTCCAGCTATACATGAAGAAAAAAGTCCTAGTCCACTCACCAACCTGATGGGCATGTTGTGAAAACTAATGAAAGTATAAAGTTCTTATAGTTTGAAGGATAAAAGGTGCTATAACCAATAGGTACAAAATACTAATTATTATTTTTACAGTTCAGAATAGTGAACCTTTGGAGTAAATTTTTTCTATTATATTTACTAGTCTTTCCTTTAACAATTATTTGCCAAATTTAACTCTTTTTCTCTTTTAATTAGACCCAGAGTATAGTAAAAAATTGATGGTTTGGCTTTCAGAAAGAGTTATTTTGTTGTCTCTACCAACTTTTCAATTAAACATTTTTAGCTGTGAATCAAGTTTCATCTTCAATGTGTCTTCAATTTTAAATAATCTGAGAATACTTACCTGGTGGTGTAGACTAACGTAGCAGGGAAGAGAGTGTTAGAAAAGTGCTGTTGAATTCATCATTCCCATTAGCACCCATCTGCAGATTCCCAAACCTATATTTCTAGGCTCAGATATTTTTCCTGATCCCCAGACTTATTAATCCAGTAACTAGTCAACTTCTTTACCTGGATGCCCCGTAATGATTTGTAGCATAACATACATAAAACTTAATATTCTTTTCCTGAATTTGCTCTCTCTGTGAATGGAATAGCTATCCACCTCATCTCTCAAGCTGAAGATCCCTCACCCCATTTCCTCAACATCTGTAGATCTGACTGCCGTAATACTTTATGCCGCTTATCTCCATCCCCCGATTACTACCTTAATTCGGCTCTTGCTCTTCTGTCCTCGGGCAGCTGCGATTGTCTTTCTGCCACCAGTCTGGTCTCATTACAGTCTGCTCTCCATACCATTTGCAGATTAACCTTTCTAAAATGCAAATCGTAAAATATTACTGTCTCATTTTAAAAATACTTAGTGGTTTCTTGTGTGCTATAAGACAAGGTTTACACTCTTTATATTGGTTATTGAAGTCTTAATGATCTTTACCTTGTTACTAGTCTTGAATCCTCTTATGACCTCTGTTCTAGCCACACTGAAGGTTTGTGGGTTCCAAAACATGCCATGTTGTTGGACATTCTACATTCTCTCCACCCACTTCTTTAATTGCCAACACCTGTTTTATATTTTAAACCCTAATTCCAGTGTGAATGCTTTTGTAACTCCCTCCTTGTATCCCATCATACCCTGTATATACTTCTTACATAGTTCCTATAAAACCTATAGCATATATTTTGTATATATCCTTCCCTTCCTGCTTTATTGTATGAGAGATTATGTCTTGTTTATTTTTGCCTTTCAGTGTCCAGCTCAGCGGCTGGTACAGAGGTAGCACTTGGTAGATTGATTAGATAAATGGGTGGAGTAAAATTCTATGACCATATTTTCCTCCTCAAGTTCTACTCCCTTTTCAGTGTTACATGGAAATGGCTTTTTAAAGTACTCAGGTTAAGATTTGATGGGTAGACGAGGTCTTTACTTAATTGGTATGATTGATGAGACAACAGGAATACTCCTGTAACCACTATACCTACCCAAAGATTTCATAGACAGTCTGACGTTTCCCCATGAAAAGTCATTTATTAGAGTTCTGATATTCTACTTATACTCCCTGCCCTCTTTAGTATTTTATAGGTACAAAGTCCTCCCATAAACATTATCTTATTTAATTTTTAAAACCTTATGAGATGGATTTTATTGTATATACTTTATCTCTAAAGTATTTGCAACCTTAGGCAGATCTGTGAATTGCTTTGAAGAATAGCTTGCTATTCTTTTTTGTGATTTGTACTACTCTGATAGTGACACTGTTTTGCTAGGCTGTGAGAGTTTGGAAGTGTCTCTCATAATTTTGACACTAGATTTTATTGGGTACAATACAAATATCACTCCTTGGGGTGGGCCACGTAGTCATGGACCCACAGACACTCAGATGGGAAGAGGCTCTAAAGGACATTTTCTCTTTGTATATGGAATTGTGTGAAATTTAATAGAAATGGGTCTCTAGAATTTTACTTCTTTTACGCAGGACAAAAGTACAAAACAAAACTTTTGTACACTGCCTAGCATGGTGCTCAGTTCTGCAAAGGCCTTTTATGTCTCTGATACTGATGGTGGTGATGATTTAGAAGCAGTTGTTGCCCCTATACATATACCATGGTAAAGCAGTTTTCTCCTTTACCAACGATCTATGAGGAGCATTATTTTTATAGATCTTAGATATAAATTCTCTCCTTCAGACTGTTTGCCTGAACCTTAAAATGTAGCACGATTACACAAGCACTCTGGAATTTAGATTAAACAGCATTCAATTTGAAAATCTAATCATATCATCTAAATATCATTAAGTAATAATAGGCTGATTGATAGGGACCAAAGCTGTTTTGGCCTGGTGTTGCATGCCTTTCACTCAGGCAGCCTTTTCAAACCGAGATGTTGATAAAGGGGTCTATAAATCTTAATAGCTGGAGACAGTTTAAAAGCACAGTTCACTGGATAAGGTCACACCCACTTAAGTGACCTATTTTGTATACTTTTCAAAAATAGGTTAATTAACTTAATAGAAATAATAGGACTCTCATATTGATGTGCAATTACTACTAAAACAGTTTTGTTTTTTTCTTTCCAAGTGAACATGATGTTCATGAAATTGAGGGCATAATAGCCATGACAAGAACCAGGCTTAGCAAGGCAGGTCATGTTCAGCAAGTACATTTCAGACTTGCCCTTTAAAATCCTCTTTTATTCCAGGTCCTAGGATATAAGCATACACCTCCATCAGAGCAGTTTGTTCCTGGCCCTCTCCCATTTCAGTTTTTAGGAGGGATTATTCTAGCTGTCGTTGTTTTCCTTATCACTATAACAGCACTTTATATAGCTCCTGATCCCTGAAGACTCCAGCTTGCATAGTAAGCTCAATGAATTTTGTTCTCTTTTTCTTTTAATCTGAGGCTTTCTTCGTTTTTCTAACAGATGGATGATTCATTTGCTAGCCTGGGAGAAGCATGGTTTCAGATTGTATAAAAGGGCAAAGGAGTACCCAGACCTGAGTCATATTCTGGTTCTCCTCAAGTAGCCTGCTTTCATTTGTTGTTGTTGTTGTTTATTGCCTGTTTCAAATTTTCTGCTCCCAAAGCATTTTATCTTCTCTTAGGTTTCTTATTGATGATTATAACCTTCTTATTCTATTATTGGTCACTAATTTTGCATAATTTGATTTTCCCCTTCATCTGTTCCTTAACATATAACCCCTTAACGTTTTATATCGTAAGTTGAGTACATGGGCATTTGTTATTCTTTGGAACTTTTAAATATATTTTAAATAACATATACATTTAGAAAAGTTAACCCCCTCCCCCAGTCTGATATCTTGTATCACAAATAACTCTCTATGTAGATGTTGCTGAGTTCCACTGGCTCGAATTTTCCTGTGACCAGATGGTCTGAGAGGGAGTTAGTGATGCACATTCATGGAAGGGTGGGTTCTTGTAAGGTAGCCATGATGGGAGTATTTGAATTGATGGATATATGTTGATCTGATGGGCGCATTTTGAATTAGAGGTTCTAGATGACCTTCTTGTTCACCTTACAGTAGTGTCATTTCTCTGCTTGTTTGCACTGCCCTTACAACAAAGCTTTTTCTGAATTAAACAAGTCTTGTTTATATGTTTTGTGTGTGTGCTCATAAAAAACAGCAAAGAATACTGTTCTATGGACTCTTAGCTGTGGTGGAAAGAACCATTTAAACTCTCTCGGCTTTAGGTTCTTCATTAGGAAGATGCCTTTCTTACCGAGAGTTGTAATGATTGTGAAGTTCAGTTTTCTGACTTCTCCATTAAGGAATAAGAGAACTCCTTGGTTTTAAATTGAATAATGGAGTGATTCACTCTCTAATGTAGGAGGGAACCTACTCCGCTTGAATTTGCTATATTTCTTTATTTCCTAGGTTAATGGTGGTGGTTTTTCCTCCCAAGCATTCTCTCTAGAGTTTAGCAGCATCCTTTCCTTGAAAGCAAAGACCTCATTTCCTATTTCTTTCATATCCTTTAATTTGCCTAGTACAGGGTCCATTTCAGAGTAAGCATTCATTAAAAACATTTTAGTTAATTAACTACAAAATGTCTGGCTCAGGTTTAGGAGAGAATGAAAGATTGGGCAGGGGAAGTACTGGCACACAGGAGAATTAAAATCAGAGGATATCCCTTTTATTACTATTTTTTTTCCAATAATAAAAGTACTCTATTTTCCTTCTTTAAGAAAGCTATCATTTAAAAAATTAGTGTTCTAAAACCACACCCTGAAATGACTACTGTTAACATTTTGTCATATTTCTTACTAGTCTTATTTTATACACATTTAAAGTTTTTACATAATTTAGCTTATATTTTACAGTTTTTATATAGTATTTTTTACTTATCATTTTATCTCATCCTATTAAAAACTTTTTTGTCAAAAGAATTTTAATGGCAGCAGAATGGTTTATCTCACGACTGTAACATGAGTTCTATAACCATTCTAGATGTTGGACATTCAGGCTGGATCTATTTTTTCATGATTATAAATAGCAAGTTGCCTTTTGGAAAGGCTATACAACTTTTTATTCTCATTTCTGACTATAAAATGTTGATGAAAAAAATGTATTGGGAATGATGACTTCACTGAGTTTCAGACAAGGGTTTCCAGAAGTAAAAGCTTCATGTCTTGGTTTTGGCCTTTGGGTAGAAAAAAGTAAGTTTTTACCAGGAGTCCTTGATTTTTTTTTTTTTTTTTTTGAGACGGAGTTTCGCTCTGTCCCCCTGGCTGGAGTGCAGTGGCGCGATCTTGGCTCACTGCAAGCTCCTCCTCCCAGGTTCACGCCATTCTCCTGCCTCAGCCTCCCGAGTAGCTGGGACTACAGGCGCCCGCCACCGCGCCCGGCTAGTTTTTTGTATTTTTAGTAGAGACGGGGTTTCACCGTGGTCTGGATCTCCT
Source organism: Rhinopithecus roxellana (assembly GCF_007565055.1). NCBI lineage: Eukaryota > Metazoa > Chordata > Mammalia > Primates > Cercopithecidae > Rhinopithecus > Rhinopithecus roxellana. Next base: position 84,738,185 of record NC_044553.1, on the reverse strand, counting down.
GACCTCGTGATCCGCCCGCCTTGGCCTCCCAAAGTGCTGGGATTACAGGCTTGAGCCACCGCGCCCGGCCTACCAGGAGTCCTTGAAAGGGAAGGCCCTGCTGGCCAAGGGTTTCAGGCTCCGCCTCCATAACCCAGCAAGTGGCGAAAGTCTCGCTTTTCTGTGTAAACAGGTACACAGGTTCTCAGCCTGATCGAGTTCATGTATTTATAGAAGAGGTTCTCTTTTTCTTGAAGAATTTCTAACTTAGTTGATCCGTCATCATATTTGTGACTTTTGTCTCGTATTTGTAACTTTAGAACCTGACAGAACAAAAAAGAAATAAGGCATTTCTGTAGCAGAATCTTATTTGGAGAAAAGGATTCAAGACTACAGTGTCCTTTTTTGGGCGGGGAGGGGACAGAGTTTCGCTCCTGTTGCCCAGTCTGAAGTGCAATGGCAGCAATCTCAGCTCACTGCAACCTCTGCCTCCTGTGTTCAAGCAATTCTCCTGCCTCAGCCTCCCAAGTAGCTGGGTTTACAGGCACCCACCACCATGCCCCCCTAATTTTTGTATTTTTGGTAGAGACGAGGTTTCACCATGTTGGCCAGGCTCGTCTCAAACTTCTGACCTCAGGTGATCCACTCACCTCAGCCTCCCAAAGTGCTGGGATTACAGGCATGATCAGCTGCACCCGACCTACAGTGTCTTTTACTAGAAATTGTAATTTTATTAGTTTCTAAAGAAAACATTAAATGCAGTGTTTTGTAGGCAGTGATTACCTTTCATCTTGTTTGTCATATTTCTCATTCGTGTGTGTGTGTGTGTGTGTGTGTGTGTGTGTGTGTGTGTGTGTGATGGAGTCTCGCTCTGTCGCCCAGGCTGGAGTGCAATGGTGCGATCTTGGGTCACTGTAACCTCTGCCTCTGGGGTTCAAGCGATTCTTCTGCCTCAGCCTCCCAAGTAGCTGGGATTGCAGGTGCCCACCACCATGCCCAGCTACTTTTTTGTATTTTTAGTAGAGACAAGGTTTCACCATGTTGGCCAGCCTGGTTTTGAACTCCCGACCTCAAGTGATCCACCCACCTCAGCCTCCCAAAGTGCTAGGATTACAGGTGTGAGCCACCACACCCAGCTATATTTCTCATTCTTATTTTAGGCTGATGAAAATATTTAATATTTCGACACCTCTGTATCATAGCCATGTTTAAATGTGCGTATCCACCAGTCAATTTTAATACATTCCTTTCCATTACATTCTGTTAGGTCTTCAGTTCAACTGTATCTCCCTCAGTGTCAATTTGCACCTTCCCTCCTCCCTTAAATTGCCTAGTTCTCATTTTGAAAAGATGAGGAAATCCTTTGTCAGTAGTTAAGAGGAGGATGTGGGTCCTGCGTGATTTTCTGTCATTACACTCTTCATCTATTACATGTGTATTTGTCCCATCCTTACTGACTTAACCTCCGACCACACCGCAAAATGCAAACAGAGCCAGTTACTGCTGCGTTTGTCGCTTCATTAGCCAGGGCCCAATTCATAATTTCTATTTTCTAATTTTGGAGAATAAGAAGCTTAGCTAGATTAAGAGGCTTTCCTAAGTCACATAACCATTTGCAAGTAGCTAAGAACACGGTTGTGAACTCTTGCCAAACACCTCCATAAAATTCCATAAGCTTGTGGGAGCTCATTTATACAATATATAAGAGGTTATAAAGGCAAGGAGAATAATTGAATTTCTATATATTTAGATTGACTGATACCTCCCAAACTTCAAGTGGAAAGAAAAAGCCCTTAAAGAAAGAACTTACGAGAATTAAAATGATGTGACCCGAACCATGGTTCCTTTCTCATTCAATTATTTTCTTTTAACCACTGATGGCTTTTTGTGCTTGGCTGGGTAAGTTTCTAGCTAGTCAAGCCTATGTTATGAAAGAGAAATAAGACACTTAATCCTGTGAATGATTAACTAGTATTGGCCTCCCTTCCCAGTAGTTTGCCCTTCCTGTATTGTAGTCTGTTTACTCATTTCTGAGCCAAATCTCCAAGGTCTCTTATTATTGAGTGTAGGGACACCTGGATTACAGGGAATTAGGCCTTTGTTTTAGTCTGAAGATGATGTGACTAATTATACAGCTCCAGGTATTTGCATTTTAAAAGGCATTTTAAAGTTTATTGCTTGCGAAATCCTACTTAGTAAAGTATTATTTTTAAATTTTACAGGTGAAGAAATAGAACTCAGAGTTTTACTTGCCAAAAGTTCCACAGAAAGTCAGTGGCAAATTCAAATGAGTGTATACTCATGTATACTTAGCTCAGTGTTTAACTCATGGAGGTATTGTTTTGTTTCTTATTTATAATATAAAGCCAAGTAGGACTGGCTAGAGCCATTTGTAGTTAATACATTTTGGTCTTTGATCTTTTTCCACTTAAGGTCAGACTTCAAGATAGAATTATATTCTTTATATTCTTTGCAAAGAACTGATTGCCATCTTGCTATACTGTCTGTGGGAACACTCTGGCCTTAGAATCCAAGATTTTATTCTCCAAGACAGCAGCCAGTAAGTACAGTGAGACCTAAGTGGGGAATTAACTTTTGAACTGTAGATTTTGAATGAGAAGTTCTACTCAGGATCTGAGAGGTGACTAGAACGAGTGACTACTCATTGATTTGGATTCCTGGGTCTCGGCACCTTCTGTGGCATAAGAATCACATGCAATGTGAGTAATTTTGTGGAAAGGTCTCTAGGTCTTGGTCCTGGTTCGTAGACTATCTCGATTCCTCAGTAGAGAGAACTTAGGCGAGAAATGACTCCCTTGTTGTCATATTGAAGCAGCAGCAGACTATTAGGGAGTACCCATGTTCCTGGCTTCTTTCCTTGGGCTGGAACCATTCAACTGCACAGATAAATATTTACTCAAGAAAGAATGCATAGCTTTGTAACAGTCTTAAGATGAGTAAAAGTCTTAAGATCAGTAAAATATACAGACTGACTCCTATGTAGGTTGTTATATTGATGTCTGTGGCCACATATTGGTCCATGAAAGGGATACTTCTAGCCACTGAAATCTTAACCACCAGAAACTTATTCTGCAGGGCATCTTTGTAATTATGGCACTGACTAGCCCAAGTCTTAGATTATTTCACTGTGATGTTTCCAGTGTAGCATCAACTGTATATGTGATTGGCATTTGCCTATTAATTCCTTCTTCCTGTCTTATCTTCTTAATGACTCTTATACATTTTGTTATCTTTTCTTACTCTCCATGTACTAGTTCTTACTCTGCATGTTCAGACTCTAGTGTAGGTGCTAGTAAGTTCCACTTTCTGGTAGATTATTTAGAGTACAGGATAGTCAAGGGAATAAGGATGGTGCTAAGGCAGGCTGTGGTGGTTTAAGCCTATAGTGCCAGCTACTCAGGTGGGAGGATCCCTGGAGCCCAGGAGTTCCAGGGTGTAGTGGAGCTATGACAGCATCACTGCACTCGAGCTTGGGCAAAAAAGTGAGACCCTGTCTCTAATAAAAACAAAAATGGTTATAAGAACCATAGGAAAGAGAACAACATCATTCTGACTAAGACAAAGATATAACCTTTACAGATCTCAGTGCCTCCAGGCTAAGATAAGAGCAACTCATATATAGTACCTTGAGCCTGTCAATGATTGCTATTTAAAAAGTATATAACTGTAGGATAGGATACATTGGAAATACTGAACAATGCTGGAGGAAAGCCAACAGTATGCGGATAAGACCTTCCATTGGGGCCAAGATGAGGGGGCACTGGATTGGATCAAGGTTAATGACTAAAATGCTCTGCTTCTAATATACATGACTAACTCCCTTACTCACTTCAAGCCTTTGCTAAAATGTTATCTTCTCAATGGGTCTGCAAACCTATACTGACCTACCTATTTAAGCTTGGAATTAATTGAATGAATTAATGGAAGCCTCATGTTGATTAATACTCTTTTCAAGGACTGAACTGCATTATGTAAGAAAATTTAATTCTATTAATGGTGAGCTCAGTGGCACAATCCACATCTAAGTTTTTAGCTTTATCCTCCTTGCAAATAATGGTATTGAGTTAGTGTAAATATTAATAATATTTGCCCATGAGAAAGAAACAGAATGTTATCTACCTTTCTCCAGCCATACTTTGAATCCTGGGGAATCAGCATTTCCCAGACAGATCAAACTATCGATGACAAAGCAACGGATTGATTCCATTGATGATCTTTTTATAATACTGACATACCACATTCTTTCCCATGGCTTTTGCATTTCTATTTTTCCATCCGAGACTTACAACTTCAAACTCCATTTTCCATCCTTTTGCTGGCATGAAGAAGGAAAAAAGAAATCATGGTGCATTTACTGGCCTTAAAGAAAGTTGGTAAGTTTATTAAAGAAATAAAGCATACTAAAGAGGAACAGGCCGGGCGCGGTGGCTCAAGCCTGTAATCCCAGCACTTTGGGAGGCCGAGACGGGCGGATCACGGGGTCAGGAGATCGAGACCATCCTGGCTAACGTGATGAAACCCCGTCTCTACTAAAAAAATACAAAAAATTAGCCGGGCGAGGTGGCAGGCGCCTGTAGTCCCAGCTAGTAGGGAGGCTGAGGCAGGAGAATGGCGTGAACCCGGGAGGCAGAGCTTGCAGTGAGCTGAGATCCGGCCATTGCACTCCAGCCTGGGCGACAGAGCGAGACTCCGTCTCAAAATAAATAAATAAATAAATAAATAAATAGGAACAGTATTTGAGTTTCATCAGTTAAGCAGAGCAATTTAAGTACTGAATGCTTCATAGTGACCATTTCCATTTTATTCATTGTAGGCAGGTTTATAAAGATGGCTAAGTGCACTTGTTCATGGTTCTCCCACCTGTGTTTGGGATGTGCTACCTCACAAGCATAGCTGGCTGGGGATAGTCTTTAGGTGGAAAATAGCTAAGAAGCACCTATTTTTGGTTGTATAAAATGAGCTATTGCTGACATATTTTATGATTCATTTCTTTCTAAATGAGTGCTGGGGCATAATACTCAGCGTGCCGATGTCTCACTGGTCTTGGGTGCTTTTATGGTTCCCCAGCCAAATTCAAGTTGAATTATGGTATCTGTTTAACTTGCAGGTGTCTGAGATAAGTTATCAGTTAACATTTATACATGAGATCACCATCTCCTAGTAAGTACAGAGTACTGGTAGAAAATGTGTGACTCAGTCTGACTTGGGTTCGAATCACTCTGCTACCTCTTATTACATGAATTCCATCAAGTGAACCTCTCTCAGCCTCCATTTCCTCATCAGTAAAGTCTGACAGTTCCAAGCCAATGGCTTAATGATTTCTCTACTACATATGCACTTCCTAGAGTTGCATTCAAAATTGCTATATATTTCATCAAGATGTTGCCTCTCTTTCCTTCTCTTTCTCTTCCATCACAGTAAGTGATATAGAAGCCTGCTTGCTGCACTCATAAATAAATTGCCAGACATGTGCTATAATAGGCAAGGATCCTCCTGCTTAGCCTGTACTCTATTTGGATGCTGTGTTCGTTAGTTGGAGTCTCAGCGTATGTGCCAACTTACCAATCTAACTAATCCTTAACTATCCCTAGGAGATGATGAGGAGGCAGATTTTATCTCTTAGGCATACATCTTGGAAAACATACCAAATAACATGTATCTAGTTTTCTGGGGCTTTGTATGGATGGGTAGCAAGTGAGGCACAGAGAGGTTAAGAAACTTATCCAAGATTCACAATAGTAAATAATAGAACTGGGATTCAAACCCAGGTCCAACTAATTCCAAAACCTGTACTCTTAATCGGTATGCTGTTCTCAAAGACTTAGCTCTTAAATCCTTAGTCATTTCTCAAAATAAGATAATACATTCTAGTGCTGAAATAGTGGATCAGGAAATTTAGAGTTGGCTTCTCAGCTTTTTCAGTGACTTCACCTCAGGCAACTCAATCATCATTAGATTATTTCTCTACAAGGAAATGAGGATCATGATGTGTGTCACTCAGGGATAGAATGAGCACTAAAAACTAAAACAATAGCCTCTGTAAAAGCCCTTTGGTCTCCAGAGTTGATGAACATTGCATGAATTTACAGTGTTAATATTTTATATTGAAGACTTCTGAGCAGGTCCATTTTGAACACAAAAAAGGTAAACTTTGGATCATGTGTTCCCTGATTCTAGAAATTAAAGGTAACCAACCTTGAAATTAAATAGTTATAGAAGTACCAAAAGAGGATGGGATTATGGAACAATATTGCCCAGGTATCTTATACAGAAGGCTTCTGGATTGTTTCATTTAGCAGCAAGAGTATGTATTTCATGGGCCTGGGGCATATTAATCAACTGCACTATGCCAAGATGGAGTTCTGTTTTTTACTAGAGATCTGTTCTAAATCACTGTGTTCATAATATTGTCATCAAGTTTGCCATCCTCAATTGACGCATGTCACAAAATGAGCAAAGGAGTCCTTTTCTCTAGAGTGTAACTACCAGAATGGGCCAAGAAAGGTAATATTGGACTAAGACTTGTTTCTGAGAAAAGTTTTTCTTCCAGATTCGAGACTGACACTGAGTGTACAATGCCACATTGACTTCCAATTGCAAATAGCACATAATTCTGTACACCAACACTTGGTGATGTTTTCCTTTAAAACTTTTAAAAGCACCATCTTTTTCTGGGTGCCAGAAAGGCACTCAGTCCAACAGTATATGTCTGTGACTGCTCAAACACACGTGTGTGCATGCACTTGGGTGTGTGCGTGTGTGTGTGTTTACACAGGTAGGAACCTAGGTATTTTGATCTCAATTTTTAGAATGATCTTTGTTGCTGGCCAGTACCAGAGTGATCTAATTATACATGCTTTACTGATTTCCATCTACCAAAAGTCATGTTTCAAGTTTAACTAGATATCCTCAGTAGATGTTTCCTTAAAAACATGCAATCGTGGCCGGGCGCGGTGGCTCCAGCCTGTAATCCCAACACTTTGGGAGGCTGAGACGGGCGGATCACGAGGTCAGGAGATCGAGACCATCCTGGCTAACATGGTGAAACCCCGTCTCTACTAAAAAATACAAAAAAAAAAAAAAAAAAAAAAAAAAACTAGCCGGGTGAGGTGGCGGGCGCCTGTAGTCCCAGCTACTCGGGAGGCTGAGGCAGGAGAATGGCATAAACCCAGGAGGCAGAGCTTGCAGTGAGCTGAGATCCGGCCACTGCACTCCAGCCTGGGCAACATAGCAAGACTCCGTCTCAAAAAAATAAATAAATAATAAAATAAAAAATAAAAAAATAAAAACATTCAATCACATGTGCTTATCTTTTCTCTCACTGGGCTAGAGCTCAAGTCCACTTATAAGGAGAAAATATATAAAAGCAACTCTAAATTGATGAGGGCGATGGAGGGGGGCAGTGGGGAGAGAGAGAAAGGGAAAAAATGAAAATAAGAAGCAGTTAAGTTTTTAAAAAAAATGATTAGCTTAAGCTCCTGGAGACACCTGTAAATAAATTTAAGAAAGTCTTCCAAAAGTCAAAAGAATTTAACTCTCCAGCCGAGATGTTCAGACTTTCTGGCATTTGACTAACCTTTTATGCTCTCTTGTCTATTGATCATTGAGCCACTGTTGAGATGACCAGATGACCAGTTGCCAAGCATACTTTAAAGGAAGTTACCTTGCCTGAAAACATTTTCCTACTCAGATTTCTTTAACAGCTCAATGCACATGACCTTGGCATTGCCTCAAAGGTGGCAGCTCATCCAAGTAGGCAGAATACCTGGTCTCTCAGCACTGCTTTTATAATGCCCTTTTTCTAACACTGAGCTGGTGACCATGTTGCCTTCTTCATTTTGCAGTAATCAGGGTTGTCTTCTTTTCTCATAAACCTTTCCTGCCTGAGGCTGCTTCCACAAACAGCAAGTATAAACTGAAACCTTACCTCTTTGCAGATCAAACACACAGCTTGAATACAATTGGGCACTGTCTAATTAGCTGCCAGTGTGGCTAGAAAGATACATTGATAAGTAATTTTTAAAAAAATATAAACCTATTTATAACCTGTGAACCTGTTTATCAAAATGCTATATAAAATTATTGTTTTCCAGTGACCCAGTTAATTGAAATATTCTTTCTGAAGCTATGAGAAAAAGACTATTATTATTGTTTTATATGATTTTATCATTTGTTTAGTTAGGTATCACTTCCCACTTTACAGTGTGTTATGCATACTTTCTTTTTTTCTGTCATCCTTCCCCCATGTCTCTACTCTCCAGTCTCATGAATAAAGAAACAGGGTTCCCTACTTGACAGTAACCACATGAGGAGTTGACATTGGAGACTGGATTAAGACTTCGATCATCAGTCATCTAAGTAATTGGGCTATGCATATCCTGTTGAATCACATTCCTTCTCAAATCCTTCTTTGTTAAAAGTTTGAAGCCCAGGCCTTTCAAATTTCTCTTATCCCTTTAAGTCCGCAAAGGAATTTTTAGGCTGTTTCTGGAGGGTTGTAACTTCTCCCCAGTGCTGTCCAATACCTGGCATACTGGAAATTGGCAGAATGTGGCGTCAAGAGAGAAGGGAGTTCTCAGTAAAGCACCATTAGAATTCTCCCACAGTTTAACACGTTCATTTCATTGCCTCTGTTTTGTGTGGCTAGCAACTGATGTTGTTTGGCTGTGACATGGGTAAACAGATATTGTAAAAAATCTGAAAAACAAAAAAATCATCTTTCCCTACTTTTCAGGCAGACTGAAGACAGAATCCTTTTTTGGTTATATTGAAGAGGCTGAAATAGGAAACACTTTAAAGTGTAGATAAAATTTCTGCTCTGGTCACAATAGATGCCAAGTGTTATAAAATGATTGTGAGAGTGTGTTTCTATATTGGCATTTTGATATTAGAGGCAGGTAAGAGCAATGCCACCTTCCTGCAAAGTACTCTAAAACCTCTTCTTCCTTCATTAATATTTTTCCTTTGAAGATAAAGGAACTGCTTTCAGTGTGTGTGAAGCATTCCTTTTGCAGTTAAATTACTGTTTATTGGTGCGTGGTTTCCTTGCTGTGCTAGTATGCGGCAGATGTTTCTCATGTATCCCTAGGTTTTCAGGCTTTTTCTTTTCAGGATGAGGCTCTGTTGCCTTTTCTTTTTTTTCTTTCTTGGCAAGAATCTGATTGGGGATAAAACACATTTTATGCAGCAAATTAAAAATACATATTAAATTTACCTTTTATTTTTTATCTAAAAAGTTCACAAAGTACTTGTAGCTATTATTACTCTGAGGCCATTCCTCTGATACAAATGTATTATTTTATTTCTGAGCTACAGGTAGAAAATCTAAATACGGAATATTAAAAGCATGTGTTATAACATGACTTGTACTTAGTAGATACTCAGTAAATGTTTGGAACTTATGAATTGCAGGTTTCTTTCTGATCTTAGTCTAGAACAGTGCTTCACAGCCTTTCTTATGTCATAATACACATAGAAATTGATCATACTTATATGTCATATGGAATTTTTTTCAAAGAACATCTCTAGTAATAACATAATATAGAGAGGGATACAAGTTGAAAAATGCTCTTCTATGTTGTTATTGTAACTATTAGGGGTAAGACTACCATAGGAAGCATGCATTAGAATGCTAGGCCATGACATGGATAAACAGATGTTACATCTTTCAGGGCATCACACCATAGGAGTGGGCCTTACATCACATGGGAGATGTGAATGGCTTATAAGGAGCCCCAAACACTAGGATGCCAGCCAGTTCAGGTCTGACTTCAAGACAGCTGGGTCTTGCACAGATGGTAGAAACAGATGGTAGAATGTATGTTTGTGTGTTGGCGGGGAGGGTGCCAAGACTAGAGCTTGGCCTATGGCACCGACAATTCTTCAGTCCTGAATAATATGTATAGGCTACAGCATTGCCTAATTGCGTAAGTCACCCTAATGGTTAAAGTTTTGCCACCTGTCACCTTAAAATACCCCAACTTCTGAACCATAGCCTATGTGTTTAGAATGTCTAGTTTGATGGAACACAGACGGTTTGGGGAGTGCTATCATTCATCTTTACTTTGCCTTCATGTATTATTTTGCCCAAACCTGCTTATCGTATAGCTTGCTTACTAATGGCTCAGTTTGCTCTAGCTAGTTGTGGTTTGGCAGTAGGAGGCCACTCTGCCCATTGTTAGATGAGGGGGTTGTAAATGTTAGAGAGGGCCGGGATAGAGGAGTACTCTTTCTAAGGAAAGTAGTTGACTTTGATAATGAAAAAGTATCATCATGATTATCATCATGCTATTGAGTGCTTTACTATATTTCTGGCGTTATAAGGTTATATATTTAATACTTACAATCTTATGAGGCAGCTGTCGTTATCGCCATTTTATAAATATGGAAACCCAGGCAAAGAGAGGCTAAGTAACTTTGCCAAGGTCTCACAGGCAGCAAATTGCAGAGCCAGAATGCAAAAGTTACTGCCTTATGATCTGCTTCTCTAAGTAGCTGGAAGTGGAGAAAGACAGCGAGCAGATGTATAGAATGCGCTGATCAGGGTGGCTGGGTGAGCTCTGTGCTGAGTTATGCTTCAAGGTGTACAGGACAGAGTCAGGGAAATGTGAGAAGACCAAGGGCTTTTCTGGGCAGGAACAGCCATACTGACTGCTGTGGCAAGGTTGGAGCCTGCCAGGCAACTACAGTGAAACTTCCTTTTCATACATATTGGGGGAACTGCAAGACAAGCTATCATCACCTCCACATAGCAGGTGAGGGAAGGGAAGCAACAGCAGAGGCGTTGGTGTTTTGTATTTAGAAGAGCACATAACCTAATGCTAAAACTCAAACGTTACATCAACGTTTGGATGCTCTTTGAAAGACTTCTCAGGAGAGGTGTGAGAATGATTTGAAATTGGGTTTTAGTCTTGACCGTGTGCCGCAGCAAACAAAATGAAACTCCCCTTGAGCTAAAGGTAATCAAGATGAAGGTGTATTTACAAAGATGAGCAGTGGGATTTATCCAGTGACTCTGGAAGGTAATCCCCAGATTCAGTGCTCCATGAATACCATGCCGCGTTCCTAAGCTAGTAAATTACTCTGAGTTTTATGAGAGCGGATTGTGGGAAGCATCTAGATGAAATTCAGCCTGTTTCACCTCGAGTTCAGGGCTCATTAATGCACCCCAGGTGTGCAGACTGCCCAGGCTTTCTGCCTTGGAAGGCTCAAGGAACTTTCATCCCAAAGGGAAGCCTTGAAGAATACCAAGGGCCTTTCTATCTCTCCTTGATTTTTTGTCGTTTTTCTGCCTGCATTTGGTAATTGGAGATATTTGCGGTGTTAAAGCCGGACTTGTTCCTTCTCAGCCTGCTGCCTCCAATAGTGAAATTTTAAGCCTGTGGCTTTGATTGTGCAAAGCAGTGATTTCTCTGCAGTGTCCCTCAAATGTAAAAGGAGAATGACTGAAATACTAGAAAGGAGGTTATGGGAAATCACCAAACAACAATTTTCCACGTCTATAGATCCTTTTATCTGAGGGCAAAAGATGCTAGAAAGGGTGCCTCCAAAGGTGGGGGTCTGGAGGAGCACAATTTAAAATTCTCTGGGTTGTAGGCTAAGGATCAAAGGGTTATGTCCTCAGAATTACATGGTGAGTCACTGGAAAAACTCCGAGTAAAATCAGGCATCCTGTTTTCCAATCTTATATGGCTAATAATTTCAACTGGCTTTAAAACAGTACATTTATGTATTTTTTCATTTAGATCCATTGCCACCTAAAGAATATAATGATGTATGTATTATATAGATTATGGTTTCCATGCCCTAGAACATCATGAGGTGTTTTGTCATGAGAATACAGTGGGTTAGGTGAAGAGGTGCTTGAGAAGCCTTGGTGTCTAATGTGTGGTCTCAGTACTCCTGTGGAATCTCCTCCTCCCTTGCAAACCACTGCCTCTATTCAAGCCATCTTGTGCTTCAATTTAGAAGTTCTCCTTTAAGAGAGAGTTTCCCAAAGCTAAATTAACAGCTATGCAGTGTACTGAGTAACTGTGATTAACTTTTTCCAATTTTGACTGCGGTAAGCCTTTCAGTTTGTTTCCCACTAGTTTGGATCAACATGTTGGTTTTAACTTTATCTCCAAATGTAATGATTTCACATATTATAGACAAATGTGTTTGCACAGTTAAGGGCAGCAGGATTTGCTTGAACAGAGAATATGTGAGTTCTGTAACTTTTAATATTCAATTCAATGTAAATTTTTTCGTATGTCCTTTTTATATATTCCAGTTTCTGATTATGGGTGACGTGACTGAAGATCAGACCATCTGAAGTGAAGATGGTTAAATTGTGTTTGCACATGCATACACGTGTGTGTGTGTGCATACATCCACGTACACATGGGTGTTCATGTGGTAAAGCAGAGGCAGAGAGATGTTCAATTTCCTCACCACATTGCAGAAACTGGAAGAGACATGTACTGCAGAAACAAATTCTGAGATACCTTTGCTAACTACATTTTCAGGTTTCACCTTCCGGGGAAAATGTTAAGGCATTTGCAAACATGCCTGGTTTCTTAGAGATTTAAGGGGCATAGACTGTCAGTGACTGTACCTAGAAAGGTAAGACATGGAAAAGAACATAAGCTTTGAGCCACCTAGACTAGGGCTTAATCTGGTCTCACCACTTTTTAGATGTATAACTTTAGGTTGATTACTGGACCCGTATTCCTTTCCTTCCCTTGGTTGACACTTGTTCCAACTTATGATGTTGGTTTATGATTTTAATTTTAGTTTGGTTAACTTCTTATTTGGGGGATTTTGGCTGACTTAATTTGTTCTCATCTTGTATTAGGGTTCTCTAGAGGGGCAGAACTGACAGGATAGATGAATATATGAAGGGGAGTTTATTAAGTAGTATTAACTCACACCATCACAAGGTGAGGTCCCACAATAGGCAGTCTGCAAGCGGAGGAGCAAGGAAGCCAGTCCAAGTCCTAAGACCTCAAAAGTAGGGAAACCAACAGTGCAGCTTTCAGTCTGTGTCCAAAGGCCCAAGAACCCCTGGCAAATCACTGGTGTAAGTCCAAGAGTCTAAAAGCTGAGGAATCTGGAGTCTGATCTTCAAGGGCAGGAAGCATCCAGCACAGGAGAAAGATGAAGTCCCAAAGACTCAGCAAGTCAAGTCCTTCCAGCTTCTACCTGCTTCTTTCTAGCCACACTGGCAGCTAATTAGACAGTGCCCACCAAGATTTAGGGTGGGTCTGCTTCTCCCAGTCCACTGACTCAAATGTTTAACTTTTTGGCAACACCCTCACAGACACCCAGGAGTAATACTTTGCATCCTTCAATCCAATCAAGTTGGCACTCCGTATTATAACAGTCGCACATCTGTTATCCTATTGATCCTGATGCTTGAGCTCTAGCCCACAGTTCCATTCAGAGAAGATTAGAATTTGCTTGAGCTCTAGCCCACAGTTCCATTCAGAGAAGATTAGAATTGTTTCAGAGTTGGGCTAGGCACGGTGGTTCACACCTGTAATCCCAGCACGTTGAAAGCCCAAGGCTGGGAGGATTGCCTGAGCTCAGGAGTTTGAGACCAGCCTGGGCAATATAGTGAGACCCCATCGCTACAGAAAATTTTAAAAATTACCTGGGTATGGTGGGATGCACCTGTAGTTCCAGCTACTTGGGAGGCTGATGTGGGAGGATCACTTGCAAGGTTATAGTGAGCTTTAAAAAAAAATTATTTTTTGAGACAAGATCTCACTGTCTCATCCAGGCTGGAGTGCAGTGGTGTAATCACAGCTCACTACAACCTCTGCCTCCTGGGCTCAAGCAATCCTTCCATCTCAGCCTCTTAAGTAGCTGGGACTACAGGTATATACCACCATGCCTGCCTAATTTTTTGTATTCTTTTTTCTTTTGTAGAGACAGGGTTTCGCCATGTTACCCAGGCTGGTCTTAAACTCCTGGACTCAAGCGATCCACCTGCCTCATCCTCCCAAAGTGCTGGGATTACAGACGTGAGCCACTGCACCTTACTGCTTATAGTGAGGTTGCTACTGCACCACTCCAGCCAGGGTGATAGAGTGAGCAAGACCCTGTCTCAAAAAAAAAAAAAAAAAAAAAAAGAAGGAGAAGGAGAAGGATTGTTTCAGAGTTAAAAATAATCTTAAAAATCATTGTGTTTGATAGCAATTTTTATGCTGCAGGTGCTTCTCTCCAAAGACCATTAGTAAGTTTATCTGTAAATGGAAACAAAATACGAACAATCCCAAAATCTGTGTTTCTGGAGATTTATTATTTCTGATGCTTGAGCATTTTGAAAGAGAGACAGATTAATAAGAAGGAGGAGGCTTCCTAGTGTGAGGGGAAGTGTTCATGAGTTTTAGCCCTAGCTTTGACTCTCATTACACATGTGAAAATTTTCTCATCTTTAAACAGGCTTAAATACAAAGAATAATTGAAAATATTGGAAACCTAAGTGGTTATAATGTTGTATCTAGTAATGGGACTAGGAATGATTCTTTGTTTGGTTTAGTTCTGTTTTTATTTCCAAATTTTATGCACTGGGAATGCACTCCTTTTGTATTTACTACTTCACCCCCACCGGCCAAATTGTCTTAAAATGTAAAATCATGAAAAATAAAAGGATAGGGATGATTTTCAGCCCCACTCCCTCATAGGGTTTCTATGAAAATCAGATGAAGCAATGTAAAAGTGTGCTATTTATTGAAAAATAAATAATAACTACATAATAAAGTATTGCCAACATGTTAGATTTAGCCTTAAAGAAATTCAGTTTATGCTTTTCTGAGTTGGCTGCAGGTTTGTGGTGCTCTCTGAGGCGTCTGTCTTGCGTCAAGATGCTTCAAATTATTATTAAAAATGTGTGGATCCCCATGAAGCCCTACTACACCCAAGTTTACCAGGAGATTTGGATAGGAATGGGGCTGATGGGTTTCATCGTTTATAAAATCCGGGCCGCTGATAAAAGAAGTAAGGCTTTGAAAGCTTCGGCACCTGCTCCTGGTCATCACTAACCAGATTTACTTGGAGTACATGTGAAAGAAAACATCAGTCTGCCTGTAAATTTAAGCAAGCCGTGTTAGATGGGGAGCGTGGAACGTCCCTGTACACTTGTATAAGTACCATTTACTTCATGGCATGAATAAATGGATTTGTGAGATGGAAAAAAAAAAAAAAAAAGAAATTCAGTTTATGTATAGGGCAAATGGAATGACATGCAGATTCTTGAATCTCTTGAATTCATCATTTCAGTTTGCTGTTCCTGCAAGAGGAAGGAATTCCACAGATCCAAAATGCATATCTATTTGTCACAAAGACAATAAGTTAAGATGATTTGCTGCTACTACAGAGTGATAGCAGATTTATCAGCATTGAAATAATTATTTTAAAGGCTACAGGAAAAACATGATCATAGCAAGGAATTATATCAAGTTCTTGAGTAGATTAGGGAGAAAGAATAGAAGTCAGGCAGATGAGGCTTGCCTACAGTCTCCAACCTTTTTTGACACCAGGGACCAGTTTTGTGGAAGACAATTTTTCCGTGGATGGGGGCGGGGTGGCTGTTTCAGGATGAAACTCTTCCACTTCAGATCATCAGGCATTAAATTCTCATAAAGAACACCCAACCTAGATCCCTTGAATGTGCAGTTCACAATAGGATTCGTGCTCCTATGAGAATCTAACTCTGCCACTGATCTGATAGGAGGTGAAGCTCACCTCCTGCTGTGTGGCCCAGTTCCTAACAGGCCACAGACTGGTGTTGGTCCATGACCTGGGGTACCCCTACACAAATCTAAAAACTCTCCCTTTGAAGCATCACATTACCCAACTGGAAACTATAGTATAAGGCTACAGTAACCAAAACAGCATGGTACTGGTATAGAAGCGGACACATTAACCAATGGAACAGAACAGAGAATCCCGAAATAAAGCCACACACGTACAGATGTCTAATCTTCAACCAAGCTGACAAAAATAAGCAATGGGGAAAGGACTCCCTGGTCAATAAATACTGCTGGGGTAGTTGGCTAGCCATATGCAGAAGAAAGAAACCAGACGCCTACCTTTCACCATATGCAAAAATTGACTCAAGATGGATTAAAGATTTAAATGTAAGACCTCAAAATATAAGAATCCTAGAAGAAAACCTAGGAAATACCATTCTGGACATGGGCTTTGGTAAAGAATTTGTGACTAAGTCCTCAAAGGCAGTTGGAACAAAAACAAAAATTGACAGGTGGGACCTAATTAAACTATCAATAGAATAAACAGACAACATGCAGATAGGAAGAAAATATTCACAAACTATGCATCTGACAAAGGTGTAATATCCAAATTCTATTAGGAACTTGAACAGTTGAGCAGCAAAACCCAAATAACCCTATTAAAAAATGGGCAAAAGACATGAGAAGACACTTCTCAAAAGAAGACATACAAGCAAACAACAAACATATAAAAAAATACTTATTGTCAGTAATTATCAGGGAAATGCAAATCAAAACCACAATGAGATACCATCTTACATCAGTCAGAATGGCTGCTATTAAAAAGCCAAAAAACAACATGTTGGCAAGACTGCAGATTAAAGGGAATGCATGTACACTGTTGGTGGGAATGTAAATTATTTCAGCCACTGTGGAAAGCAGTTTGGAGATTTCTCAAAAAACCTAAAACAGAATTATCATTTGACCCAGCATTCCATTACTGGGTGTATATCCAATAGAAAACAATTTTTTCTACCAAAAAGACACATATGCATACTCACATATTAATTGCAGCACTATTCACAATAGCAAAGACGTGGAATCAACCTAGGTGCCCACCTGAGAAAGAAAATATGGTACATATGGACCATGGAATACTATGCAGCCATAAAAAGAATGAAGTCATGTCCTTTGCAGCAGCATGGATACAGCTGGAGACCATTATCCTGAGTGAATTAAGGCAGGAACAGGAAACCAAATACCACACATTCTCACTTATAAGTGGAAGCTAAACATTAAGTACTCAAGAACATAAAGATGGCAACAGTTGACACTGGGAACTACTAGAGAAGGGAGGGAGGAAGTGGGGAGAAGGGTTGAAAAACTAACTATTGAGTACTGTTCTCAGTACCTGAATAACGGGATCATTCATACCCCAAACCCCAGCATCACACAATATATCCAGGTAACAAACTTGCACATGTATCCCCTGAAACTAAAATAAAAGTTGCAAAAGGAAAAAAAAGATCTCTCCCTTTGAATGTTATGTTGACCACATAGAAATATGGGAAACCTGCTTGTTAGTGGTGACACCCACATGGAAGTGCTTATTTTACTTATCCAACTTCCCACAACCTTTGCGATTATGGGCCACCATCAAGAGATCTCATTTAAATTAAATTTATCCTTCATATGCTTTTATGTTTGTAAAAGTAATACATACTCATAAAATTCAGACCTTTCAGAGATATATTATGGAGGAAGGGAAAAAGTTTCCCATAATCTTAGACTTAACTGACGTTAGCATGTTTGTATACAGTCCTTCAAATTTTTTCAATGCATATTTTAACATATTTAGTATTCATTTGCTTCACAAAGAATGTGTTTATATATTACATACTGCTTTGCATCTTTTTCTCTTACTGTATCTTGGACATATTTTTATTTTATTTGTTTATTTTTCTTTGTTTTTTGAGGTGGAGGCTTGCTCTGTCACCTAGGCTGGAGTGCAGTGGCACAATCTCGGCCCACCCACAACCTCTGCCTCCTGGGTCAAAGCTATTCTCCTGCCTCAGCCTCCTGAGTAGCTGGTATTACAGGTGCACATCACCATGGGCAGCTGATTGTTGTATTTTTAGTAGAGGTGGGGTTTCACCATGTTAGCCAAGCTGGTCTCGAACTCCTGACCTCAAGTGATCCACTTGCCTCGTCCTCCCAACGTGCTGGGATTACAGGCCTGAGCCACCACTCCCGGCTTGGGCGTATTACGCTTTGTAATACCAGTTGTCTTAATTGCTCTTTTTTTTTTTTTTTTTTTTTTTGAGACGGAGTCTCGCTTTGTCATCCAGGCTGGAGTGCAGTGGCACCATCTCGGCTCACTGCAAGCTCCGCCTCCTGGGTTCACGCCATTCTCCTGCCTCAGCCTCCGAGTAGCTGGGACTACAGGCGTGCACCACCACGCCTGGCTAATTTTTTGTATTTTTAGTAGAGACGAGGTTTCACCGTGTTAGCCAGGATGGTCTCGATCTCCTGACCTCGTGATCTGCCCACCTAGGCCTCCCAAAGTGCTGGGATTACAGGCGTGAGCCACTGCGTCTGGCTGATTTCTTTCTTTTTTGTTTTTCTTTGTTGTTCTTCTTTTTTCTTTTTCCTTCTTCCTTTCTTCCTTTTTTCTTCCTTCTCACTTCATTATCTCCTCCCTTCTCTCCCTCCTCCCCCCTCCTCCTCTCTCCTCTTCCCTCCTTGTTTCTCCCATCTTCCTTCTTTCTTCTCTTCTTTCTTCTTCTTCTTTTAGGTAAGAAAGAGCTTTTTAGAATGATCATTCAGAAGCAGTTGTTATAGACTCTAGTATTAGGTTTGTCTATGGCTCTACTTTGGTATTAGCCAATCTGTTTCTTGTGATTATTGTACTGATGGTGGGAATCGTGAATTGATTACTTCGTCAAAACAATTTTTTTCCACACTGACATTCTTTCTAGCAATGAACTTGTGAAATCAAATGGAATTTAGAGGTGATGCTCCTCTGTTTTGGAAAGATGGAATGAGTTATTCACCTAGAAACAAATCTGATCTAGTCACTCTCCTATTTAGAGACCTCTTTTGACTTCTTCTCTAAAGAACAGAATCCAAATGTATTCTCTTAGTTTGTAAGATTTTCTTGGGTCACCTCTCTAGCCGTGTATGTGCTTCAGACACACTGATTTCTTGCTGTTCCTCACCTTTGTGTTTTGCATCGACTTTTCTTCCATTAGCATGCTTTTTGCCAGCTTCTCTGCTTGGTGAAACTCACATGTTTATAGCTCTTCAATAAGGCTTTACTCCTCCCCCTAGGCACAACTCCTCCTCCTTGTTCTAGACTTCTATTGTGGTGGTTCTGCTGCTATAGTTTAACTTACTTTACCAGTCCTAATCTTTCTTTTAATTTTTTATTGTGTAATTTATTGTTGCATATGTATTATTATATTTTACAATAATTAATATTATATATTTGTTACTATAAATTTACATACCATAAAGTACACAAATCTTAAGTATACAGTTGATGGATTTGTCAGGTCTGAATTTGTACGTGGACTGTGAGCCTCCAGAGGGTAGGAACAATATTTTAGTCATTCTTATGTCACCAGAGGTACTCAATAAGTACTTGAATGAATATGAATGGCCACTGTATAATTTCCTCAGTTCACCTAGTGTATATTTCTTTATGGAAAGGGGACATTAACAAGTATTTTTTTGTAGAAGTTTCAAACCAAGTAATATTTGTTCACTGTCTTGCCACTAATCTCAAAAGTTGAGAGATTCAACCTAAAGTATTGATTTCCTAGTGGCAATTATAGATCAGTGACTAAAAACAAATTTCATCAGTTTTTCTGCTCACTTGATAATGGTTTATTAGAAACTATAAATCTTAAGACTTGAGGTATTAACAGCAGAGAGATATGGTTAGGATCAAACTTCCTTTTCCTCACTATTCCTTACACAAAAAAGCAACTACCCCTTTCCTTAAATTTATTATTCTTATTATTTTTTGTGATGGAGTTTCACTCTGTCACCCAGGCTGGAGTATAGTGACGTGATCCTGGCTCATTACAACATCTGCCTCAGGGTTCAAGTGATTCTCCTGTCTCAGCCTCCTGAGTAACTGGGATTACAGGCACCCACCACATTTTTAGTGGAGACTAGATTTTGCCATGTTGATCAAGCTGGCCTCGAACTCCTGACCTTAGATGATCCACCTGCCTTGGCCTCCCAAAGTTCTGGGATTACAGGCATGAGCCACTGCACCTGGCCTCCCTTAACTTTAAATTCCCTTAAATATTTCTTTTGAAAGATGCTTTTTACAATTGCTAAGGAAGTGGAATGATGTTTAATTTCAAAATTACTTCTCCCACTAAAAGTTGCTGACATATTAAAGGAAATGATATTTATGCATGTTTTCTAAAAGCTAGATGTCAGAAAGCTTGCTCAGAGTAATTTGATTCAACAAAAGAGTTTAATAGTTTTCCTTGAAAGATAATCCTGAAATCAATACCTTTAATTTACATTGGGCACTCAAAGAAAATAAACACATTTCCCTACTTAAAAGGCTGATCCAGGTACTTTTTTTGTGCTAGAAAATCAAGGCTGAAATATCTTTACTTTTTATTGATTCAGATTTTAAATTATTCTTTGAAAAGTATATATGGAAACAGATTTTTTAAATGTATAAATAGATAAAACATGTATAAGCAGATTTTTAAATGTATAAAAAAGATTTAAAAAAACATGTCCACCAAATGGACATTTTTTTCCTAATATATCAGTAACCTAAATGACCCTATCCCTTCTCAGTTTATCTTAATTTTAGTATACAACTACCCTTCTTCCATTGATTAATCAATCAACTCATTCATTCACATAATCAGTCATTGTTGATGCCTGTTATATCCAAGCACTCTATATTCTATATGCTTTATATTCTATGTATTCTATATTCTGGAGACATCAAGATGAAAAGCTCAGATTAAAATTTTTCTTGACTATTTTTAAAAACGTAGTTTTTACTTTTTATGGTTAATTGGCTTAATTTAACAAGTGTCCATTTAGGATCTAATCTATGCTCAGAGCTGTTGAACATCATAATTCATAATCTCTCCAGAAGCCAGCATTTTATCCCATTGATTTAAATAATGTCTAATGAATTTTAAGTTCTTCATGTGGTTAGTGTTTTACATTTTATGAGTAATAATGAAATGGAAGATTCACGCAAACTCCTTCATCCTGAGAATATGCATCTCCTTATTTCCCAATATTAATTATCTAAATGCTATTAGTTAATACTATATTACTACAGGCTTTTTTTTTTTTTTTAAAGACAATATCCTTTCTTAAAAGAATGTTATAAATATAAAAAAGTGCTTGTGTTAAGTAAATGTTATTGTTCATTTTTAGAGAAATTGAGTGTTTTCTTGGCAGAGTTGGGAGAAGAAATGTAATTGCTTAAATAATTAAGTATTCGTGCTTGGAAACCCAACTTCTATTGCAGTGTTAACATATGAACTGGTGATAAACTGACAAAAATTAAGCATATGTGTTTGGATCATGGTTTCTGTGGAGGCCATAGATTTGCTTTATGGAAACTTGAGCTTCTGTATAACAGTCTGAAACCATTACATGATCAGGTCATTTAGTAGGACAACCCAATAAAAGGTAACTTGAGGCCCCATGATAAGAAAGTGTCTAAGAACTAAGTGATATGGTTACTTAACAATTAAAATGAGAAAAGTCATACTCTTTTAGTTTTCATCTGTTGTGGTCATGGGGAAAATAGTTCTTAGAATTCGGTCCTGAACCCATCTGAGACTTGGGGGGCATTAGCAGCTTCTCAGTGCATACTTTCTAGGGAAGGAGATAATGGAAGACCCTTTCTTCCTGTCTTCTGTCGTCTCTCTTGAAAGCCCAGGTCTTACTCAGAATAGGTTCTCATACTTAGAAGAAACTCAGATTGCTTTGGTCTTAGCCTGTAAATCAAAGGGTGAAGCCTTTTTCTGTTTTCCTTAAGAGAGTTCTGCCTTCAGTAGAGGGCAGAGAAAGAATATGTGTCATTAATCACTTGAGAATTGTTTACAGCTATAATCTAGAGAGCACTTACTTGCCCATGGCAGGCAGTAAAGTTACCTTGGTTGTGTAAGAATAACCTGAGTGGTTTACTCAGACTGTTCACAAATGTTTGGACATCATTCAAGGGCTGTCCAAGACTGCCCAATTAGCTTTATGATGCACTCAGATTCACCTTTATACCATCCAATCACATTGAAAGGAGGGCGGTTCCTGAAATTGCAACATTACTGACTTCCCAGCCATGTGACATAGCTTTTCAGACTCTGAGTTAAATTTTAACCCAGACATCTCTCTTCAATTCAGGTCACCTACAGGCCAGACAAAGCCAAGGTCATGTATTGAATGAATGTAAGGAGTTTTGTTGGTTCTAATAACTGTAATGTTATTCACTGGTTGAAATACTATACCATGGTTAATCATAAGTTGCAGCTGTTGTGTCCTTTTATTTATGAGCCCTTAATCAAGAGGACACAGCAAGAGCCACTGTTTGAAAGGAGCCTTTCATGAGGTCTTCTCTTTGGGTGCTCCTTCCTCTTTCATTGTGAAAAGAAGAGAAGTTTATATTGACTTGCAAAAGGTATTAAATAGTGTATGTTGGCTTCTCCGAAAACAGATTTTTCTATTCCAAATATGAAAGATCAAATTATAATCTTTATATTTCAGCTGATGACAATAGAAACACTCAGTCTGTGCTCTCCAAACAATGTCTTTTAATTGGTGCCAAGCTTGATTGAATCTCAAAGTCAGCCATCAAAAGTTATGTATTGGCTCTCTGAAAACAGACTTTCCTATCCAGAATTCAGGTTTTCTATTTGTAACTGTGTGTCTCTGGTGATGTTAAGGTAAACAGACCAGAGCTTTTTTTGCAGCCCTTTTTACTGGTCCTGAACCCGATGGATGAGATCTTAAATGTAAGTCAATCTCTCTTTCCTTTTTTAAATTTTTGGTTTTATATCCTCCCTTATTTTATGAGAATTCATCTTGTGAGTTGTTACCCTTGTTAAAATATTGGCATATTCAGGAGTGTGAATAGGATCATTTTCTGAATGAATTTTGGAATAATTATATAAATGGATTTTTCTGATCAAAGAATTTAGTGAGATAGTTTATATTTTCAAATGTGTTGATTGTCAGCTTCATCCTAAATTGCATATGTAACACAAAAGCTGGTACACAGCTCTTTTTTTTTTTTTTTTTTTTCCTGAAACGGAGTCTCGCTCTGTCGCCCGGGCTGGAGTGCAGTGGCCGGATCTCAGCTCACTGCAAGCTCCGCCTCCCGGGTTTACGCCATTCTCCAGCCTCAGCCTCCCGAGTAGCTGGGACTACAGGCGCCCGCCACGTCGCCCGGCTAGTTTTTTTGTATTTTTTAGTAGAGACGGGGTTTCACCGTGTTAGCCAGGATGGTCTCGATCTCCTGACCTCGTGATCCGCCCGTCTCGGCCTCCCAAAGTGCTGGGATTACAGGCTTGAGCCACCGCGCCCGGCCTACACAGCTCTTTTCTTTGAGACACTCAAAATGTTTCCAAACTTTAAATTCATACTTACTTTTTACTGATAACATTTTTGTGGATCTCATTCAGGTAAACTTTTGTTCTTCACTTGTTGATCCCATGTGACCCCTCTGCTCTAGCCACACAGGTTGCATGTGGTTCCCTGAATACAGCATGTACTTAGCACCCTTTATAGCTTGGATAGTGTTGTTACCCCAGACTAGAATTCTTTCCTCATCTCCATTACAATACTTGACATCCTTCAAGACAACATTCAAATGCTACTTCTATCATTTAAATTTCCTCCTTGATTTCTACTTGGACTTAAATGTTGCTCTTTGTACCACTTTATTTGACCTGTTGCTGAAGCACTTAGTTCACTGTACCTTGTGTTTTAATTGATTTTGTACATGTTTTTTTCCCTCGACAAGAGGCAAACTTACTGAGATCTGGGACCATATCTTCAAGCAGCCTCCAGATAATTGGCTTGACACAAAGTTGCATACATCTCTTGTTTTATCATAAATGGATGGAAATGATGATATTTAGATTTATCAGAACTGCTGCAAAGGGCTAAAGGGATAGAAACACACTTGGTAAAATTCAAAATTCTCTTTAAAGTAGTCAGTATTGTTATCAAAACAATTACATCAAACTTTTAGTGACTGAAGTGTTGTAACAATTTGTGATTTTCAAAGATACTCAAAACTTAAGATGAACAGTGAGCCAGGATAAAAGATGATATACCTAATCTCATTCACCAGTCTCTTTTGACCAAGTCAAGTTGAGGCTACAATGCTGGGAACAAGCTTTTCTGATTGAACGTGTTAATTTAGGCCTCCTTCAAACTTCTTAATCACTGGCTTCCCCTCTACCATCTTTCAGTGCTTTTTTTTGTGCAAGATGGCATGTCATCTGTTAGAAATAATAGGGATCACACTCATTATACCAGCAGTAGTCTCTCTGTGATCACACTCATTGGACTGTTTACTACCACATACTCTGGGAGAAATGGCCTGGGACATTAAAAGAAACAAACAAGCTAAGAGGGCTGTCTAGGACCAATGACAGGTATTGGATTTGTTTTAAGAATTAAGCTTATGAGTTACACTTTTTTCCTCTGCAGCATAGATGAAAATTGTCACTTGAGGAAATTTCAACATCATAGTTGCAAGTATAACTTACAATGGAAAATGTTTTTCATTTTGAAAAGAGGTAGTTGCTGTTTTGTAATGGAAGGCAAGGACCGCTGGAAATAAAACTTGCATGCAAGACCAATACAGCTTGATGAAGGGAGCAGAGTCTAGTTTAACCTCTAAATTAGGAGATGTTTGTTTTAATTTTACTGCTAGTCCAGGCAAGAAATATTAAGTGTCTGCTGTGTTCAGGAGTGCTAAACATTATGGACAATACAGTAATAGTAGAAGACATGGTGTCTGCCCTTGAGGGAGTGAAAATCTAATAGACAACTCTCAACTATCAGGATCAACAAAAGAATGGTGTTAGTTAGGGGGTAATAAAAGTGCCACAGGGCTGACTACAAACCAGAAGACCAGGGTTGGATTACTGTGAACTCTGCTGCTATGTAGCTTTGGGTTTCTTGAATATTATCCATGACCCATTTATTTTGTTTTAAACGGAGAATTGTATCTGCCCTCTACCAAATACACAGGAATAATCTGAGTAATGTTTATAACTGTCAACTGAGAACTTTTTTAGTCTTTCGCTAATCTGTAAACATAGAGTGAGAATGAGATATGACAGTGTAAAAGAGGACTTTTGAGATTTACTAATATTCAGAAGTAAAAGGGGGAAGAATATTTTTATAGTATGATTATAATGTTAAAGATAATCTTCCTTTAGTTTTCTAAAATGTAACTTTTGATCAGCAAGTGGCCATTTACAAGAAAAGTCTATCCTAAGTTGATTTGCTCTTCCTTGACTTTAAGAACTATAGAACACTTTATTTTCTCTTAAGACTACTTCTTTATTTTTATTTTACTCCATTTATTAATTCACTCAGCACATAATAACGAAGTATGTACTTGGTGGCAAGCCCTGTGGTAGGACCTGGGGATATGAAGTTGAAGAAGACCTGGGCCATATCTCTAAAAACCTTGTGAAGGGAAACCAAGGGGGAAAAAAGTTTCTACTATTTTAAATAATTAAAATAGATTTTATTTTGTAGTTAAATTTGAAGAAAACTACAATTTTAGTTAGATTTACTATGCCGTCTTTACTCATTTCTTCACTCCTATTCATTCGTTTTTCAAGTTAATGGGTGCTGGAAACCTGAGTCATCCTTGACATGTCCCTTTCATTTGCCCTCCAAATGCAAACAACCACCTGTTGTTTCAGTCCTTTCAAATGTCTGTCTCCAGAATGAGCATTAAATCTGTCAACATATTTACCATCTCGACTTCTCCAGCCACCTCCTAACTGCTCTCCCAGTTTCCACTCTTGCTTCCCTGTAATTAACAGCTGTCAGACTTTTTTGAGGATGACCCACAGTGGAAAATACATTCATGATATTCCCAGTACACATACTTGTGTTGCTATGTATCTATAAGTAAATCCAAAATCAAAAATTCACAAAATAATACGTATCTTTTCTCTGTATAATGCATTTTGATATTTTAAAAAATTATATTCCTGGTTGGGCATGGTGGCTCACACTTGTAATCCCAGCACTTTGGGAGGCCAAGGCGGACGGATCACCTGAGGTCAGGAGTTCAAGACCAGCCTGACCAACATAGAGAAACTCTGTCCCTACTAAAAATACAAAATTAGCTAGGCATGATGGCACATGTCTGTAATCCCAGCTACTCAGGAGGCTGAGGCAGGAGAATCCCTTGAACCCAGGAGGCAGAGGTTGTGGTGAGCCGAGATCACACCATTGCACTCCAGCCTGGGCAAAAAGAGCAAACCTCCGTTTCAAAAAAAAAAAAAAAAATTAGGGGCCGCACATGGTGGCTCACGCCTGTAATGCCAGCACTTTGGGAGTCTGAGGCAGGCAGATCACGAGGTCAGGAGATCGAGACCATCCTGGCTGACAAGATGAAACCCTGTCTCTACTAAAAATACAAAAAAAAAAATTAGCTGGACATGGTGGCGGGTACCTGTAGTCCCAGCTACTCGGGAGGCTGAGGCAGGGAGGCTGAGGCAGGAGAATCGCTTGAACCTAGAAGGCAGAGCTTGCAGTGAGCACAGATCGCGCCACTGCACTCCAGCCTGGGCGACAGAGTGAGACTCTACCTCAAAAAAAAATAATAATAATAATAATTATATTTCTTTGTCGTTTTCTTGCCGGGCATGATAAATTAAATTCACTTTATGAGCCATTAATGATTTGAAATGTACTATTCTAATCCTTTTAAACATAGCAGCCAGGGTGATAGGTTGATATTATTTCCCTGCTTAAAATGTTTCATTGGCTTCTGGTTGTACTTTCAGAATTCAACGTAGAAATCACCTCATGGCCTACAAAGTCCTGCATGGCCCCACTCTGCCTCCTTTTCACTTTTTCCTACTTCTCCGCATCTTCATACAGGTTCTTTCCTCTCCACAGAATAATAGTCTTCCTTCCCCAGTCTTCACCTGGCCAATTGCTATTGTCCTATGGGTCTCTGTGTAAAAATCGCTCCTTTAAGAAAATTAGATCTCCCCTTATAATTCCTCTTCCTCCTCTTTTTATTCACTGTATTTATTATAATTCTATAATTATATATTTATTTGTATGACTTTTTTAATTGAATATTAGTGGCCTGCAGTAGATTACAGGTTCCCTGATATCTAAGACCAGGTCTGTTTTGTTTATTGCTATATCTACAGTACCTAGTATAATCCCAGCATAGTCAGCAAATATTCTTGTTTTTTTTTTTTTTGAAAAGGAGTGTCACTCTGTCGCCCAGGCCGGGGTGCAGTAGAGCAATCTCGGCTCACTGCAAGCTCCGCCTCCTGGGTTCACGCCATTCTCCTGCCTCAGCCTCCTGAGTAGCTCGGACTACAGGCGCGCACAGCTACGCCCGGCTAATTTTTTTTTTTTTTTTTTTTTTTTTTTGTATTTGTAGCAGAGGCGGGGTTTCACCGTGTTAGCCAGGATGGTCTCCATCTCCTGACCTCGTGATCCTCCCGTCTCGGCCTCCCAAAGTGCTGGGATTACAGGCGTGAGCCACCGTGCCTGGCCAGCAAATATTCTTGGTATGAACTTTGGGTCAAATGCTATGCTTGCCCCACAAAGGTGAATAAGACATAGACTTCACTCTCAAGGAGTTCTACCCTTTTGACATGGAGTATACCTTGTTTGAAGACAGGTATCTAAAAGACAAAACAGGTTAATAAACATCTTAGAAAGGGTATTAGAATGCTGGAAATCCTATAAACAATAGTTTCTTTAGTTTAAGACTAACTGGAGGGAAGTTTTCCTTATTTATTCATGATGCTAACTCAAGGAACTGCAATGACTTTTTTTAAGGAAGCAGAGATATTATTTTTTTGTTGAGGTAAAATTTCTAGAGAGTGAAATGCACAGATCTTGAGTGGACAATTCAATGAGCTTTGAAAAAAATATTTTCTTGTGTTCCCTTCCAGTCAATCTCCAGCCTCCTTAGGCAATCACTCTTCTGATTTCTATCACTATAGATTAGTTTTTCCTGTGCTTGAAACTCACGTATGTAGAAATCAAGCACTGATATCTGGCTTCTTTCAGACAGCATTGCTTTTTAGATTTACCCATGTTTTGCATGTATTTTTTGTTAATTCCTTTTTAGTACTGAGTAGTATGCCATTGTAAAAATATAAGACCAATTACTTTTTAGCCATTCTCTTAGGGATAAGCTATGTAGGTAATTTTCACTTTAGGGTTATTATGAATAATGTCATTATGAATATGCTTATACAAGGTCTGTTTTTGAAATTGGTGGGTCATAGGGTAGATGAATGTTTAACTCTAAAAGAAAGTGCCAAACTGTTTCCAAAGTAGGTTAGACAAATTTTACATTACCAATAGAAATATAAAATAATTATGTTTGTTCTACAGTTTAAGAGCTTTTTCTTTAATTTTAGACATTGCAGGAAGCTTGAAACAGTCTTGCATTGTGATTTTAGTTTTGATTTCACTGATGACTAATGAGTACCTTTTCATGTCCTTATTAAGCACTAACCTATTATTTTATGAAGTGTTTCTTCAATCTTTTGATCAGTTTTATTGGCTGTTTGTCTTTTTATTGTTGGTTTTGGAGGTTTTTAAGTATACATATATTCTGGATATAAGTCCTTTTTCAGATATACGTCCTATAGCTATGTCCTCTCAGTCTGTGGCTTGTCTTTTCACATTCTTACCGGTGTCTTTTCTATTGAGCAAGTTTTAATTAAAATGGTTAGTTCTTTTTATATCCTTTTTTAGAAATCTTTGTCAATTCCGTGGTTGCAGCAATCTTCTTCTACCCTTTTTTCTAGAAGCTTTATTGTTTCATCTCTCATGTTTATAATCAGTCCTGGATTTATCTCTGTGTGTGTCATGAGGTATAGCTGTCAAGGTTCATTTTTTTCCCATATCTTTTTCCATCTGTTCTCTAACTATCTTTTGAAGGGTTTTCTCTTTTTATTAAATTTTCTTGGAGCCTTTGTAAAAATTATCAATTTACTGCATATGCTTTAATCTAACTGGACTCTCCATTTTGTTCCACAGCAGGATTTGCTATCTTTCCACCACTCCTATGTTGCTTAGGCTCTGAGGCTTTATACTAAGTCTTAATATCAAGTAGTGAGAGTTCTCTGACTTTGTGAGATTTTTAAATCTGTTTTTTGTTTGTATAAATTCTTTGCACTTCATATAAATTTTAGAATCAGTCTGAAATTTTTGAGAAAAAACTGTTGAGGTTTTCACTGGGATTGTAATGAATCTGTGTTGAACTCAGGGTGAATTGACATCTTTAGCAATATGGAATTTTCCATGACCATGATCATGTTTTCTCTCCCAATTTATTAGGTCTCCTTTAATTTCACTCAGAAATATCTTAGGGTTCTCAGTGCAGAGGATTGCAATGGTATTTTGAATGACTATGAATAAATTTTTGGCTGATATATTAAGCCAATAATAGATGCCTTTGATTTTTATTATTATTTCTATATTTTTATGCAGTTCTCAGCCTCGAAGTTTGAAAGAATTTAATAAGACATTGATAACCAGTCTCCCACTTAATGCTGGAATGCTCAATTACAACATCCCTGGCAGATGTTCATTAGACTTTGAACTCTTCCAATGCTGGAGAAATAACTGTTACACAAAACATTCTATTCCATTTGGGGACAGTTTGAATTGTTGGAAACGTTCTTTTTATATTGAGCTAGTTTTCTGCCCTTTGGAGTCATGGAGATAAGTTTGCCCTCTCTCCTACAGAATACCCTCAAGCTATTCGTAGATAGCTAATTTGCTCAATGAGTTCTTTTTTCTTGTTGAAACAATTCTAGTTTCTCTACTTATTCGTCACATGACATGATTTTTGTATCTTTTCTCTTCCTGTGACTCTTTTGACATGCTCCAGTTTTCTGTATTTTCTTTAACTCTTGGCATCCAGAATAGAGGCAGCACTCCGTGTCCAGACCAGTGGTAGAGCACAGAGAGACTATTTTTTTTTTTCCTTACTCTGAACACTCTACTTCTGCTAATCTGGCCTTAAATATCATCAGGGTTTTCAGCAGCCAAGTCACACTGTTGGCTCATGTAATGTTCACTGTCAACTAAAACCCCTAGATCTTTTACACATGAACTCTTATTCAGCCTGGTCATTCTTTCATCCTGAACTTAGGCCTGTAATAGTTTTTTTTCTTGTATTCATGTAATAGAGTTTACATTTACTCCCATTCAGTCTCATGAACTTCAGACCAATCTTCTAGTCAGTCTTTTGTGGGGTCTATAGTCTGGACAAAAGAGAAAACTCAGACTCCAGTGAATACCACAAACAGTTATTTGCTTTAGGTTCAGGAAATGAAAACGTTGTGCTGGTTTCAAGTTTCTGAAGTTGCCTCCCTCCTTCATCTCATGCTGTCCTCCCACTTCAGTGCTTTGGTCCGAGGCCCAGTGGAGGATGTCTGCAGCCAGTCTCCCTTTAGGGAGGGCCTGGCTCTCATCTTCCACCCACCACCATTCAATAATAGCTTGGGTCTGTCTTGGCCAAGCCAAGGGAACATCCAGCTTCACTGAGAAAACCTTTGCTGCCTGGTGATACGCCACCTACTTGCACTGTAGCATTGTCTGGCAGGTTTGGCCCATTGTCTCCCAGAGGAAACAGAAAACAACTCCCCAGCAACCCCCCAATCATCTCTTTTGTCCCCGCAGTCGAGCTCTGGAAAATATCTGAATGCCACATAAGTGGGAGTACCCTTTGATGTTTATATTGGCTGGCTCCTTTTCCCTTTTCCTTTTTTTTTTTTTCATTTAATAATCAGGGTAGTAGAAAATGCGGAGAATTAACCGCATGACAGCAGCAGAGGAATTCATTAGAGAAACGGAGATGAATTCTGCTCAGATTTCAGGCTCTCAGGCAGGAGACACAAAGGAGTAATCGTCTTCTAGTTGTTTTTAATCATTTCTTTTGTGGCACCTTCCTTGTCCATGAAGGCAATCTCAGCGTCTGGCAAAGGGGAGCCCAAGAACATAGGCAGTGCAAATGGTGGCTTTGATTTGGGGATTATTACAGCAATATTAACCACTTCCTTCTTACCTCTCTTTGGTAAGATGGAGCTTGTCATTCTTGGAGAAGGCAGTGGACAGTGCTGTGTCATTGCTTTTACTTAAAGTATTACCCACTAAAACTTCCTTTTAAAATTGGGAAAAATGTGCATAACATTTTACTATGGAAAATTATTGAATAGACCAAAAAATGCTGAGGAATAAAATTTTGCAAATGTGTTCTTTTCTAACTTAATATCCTCAGAGACCCTTCCTTTTATGAGCCTCAAAGACAGCTTTAGTGATGGCTTGCACAAAACTAAGTAAATTTACACATAAAATTTTACTTGAAGGAAGTTGGTAAAATAAATCAATAATTTTTTTTTTTCTTCTTGAGACAGAGTGTCACTCTGTCACCAGGCTGGAGTGCAGTGGTGTGATCACCGCTCACTGTAGCCTAAACCTTGCAGGCTCAAGTGATCCTCCCACCTCAGCCTCCCAAGTAACTGGAATCAGAGGCATGTGCCACTATGCCTAGCTTTTTTATTTTTTTATTTTTTATTTTTTTTAGTAGAAATGAGGTCTCACTATGTTGCCCAGGCTGGTCTCAAACTCTTGGGCTCAAGCAGTCCTCCTGCCTTGGCCTCCCAAAGTGGGATTACAGGTGTAAGCTACCATGCCCAAGCCAGATGGTTTTTTTCTATAATTGTACAAAGGCAGCAACTGGATCCCCAGAAGCTACTGGTAATAGTAAGATTTCCCTCCCAAAATCCAAAGTAGTCCTGGCTGCTTTGCTTTGGTAGTATAGTTTCATTACTGTTTTAATTCCTCATGAATTTTTTAAAAAAATACAAATCGGCCGGGCGCGGTGGCTCAAGCCTGTAATCCCAGCACTTTGGGAGGCCGAGACGGGCGGATCACAAGGTCAGGAGATCGAGACCATCCTGGCTAACACGCTGAAACCCCGTCTCTACTAAAAAATACAAAAAACTAGCTGGGCGAGGTGGCAGGCGCCTGTAGTCCCAGCTACTCGGGAGGCTGAGGCAGGAGAATGGCGTGAACCCAGGAGACGGAGCTTGCAGTGAGCTGAGATCCGGCCACTGCACTCCAGCCTGGGTGACAGAGCGAGACTCCGTCTCAAAAAAAAAAAAAAAAAAAAAAAAAAAAATACAAATCATGTTAGGAGTTTCATATTGAAACTATTTAAGAAAAAAAATTTTTCTCAAGTACTGTTATATACTTTAAAAGTGTGTATGTAATTTATTGATTTTATAAATATAAATGATCTGCATCTTATGAGAGCAAGTTCTATAAAACTCCTTCTTGGTCATAATTTTTAGCATAGTTTTATTTTTAAGTAAACATATCTACCTGAAAGCAATGAAAAGAACAGTTCTGAATCTTGGTGATATTTCTGGAAAGAGAACTCATTAACCTGAAGTACTCATGCATATAATTAATTTTTAAAAACCATTTGGTTTTAACCTTAAGCTAATCTAATCAGCTTGTGCTTTCATCAGACATTTAAGGCCTAATAGGGACAGGTCTGGTAGCACAAAAACTTTCCCAGGGAATACTCTTCTTATGACTTATCTTAGGACATCGGCTCTAGAACTATGTCCTAGAACCAGACCATTAGCAAGTAAGTCACCTTTTCATGCCTTGTTTCTCCTACCTGTCAAGTGATGATGCAGGCACTTGTCACCTGTCAATGGGAGAAAATACTGTGTATCAATCTTTTCTATATCAGTGGTAAGGAGGAAGGATAGTGATGACTGTGGCCTGTAGAGGATATAGGGAAGGCTCTATGGAAGAGGAGAGACTTGAATAAGGCTAAAAGAATATGTAGGATGTTAGTCAATGACCATTTTTTGAGACTATTGATAAAAAGACATTTAAGATATGTTGCCTGCTTCTGATTTGGATTGGCATAGAGAAGGCATGAAGACAACATCAGAAAGGGAGTAAAAGCATAGGAGTGTCAAAGCGCATGCAGGCATATCTTGGAGATATTGAGGGATTGGTTTCAGACCACCACAATAAAATGAATATGGAGAAAAAGTGAATATTGTAATAAAGCTACTCACACAATTTTTTCGGTTTCCTAGTGCATATCAAAGTTATGTTAATGCTATACTGTAGACTGTTAAGTGTATAGTACCATTATGTCTAAAAAACAAATGTATATACTTTAATTAAAAATAATCTATTGCTAAAAAATGCTAATAATCATCTGAGCCTTCAGCGAGTCGTAATCTTTTTGGTGGTGGAGTCTCTTGCCTGGATATTAATGGCTGCTGACTGATAACGGTGGTGGTTACTGAAGGTTGGAGTGGGTGTGCCAATTTCTCAAAACAAGTCAACATTGAAGTTTACTACATTAATGGACTCTTCCTTTCATGAAAGATTGCTCTATAGCATATCATAATGTTTGATAGCACTTAACCCATACATAGTAGAACTTTCAAAATTTGTGTCAGTCTTCTCAAACCCTGCTGTTGCTTTACCAATTACATTTATATAATATTCTAAATCCTTTGTTGTCATTTCAACAATCTTCACAGCACCTTCACCAGGAGTAGATCCCATCTCAAGAAACTACTTTCTTTGTTCATCCATATGAAGCAACATCTTTTTTTTTTTTTGAGACAGATTTTGGCTCTCGTTGCCCAGGCTGGAGTGCAATGGCGTGATCTTGGCTCACCACAACCTCTGCCTTCTGGGTTCAAGCGATTCTCCTGCCTCAGCCTCCCGAGTAGCTGGGATTACAGGCATGTGCCACCATGCCTGGCTAATTTTGTATTTTTAGTAGAGATGGAGTTTCTCCATGTTGATCAGGCTGGTCTCGAACTCCTGAACTCAGGTGATCCACCCGCCTCAGCCTCCCAAAGTGCTGGGTTTACATGCTTGAGCCACTGTGCCCGGCCACGAATCAACTTCTCATCAGATTTTACCACAAGATTGCAGCAATTCAGTCACAGCTTCAGGCTCTACTTCTAATTCTAGTTCTTTTACTATTTCCTTCACATCTGCAGTGACTTCATCCAGTCTTAAACCCCTCAGAGTCATCCCTGACGGTTGGAATCAGCTTCTTCCAAACTCCTGTTTATGCTGCTTTTTTGACCTCCTCCCATGAATCTTGAATGTTCTTAATGGCACCTAGAATTGTGAATCTTTTCCAGAAGGTTTTCAATTTATGTATTTTGTGAAGATCCATCAGAGGAATCACTATCTGTGGCAGCTATAACCTTACAAAAATTTCTTTCTTAAATAATAAGACTTGAATTTTGAAATTATCCCTCGATCTGTGGGATACAGAATCAGGCATGAAAACAACTTTAATCTTATGTATCTCCATCAGAGCTCTTGGGTGACCAGGAACATTGTCAATGAGCAGTACTATTTTGAAAGAAATCTTTTTTTCTGAGCAGTAGGTCTCAACAGTGGGCTTAAAATATTCAGTAAGACATACTGTAAACAGATGTGCTGTCATTCAGACTTTGTCATTCCATTTCTAGAGCACAGGCAGAGTAGCTTTTGCATAATTCTTAGGGACTCTACATTTTCAGAATGGTAAATGAGCATTGGCTTCACGTTAAAGTCATCAGCTGCATTAGCCCCTACCAAGAGAGTCAGCCTGTCTTTTGAAGCTCTGAAGCTAGGCATTGACTTCTGCTCTTGAGCTTTGACAGTCTGAGATGGCATATTCTTGCAATATGAGGCTATTTTGTCTACATGGAAAATCTGTTGTTTAGTTTAGTCACCTTCATCAATGATCTTAGCTAGATCTTCTGGATAAATTTCTGCAGCTTCTACATCAGCACTTGCTGCTTCACTTTGTATTTGTATGTTATGGAGGTGGCTTCTTTCCTTAAACAACTCATGAAGCAACCCCTGCTAACTTCCAGCTTTTCTTCTATAGCTTTCTGATCTCTTTCAGCCTTTGTAGAATTGAAGAGAGTTAAGCCCTTGCTCTGGATTAGGCTTTGGCTTAAAGGAATGTTGTGGCTGGTTTGGTCTTCTAGCTAAACCACTAAAACTCTCCCTATCAGCAATAAGGATGTTTTGCCTTCTTATCATTCATGTGTTCATTGGAGTAGCACTTTTAATTTCCTTCATGAACTTTTGCTTTGTATTCATAACTTGGCCAACTGTTTGGCACAAGAGGCCTAGCTTCCTGCCTGATTTGGCTTTTGACTTTCCTCCCTCACCAAGCTAAATTATCTCTAACTTTTGATTTAAAAAGAGAGAAGTGTGATTCTTTCTTTCACTTGAATGCTTAGAGGTTATTGAAAAGTTATTAATTGAACTAATTTCAATATTGGTATTGTCTCAGGGAATAGAGAGGGAAAAAGATGGGGAAATGGCTGGCCAGTGGAGCAGTCAGAATACACATATTTATCAATTAAATTTGCTTTCATGTATAAGTGTAGTTCATGGCACCCACAAACAATTACAAGAATAACATCAAAGATCACTGATCACAGGTCACCATAATAACATAATCATAAATGAAAAAGTTAGAAATATTGTGAGAATTACCAAATATCACACAGAGACATGCATGAGCACATGCTATTGGAAAAATGGCACCAATAGACTTGTTCAATGCAGAGTTGCCACAACCTCCAATTTGCAAAAGTTGCAGTATCTGTGAAGCACGATGAAGTGGAGTACAATAAAGTGAGGTATGTCTCTAGTGTGTTTGCATACATTAAGTGGTGGAAGATGTTATTTAAGTTTTTAAAAGATAGCTATTTACCCTAGATAAATCAGTAAGAGATGAGTACAAGTATGTATTTACAAATTATTTTTATTTGTGCTCTCTATAAGAATTAAAAATTATATTTCAAGTATACACTGTATTGCTCTATAGCTATTAAAAATCATATTGTATAAAAATATTTATCCAAATGGGGAAATACTCATGATATAGGAAGAAGTGAAAAAGTAGGTTGTAAAACAATCTATAGTATGGTCTCCATTTTGTAAAATATATTTACACTTATGACAACGAAAAAAATCAGAGAGGATACTTAATGAGTCGTTAGCAGTGGTTATATACACTCTGAGACCATGAGTTATTTTGATTTTTGAGAGGCGAGTGTGCTCCTTGGTGTTTTCAATTCTTTCCTACCATAAAATGCATTAATTCACTATTCAGTTTTTTAAGTTCTAAGAAGTTAGGCACTTATTTATTTTAGGTGTTATACAGTTCATAGTGAAAATTTGAGATGAGTGACAGAATAAAAATAATATGGTTGCAGGCAAAAATGATAAATATGTGTAAGATGTTTTTGAATAGACAAAGCCTATTTTAGGAGTGATGAATTGTAGCAATTTATTGTAAAATGATAGATGTTTGAAATAGGGTGGTAGTGGTAGGAATTCAAAGGAAGGGATAGAAGTGAAACATTATGAAGGATAAATAGGCAGTATGTGGTGAAATGGCTTTGAGAGGTGAGAGAGAGAAGACTCTTCAGGACAAGTGCAATATTTCAACCTGCTTAGGATAATAAAGCTAATAAAAGATAGAGACAGCTTGTTTAGGGGCTGGGATAAAAGGTTTCAATCCAGGCTTTTTTGGTTGGTTTTTGTGTTTTTTTCATTTTTATTTTTTTACTTTTTATTTAGAAGTAAGAAAAGTTGCAAGAATGAAAAGAGTCCACATAACAAATACCTTTACCCATATTCACCTGTTGCTAATATTTTACATTTGCTTTATAATTTATTCTAGCTACATATGCATATATATGTATAATATTTTTTGAGCAATTTGAGGCTAAATTACATTTATCATGATTCTATACCCCCAAACACTTCAGTGTGGTATTTCCAAGAAAGGGGATATTCTATTATATAACCTTAGTAGAGTTATCAACTTTAGTAAATTTGATTGAATACTTCTATCTGATCTACCATTTATATGCCAGTTTTGTCAGTTGGCTCAAAGATACAATAGTGTTGTTTATAGCACTTTTTCCCTCCAGCACAGGATCCAGCATAGGATTAGGTATTGCCTTTAGTTGTCATGTTCCTTTAGTCTCCTTTAATCTGGAACATGTCTACAGCCTTTATCTTTTATGACTTTGACAGTTTTGAAGAATTTAAGCCCCCGACCTTGCTTTTTAAGAATTTGTCTGATATTTCCTTCTGATTAGAATCAGGTTATACCTTGTCATCCAGGTGATATTTTGTCCTTGAATTATCATATCTGCAGGCACAGGATGTCCATCTCCCACTCATGATGATGTAAATTTTGATCGCCAGGTCAAGGCATTGTCTAATTTTTCCTTTGTATAGGTACTGTTTTTCCTTTAAAAGCACTGAGTAATCAGTGGGAAACAAATAGCTTGCTCTTCATCACTACCCCCAGATTTATTATCTATTGATGATTCTTGTGTAGTCCAAACTTTATAAGATGAATGAAATATCATGATTTTCCATCTTTGACATTCCTTCCACATTCTCCTGTCAACAGTAGACATTTTCTAATAAGCAGGAGCTTTTTCTTCTCTCCATCCATACATGCATCTCTTACCAGTTTGTACTGGTCATGGAATCCACTGTTCTATTCAGTAGTTGATACTGTACCAAATCATTTTGGTGCATAAACTGTCTCAGATTTAGCCAGTATGTTCTTGTGTCATATCTCCACCATCTTTTTTTTTAACACTTCCTTGATTTTTGGCATAAGTTATCCTAGGCACACCTTGTGCCTATTCTGACTAAGCTCTCAAATCATCCATTTTCCCAAGAAACCCCAGTTGTTTTTTAGTGGAAATAGTATTAAAGACCAAGTTCTGGGCATAGGTGTGCTCATTACTATTGAGATATCTTGGCTCTTGACTCTTTCAGTGAAGTGAACTTGGGGAAAAATACACACATACACACACATACACACACTCATACATGCATATATATACACACATATACACCTACATATGCATATATGCATATTTTAGAAATCATGAATTGATTCACTGATATCTCCAATTTTAATTCATTCCCATAAGTTTCTTACTTGCTCAATTCAGTTCTACATGGCTTCTGAATTTGAAATAATAAGGCAAAATGGTGGAGATGTTCAGCATGCAGTGGGGGAAGATAGAAAATCGAAATTCACATGACAGGGTGAAGCATAGTGATTAAGATTAGGAAGTCATCCACACAGAGTAGGAGTAAATACATCTAGAGTTTGCCAAATCCAAAGGCAAGACTGTAAGAAAAAGATACTAAAAGAGAAAAGAGCAGAGGATGGCTCTGCATTTTGTGATACATTAAAAAGTTACAGTAGGAGAGGAAGGAGATAAGAATAGCCTGGGGAAAGAGATGTAGAGCAGTGAAGTCAAAGAAGTAGGGGAGCCAGTACTAGGGAGAGTCGTGGTGGTCAGGATTAGAAAGAATTCCAGCAGTCCAATACTGCTGAGTGGTCAAGGAAAATTGAAGACCGAGACTGGGCCTTTGGATTTGATATTTGGTTACCAAAGGTTTTAAAATCTGGATTTAGGAACTCATTTGAGATTTTTTTTTTTTTTTTTTTTTTTTGAGAATATAACTTTAAAGTAAATCAGTCAGCTCACGTTAATTAATGTTTAATGTTTTGGGAACATTTACGTTTAGCTTTTCTTAACCTTTTAAATGTGTTCACTAAATATTATTTTATTTCTAATTACATGCTAAACAAGTTATACTATGTGTATAAAGTGCCCAAGTCTAGGAGGCATTGTAGACAGGCTATTTTTAGGGGAACTCATGTTTTTCTTTAAAAGTTCAGCTAGCATTTGGAATCGATATACAGTATAATATTTAAAAGAAAAACAACATATTTCCTCATCCCCCAAGAGGTTTCTTAAAATAGCATGTAATCTTACCTACAGTGCGAAATGCCTCAAATTTTATAAATTGGGTTGGATCTATCCCAGATTACCTGACCAAGAGAGTCCCCAAGAAAAACAACGTGTGGTAAAGGTTATAGTAATGGTAATTAAGAAATCTGTGTTGTGCCTGCTGGGCCTCACTAAAAGCAATGACCCAGCCTGTGGCTACTGGCATCATTTTGACTGCTGAGACATGCTGTCTCTTGGAGAGAAGTCCAAACCAAATCTTTGCCCACTTTGAAAGCCAAGATATTCTCATTCCTTTCAGCCACAGAAAGGGCTGGTTTTTCTAATAGCATCATGTGTGTGTGACCTTGTTGATGTATCGACTTGTTTTCTATGCAGTATATAAACAACAAAGGGTTTAATTTTAATTGCTTTTCTTCACAGAGTCGTGGAGTATTACAAATGTTAGAAGCTAGAGAGGATGGCCGGGTGCGGTGGCTCAAGCCTGTAATCCCAGCACTTTGGGAGGCCGAGGCGGGCGGATCACAAGGTCAGGAGATCGAGACCATCCTGGCTAACCAGGTGAAACCCCGTATCTACTAAAAAAATACAAAAAAACTAGCCGGGCAAGGTGGCAGGCGCCTGTTGTCCCAGCTACTCGGGAGGCTGAGGCAGGAGAATGGCGTAAACCCGAAAGGCGGAGCTTGCAGCGAGCCGAGATCCGGCCACTGCACTCCAGTTTGGGCGACAAAGCGAGACTCCGTCTCTTAAAAAAAAAAAAAAAAAGAAGCTAGAGAGGATCTTTGAGGTTATCTGCTTTAAGCCCCTTCCTTTCCACAGGAAAACACCAAGGCTCAGAGAGATAAAATAGTGTGTCCATGGCCCCACAGCTGGAAAATGATAGAGCTTGAACTCAGGTTAACTGACCCTCCATGCAGGTCTGTAGCTGCACCATACGTTACAGCATCTGTATTCAACAGTAAAACTCACTGGGGTTATATATTATACCCTAGTGGAGAGCGTATCTGTGGGATGACAAGCTGCCTTATGCTAGAGTTACACTGTGCTCAGCAGCAGTTGAGTAGCCAGCAGCCACAGGCAACCTCTATGGGCAATCTGAAGGTAAAATCTTTACTGAATTGAATGGAATCTGTGGAGATCTTTGACAGGCTTCCCTTGAGGTGAAATCTTGTTTTGTTGAGTAGTTTAAGATGTTTTCTAGGGTGTAGCACTTTGCAGAAGTGCTTTCCTCTTTCATGATGTGACCCAGTTTGGAGATCAGGAAGACTTTGTCGTCCTTCACATTGCAAGACTTGAAGACTTGCAACTCAAAATGGTATATTTTTTTCTTTTCTTCCAATTGAGAACAATTCCACTCTAGCACTCAAGTATCTAATACTTTGGAGCGTGTTGAACCTGTTTCCATTTCATCTGATTTCACTCAGCAATTATTTATAGAACTCTCTGTGAGGTAGGCACCATGCTAGGTACCAT
The DNA here is from genome assembly GCF_007565055.1 of Rhinopithecus roxellana. Classification (NCBI taxonomy): domain Eukaryota; kingdom Metazoa; phylum Chordata; class Mammalia; order Primates; family Cercopithecidae; genus Rhinopithecus; species Rhinopithecus roxellana. The sequence goes on along the minus strand of NC_044553.1, from coordinate 84,697,888 downwards.
GAGGCTGACAAAGACATCCTTTCTAAGTTGAGGCAGTGACAGAGGGCACAGCAGCCATTGCTAATGGTCCCTGCTGCAGCCTTGTTGGGTGACATCTCTGGATTCCAGGGCCTCATATTTTCACAGCTTCACTGATAACCCTGAGAGGAATTGTCCCTCCCACTAAGATTCCCTTCTAGAAGATGCGTTTTTCCATGAGCATGTTAAAATGTTCTTCGTTGCCTTGTTTGTTTTATTTTATTTTTTTCCAATATTTAAAAGAGCAGAAGAGAGGGCAAGGAGAAAGGAGAATATTTAGATCTGAAAAATGCACCGTCCACTTTAAATCTACTTTTGGGAAGATGATTGTAAGATATTCTGTACCCACTTAGGGATCTCCTGCCCTTCAGATACACATGCCTTAACTACCATCTTCCTAGAATAGAAGGTACTGTGTTTAGGCATCAAAGAAAGGAATTACACTGAGAAGTTTTAGTGATAATTCTTTTATTGTAACCTTGATTTTCTTCCTCCTGCTAATCTTTTTAAGTGGTATTAAAGGAAGCTTCTTGCCAGTCAGTACTATTCTTCCACAAGCACATGATCTTTTTCCTTATTTGGCACTGGAATTTCATCAGGCTGTGTGAATCTGAATGAAACACACTCTAGGAATATCTTTTTTTTCTTGTTCTTTTTTTTTTTTTTTGAGACAGAGTCTTACTCTGTCGCCCAGGCTGGAGTGCAGTGGTGCCATCTGAGCTCACTGCAACCTCCATCACCCAGGTTCAGGTGATTTTCCTGCCTCAGCCTCCGGAGTAGCTGGGACTACAGATGTATGCCACCACGCCCAGCTAATTTTTGTATTTTTAGTAGAGAAAGGATTTCACCATGTTGGCCAGGCTGGTCTCAAACTCCTGACCTGAGGTGATCCACCTACCTCAGCCTCCCAAAGTGCTAGGATTACAGGTGTGAGCCACCGCACCCAGCTAGCAATATCTTTAGAATAGTACTATAGTTAGGAACGTTGAGACCAGGTAACAAGGGATTTATTCAATGGGATGACAATTTTTATACACCGTGCCTGAAACAAATAAAGGTGATCAGTGTTTATGTTGCAGTATTCAAATACTCTGGGGCCAAACAGATAGGACTACCTTAAAAATGTTCTTGTACATGTGTGTTTGATCTTAAAGATGTTAGGGATGATAACATACTGTTCTGTGTATATACATGACCAGGCCTTAGGTTACTTAAGGGTAATGGAATGACCCTTGTGTCTTGGTGGCCTGCAGTGAATTCTGGGTGAGCTGTAGTAGTAACTGCCACTGCTGTAGTATCATGGAAAAAACACTGAACTTAAAACAGTTTCCTTACCTGTAACAAAATGGATAACAATCTCACAGAGTTTGTGTGAGAATTAAAGGAGAAAATACTTGGAAAAGTGCTTTGAAATCTCCATAGCACTCTGCAAAAGGAAGGAAATGTGCTTGTGATCAGTATCATGGTGACATGGAGTGAGTTACTCCCCAGCTGTTCATGATATGGTCGTCCACAAAGAGCAAGTAGGTCACTTCACCAAACAGAATTCTGTATGTATTACAGAAACTCCCAGGCTGAGTCACCAAGTAAAATGAAGGGCAGTGTGCTTTATTTAAAATGTTCATTTCATTTTCGCATTCCATTCTTTACTAACAGAGTGGTTTCACTTCATTTCCAGTCACTTTCATTTTCAGGTTCTCAGGCTTCACTTAGTGTCAGTTGTGTTCCCACACTCAAACATGTGCCTTGTCTTCCTTGATCTTCTCTCTGAGGATGTTTCTCTGACTAATGTGCTATGGTCAGAACGAAGGCATTGCTAAATGGTGCATTTCCTAGGTAAGCATGTCTAAAATCAGTAAGTGGCCTAGCTCAGAACATTCTGTGTGACCCTTTCCCCTCCCTACCCAGTGCCTAGTAACTGATTTATCTGAATATAAGGCTACCTCCACTTTTAGTTCAAGGTCCTTGCTCCCTGTGTGCAAGAATCTCTCTAATCACATTGCCCTCCCTCCACCCGCTTTCCCCATTGAAACCAATGTTTGGAGAAGATAGAAGAATGAAAAGAACATTTCAGGTCCTGTTTTTGTACCACCTTTACTATTGTAGCACCTCTTTTGTATTGCCAACTGAATATGGTACACATGACTTCAAGCGGGAAAAAAGAAAAATAAAACATAAGAAAGTATGAGAGCTCCTGGCTTTCTTAAATGAATTAAAGGCCTTAGGCCAGATTGAATTATATTGTAGATTGTAGACTAGATACCGGGGGGAAGGTTACTCAACAACTTGGTTGGGAAATAAATTAATATATATAAAACCATCAGATAATGTATCAGAGCTATGGCCGAATAGGAACAGCTCCAGCCTGAGTGACACAGAAGACGGGTGATTTCTGCATTTTCAACTGAGGTACTAGGTTCATCTCACTGGGGCGTGTCAGACAGTTGGTCCACGAGTGCAGCCCAACCAGCGAGAGCTGAAGCAGGGCGAGGCATCGCCTCACCTGGGAAGCACAAGGGGGAAGGGAATTCCTTTTCCTAGCCAAAGGAAATTAAGACATACAACACCTGGAAAATCAGGTAACTCCCACCCTAATACTGTGCTTTACCAAGGATCTTAGCAAACGGCACACAAGGAGATTATATCCCACACCTGGCCCAGAGGGTCCAACGCCCATGGAGCCTCCCTCATTGCTAGCACAGCAGTCTGAGACCTAACTGCAAGGCGGCAGTGAGACTAGGGGAGGGGTGCCTGACATTGCTGAGGTTTAAGTAGGTAAACAAAGCCGCCAGGAAGCTCGAATTGGGTGGAGCCCACCACAGCTCAAGGAGGCTGGCCTACCTCTGTAGACTCCTCCTCTGGGGACATGGCATAGCTAAACAAAAAGCAGCAGAAACCTCGGCAGAGGTAAATGCCCCTGTCTGACAACTTTGAAGAGAGCAGTGAATCTTCCAGCACAGAGGTTGAGATCTGAGAACGGACAGACTGCCTGCTCAAGCAGGTCCCTTGACCCCTGAGTAGCCTAACTGGGAGACGTCCCCCACTAGGTGCAGACCGACACCTCACACCTCACACGGCTGGGTACACCCCTGAGACAAAGCTTCCAGACCAAGAATCAGACAGCAACACTTGCTGTTCAGCAATATTCTATCTTCTGCAGCCTCCGCTGCTGATACCCAGGCAAACAGGGTCTGGAGTGGACCTCAAGCAAACTCCAACAGACCTACAGCTGAGGGTCCTGACTGTTAGAAGAAAAACTAACAAACAGAAAGGGCACCCACACCAAAACCCCATCAGTACATCACCATCATCAAAGACCAAAGGCAGATAAAACCACAAAGATGGGGAAAAAGCAGTGCAAAAAAGCTGGAAATTCGGCCGGGCGCAGTGGCTCAAGCCTGTAATCCCAGCACTTTGGGAGGCCGAGACGGGCGGATCACGAGGTCAGGAGATCGAGACCATCCTGGCTAACATGGTGAAACCCCGTCTCTACTAAAAATACAAAAAAAAAAAAAAAAAAAAAAGCTGGAAATTCAAAAAATCAGAGCACATCTCCCCCTCCAAAGGAACACAGCTCATCGCCAGCAACGGAACAAAGCTGGATGGAAAATGACTTTGATGAGTTGAGAGAAGAAGGCTTCAGTCAATCAAACTTCTCAGAGCTAAAGGAGGAACTACGTAACCAGTGCAAAGAAACTAAAAACCTTGAAAAAAGAATGGATGAATGGATAACTAGAATAATCAATGCAGAGAATACCTTAAAAGAACTGATAGAGATGAAAACCATAACATGAGAACTACGTGACAAATGCACAAGCTTCAGTAACCGACTCGATCAACTGGAAGAAAGAGTATCAGCGATTGAAGATCAAATAAATGAAATGAAGTGAGAAGAGAAGTGTAGAGAAAAAAGTAAAAAGAAATGAACAAAGCCTCCAAGAAATATGGGATTATGTGAAAAGACCAAATCTACTACGTCTGATTGGTGTGCCTGAAAGTGACAGGGAAGATGGAACCAAGTTGGAAAACACTGCAGGATATCATCCAGGAGAACTTCCCCAACCTAGTAAGGCAGGCCAACATTCAAATTCAGGAAATACAGAGAATGTCACAAAGATACTCCTTGAGAAGAGCAACTCCAAGACACATAATTGTCAGATTCACCAAAGTTGAAATGAAGGAAAAAATGTTAAGGGCAGCCAGAGAGAAAGGTCAGGTTACCCACAAAGGAAAGCCCATCAGACTAATAGCAGATCTCTTGGCAGAAACTCTCCAAGCCAGAAGAGAGTGGGGGCCAATATTCAACATTCTTAAAGAAAAGAATTTTAAACCTAGAATTTCATATCCAGCCAAACTAAGTTTCATCAGTGAAGGAGAAATAAAATCCTTTACAGATAAGCAAATGCTTAGAGATTTTGTCACCACCAGGCCTGCTCTACAAGAGATCCTGAAGGAAGCACTAAATACGGAAAGGAACAACAGGTACCAGCCATTGCAAAAACATGTCAAAATGTAAAGTCCATTGATGCTAGGAAGAAGCTGCATCAACTAGCGAGCAAAATAACCAGCTAATATCATAACGACAGGATCAAGTTCACACATAACAATATTACCCTTAAATGTAAATGGACTAAATGGTCCAACTAAAAGACACAGACTGGCAAATTGGATAAAAGTCAAGACCCATCAGTTTGCTGTATTCAGGAGACCTATCTCACATGCAGAGGCACACACAGGCTCAAAATAAAGGGATGGAGGAGGATCTACCAGCAAATGGAAAACAAAAAAAAAGAAGGGGTTGCAATCCTAGTCTCTGATAAAACAGACTTTAAACCATTAAAGATCAAAAGAGACAAAGAAGGCCATTACATAATGGTAAAGGGATCGATTCATCAGGAAGAGCTAACTATCCTAAATATATATGCATCCAATACAGGAGCACCCAGATTCATAAAACAAGTCCTTAGAGACTTACAAAGAGACTTAGACTCCCATACAATAATAATGGGAGACTTTAACAGCCCACTGTCAACATTAGACAGATCTGCGAGACAGAAAGTTATCAAGGATATCCAGGAATTGAACTCAACTCTGCACCAAGCAGACCTAATAGACATCTACAGAACTCTCCACCCCAAATCAACAGAATATACATTCTTCTCAGCACCACATCGCACTTGTTCCAAAACTGACCACATAGTTCGAAGTAAAGCACTCCTCAGCAAATGTAAAAGAACAGAAATTATAACAAACTGTCTCTCAGACCACAGTGGAATCAAACTAGAACTCAGGACTGAGAAACTCAATCAAAACCGCTCCACTACATGGAAACTGAACAACCTGCTCCTGAATGACTACTGGGTACATAACGAAATGAAGGCAGAAATAAAGATGTTCTTTGAAACCAATGAGAACAAAGATACAACATACCAGAATCTCTGGGACACATTTAAAGCAGTGTGTAGAGGGAAATTTGTAGCACTAAATGCCCACAAGAGAAAGCAGGAAAGATCTAAAATTGACACCCTAACATCACAATTAAAAGAACGAGAGAAGCAAGAGCAAACACATTCAAAAGCTAGCAGAAAGCAAGAAATAACTAAGATCAGAGCAGAACTGAAGGAGATAGAGACACAAAAAATCAATGAATCCAGGAGCTGGTTTTTTGAAAAGATCAACAAAATTGATAGACCGCTAGCAAGACTAATAAAGAAGAAAAGAGAGAAGAACCAAATAGACGCAATAAAAAATGATAAAGGGGATATCACCACTGACACCACAGAAATACAAACTACCATCAGAGAATACTATAAACACCTCTACACAAATAAACTAGAAAACCCAGAAGAAATTGATAATTTCCTGGACACTTACACCCTCCCAAGACTAAACCAGGAAGAAGTTGAATCCCTAAGTAGACCAATAGCGGCTCTGAAATTGAGGCAATAATTAATAGCCTACCAACCAAAAAAGTCCAGGACCAGATGGATTCAAAGCCGAATTCTACCAGAGGTTCAGGAGGAGCTGGTACCATTCCTTCTGAAACTATTCCAATCAATAGAAAAAGAGGGAATCCTCCCTAACTCATTTTATGAGGCCAACATCATCCTGATACCAAAGCCTGACAGAGATACAACAAAAAAAGAGAATTTTAGACCAATATCCCTGATGAACATCGATGCAAAAATCCCCAATAAAATACTGGCAAACTGAATCCAGCAGCACATCAAAAAGCTTATCCACCATGATCAAGTGGGCTTCATCCCTGGGATGCAAGGCTGGTTCAACATTCGCAAATGAGTAAACATAATCCCTCATGTAAACAGAACCAAAGACAAGAACCACATGATTATCTCAATAGATGCAGAAAAGGCCTTTAACAAAATTCAACAGCCCCTCATGCTAAGAACGCTCAATAAATTCGGTATTGATGGAATGTATCTCAAAATAATAAGAGCTATTTATGACAAACCCACAGCCAGTATCATACTGAATGGGCAAAAACTGGAAGCATTCCCTTTGAAAACTGGCACAAGACAGGGATGCCCTCTCTCACCACTCCTATTCAACATAGTATTGGAAGTTCTGGCTAGGGCAATCAGGCAAGAGAAAGAAATAAAGCATATTCAGTTAGGAAAAGAAGAAGTCAAATTGTCCCTGTTTGCAGATGACATGATTGTATATTTAGAAAACCCCATTTTCTCAGCCCATAATCTCCTTAAGCTGATAAGCAACTTCAGCAAAGTCTCAGGATCCAAAATCAATGTGCAAAAATCACAAGCATTCTTATACACCAGTAACAGACAAACAGAGAGCCAAATCATGAATGAACTCCCATTCACAAAAGCTTCAAAGAGAATAAAATACCTAGGAATCCAACTTACAAGGGATGTAAAGGACCTCTTCAAGGAGAACTGCAAACCACTGCTCAGTGAAATAAAAGAGAACACAAACAAGTGGAAGAACATACCATGCTCATGGATAGGAAGAATCAATATTGTGAAAATGGCCATACTGCCCAAGGTAATTTATAGATTCAATGCCATCCCCATCAAGCTACCAATGAGTTTCTTCACAGGATTGGAAAAAACTGCTTTAAAGTTCATATGGAACCAGAAAAGAGCCCGCATTGCGAAGAGAATCCTAAGCCAAAGTAACAAAGCTGGAGGCATCACGCTACCTGACTTCAAACTATACTACAAGGCTACAGTAACCAAAACAGCATGGTACTGGTACCAAAACAGAGATATAGACAATGGAACAGAACAGAGTCCTCAGAAATAATACCACACATTTACAGCCATCTGATCTTTGACAAACCTTAGAAAAACAAGAAATGGGGAAAGGATTCCCTATTTAAGAAATGGTGCTGGGAAAACTGGCTAGCCATAAGTAGAAAGCTGAAACTGGATCCTTTCCTTACTCCTTTTACGGAAATTCATTCAAGATGGATTAGAGACTTAAATGTTAGACCTAAAACCATAAAAACTCTAGGAGAAAACCTAGGTAATAGCATTCAGGACATAGGCATGGGCAAGGACTTCATGTCTAAAACACCAAAAGCAACGGCAACAAAAGCCAAAATTGACAAATGAGATCTAATTAAACTAAAGAACTTCTGCACAGCAAAAGAAACTACCATCAGAGTGAACAGGCAACCTACAGAATGGGATAAAATTTTTGCAATCTACTCATCTGACAAAGGGCTAATATCCAGAATCTACAAAGAACTCAAACAAATTTACAAGAAAAAAACAAACAACTCCATCAAAAAGTGGGCAAAGGATATGAACAGACACTTCTCGAAAGAAGACATTCATACAGCCAACAGACACATGAAAAAATGCTCATCATCACTGGCCATCAGAGAAATGCAAATCAAAACCACAATGAGATACCATCTCACACCAGTTAGAATGGCAATCATTAAAAAATCAGGAAACAACAGGTGCTGGAGAGGATGTGGAGAAACAGGAACACTTTTACACTGTTGGTGGGACTGTAAACTAGTTCAACCATTGTAGAAGACAGTGTGGCTATTCCTCAAGGATCTAGAACTAGAAATACCATTTGACCCAGCCATCCCATTACTGGGGATATACCCAAAGGATTATAAGTCATGCTGCTATAAGGACACATGCACACGTATGTTTATTGTGGCACTATTCACAATAGCAAAGACTTGGAATCAACCCAAATGTCCATCAGTGACAGACTGGATTAAGAAAATGTGGCACATATACACCATGGAATACTATGCAGCCATTAAAAAGGATGAGTTCATGTCCTTTGTAGGGACATGGATGCAGCTGGAAACCATCATTCTCAGCAAACTATCGCAAGAACAGAAAACCAAATACCACATGTTCTCACTCATAGGTGGGAATTGAACAATGAGATCAATTGTTGGACACAGCAAGGGGATCATCACACACCGGGTCCTGTTGTGGGGAGGGGGATGGGGAGGGATAGTATTAGGAAACATACGTAATGTAAATGACGAGTTAATGGGTGCAGCACACCAACATGGCACATGTATACATATGTAACAAACCTGCACATTGTGCACATGTACCCTAGAACTTAAAGTATAATAAAAAATATATATATATATGGTTTTGTTCTAAAATATATATATATATATCAGAGCATAGTTGTAGAAAGTCACCTAAGGAAAGTCATTGTCTCTAGGCCAAAGACTGGCCTAGACGTGAGTAATGCACCAGTGTGTCAGAAAGGGGGTTGGTCGACATCAGAAGCACCCAGAGGTAAACACTTGTTGTGCCCTCTGCCCACAGTAACTGTCCATAGAAATGTGAATGTTGGCAGTCTTCAAAGTTTCAGTGTCACTGACAACAGTCCTTCTTTGTTGGAAATTCAGTTTAACTTTAAAGTTCTGTAGCAAATACCTCCTATTGTGATGTCTTGTGTTTACAGTTTGCCTCTGTAAGTAGAACCCTCCAAAGGGAAAAATGCTGTGGTCACATTGTTATGGTCTGTATGACAGATACATAACTGTTGTAAATCAACACTTTGGCATTCTTGTTTGCTCCACCAGTTTACTGTGAACTTCGTCAGGGGGAGGCATCATGCCTAAGTCTGTACAAGTCTGGAATACTGACAAGGTCAAGTTTCTGTGCCTGCAAGGCTGGGACTGGACCCAACCTGTACAGTTCATATAACGAAATAGTGCCATTTAGTAAAAAAGGGAGATAATATGGCACTTGGTTGGAAGTTTGGACTTTAGAATCTGATTGAACTGGGTTTGAATACTAGGTCAGCCACTTATATACTGTATGACCTAAGCCCCCCACAAAAAGGATATTATCATAACACAGACCTCAAAGGGTTATTTCGAGAATTAAATTAGACAATCCATGTAAAATACTTGGCTCAGAGCCTTACATAGAGCTGTTAGCAGCAGCAACAACAGCAGCACCAGCAGCAAGGTAGATACCATCATGTGTGTCCTTTGGGTGGTCAGCAATTTGCTGAACAATTTGGACTGGTTTAGAACTCTCCTAGCTCACTACTGGGGACTTTCCATTGGAACCACAGCACTGGGTAGTGACAGAATTTGCCAGTGTAATCACATCATTTATGAGAAATGATTGTAATGGGGTTTAGTGTCATAGTAATGGAAAATGGCACTAGACACTATCCTAATTTTGAAAAAATGGAGTGGAGAAGAAGACATGTTCCAGAATGCGCAGGACTTTGATCTTCAGCAAATTTTTAGAGTGGATCACTGAATGATTACGTGTGAGAAAAATGTGATTATTAGGAGTCAAGATGAGCTCATTGAAAACAAAACATTCTTATTTCTAACATCCTTAGAGTCTTTCACAGTTCGTCTTATTGGTTTTGGAAATGTCAAGGGATAGATTTTTATTTCTGAGAAGAGTTTGGCTAAGATTTTTATGATACTCTTGTTGTCTTGTTGAGGTTGAGTAGTTCATAGCTGGTTGAACAGATGTCCACTGGCAGTTTTGAGCTGATGGATGGACTAATGTCCATTTGGAGAGGGGTCCTCAGGGTCAGCCTCAGGAACTTGTCTACTGATGCTGTTCTGTCTAATTTTCTCATTAAAAATTTCTGACAAAAGCACAAATAATGTGCTTTTGCAACAAGTGAGATAGGATTTTTTAAAGATCTGTGTAGGTTGATGGGTGGATTTGCTAATAACAACCACATATAGCATTTATTGATTACTATGTGCCAGGCAAAATGCTCAACGTATTGTATGAATTCTCTCATTTAATCCTCACAATGACCCTCTGAGGTGTATACTAGTAATATTCCATTCTATAGGTGGATATAGAGGCACAGATATGTTAAGTCATTTACTCAAGTCCCACAGCCAATAAGAGGCACAGATGGCACAGGAACCATTTGTCTACCACCAAAGCCCATGCTCTTAACTGCTGTATTATGCTCCTAGAACCAGTGAGTCAGAATTTTACACAGATTAATGTAAAGTCCTAAGCTGAGGTTAACAAAGTAGTATGTTAAGTCTTGAAGGAGGAAGCTTGGGTTGATAGCAAGTAATAAGGAAAAGATTTAGGGACATTAGTTCATAGGAAACTCAATGTGATTCAATACTAACACATACCTACTTTTAAAAAAGAACAACTAATAGGAGGGTACGTTATTAGAATGTAGCATCATGGATCATGGTGGCAGTAGTTCTTCCTCTAAGAGTCCATGTCCAAGGTACTAAGTCAGGTCAGTCGTTAAGGGGGTCCTTGACCATTATAATCAGGAGAATAAGAAGTCTGGATTTACATCATAAGAGGAAAAATGGTGAACGAATGTCAGCCTGGAAAAGAGAAAAACCAAAGAGGAATATGAAGACAACCTTCAAATATTAACATAGTTATATGATGAGAAAGAGTAGATGCCATTGGTGTCTAAGAGAGTAAAAAATCACTTCTTCTCATTCCCTGTTGAGACATGGACTCTGGCATCAGATTGATAGAGAACAAAATGTCAGCTTTATTCCAGTAAAACCATGTTGGAGAATGTGTCCTGATCTGTGGCTACAGTCAGGCCTTTTATACCCTTCCCTAGTTAAACACACTGTCAGAGTCAGGTAAGGCCCTGGACACCTGTTCTTTCCAGGGGCAGGGCAGTTCTTGTGTGAAGGAAAAGGAGAAAGTGTGCATCCTGAAGCCAGGGGTGCCCCTGACTTCTCGACTGTGAAAGAGAGAGGAGGGAACCTAGTTCATACGTGCAGAAAAATTCTTCTTGGAATCCTTGAAGAGGGCTGGAAAAAAAAAAAAAATCAAAATGTTACCCTAGCAGGAGGCCATTCATGGAAACCTCAGGCAGGGGAATTGTGTTACTCCTGATACTTATCAACCTTAACTTCAGTGGAGCAACCAAGCCAATGGAGCACTCTTATCCCTGAAGTGTTTGGCCTCTGTACAGAATGGTGCGAAAAAGAGTCTTCTAACATTGGGAGGTGGGGAGAGGGATGTCTACATGACTTCTACGGCCCCCACTCCCTAAGATTCTTTTGAAATCAGTTAAGACATGCATTGGTAAATAACAAAAACTCCAAGTAAAGCACGCCAGTATTTTAAAGACTTATTTTTTTGAGCAATGAGAGATGATCAGTGTTCTAAGTGCTATGGTTCATCATGTTCTGGAGGTGGCTTTGTTCCAACTGTTTGTTCACCAGTGTTTTGAGTTAAAGGGAATTACAGTCTACAAATTTTGCACATGGCACTTCACAGAATAGAAGAGGCCAACTTCTGGCCTCTTACATCCACATGCAACAAATATAGCTCATGTCCTTCCCCCAGGACTCAATTTGTAAGCCTCTTTATTGCATTGTGCTGTAGTAAAAAAAATTCCCAGTTTTGTGGGCAATCTGTGAAACCAGCCTTCCTTTATTTCAACTTTGTTGTTTTGCCTTTATACTGTGAATTAAATGAATCCTTGGGGGTTCTAATTATATTATGGAAAAAAGAACTTGATGTTCTGAGAAGCTGAAGAACAATTTGTTTTCCTCCGCTAGGTATTTAGGACTTTTAGGATTTAGTTATCATTTTCAAAAAACTTGAAGAAGATTAATTATCCCCATTGCCTCAAATGACAAAGATAGTATATTCAAATCTCTCCTGAGTTATCATCATAATAACCCTATATTCTTAATATGGCCTTTTATATTTTACAAAGTTTCTCAATAGGGAATGAAAAGAAAGTGATGTTTTACTCTCTTAGACACCAATGGCGTCTACTCTCTTTCATCATGTAACTATCTTAATATTTAAGGTTGTGTTTATCTTCCTCTTTGGTTTTTCTCTTTTCTCTTTTACCACAATAATCATCACAAATGCTCCTGTTTGGAAGGTAGAGAAGAGGAAGCAAGACAGATATTATTGTACCCATTTCAGAAATAAGGAGAATGGAACTCACAGAGTGGTAGTGGGAACAATTAAGAAATGTTTTCTGAACACCAATCTGTTCCAACTACCTTAATCCTTATAATAGTTCCAGGAGTTAGGTGCTATTATCCCCATTTTGAAATGAGGAAGCTGTGGCTCAAAGTGTTACTTGCCCAAGGTCACGCAGTAGTAAGTAGAAGAACCAAAATTAGACCCAGGCTTTCTGGTTCTGAAATCCATACTCTTAATCACTAGGTTGTTACCACTGGAGAGGTTATGAACCTGCCTAAAGCCACTGGCTGCCTAGTAGCTGAGGCAGGGCCAGAACCTATGTCTTTAGACTGCCTAGCACATCTTCTAGATCCTGTAGCTGCTTCACTGGTTTTCATTAACTTTGGGGTTTTTCAGTACAAAAAGAGGAAACAAATGAAAGCTGAGCTAAATTTTGCTTTTGTAACATAGTGGAACTTACTCAGTACCAAAGATAATCTGAGGCTCTTATGGGATTTTTTTTAAGTGCCCAGTGTTGTTCATATTCTGTTTATTCTTCACCACCACCACCAGTAAATACAGGTGGTTCTTGTCTGATAGTGATTCACATGTGGGCTTATGCCAGGTACACCTATTTTACTACTTTTGGCATTTATAAGGGCAATGTGTATCTCAACTAATTTGGGAGAAATAAGTTCTCATATTAACTGTAGTAGAAAAACAAATGGGAAAGTCAGTGAGGTTCAATGGAAAGGGCTCAGCCTTTGGCATCAGCCCAAGCAGAGTTAGAAATCCCAGCTCAGTCTCTTCCTAAAAGAGAGACTTTGAGTTACTGAAGCTCTCTAAAACCTGTTTCTGCATTTTAAACTGGAGATAACACTTGACTCCTGCTTTTGTTAGAGAGAACAAATGAAAATGGTTGTTAAGTGTGTTTATTGTCAGTGAACTGTATGGTAGGTGCTGTGCTTGTGTTTGCTTCACTTAATCCTCATGACAGCCCTAGGAGACAGGTATTATTATCACCTCCTGACAGATAAGGAAATTGAATCTTAAGGACATGTGATAACTTTTCTAAAGTGAACTCTATCTTGATGTGTTGGAAAAGACTGTAACAAATCAAATATATCATTTCAGTTTCTCCAAAATCTTGAAATATCTTTAAGTCTCCCTGAAAGATTTCCCAAATAAGGCTGTCAAAGTCTTCTTAAATAATCCCATCTAAGTTCTGCTATCCCAGTGGTTCCTTTATCTTTTTATTTCTTGCCATAAAATTAAATCTAGAATTACAAAGAAGTATTTCAATGTGTATATAATATTCCTCTGTTTTATGGATTTATATATCACCTCCTTCATCAGCAGGGATTAAAAGGGGTGTAAATACTTGGATAAGGCTCTTTTCCTTGGACTTCCTCACCTCCATCAACAGTGGTGAAGAGGAGCCTGGACAGTAATCCCTCTCTGACCCCTCTCTCAGCCTAATCACCACTGTTTGCCTCAAGCAATCTCATCTCATGAGGCCTCTGATCAATGTTGAGATTAGTCACAGTAAGAAGTCTGACTTGCAGGAAACCTTTTATCTCCGAAACTCTAATTCTTCTATTCTGTTTCTCCTCAAGTCCTGTGTCCTCTGGAATTCAGAATCTGTCATTGGCAAGATCTCCTGTGTTCTCAACCCCTTCTCAGAACAGTCCTTTCACCTTCCCACTCTAAACTGAACTGTGGCTGTCACCTAAGGATGCTGCCTCCCCTGCTGCCCTCCTAAGTGGTGGTAATGTTATCTTCCCCAGTCTCCTATGACAAGGCCTGGAGGTGGGCTATGTGTCCTCTTTCTTGTTCATATCATTCTTCATCTCCCCTTCTCTAAATCCAACTCCCTGCCCACTTAAAATCTCATGTTATCAATTATGTATAGACCTCTGTGAGCTTAATCCTACACAATGTAAAGGCATATCTTTCTGACCAATCAATATGGAGTTTATGGCTCTTTTATAAAGAAAGTGGATAACGGCCTCTTGATCAAGAACATAACTGCTTTTTTCATTAGTCAGTACTCTATGTGCACAGTCCAGGGGAATTGGGTTCAGGCCCATCAGACTGACTGAGAGTTGAGGTCTTCACCCACTCAGAGTCAAGAATTGTGGTATGGGGGGAAGCACTGTGTGAAGCATCCTACAGGGGTCTATTCTGAACACTGAAAATGGACAGTCCCTGTCCTAGAGTGGCATTCTCAAGATTTTTTTCTTGATGGCACTTGTGTGGCTATGGGCCAAATTAAATTTAATATAAGCCTGACTTTCATAGTCTTTGTAGAGGAATGAAACCAGAAGAATTTGGAGCAGAGAGTCGGGCACTCATGTAGAATATTTTTCTAAAACAGAGGAAGTCATGGAGGACTCAGGGTCTAGAGTATAAAGTGTTTGTTACTTAACTTTGGAAGGACAACTTTGTACAATTTAGCAAAGCTTTCTTGTTTAAGATTGGTCTCTAATAAGTAAGACGGCCTCGTTGGGTTCATAATTCTCAGTAGTTTCCAGAAGTCAGAACTATTCCTTATCTGTAAGTAACAGGTCTTTAGATTATAGACCTAGTGGGGATATAACTTTAATGTTGTACAGTTAAATCAACTTCACACTATTTACAAGACATGTCATACAACACTGAAAACAAGAAATTAGAGTATGTGGAAACTATGCTACTAAAATTAAGCAGCATAAGGAAAATTAATGTAAGCCTGTAAGTCACAGCTTGACTTCTGTTTCAGCAGCTGACCCAGAGGCAATGAAGCCAAAAACAATTTTAAGACCTGTTCTGTTCTGACTTGTAAAGATTACAAGTTAACCCCTTACCCTTATCCACTTTCCAAGTGAGTACCAGGGGTTAGGAAAAAGATATAATATTGCCTGGCTTATTTCTGGTCAAACTTTAATTCTGGCTTCAGCAAGGCGAGATGCCTACTTTTTGTTAAGTATCATTGGCAGTTGGCAGTACATTTCATTAAGAGTTCATGTGACTGTCAGTAGTATTTTTGATACTCTGAGGATGGGCACTAGAGAAATATGTGCTTGTTGAAAAGCCTGCTGATCTCTATGTGATAATTTAATTTTGCTATTACCTGAATGTAAGTGCTATTGATATGGCATTAGCATTGATTTCATAGCTATTTAATCAAGAGACAGAAACTTCAAATGCATAATTATGATATCAATATATGAGTATTTCCTTAGAGATGAAAAACATATAGTTAAAAACTGTGAAAAACTGCCTTGCTTATATCAGAAAACTTATACTCCTCTGTTGAAAAAATAGGCAACTAAAATAGTTTACAACATAATCTAAAAGGATGAATTTGTGGAATTTTCAGTATAACTGGAAGGTATGATGTATTAGATAGAGGGGAGAGTGTACATATATTATCAAGCTACAATATTGCAACCTGACACTATTAGATATAATAGATTATGCAGCCAAAAATGTAGTCATGGACAGCGATAGGGGAGCAGGAATGGTTTGGTAAAGTACCAAGTCTGGTGAGAGGACAATGGGAAAATGTCTGCAGCCTGATGAACTGGGTAGTTGGATATAAGTCTAACAGTAGAGATACTTCATATTTAGGGAAAACCTGCAAAATACTGAAAAGATTAATAAAGAGAAAGGGAAGGTCTAAATGGCTAAAACTCCCGGCAGAGCAGCGTAGCTGACAGAGCACCATAATCTTGTGTATCAGAGCTTCTCAGTTCCTTTGGAACAGGAGAATTTGATAATTTTTTTCTCCCATGAGGATGCTCTATGAAGGAAACCACTAGGAAATTGGAATTATTTTACAGTGATTTACTTTAACATTAACTTGGTAGACTTCATCTATTCCATAGCATTTCTTTTCTTTTATCCCATTCAATTGCATCTTCTCTATAAGATTAACGCACTCTTGAAAGTGTCACCTCCTAGCCGGTGGCCAACAAACACAAAACCAGTGCATTAAACAAAAACACAACCAAGGACCCTCACAGAGTCCACTTCACTCCCTGCTACCGCCACTGGAGCAGGTACTGGTATCCTCGGCTGCGAGACCTGAAGACAGATCACATCACAGGACGCATTACAGACACTCACCAGTACCAACCCAGAGCCCAGGAGCTCCACTAGATGGCTAGGCCCAGAAGAGTCAAAACAATCACTAGAGTTCGGCTCTCAGGAAACCCCATTCCTAGGGGAACACCACCTCAAGGGAGCACCCCGTGTGACCAAAGAATCTGTACAGCAGTCCTTGAATCCCAGATCTTACCTCTGACATAGTCTACCCAAATGAGAAGGAACTAGAGAAACAATTCTGGTAATATGACAAAATGAGGTTCTTTAACACCACCAAAAGATCGTACTGGCTCACCAGCAATTGATTGAAACCAAGATGAAATCTCTGAATTGCCAGAATAATAACTATAATAATTCAGAAAGTGAATTATTAAGCTAATCAAGGAGGCACCAGAGAAAGGTGAAGTTCAACTTAAAGAAATCAAAAACATGATACAGCATATGAAAGGAAAATTCTTCAGTGAAATAAATGGCATAAATAAAAAACAATCACAACATCTGGAAATCAAGGACACACTTAGAAGAAATGAAGTCTCAGCAATAGAATCAAACCAGCAGAAAAAAGAACTTCAGAGCTCAAAGACAAGGTTTTCAAATTAACCCAATTCGTCAAAGACAAAGAAAAATGAACTTTTAAAAATGAACAAAGCCTCCAAGAAATTTAGTACTATATTAAGCATCCAAACCTAAGAATAATTGGTGTTCCCAAGAAAGAAGAGAAATCTAAAAGTTTAGAAAACATATTTGAGGGAATAATTGAGGAAAACCTACCTGGCCTTGCTAGAAATCTAGACATCCAAATATAAGAAGCTCAAAGAAAACCTGGGAAATTCATCACAAAAAGATCATTACCTAGGCACATTGTCATCAGGTTATCTAAAGTCAAAACGAAGGAAAGAATCTTAAGAACTGTGAGGCAAAAGTATCAGGTAACCTATAAAGGAAAACAGATTAACAGCAGATTTCTCAGCAGAAACCCTACAAGCTAGAAGGGATTGGGGTCCTATTTTTAACCTCCTTAAATAAAACAATTATCAGCCAAGAATTTTGTATCCAGTGAAATAAGCTTCTTAAATGAAGGAAAGATAGTCTCCTCCAGACAAACAAATGCTGACAGAATTAGCCACTACCAAGCCAGCACTACAAGAACTGCTAAAAGGAGCTCTAAATCCTAAAACAAATCCTCAAAATACAGCAAAATAGAACCTCCTTAAGTCATAAATCTTACAGGACCTATATACCAACACAATAAAAAAAAAGGTCAAAGTATTCAGGCAACAAATAGCACAATGAATAGAATAGTACCTCACATCTCTATACTAACATTACATATAAAGGGCCTGAATCCTCCACTTAAAAGATATAGAATGGCAGAATGGATAAGAATTCACCAACCAAGTTTCTGCTGTCTTCAGGATACTCACCTAACATAAGGACTCACATAAACTTAAGGTAAAGGGGTGGAAAAAGACGTTTTATGCAGGTGGACACCAAAAACAAGCAGAAGTAGCTATTCTTTTATGAGAGAAAACAAACTTTAAAGCTACAGCAGTTAAAAAAAGACAAAGAGGGATATTATATAATGATAAGAGAACTAGTGTAACAGGCAAATATCACAATTCTAAATATATATGCACCTAACATTGGAGCTCCTAAATTTATAGAAGTATTACTACTTGACCTAAGAAATGAGATAGACGACAGCATAATAATAGTGGGGGACTTCAGCACTCCACTGGCAGCACTGGACGGGTCAACAGGACAGAAAGTCAAGAAACAAACAATGGACTTAAACTATACCCTAACACAAATGGACTTAACAGGTATCTACAGAACATTCTACCCAACAACTGCAGAATATGCAATCTGTTAATCAGCACATGGAACTTTCTCCAAGATAGACCATATGATAGGCCACAAAACAAGTCTTAATACATTTAAGAAAATCAAAATTATATCAAGTACTCCCTCAGACCACAGTGGAATAAAATTGGAAATCAGCTCCAAAAGGAACCCTCAAAACTATGCATATACGTGGAAATTAACTTACCTGCTTCTGAATGATCATTGGGTCAACAATGAAATCAAGATGGAAATTTAAAAATTCTTTGAACCATACAGTAATGACACAACCTATCAAAACCTCTGGGATACAGCAAAAGCAGTGCTAAGAAAAAAATTCCTAACATTAAATGCCTACATCAAAAGATCTGAAAAAGCATACATAGACAATCTAAGGTCACACCTCATAGAACTGGAGAAACAAGAACGATCTAAACTGAAACCCATTAAAAGAAAAGAAATAACAAAGATCAGAGCAGAACTAATGAAATTGAAACAAAAAAATACTAAAGATAAATAAAACAAAATCTGCTTATTTGAAAAGATAAATATTAATAAAGTTGATAGAACATTAGTGAGATTAACCAAGAAAACGAGAGAAGGTCCAAATAACCTCACTTAGAAATGAAACAGGAGATATTACAATTGATGCCACAGAAATACATAAGATTATTTAAGACTACTATGAACACCTTTATGCACATAAGCTAGAAAACCTAGAAGAGATGGATAAATTCCCAAAAATGTACCACCTCCCTAGATTAAACCAGGAAGATATAGAATCTCTGAACAGACCAGTAACAAGCAGCAAGATTGAAATGGTGATTAAAAAAAAAAAATTGCCAACAACAAAAAAAACCTCCAGGACCAGACAGATTCACAGCTGAATTCTATCAGACTTTCAAAGGAGAACTGGTACCAATCCTATTGACACTATTACAAAAGACAGAGAAAGAGGGAATCCTCCCTAAATCATTCTATGAAGCCAATGTCACCCTAATACCAAAACCAGGGAAGGACATAACAAAAAAAGAAAACTATAGAGCAGTATCCCTGATGAACATAGATGCAAAAATCTTCAACAAAATACTAGTGAACTGAATCCAACAGCATATCAAAAAGATAGTCCACTGTGATTAAGTGGGGTTTGGATGCAGGGATGGTTTAACATATGTCAGTCAATAAATGTGATATACCACATAAACAGAATTAAAATTAAAAAATCACATGATCACCTCAAGAGACACAGAAAAGGCATTTGACAAAATCCAGCATCCCTTTATGATTAATACCCTCAGCAAAATCGGCATAGAAGGGACATACTTTAACGTAATATAAGCTATCTATGACACACCAACAGCCAACATTATACTGAACACGGATAAGTTGAAAGCATCCCTCATGAGAACTGGAACAAGACAAAGATGCCCACTTTCACCGCTTCTATTCAGCATAGTACTGGAAGTCCTAGCCAGAGCAGTTAGACAAGAGAAAGAAATAAATGGCATCC
This sequence comes from Rhinopithecus roxellana, assembly GCF_007565055.1. Lineage (NCBI taxonomy): Eukaryota > Metazoa > Chordata > Mammalia > Primates > Cercopithecidae > Rhinopithecus > Rhinopithecus roxellana. The sequence goes on along the minus strand of NC_044553.1, from coordinate 84,678,046 downwards.
GAATTAGTAAAGAGGAAGTCAAACTGTTGCTATTTGCAAATGATATAATGGTATACCTAGAAAACCCAAAAAGACTCATTCAGAAAACTCTTAGAACTGATAAATGAATTCAGCAAAGTTTCAGGATACAAAATTAACATACACAAATCAGTAGCTCTGCTATACACCAACAGCAGCCAAGCTGAGAATCAAATCAAGAACTCAACCCTGGCCAAGCATGGTGGCTCACGCCTATAATCCCAGCACTTTGGGAGGCCGAGGCGGGCGGATCATGAGGTCTGGAGATCGAGACCATCCTGGCTAACATGGTGAAACCTCGTCTCTACTAAAAATACAAAAATTAGCTGGGTGTGGTGGTGCACACCTGTAGTCCCAGCTACTTGAGAAGCTGAGGCAGGAGAATCACTTGAACTTGGGAGGCAGAGGTTGTAGTGAACCAAGATCGTGCCACTGCACTCAATATGTGAAAATGACCATACTGCCAAAAGCCCCTGCAAATTGCAAATTCCCATTAAAATACCACCAACATTCTTCACAGAACTAGAAAAAACAATCCTGAAATTCACATGGAACCAAAAAAGAGCCTGTGTAGTCTAAGTAATACTAAGCAAAAAGGACAAATCTGGAGGCATCACATTACCCAACTTCAAACTATATTATACGGGCATGGTCACCAAGACAGCATGGTACCGGTATAAAATAGACACATAGACCAATGGAACAGAATAGAGAACCCAGAAATAAAGCCAGATACTTAACAGCCAACTGATCTTTGACTAAGCAAACAAAAACATAAAGTGGGGAAAGGACACCCTATTCAACAAATGGTGCTGGGATAATTGGCTAGCCACATGTAGGAGAATGAAACTGGATCCTAATCTCTAACCTTATACAAAAATCAACTGAAGATGGATCAAAGACTTAAAGATCTGAAACCATAAAGATTCTAGAAGATAACATCAGAAAAACCCTTCTAGACACTGGCTTAGGCAAAGACTTCATGACCAAGAACCCAAAAGCAAATGCAACAAAAACAAAGACAAATAGATGGGACTCAATTAAACTAAAAAGCTTCTTCACGGCAAAATAAATAATCAACAGAGTTAACAAACAACCCACAAAGTGGGAGAAAATCTTTACAAAATCTATGCATCCAACAAAAGACTAATATCCAGAATCTAAAAAGAACTCAAACAAATCATCAAGAAAAAACAATTTCATCAAAAAGTGGTCTAAGGACATGAATAGACAACTCTGAAAAGAAGATACACAAATGGCCAACAAGCATATGGAAAAAATACTCAACATCACTAATTATCAGGGAAATGCAAATCAAAACCACAATGTGATACCACCTCACTCCTGCAAGAATGGCCATAATCAAAAAATAATAGATGCTGGCATGGATGTGGTGAAAGGGAACACTTTTACATTGTTGGTTGGAATGTAAAACAGTACAACCACTAGGGAAAACAATGTGGAGATTCCTTAAAGAACTAAAAGTAGATCTACCATTTGATCCAGCAATCCCACTACTAGGTATCTACCCAAGGAAAAGAAGTCATTATATGAAAAAGATACTTGCACATTTGTTTTTATGGCAGCATAGTTTGCAATTGCAAAAATATGGAACCAGCTAAAATACCCAACAGTCAATGAGTATACAAGGAAATATGGTATATGTATATGCCATGGAGTACTACTCAGCCATAAAAAGGAATGAAATTATGGCATTCACAGCAACCTCGATGAAATTGGAGACTATTATTCTAAGTAAAGTAACTCAGGAATGGAAAACCAAACATTGAATGTTCTTACTCATATGTGGGAGCTAAGCTATGAGGACACAAAGGCATAAGAATGATACATGGGACTTTGGGGACTTGTGGGAAAAGGTTGGGGGTGGCAAGGGATAAAAGAGTTCACATTAGGTACAGTGTACACTGCTTGGGTAATGGGTGCACCAAAATTTCAGAAATCGCCACCAAAGAACTTACTCATGTAACCAAACACCTCTGTTCCCCAAAACCCTATTGAAATAAAAAGTAAGAAAAACAAAAATAAATAAATAAATGTTTGTGTTATTCAAATACCCATAGGATAAGTAATCTCTTTGAGACTGGAACTCCATTTTCTTCACTTTTCTATGCCTGGAAATACCTCACAAAATGACTATAGAGTGGTTACCCAAAAGGTATTTGTTGAATCGTTATCTCTTACAGAATTTTAGATACCATCTATACTTCTTTTCTTACTGTACATTTTCCGTGGGTGAGCTCTCATTTATTCCTGTGGATGCACACATACCCTGACCAGTCACAGATCTCTACCTCCAGCTCAGGCTCTTCTCCTGAGCTCCAGCCTCACATGTCCAAGTGTCTGCTGGGAATCTCCTACTAGATGTTGTGGGCTAACTCCAATTCAGAGTGCCCAAGTCTGAACTATTAGTATTTCTTTCCAAAATTACCATTTCCTACACTTCCCCTACCTTGGCTAATAGGAAAATCATTATCTACGCAGTTGCCTAAATCAGTTTTGAGTCATAGAAACTTTCCCTTGTCCTTTCCTCCCACTTGTAATCAAACATGTTTACATTCTTCTTTTTCCTTCTGGTTTGGGACCTCCTCCAAGACAGTTTCTGTCTCGTTACTTATTAACCTTGCCTAGGCCAAGGCTTGATTTAGGATACATATGTTTTCAATAAATGTCTAATGAATGGGAATTTTTTGTAGCTTTTAGATTTTCTATTGAGAGACACACATAATCACATACTTACAAACACATGTGTGTGCCTGGAAGCACATACATGTAGTATTCACCCAAGTCGTCCAAGTTCACTGAGTCCTGTCCAGACCTTTAACTCTCTCAGTTTATTTGTGAGATTGTTGTATGGCACAAGCCTACAGGCATATCTTAAGGGGATATGGATTGAGAATTCTGCCATGATCGCTCATAGCTCCTTCTGGCTAGTTAGGCCTCATATCCCATTCTGTCAAACCCTTCTCAGACATTTCTCAACTCTTTTCTTACTCCCTTGTTAACAAAATTTTAAAAGTATTTTTTAAAAGGAAAGAAAAGAAAATCCTACTTTATGCAATTATCTTGGCCTTGATGAGTTTAGATTCCCAGTTGACTATTTTCCGTTCTGTCACTAAGATGTATTTGGATAACAACAAATGACCCCTGAGTCCTGCTATTGTTTCTTTATGGTTTATGTCTCATGCTCTGCTGCTTAGCCAACAGGGAGGGAGGCTTAACTGACAAACCCACTTTTTGTAGCTGTGCTGGTATCATCCACAATTCAAAGCCACAGTGAAAAATTACAAATTAGCCTCAGCCACATTTTTTTGTTCTTCTTCTTACTGAGAAACACACATGCACAGACAAAGAAGTTCATGTTTGCTGAGTGGGACCAAACAATCTTGGTGTAGAATTAAGAAAAAATGGTGAAACTATGGAGGGTGAAATTATGTAAACTATAAAAAGCAAATGACCTTGTTTTCCGGATCTTTTATACCACCTCCTTTGATGCAGCCTCCATCCTGCACGAAGCCTGTTCTGTTTGTTACTTGTTTTCTCATCCTGAGATTGCACTGAAATTGCATGACTCTGTTATAAGTCTTGGATAACTTTCAAGAACCACCTTGGAAAAATTATTGTACAATAGTATCTCTCTGGAATCTACTTTTCTTCTCTCCCAATCACTTACTTTGCCAATGAATGGCCCATTAACTGTGTAACTGATGTAGCTCTGCCTTTTTTCATTCATGCATTACTTCTGCTTGGTATATCTTCTTTCACCTTGAGCAGGTGAAGTAAAATCAAAATTTTACTTATTTCTTAATATTCAACTTAAATATCACCTTCTGTGAAAAGCCTTTCAGGTTCATATTATTATGATCTATTCATATTTATTCAGTTCTCTAGTATGTAGTATATGCATAAGTAGGCATCTGATAAATATTAAGTTGATATTAACATATGGCTTAAGAAATTGCTAATTTTATAATACAGTAGTTTTATTTTTTATGCAAACAACAAAAGACATCTTAAAAAGCTGTTTTCTTTTTTCTTTTTTCTTTTTTTTTTGAGAAGGAGAGTCTTGCTGCATCGCCCAGACTGGAGAGCAGTGGCACAGTCTCGGCTAACTATAGCCTCCACCTCCTGGGTTCAAGCAATGCTCTGCCTCAGCCTCCGGAGTAGCTGAGATTACAGGCATCTGCCACCATGCCCAGTTAATTTTTGTATTTTTATTAGAGATGGAGTTTCACCATCTTGGCCAGGCTGGTCTTGACCTCCTGACCTCGTGATCAACCCACCTCCACCTCCCAAAGTGCCGGGATTACAGGTGTGAGCCACTGCACCCGACCCGAAAAGCTATTTTCTTTTTAAGCCTCAACAACACATATTAAAAAATACAAGAGAAAGAATGTTAAGAGAAAAATTTAGTCATACTATTGTGCAATTTAGAGAAACTTGTTTTCTGAAATATTATAAATTTAGAAAAATTTTGCAAAAAAACAGAAAACACTGTAGGGACAACATATGATGAGTAAATTGTACTTCAGCAACTCACTGCTTTTTAGATACCACTGAATTATTTGCACTAATGGAGGAACATTGTTATACAAACCTATTTATATGTGATATACATTTTAGGATTCCTGTTCAGCTTATTTACTTTCTTACTTGTGTCTTACCTGGATTCTTATTAAAGTTAGTTCTCCCTTACTTGCTTGGAGGAGAAATCATTAGAAACATGCTGAGAACTAGGAGATAGCCACTTCAGGTTTAAATTTGCTATGAAGAAGCTACCAATAACCTACTTTCAGTCTAAATTAAGGTGGCCTGTAGTTTTACAACCCAAAGCATGATTGTGGGATGCTAATTTAGGGAACTATTCTGCAGAAACCATGACACAATCAGCTTGCTGGTCAACATTTAGAACCATACTTGGAAATTGTGCTCAGGTATGCAATTTGTAATTCACGGGTAGGAGTTGAATCTAGAGGTGGCTGAGAGTTCAGCCACAAAGGTGATAAAAGGATTGGGAAAGAACTATGAAGGAATTTAAAGAAACTGGGATTAGCTTGAAAAGAGAGGAAGATACAGAGCAATTTAATAGCAATCTTTATGTACATGGAGAAGCTTAGCAGAACATAGTGATCAGTGTTTTCCGCCTCACCTGAGGACAACACAAGAGGCTTAAACCGCAATATGCCGAATTTGGGATAGGCATAAGGAAGTATCTACTAACAAGCAAAATTGGAGTAGACTACTGAGAAATATGGTAGAATTTCCATCTCTGAGGATTGAAAATGTATATATTCTATTCCCTTTGAGTGTTTTAAGATGAATCTTGGGCCGGGCGCGGTGGCTCAAGCCTGTAATCCCAGCACTTTGGGAGGCCAAGACGGGCGGATCACGAGGTCAGGAGATCGAGACCATCCTGGCTAACACGGTGAAACCCCGTCTCTACTAAAAAATACAGAAAACTAGCCGGGCGAGGTGGCGGGCGCCTGTAGTCCCAGCTACTTGGGAGGCTGAGGCAGGAGAATGGCGTAAACCCGGGAGGCGGAGCTTGCAGTGAGCCGAGATTCGGCCACTGCACTCCAGCCTGGGCGACAGAGCAAAACTCCGTCTCAAAAAAAAAAAAAAAAAAAAAAAAAAGAAAAAGAAAAGATGAATCTTGCTGAAAGACGTTGGTCTGAACTTGATGGCTTCCTGGAAATCCATTCATTGTGTGACATTACTATGGTTTTTTTTTTTTTTTTTTTTTTTTTTGAGACGGAGTCTCACTCTATCGCCCAGGCTGGAGTGCAGTGGCCGGATCTCAGCTCACTGCAAGCTCTGCCTCCCGGGTTTATGCCATTCTCCTGCCTCAGCCTCCCGAGTAGCTGGGACTACAGGCGCCCGCCACCACGCCCAGCTAGTTTTTTGTATTTTTTTAGTAGAGACGGGGTTTCACGGTGTTAGCCAGGATGGTCTCGGACATTACTATTTTTAAAAGCTTCTTCATAGATGGCAGGGAGGAACAAGTACACCAATCAAGTCATAGGTAGTATGATGTGGAGAAAAGGGCTCCAGGCTGAGAGGCAAGGGAACTTGATTGCTGTCTCTGGTGTACTGCAATTAGTTGAGTGTTTTTATACTTGTCACTTAATTCCACTGTGCTTCAGTTTTCTAATCTATAAAATGAGGGAGCCAACCTAAATGGCTCAAAAAGGGGCCATTTCTTACTTTAAAAGTAAGAAAGCATAATATTCAGTAAATATAAGCTAAAAGCCTCTCCCGGGCCAGCCACTGAGCAAGACTTCTTCACATATTATCTTATAGAGCATCTCATCTGATACGGTTTGATTGTGTCCCCACTCAAATCTCATCTTGAATTGTAGCTCCTATAATTTCCATGTATTGTGGGAGGGACCTGGTGGGAGGTAATTGAATCATATGGGTGGGTCCCGTGCTGTGAGGGCAAATAAGCCTCACAAGATCTGATGGTTTTGTAAAGGAGAGTTGCCCTACATAAGCTCTCTTGCCTGGTGCTGTGTACGACGTAACTTTGCTCCTCCTTGCCTTCTGCCATGATTGTGTGGCTTCCCCAGCCATGTGGAACTGCAGGTCCATTAAACCTCTTTTTCTTTATAAATTACCTGGTCTTGGGTATGTCTTTATTAGCGCATGAGAACAGATGGATACATCCTCCAACCCATGTTACAGGTGAGCAAACTGAGAGCCAGAGAGACTAAGTGGCTTGCCAGTTTTACATAGCTAGTTTCAGTCCTGGATAGAACCCAAATCTCCTGACTCCCAGGCCAGGACTGATTTATTTTACTGAGCTAGGTCTTTGATAATCATCCTTTGATACAGTCTTTGAGAATCCATTCTAGTTTTTCTTTACTTCGTTTCTTTTTTTCTTCCAGAAATTTTTATTGTGCCCTACTAAATGATAGGCACTATGTTAGGTGCAGAATGGAACTCTGATGGACTCTTCCAGGATTTTAAATTCAAAACTCAAGTGTTTCAGTTAGTGAAGGAGGCTTCTGGATCTTTCCAGGCATGTAGATGTCTTTAAGGATGCAATCGGGCCTCTTTGTCACAAGTGTGTGGCCAGAGGTGGAGAAACAAGAGATTGAGATAAGTACCCTCCAAGGTTTGGGGTCACTTCTGGCTTTGACTAAGAAGGCAGAAGGGCAGTCTTGCCTTTCTTCAAATAGTCTCTTCCCTTTCTCTCCCTCCAGGTCCCAGATAAGGATGCTCAGCATGACTTAGACGAAACTTTTCCAGCTCCCAGAACTGCACCCCTGTCCTCTCCTTGGGGTCCAAGGCCAGACATTCAGTTTGAACACTGGGTTTAAATCCTACTCTCCCACATACCAGCTGTTGGCCTTAGATTAGTTACTTATGCATTCTGTAAAATGGCAGTAATACTGATACCTACCTCAGAGGGTTGTCATAGGAATGAAATGAAACAATTCCAGCAGAGCTGTGATTCTTACTAAAGAAGTAATAAGTGTTAGCACTCAATAAGTTTTAGCAATTTATATTAATATTTCCAATGTAGCAACAATACTTTCCTCCTCATCAATGGTCCCTTCAGCCCAGTTTTGAGACCAAACCCCTCCCAGGTCTTTTTAAATTGTGCTTTCTTCTTGAGGGTCCATCAACTGGGGTATATTTCTGTTTGGAGACAGTATACAGACACCTACATATTCAGGTTCTGTAGTCTGACCATCCTAAGCTCAAATCCCTGCTCTAATATATAATTGGAGGAAATCTTCCTGTAAGTATGATGGGCGTACCTATGTAAAGGCTTTGAACTACATGTGCTGGCCATTCGTGTATTTAATTCGGTTCCTTTAGAACTGTTTGGCAGAGCATATTATTATGCCATTAATTATTATTAGTGATAACAATGATAGTCATTATGTATTAAGGGCCTACTCTGTGCCAGCACTGTGCTAAATGTTTTGCATACATTATATCTAACTTTTACAATAGCCCTCTAAAGTAAGTCATTTCATCCCTCTTTTATACCTGAAAAAATTGAGACTAAGGAAGGTAAATAAATTGTCCAAGGTTACAAACTAGTAAGAGACAGAGCCAGAATTTAGATTGAAAATCAGGTTTCTGTAGCTCGAAAGCCCAAAGCCCATGATCACTATAACTCCTTCCTTACCATCTGAGATGGTAAGGACAAGATATCTTACCTCTAGGTTGGGAGCTAAAGATCATAATGGTTTCCTGGCCTTACTAGTATGATTAGCTTAGTGAAAATATGATTCACTTAGTGAAAATATTTATCAACTTAATGAAATTTTATTAGCTTAATGAAACTTTCGATTAGCTTAATGAAAATATTTTCTCTTGCTGGCAAAATAATTCATGTTCTGCTTAATCAATGTTGAATCATTATTCTTACTAGATTTATACAACCTATTTCACTGTCTTGCCTTTAACACAGTGTGAAAATTTGCTGAAAAATTGAGAGATGTCATTTTTAGAAACCAACATCTTTGATTTTTTTTTTAAAAGAACTTAGTTCTATTCATCATTTTGTGCCCATACCTAAAATAGCTCTTGGTGTGTAAGACATGCTTTATAAAATTTGTGTTGAATGACATGAATGAATGAGAGTTCAGTCTGGTTAAAAACAGCTTTATTTTAAAGCACTTGATACAGTGAAATGAGCTGTGGACACAAGTCAAATAATCTGTACTCTAGATTTAGCTTGGCACTGACCAGCTGTGTGACTTACGTCAAGTCACTACTTCTTGATGCACCTTCACATGCAATTTATCCTTTGCAAAATGATAGGATTTAATCTAAATGATTGCTAAGGTTCCTTCCAGGTCTCAGCTTTTGCATCTTCCTATAGACTGTGAACATGGGAATACAGTCTGATTTTCTCAGTGACTCATCTGGGACCCTAGAAGCTGGCAGATTTGGAAAGAAAACTTAATATTCTCTAAAACTGAATTTCTTAACTTACAGATTGCAAAAGTCTACTTTTTACCATGTGTAAAAAGGCAGTATTCATGAAACAGCTGATATTATCTTTTGCTGATGGGCAAAGTTAACAGGCACTTTTGAGACCTAGCTTCATATCTATGAAAATTTGTTAAGTTGAAAGTTCATTTGTAAACAAGCTTCTCTAGACAACTGAGAAGTGATTGTTCTATCTTCCATTGTATGTATTTTAATCTTTTGTGTTGACCTGTAGTCATCTCGCTGGTCAAGCTAACTTGTTTTTGATAGCCAAGAGCTGGAAAACCTGGTCACTATTGGCCTAATTGTATTCTTGGACCATCCACAGAACTCTTGGCAATTAGAATTTCTTATAGAACTCTTTCCTAGAGGGCTCTTTGTAGATAAGATGAGCAGCACGTTGGGTTTTAGAATAGTATGTGCTAAGAACCAGTGCAAGTAAAAGTGTGACATTATAGAAGATGCTTCTGGCTTACTCATCTTCATAATGAATCTTCAAATTCATTATGAATTTGCCATTGTCAATGTCTTATATGTTGTAGAATAAGAAAGAAATGACTCTTTGGAGTAGACATCTGCAATAAAATCTGGATTGATCCACTCACAGTCAGTTTCAGAGTAGGCAGTCTCCAGGGCGCTGGGAGTAACTAGACCCTGGTCTCCAGGCCTAGGTTCAGCTACATTCCCTACAAGGCCTTTGGCGTGTAGTGAACAGTGCTACCTGTTCAGTTGGTTAGTCACCCTGTTTCCAAACAAAGGGCATGGCCCTGAAAACTATAAACAACAGGACAAGATCCTGGCTCTAGTTTGGGATTTGTCATGTCTTTTTAGTTAGACAAGCCTCCAATTTAGGGGACAGGATCAGAGCTGTGTCATACATCTCTTATATCTTTATGCCCTCTCTAGCCCTCAAGACTGCCTCATCTCTTTGATTAGTTCCTGATGCCATCATGGCTAGGCCACCTTCCTCATTTCCTCCTAAAATTTTCACTTTAACTAGGTTGAAGCAACTCATATCATTTCTAGCATGTCACTGAATTGTACCCCTGCCCTTCAGAATCAGTTATACTTTTTCAAGTAGGTATCCAGCACTGAGAAGGCAAAGAGGAGACCAGGCCTGTAGCCAGTTGAGAGGTTACAAAAAGCATCAAATTGTAGGACAGTCTTATACAGGTGACTTTCTCATTCAGTGTAATGTGGATTGTATAAGTTGAGCCTTTTTGATTGAAAGCAATAGAAATTACCTTGGCTAACTGAAAGGAAAAAGGAGTAATTTTTGAAGGTATAGAGAGTGTGTCATAGAATTGAAGGAAAAGTAGAACAAACAGATTTCCAGAATAGGACAGCTGTGGGAGTACAGGAAACAGAAACTCCAGACATTTTCTGTTAAACATCTTTATTGTTTAATCATTCAGATTCCCAGCAGAGAATCTGACTGGCTTGGATTATAAGCCTACCTCTTAGCCAGGGAAGGCCCTGCACCTTAGATGACAGTCCTACCAGCCCTGCCCATAATAAAGGTCAGAGATGGTTACCCAAAGCCAAGCACTTTTGGTGTTCCTACCAAAAAAAGAGATATTCAAAGGCAACAGATGTCTACTACAAAATCTGTTCTATGGGATTTACAGTGAGGGAATAGATTCAGCCTTACAGCGAAAGAAATGGACTGCTATGCAGGGATTTCTGCTTCTTAGCAGTGGCCAAAAGGACCCTTATCCGGCTTAGGAGTTCTTGGCTGTGATTTTAGTCCTTTTGTCTCCCAAGTACTTTTAAAATGTAAATCAGTAACTAGCAAGAGGCATCTTTGGTCATTGTAGTTGCTTGGAGTAGAATAAATCTTAAAAATTCTTTGATGTGGGAAAAATTACTATCATCATTATCACACATGGAAGGTCAAAATTAGGGCCAGTCATTGGAGGTAAACTGTCAGAAGAACATCCCAGTTACTTTCTCACTTTTGAGTTGTGTAGATTGACAGGATTTGACCTCAAACAAATAGCAAGAGGGATATTTCTACTTCTATCCACTGAGGGATTTGTAGCAACGCCATATTGTGGATAGTATAATAACAAAGGGGATTTTAAAAGGAGGATGACACATTGATTTGGAATGTTTTCTCATCTGTATTTACTTATTCTTAAATATTTTCCTTCATGCTTTCTTTCTCAAGTGGATGACCAGCTGGTTGCCACCTTTTTCTTCTCTCTTTGCCTCTGTTCCTAATTTCTTTCTTATCCTTAACCACTCCACTTTCCTTCCTCCAATCTTATTTTCTCTCTAAATCTTTTCTCTAACCTTATTGAATCTCTCCCCTTCTTTTTGTTATCTGGTCATTTGATCTATAATTTCTATTCCTTTTCCTGAAATTCCCTCATTTTTCCTTTTCCCCTAAACCATCATTCTAGTCCTCCCCACACCCAAGCTTCTTATCTCTTTGCTGTTAATCTCCAATGTGTTTACTGACTTGTGTGCCAAAAGGCAAAATCCCCAGCCCCCTCCCAACCATGCCAGTGCATTGAAAAGCAGCAGCTGTCATTGCTCAACAAGTTCTTTGTGATCTACAAATCAATGGATAAGAATTCTCACAGTGAAAGTTTACATGTATATATTTGTATGTGTATATGAGACATATGACCATGTTTACTGAATGGAGAAGGACTTGGATCTTCTTTTCTAGTAGAGAAGAGAAGCAGAAAACTTTGCCTAACCCTATTTCTTTACTAAGTTAATGAAAATGTTATCCAGGGAAAATAAATGATGTTAATGAGAGAAACAGGGACAGGAGACCAATAAACAATCAGACATGAGAATATCTTGCTGAACTTATTGTTGATAGTAGACACAGGAATGTATTATAAATGCAGTGATGGAACAGAAAGCAGACCCAGGAAAGAAAGAGATGGTAATAAATGGCAGTAAAATCCAAGTGATTCCTATGCTCAAGTAAAAGAAAGAAGAAAGAGGGCAGTGTACACAAAGTAAAAGGGCAAGAAAATGGAAGTAGAGGCATAACTGGTAGAGATAATTAGTTGGAAAATATGAGAAGCCTTCCTGGCATCAGTAAAATATTACATTTTAAACAGCAAACAAAAGATAACAACAGTGTCTGTAGTACTTTTGGAATATAAATGTTAGATAATCCTAGAGTAGTGTCTTTAAAATAAGCAACTTCAGATATCAGGTCCCCAGTAAAGGGAATCGGAAGAATTTGAATAGATGAAATAAGGAGCAGTGGCAGGTGATACAAACCTTAAGCAGGAAAAGTGATTTTAAATGGTACTGGCAGGTTAACAACTGGCAAAAAGAAAAAAAAAGAAAGAAAGAAAAGAAAAGCAAGATGGTGCTCTATCCCCTGGGTGCTGGGAAACCAACCTGGCCTAAAAAAGGAGCAGACCCACCTAACTCTTTGCCAAGCACTGTGCTGGGTGCATGGCATACACTTTTAATTTAAGCCTCCCTGTACGTAAAAGTGAAGCCAAGGTCTGAGAATGATATCCATTGGGAGGAAAAAACAGGAAAATTTTCTGAGCCAGTTCCAAAGTCACAAGGCTCAGGGGGAATAACTTTGACTTTGTCAAGTCAGAGTGAACAGCCAGAAGCAGCAGACATAGGATATTGTAAGAGGTAAATCACCAGCTCGGTCTGGTCTGTCTTATTGCAAGGTCAGAGGACCATAGCAAGCCAGCCAAATGTTTTCAACCATGGAAATCCCCTAACTTTCCAACTGCTGTAGTCCCACAGCTCTGAGCTTTTACTCACAGGATGGCTCCCTTCCAGCTTTCAAATCTCTCCAAGTTGATTAATCATTTTCTTGTTCTGACTCATTCAGGCCTCTAGAAAAATAGCTGTAGGTACTGGAAGGGCTCTGTAGATCAAGGAGGTCAGATAAATTGGCTTGATGTTGGTCTATAGAGAAATCTAGAAGATACTGCCAAAAACTTTAAAGCACACTGTCTTCAGATGCTGGGATGTGGGCTATATCCACAGGCCATTGGCTCATTCATGTGTTTGAAGCAGAATATTTTTGTGTGCATTAGGAGACTTGGGCATGTTCATTTCTTAATGTAATGTTAGATATTGTAGGCTGGTTGTTTAGACATTAGAATTTCATTGTGACCACTTATTTTTATATCTATTTAGATGGAGTATGGGCCAGAATATAACCCCCTAACAAGAACAACAGTAAACACACAGATAGTGCTTATTATTAGTTAAGCATAGTACTGATATTTTTCCTAAGAGGCCACATTCACAGGACTGAAATGTCAGTTCTGGTCGTCTGAGCCAAGGGCATATTGTAATGCTCATTACATTATTTTGTCTGGCTAATATACCTTATCCTGAAGCTTATTTTAGAGGAAATGTTCATTTTTAGATTTCTGTTTATACATTTAGGTTATACTAGAAGGTCCATTCTCTTGCTTTGATAATAATTTAGTCTTCTGGTTTATTCATTCAGTTCATGAACATTCATTAAGTACCTGAGTATGCTGGTCATTGGAGATACAGTTGTAACTAAGGCATCACCCCAGACCTGAAGTTATATATTGTATTTTGTGCTTAGTGATTGGTGTAAGGAAAATACTTGAGAAAACACAGAAGCAGCAGCAAATATTTCTGCAAAGGAGAAGAGAAAATATTTGAGTTGAAACTTCAAGAATATATCAACATTTTCCAGTCTGACAAGGGTGGGAGGAGCCCCATCAATACAGGGAGCAGCATGTGGAAATGCAAAGAGGTGTGAAAGAGTGTAGTATATTCAGGCTGAAAAAGTACATGTTTTATGAGTTGTAGTAGAAAATGAGCCTAAATAGGTTAAGCTGAGGTAAGAGTGTGATGGGCCTTAGAGCATACTAAGGCATTATCCTGTAAGTAATAGAAGGGCTTATGGAGGTTTTAAAGAAAGAGAGTAACTGCATTTGATTTCTTTTTTCAGGAAGAGAATTCAGATGACAGTGTAGGGTGGAAAAAAGGGGTAACAAAGGAATCAGTGGGAAAGCTGCTGTATAGTCTGGAAGTGGTAGCAGCAAGAGGAGAGGTGAAGGGACAGATTTGAGATGCATATCAGAAGTCAAATGAGCAGACTACAGTGACTGGTTGGATACAGGGGTGGGTGGGTGTTTGAGTGGGACCTCCAGTTAGGAACTCGGATGTCTGAATGGGTCATGATGCCTTCAACAAGAAATTCAGAGGAAAAGCAGCCTTGGGGAATGATGAGGTCATTTTGTAACATGTTGAGTTTAAATTAAGGCACTAATGAGAAGAGACATTCAGGTGGAGAAGTCCAATGAACGACAATAGTATGGGTTAAGAAAGAAAGCTGAGAAGTACCTGAATTACAGTTATGCATCACTTAATGATGGGGATGTGTTCTGAGAAATGAGTTATTAGGTGATTTGAACATTATGCAAACATCATCGAGTGCACTTACACAAACCTAGGTGGTATAGCCTGCTATACATCTTGGCTGGATGGTACAGCCTCTTGTTCCTGGGCAGCAAACCTGTAAAGCATGTTATTGTACTGAATACTATAGGCAATTGGAACACAATGGCAAGTGTTTGTGTATCTAAACATAGAAATTAAACAGTAAAAATATGGTATAAGAGATCAAAAATGGTATACCTGTAAGGGTACTTACCATGAATGGAGCTTGCAGGACTGAAGGTTGTTCTGGGTGAGTCAGTGAGTGCACAGTAAGTAAATGTAAAGGCCTAGGACATTACTGTATACTACTGTAGATTTTGTAAACACTACACTTAGGCTACACTAAATTTATTTTACACATTTTCAACAATAAATTAAATGTAATTGCTGTAACTGTTTGACTTTATAAACTTTTAATTATTTTTAACTTTTTGACTCTTTTGTAGTAAAACTTAAATCAAGCACAAGAGAAAATGATATACAATCAAGAGGTAAATAGGAGATGTATGGGGCTGCTGCTGGTGTTACACAGAATACTGTTTTACAGTAAAGTATTTTTAATATGTAGAAAGAGTAACTGTAAAATAATGATAAAACTATAGCCGAGTAAAAACAAAACAGTAACACAGTCATTTATTATCATTATGAAGTGTTATGTGCTGTACATTATTGTATTTGCTGTGCTTTTATATGACTAACATTACCGTAGGTTTGTTTACACCAGCATTACCACAACCACGTGAGTAATATCTTGCACTATGTCATTAGGACAGCTACAGCGTCAGTATAGAGATTTTTCAGCTCCATTATATTGTTGACCACATAGCACATAACTGTACTTGAAGCCAAGACAGCCAGTTAGATCAAGCAGAAGAGGAGGGGGCCAAGGACAGTAGAGAGTGTATTCTGTTTTGTTTTTTTTTCCTCTAAGAGGCGAGGTCTTACCTGCATGTGTGTGTGTTCATTGTAGCACTGTTCACAATAGCAAAGACAAGGAATCAACCTAAATTGCTCATCAATGGTAGACTGGATAAAGAAAATGTGGTATATATACACCCTAGAATACTACACAACAATAAAAAGAGAATGAGATCATGTTCTTTGCAGCAACATGGATGGAACTGGAGGCCATTATCCTAAGTGAACTAACACATGGACAGAAAACCAAACCATATGTCCTTGTTTATAAGTGAGAGCTAAACATTGAGCTAAACATACAGACAAAAAGGAGGGAATAACAGACACCAGGACCTACTTGAGGGTAGAGGGAGGGAGAAGGGTGATGACAGAAAAACTTCCTATCAGATACTATGCTTATTACCTGAGTGGCAAAATAATCTGTGCACCAAACTCCCATGGCAGGCAATTTACCTATGTAACAAACTGGTATATGTACCCCTGAGCCTAAAATAAAAGTTTAAAAATTAATTAATTAAACAGATAAGAGATGGGGTCTTGCCCTGTTGCCCAGGCTGGAGTGTAGTGGCTATTTGCAGGTGCAGTTCCACTACTGATCAGCGTGGGAGTTTGACCTGCTGTGTTTTCAAATTGGGCCAGCTACTGTAATGTCACCATATTGATGTCAAATTTAGTGAGGATACCTGATCCGCATTGTGCTCTACAGCCCAGAACTCCTGGGCTCAAGCAATCCTCGTGCCTCAGCCTCTCTGGGAGCTGGGATTATAGGTGCCACCACCATGCCTGGTGAGAGTGTATTCTGTCCTGATTGTGTATCAAGGAATCTATTCATGTTATATGGAGAGAGTTTCAGGAGTTCACTAACAAGGTTTTACAACCATGTTTGTTGTTTTTATGGCAAAGCACACTTTGGATTCTGTTCTTCTACATATGACTAACAGACTTTTTTAATGAGGTTCGATGCCTCAATCAAAGGCTAGTAAGATACTGACCCCTTCTAGGCCATTATCTTTGTGTCTATTTGGGGAGGAGTTGGGGATTTGTTCTCTGAAACACAAGCATGTGCTGCTGCTCAGCTTTCCCTGGCTGACCTGGATTCCAAATGACTGCTGGCTCCTCTATATAGATTTGCAGACATCCACACAAAGGAGTGTCATTTGTATGCAGCCCCTTAACTAATTGTAACAAATGTGTTCCTTAAGTCTCTGAGAAAGCACACAAATTGATTCCCCAGCACTTGCCTATTTTTGAGGACACCTGTATGACCCTTCATCAAACCAGCTGACACACTCTGCCTGCCTTTATTCACCTGCTATTTCAATTATGTGAGCTGTGATGTATCTGCCTTAAAAATCTCTGTCCTGGGAAATTTCCTCAGAAGAGAATTATTGGAAAAAAATTTTTTGCTGTGGAGCCAACTCGGGGATTTAAATCTTTTCCAGCCTACAGAACACCTGGATTCAAGTGTCTATTCCCTCCGGACTCTGGAAGAATGAGTTGCATCTTGAATTGAGGATCATAAGCACATTGAGAAACTATGAGTTTATTTCTTCCTGCTGTTAACTGAAGCAGTGAAAAATAAACAAATCCAGATAGCCCAGAGCCAGTTTTAAGTATCACAAGATGGGGCCTAGCAGTGTACTAGAACTTAGGAGGCTTGGTTTCAAAATATTTGAAGTTTTATTGAAACATAATTCACATACCATCAAATTCACCTCTTTAAAATGTCCAATTGAGTATTTTTTGTGTATTCCCTGAGTTGTGTAACTATTGTCATTATCAAGTTTGCGAACCTTTTTACTCCCAAAAGATATCTTGTACCCATTAGCAGTCACTTTGCATTTCTTCTCCTTACTCCCCTTCCCAACCCTAGGCAAACACTGCTTTCTGTCTCTATGGATTTGAGATTTTTTTCTGCTTTTTAGCTATTATAAATAATGCTGCTATGAACATTTACATACAGAGTTTTGCATGGACATGTGTTTTCATTTCTTTTTTTTTTTTTTTTTTTTTTAATTTTTTGAAACAGAGTCATACTCTGTCGCCAGGCTGGAGTACAGTGGCACCATCTCAGCTCACTGCAACCTCTGCCTCCGGGGTTCAAATGATTCCCCTGCCTCAGCCTCCCAAGTAGCTGGGATTACAGGCATGCACCACCATGCCTGGCTGATTTTTTGTATTTTAGTAGAGATGAGTTTCACCATATTGGCCAAGATGGTCTCGATCTCCTGACCTTGAGATCCACCCACTTCGGCCTCCCAAAGTGCCTCGGCCTCCCAATCATTTAGCATATGAATATATCTATGAGTAGAATTGCTGGGTCATATGTTAACTCTGTTTTCTTAACATTTTGAGGAGCTGCCAAATCATTTTCTAAAGTGACCACACCAGGCCGGGCGCAGTGGCTCAAGCCTGTAATCCCAGCACTTTGGGAGGCCGAGACGGGCGGATCACGAGGTCAGGAGATCGAGACCATCCTGGCTAACACGGTGAAACCCCGTCTCTACTAAAAAAAAAATACAAAAAGCTAGCCGGGCATGGTGGCGGGCACCTGTAGTCCCAGCTACTAGGCTGAGGCCAGAGAGTGGCGTGGACCCGGGAGGCGGAGCTTGCCATGAGCTGAGATTCGGCCACTGCACTCCAGCCTGGGCGACAGAGTGAGACTCCGTCTCAAAAAACAAAACAAACAAACAAAAAAAAAACACAAAGTGACCACACCATTTTACATTCCCACTATCAATATATTGAGGGTTCTAGTTTCTCCACATCCTTGCCAACGCTTTTTATTGTCAGTCTTATAGACATCCTAGTAGTTGTAAAGTGGTATTTCATGGTGATTTTGATCAGAAACATTTTTCACAAAATAGAATTCCTTAGTTTTGTTTCATTTTGTTTTGTTGGTTTTTTTTGTTTGTTTTTGTTTTTTTAAGATGAGGTCTTGTTCTGTCGCCCCAGCTGGAATACAGTGGTACAATCATAGCTCACTACAGCCTTGAACTTCTGGGCTCAAGCAGTTCTCTCACCTCAGCCTCTCAAGTAGCTAGGACTACAGGTATGTATCACTGTGCCCAGCTAATTTTTAAAAAACTTTTTGTAGAGACGAAGATCTCACTACATTGCCCAGGCTGATCTCAAATTCCTGCCCTCAAGCAATCCCCCTGCTTTGGCCTCCCAAAATGCTGGGATTACAGACATGACCCACTGTGCCCAACTATATTTCTTGCTTTTTACAAGGAAAAGTTATTGATAGGTTATGCTAACCCTTACTCATCACTGTGACACTCAGCTGGGTCTCAACTCTTAAAACCAGACCATTTAATGTAATACAATGTATCCCTGGGTTGTGGTCTGTGGAGCACCTGCAATTAATTCCATCAATTTGGGGTTGATGTGATACTTGTTAACAATTCAGATTCCTGCATTCCACCAGGGATCAGAATATCTGGGGAGGGAGTGTGACCTTGGGCAAGATGCGTTGCTCCTCTTACCCTGTTTCTGGATCTACATCAGACAACTGGTCATGATGATATCTCTGTTCTTTTCAGCTGTGATGTTCTGTAGCAGTCTGGAACCACTATGAGAAAACACTAGTTCTACAGAAATCTTGGCACCTTAACAACAACAACAAAATGACAAATATTTATCAAGACAGTCACAGCATATAAGGCGCTATGCTGGTTACCAAGGTCGCATAGATAACTAAGCTGTGGCCCTTGTCCTTGTAGAAATACAGCCTCCTGGGGCCCAGAAAAGACACAACTGTTGTCTGAGGAAAATGCCTCTGCTCCCTCCTCACTTCCCTTCTGGGCACCTGGGGGGTGTAGGTGGACACCTGCCCTTCCTACAGCATTTCTCCTACTTATTCGCCCCTTCTCTGACTCCCTTTCTCAAGGTGTCACCAACACCACCACAGCCACACTTGCTGGCATTGAGTTTACCAAACACTGAGAAATCCTAAGTGTGTCAAGTCAGCCCAAGAACACTTAAACCCTGCTTTCTGCCTGACATGGAGGTCACAACTGCTTTCTCATCACACACTGATCCTCCAGAGAGAGAAGCAGTCCTCCTGCTCCAGCCTCAGCCTCTGCTTCCCAAAAAGCTGTCCTTCTCCACCATCTTTTTTTCTTCTTTTTTTAACTGTGCACCAGGACTCCACTCTAGTGCCTGACTTTGATATGTTTTCTTCAACTCACTGCTCTATTCTTTTGTTCATTGTTCTCTGTCTTCTTCCACTCACCTATCTCATCAGCCCAGCCTTGTGGTACTGCCCCAGTTCTGAGACCCTGGAGTTTCCTTTATAATCTCTACCAGCCAAAAGAACCATATGAGGCCTCTTTACCTAGCAGACTCTGATATAACTATCAGATGTTCCAACAATCTCATTTCAGATACTTTCCATTGTCCCTTTAAGTATACACTGCTGACAAGGGCCCTGGTTTTTAGCTGAGAAAATTTGGACAGTATAACTGTAATATAATATCTAAATTAAAAAGTGAAAGGTCTTAGGTTGGATGTGAAAGAACTACATTAGTCACATCGTTTTGAGCCACAACTGTACCTTATTTTTACACAGTCTATCCATCTAGAAGGCCACTGTCTGTCCATGAGAACAGCCACAAAGGCATCAGAGCCGAGAGACCTTCCCACTAAGTGTGACACTGACACTGTCCAGGAGCCACAGCCCCACTCTATCAGCAGCCGAGGTCTTTATAGGGTGCCTCTATTACCCTGGGTGTTATATCTACAATGATAAAGACTGCCTTAGATCTCTAGTTTTTTTTCATCTCAGAACAGACCTCATTGTGTCTATTTGGAGCCACAGCCCATGCCTGTTGTGTGTGTAATAAGTGTGATGACTTAGAACAGCGCCTTTCACCCCAGGAGCTGGAAACCTTTAACAGCCTCAACTCCACTTCCTTATACAGCCACTTAGGGAAGGACAGACAATAAACAGGAACTTCTGGGGATTGTCTGTTCAGGAAAAGCGGAGAGAAAAAGAAGATATACTTTTTACTTACCTAATATTTCATGAGCGGTGCCTTACCAGTCAATTGCCAGGCAGTTAAAGGTGATAAAGGATGATTATTTATCTAAGGAAAGAAAAGCCAGCTGAAGTTGCAGCTGGCTCAGGAACTTGCTTTTCATGGTGAATTGCTAGTAGAGTAAGATAAAGCGTCCAGAGTACAAAATGCCTCTTGTTTTCATGTGGCCTGACATTTGTTCATATCCCTGCCCTTGTTTATTTCTCAAAGAAACAGGTTCTATTCCTGTAGTCATCCCAGCTCACTCATAGGTAATGCCAGACTCAAGGACATTAAGCCAAGGAAATTTGCCTGATGTTTTTCTTCCTGAAGAAATATTGGACTGTTTTATATTTCTTCAAGTTATGTTATCAAAGAGAAAAATTATCTTACCCTTTTGTTGGGTAGGTAGGGAAGAAGCTGAGAAGGAAAAGGAAAGGAATTAGTATATACTTTGCCTCATGTACTAGGTTGGACACTTTATCTATATTATCTTATTAAGCTAAAATAAAACCAAATTAATGTGGCAAGTCTGCAAAGCAAAGCAATTCTAGTGAGCTTGCCATCTGTGCTTGTTTATCATTTGTTAGCCAGTAGCTGTTTGGGTGTTATCATAGCTTTCAGCCCAGATATACCGGGGCCTAGTCTTTGACTTTTTCTTGTCTTTCCCTTTAAAATGTGGTTCTGGCATGCGGAAAAACCTAAAGTGCATATTCTTTCCTATCGGAAGTTGCTATACATGGTTGGAACCTAGAATCTAAAAACTTCTCTTTCCTTTTTTCTCTTCTTTCTTCCTTTGTTATGAGAAAAACCTATTCTCTTTTTAAGTCGTCAATCAGGCGGACTTGGTGGCTCACGCCTGTAATCCGAGCACTTCAGGAGGTCGAGGTGGGCGGATCATGAGGTCAGGAGATCAAGACCATCCTGGCTAACATAGTGAAACACCATCTCTACTAAAAATACAGAAAATTAGCCAGGAACCTGTGGTCCCAGCTACTCGGGAGGCTGAGGCAGGAGAGTGGTGTGAACCCTGGAGGCGGAGCTTGCAGTGAGCCAAGATTGCCCACTGCACTCCAGCCTGGGCGACAGAGTGAGACTCCATCTCAAAATAAATAAATGAATAATAATAAATTGTCAATCATGGTGTCATGATAAAATATTTGGTTTCATCATTTTGGCTAAGTCTAATTAATATAGATTCCATTTAAATATACAGTTTTTTAGTTCTCAGATTTTATTTTTTTTAAATAGTTAAAAAGTAGTTTCTGCCCATCTCCCTGCCCTCTCCCTTCAAGCAGTCCAGCTCATGTATGTTTTTTCTACCATTCCCAAGACCATCAAATGATTCCCTTGCCCAGTCATGTCTCCCTTCATGAATTCTGGTACCACACTGAGTTTCCGTCCCACTCCCATCTCTTCTGAGCTGTGCGACCTTGGGCCTACACTGTCTCAGTTGCCCCATCTGAGGATACTTACTGGGTTGTTTTGAGGATTAAATGACACTACCCGGTCTCTAGACTTCCCCTGCTTATGTTGACCCTGTACACAGCTGCCAGATCAGTTTGCCTCAGCCTGGCTATACCTCAGCTCTGAAGCTTCTCTGGTTTCTGCCACCTGTGCCTTGCTATCTGAGCCCCTTCCAGGCCACTCCACACTACCCTTTCCAGACCTGGCTCTCACTAATCTTCAGTATAAACCCATGTATGTCCTCCAGCCAGCCTGGACTAGTACGATTTGTGTAAAGATGCATTTGCTTTCTTCACTTTAAACTTGATTCAGTCCATCCTGTTTGCCCAGAATGAATTCTTTTCTCATCACACTTCAAGGTACCCTCCCTAGCTGTCCTACCCAGGGAGTGGTTGGAGGTGACTGCCAACCTCTGAACCCCTAGATAGTCTATACGTGGACAGCATTTATCACAGATTGCCTGGATATAGAAGATACTAACACATCTTGTTTCCCTCTGCAGGTTGTAGGCCCCCTGAAGGTAGAAAGTCTAGTTTTTCTTACATATCAATGCATAATAAAAATTTGTTGAACAAATACATAATAAAGCTCCCTTTTTCACCTTTTCATCTCATTTTGAATTCAATGGTTTCCTCTAACGTTCAAACAGAGGAAGGTAGGGTATATAGCAATCAGGACTTTGCCTTACTTCATCAACATATACTTTTCAAGTACCTGCTAAGTATTCAAGACTGTGCTAATTGCTGGGGTTAAGAACAATATTATAGCTACAAATTACTGAGCCCTTCCTAGGTGCTAAACCATGCTAAATAAGTACTTTTCACACATTATCTCATTTAATATTCATGACAACCACATGAGGAAGATATTATTATTATTATCAGTATGTTATTATGTAAGCTCTAGGTCAGAGAAGTTAGTAACTTACTCAAGATCACCCACCTGCTTAGTGGTAGAGCCTCTTAATTATGGGATATGGTCTGCTCCTGGACATGATCTTGGGCGTGGAGGCCCTAGAAAGCTTAAGCTCACCCTAAAGGAGCTGATGCTAGAGGCTGTCTGCTGATCATACTCCCCATAAGAGGACAGCAAGTGCTTCCTTGAAGGAGGCTCTTGGTACCACATTTTAATATATACTGTACTACTAATAATACCATAAGTAGTGTGTGCATCATGTATTATTTATTACTGTTATTAAGATGTGCTCTCTGGAATTAATTTACATCTAAAACCTGGGACTATTTAGAACAGAAATTTTAAAGGAAATCAATACCTGTTGCCTTCAGATTACTCATTGCTTTGATTCACATATGATAATTAATTATTTTTTTCTTTTTTCTAGCTAGGGAAATATTTTCAAGATGATTAAATTTTTTAAACTTGCAAAGGTTAAAAAATAAAGCATTATTCATATTTTTCCCTATTGTAAACTTTTTTATATTATGCATACTTTTAGGCAGAAACAACTTTCTGCATGTTAATATTTCTAATAGTTTATCTTTTTGGTTAAGTCATCCAGCTTGTAAGAATTATTGAGTAGCATCACTATTAAATTGTCATGGTTGATGTTATTTTATATTTTCTGAGATCTAGACCTTGCTGATTTTTTTGATCCAGGCTTTCCCTTCCTTGGCAATTCAGTTTCCCTTTGTTCACTTATTTATAGCTCTGCTGTGGGCATGGTTTGGAGCCTTGGTTTTTATTGCTTCAATTGCTTGGTAGTAATTGACACACTGTACACATTCCAGGCCTCATGTTCCCTTTACATATGAACTTACACTACTTGATGACTCAAATAGACGATAATGAATCCCCTTTATTCTGGGATATCTTTGAGATTCTGGGTTACTGTGTTGGTCTGTTTCCTTTAAACATGGTTCTGACAGCGTTGCCCTACTGGAAACAACTGACCTTTCATTTCTGCTGGGATTTCATCATTATGGGTGCATCCCAATCTAATTATATGTTGATGTGTAATGAACAGAGGCTTCCTCTCATTTAATTTTCTGTTGACTTTATATTCCCTCTGTTTGGAAACCTCCAAGATTATAGTATCAATTTCAGTTTTGTTAAACTGATGTCTTTTTGTGATGACCTGCTTCCAGTGTATTACTTTTCTATTCAGTGATTCTGTCAACCAGTGTTATCTGTTAAAAAAAACAAACAAACAAAAACAACCACTGATATGCCAGTGGGCTCTATGCTGCCATCTGCCATCTAAAATGTTATAGAAACATCTATTTGTATTGTTATTGTTGCTGTGAATTAGTCCAATGGCCTATTTACTATATAAGATATATTTGACCTTAGGAGTGAAAAAAAAAAATCTTAACGGGAATCCTCACTGAAGTCTGATTTGGGTACAATAAGAATCCATCAAAAACATAGAAGCTGCATTTCCTAGGAAATCGAGGCTTTTTCCTGTATTTGGGAGTGGTGAAGGATACGCCCAAGAACTTGGAACAGATACAGCATTGGCAGACAAACAATAGATCTGTAGGGCAGGACTTCCTTTTTATTCTCCTGAGCTCTCTCTCCCATTGTTTCAGAGAAGATGGAGCAAACATCCAGACAGAAGCTGCTTCAGTATTGTCTTCTAGTGATAGGCTGCTTGTGTTCAGTGATTCCTCTGGCCCATAGTGTCTGCTGGACAGTTGGAGGCTTTTTGAAGCCATTGTATTGTTAGAAAATAATTAGACTGAATGAAACAGTGGATAGGGGTTAACAACAATTCTTTGTTGCAAGCAATTGGTAGTCTTGGCATTGGTATTGGTAACAAGGCCAATCTACTGGAAGGAATCGAAACAAAAGATGGAAAAGTTGTGGCCAGTTTATCTGATCCATCCAGCAAATCCACCCATGCATGGCCATTGTGTCCTGTGAGCTCTCTGGAAATGCCTTTGGTCACACTGCATTCCAAGCCCCTGGGTGGGTAATCTCTGGGTAGTCTTGTACATGGATTTGTTAGACTTTCCCATAACAAAAATGGCAAGACACAGGTGTTGTCTTGGCAATTAATCACATACTTCATAAAGAAAATAATGTCCTAACATTTGGGTAGATGAATGGCATGGTAGAAAAGGCCCATGATGTTTCTTTTGGAAGGAAGGTTAAAGAATGCCCTAACACTAACTAGCTCAGATGTGTTGATTGATACCAAGGTGAAAACATCTAGGCAAAACCATGATCTATGTTCTCATTGTCTCCTCCATCTCCTCCAGACCAGTTAGGCCCTGTCCTGGTCTAGTTTGTATTGTGATCTAGAGGGGGCCCAGCCATGGTGGGGTCCAACAAATTGGGGTGGGTAGTAGTTCAAATTTAGTAGTTCAAAGATAGTGGTTCTTATTGGAAAACTTTATAAGCTGAATGCCTATCTCCTCCTCACTAATTTGGGGAACTGGAGCTGCTGCTAAATTCTGAGTCAAATAGACTTGCAACTATGGTTGATCAGATTCATGATGTATTAGTAATACATGGAAGTGGTGCCTTATGTTGGGGACCTGGGTTCCTACTGGAAACCCGTCACTTAGATTTGTATAATATTGGTATGATCTGCTACTGTGTGATGCTTTGTTACATCCTCCTTTCAAGTCAGCTTTCCACCAGAGCTTCCCAAGAACAGAGAGGCCTGCCTCAAATATTTGGTTCAAATCATGCAACATAAGTTACCTTATATCTCTTTTCCTGTTGCTTATCTAAAAGGACAGAGACTCAGAGGCAGTTTAGAAGTGGAGGTGGGCATGTCTCCAAGGCGATTTATGACTTTAGACACATATCCCTAAAAGGCGAATTCCTGCTCTCACAAGTTGAATAGGGCTCTAATCCCACAATCTGATTTAGGCCAAGAATGACTTACATTTGAAATCCCAAACCAAGACTGTTCAAGATCCGTATTAAAGTCTGAGCAATGAAGTGGAGGTAGTGTTCACCTCCACATTATTCTGAGAACGAGCCTGACCCTCATGGATCTGTGTGTATGAGGAGTGGTGGTTGTCAGGAGCAGGGGAAGGTAGTGTGGGGAGTGAAGGAGGGGAGAGAGCAGTGTGCTTATTTTCAGTTTGTCAGCTGCTCTGGAAAATGGCCAAAATGAATGAGATACAGCAAGCCTTCAGGGCTGCTGTAAGCCAAGGAGAGACAAGGCCCCTCCTTTTAAAAAGCTCTGTGGAATTTAGACTTTAAGTTTTATATGTTATTTTGTTTAGGGTAAATGTGAAATCCCTAAACATTCCCCAGGAAATGTTAGCTCCCAGGAACACACAGTGGGCCCTAATTCCCTGGACAGAAGTACGTTTTGAGGGAGAAAAAAGAATTCAGCATCATTCCATGTAGCCTCCTGGCTCTGTTTGGCCAGCGGAGAAAGATTGATGAGAACCATGATTAGATCTGTCTCTGTGGCCTCCAGCAGATTATTGGAAAGACTTGAAAAAAAAAATCTTTTAGACAAAAGAGGGTAGAAGTTCCAATAGACAGGGGAAAGAAAAGGACTAAATCTTCCAGGCCAAAATATGCCAGGGTTTGTACAAACCAGGGAGATGGAGCAAAGCTGAGCACTTTATGAGAAGAGGCACTGGCATCAACCTAAAGGAGAGAGATTCTGGGACATTTAAGAAAAGGGGGCTTCCATATGGGAAGAAGGGCTTGTGAACCCAGTGTGGTTGTGAATTCTGTAACAGAAGTCACCAGCTGGGCTTTTTCTAGGCATGAGTTATCTTCTTTACTGGCAATCCTGTTCCAAGTTTAATCTCTCCACAGTGTGACTTTGGTCTCACGTTCACATCATGAAAACTCCAGGCTGTTTTTTGCTGTACTCCTGAGCAATGTTGACATTTCTAAGGAGAGAGGAAATCTGGATAAATAGAGTTCTTTTCTTGGCATTGTTAAAAATATTACTAAAAAGAGCAAAGGGTGTTCTCAGAGCTAAGTGGAAGTAAAGTCTTTCTTTGCAATTTTGAAAGGCCAGGTAGGTGGCTGGGTAAGCACTTTCTTGCAGCCTGTTTGCTTTAGCCCGCAGTGGTTTCTGAGCAGCTCTAAGTTCTGATAAAGGACACAAACACACCCATGCTACAGTGGCCATCTCACCTAATGCTGTCTTTTCTATCCTGTGACTGAAAATTTATATAACTTGTAGGACATTTTTGAAAATTACATTATAGCTAGTCTATCACTGATTTTGAATTTTCTTTAAATTTTGCTATCAAAAGCAGAACAACAACTTGTCATCATAGAACTGGAAGGCATGGTTATTTTGTTTACCTCTTACTTTTTGCCCATTCGGAAACTGAAATTGCTGAAAGTTACATTGCTAGTTAGTGCAGGAATGGAAATGAAAACTATTTCCTGATGCCTGGTTTATCACAATGGAAGACTCTGCCCACAAGAAGGAAAGTTCAGTTCAGATTCCCTGTAATTTTAAGAACTTTTGTGAATATACTAATTTTAGTAGAAACAGCTAATCAAGATGGCTTACCATTCTCAATGGGACATAATTTTAAGGAGAAACACTTGGAATAATCTAATTTTAAACTGTAATGCTATTTCTTGATTTGTCTATTTGGGGGATTTTTTTAATATATGTTGCATGACATACTTGCACATGTGCCTTTTTAATACTCCTTTTAACCCTGAAAGCACTTATTTAGGAATGATCACTAGCACTCCAGGACAAGTTAAATACAGAACGCCACATACATATAAATGGCAGCCAAAACTGCAAAAAGACAATAATATAGGAAAGGAAATGGTCTTCAGGGTGCTGCAGAGTGCTTTATAGTTACAAAATGCCTTCATGTATGTTTCTAATAGATCCTCAGGACAGTGTTGTAAAAGGAGGAAGAATGGGTGTAAGTGTACAGCTGTTTTCCAGAACACCAAATCGAAGCTCAGAGATACTGCACAACTCACCAGCACAGCGAGGAAGCTACTGAACTGGGACTCACACTCAGACTTTCACTGCAAGTCCATAGCTCATTTTATTACTTCACAATGCGTTAGTCGCAGAAGTAATAATACTTTAAAAAGCAATCCACATTTTTTTCTGTTTACTTTCTCCTCTCTTCTTCACAGCAGAAACTGTAGCTTTCCATATCCAATTCCAGTTTTTATTATTGTATTCATAGTAGTTACCTTACCTGCAGGGAATAGCCCTTTTAAATATCATTAAAATGGGGTTTTTGAGGTTATGTTCTTTTCTCCTTCACATCCGAAACTTCAGACCTCATGCTCTTTGGCCTTCCATTCAATTCAAATGAGAAGGGCCGTTGTAATTGTTGGCAATGCCTCCCCAGGCCACCACTGTAAATGAAGGATCTTCATGTTTGGAAAGAAAAAAAAAATGCAATTTAGTGAAATTCATGATTCTACTTTTACTCTTCTAACACAGCCTGTATTTTTTTCTAAATTTATTTGTTTGTTTTTACATGTAACACTAGGTGGCAGAATAACTACACCACAAAGCACAACATCCTTTGTTTCTCCTTCTCTGGGGAGTGGGGATCTGAATAGTGAGGCATAAAACCATCTGTGGCTACATGAGATTGGACCAACCAACATGGCCAATATTTTCTTGACAGGGAACTGGCTGCAGTGATTCTAAAACATATGCTTCCAAGATACTGTCTTTAAGATTTCCATCTTTCTTTTTTCCCCACCTCCCCTGGATTTCAATTTCTCTGCCTCGTTGCACTCTGCTAGCAGAGGGTGGACACAGCCTGCAGGCAGCTGCTTTGAAATGGCAGATTGGGATGGATGCGCCCATTGGTGCTGGCACCCTTGCCTTTGTGTGCCAGTGGGTCATGAAGGGTCTGGGGGTAAGGCATCTGAGTCCTTGCCCGAATGGCATCAGGCCCTCTGGCAGCGGGGCAGCAGTGGCTGGGCTGAGTCAGCTGGAAGATGCTGCCCTCACTAACTGAGGTTTACAGAACAGGTGTTTTTAAATAGCAGTCTGATCCTCGATCAGCTCTGTCACACCGGCTTGGAAATACTGCCGTGCAGTCGGTGGGGCATTGCCTCTCAGTTTCTCCCTAACAATTTGCTGGTGTCTGCTACCCTGGATGCCTCACATGCCACAGGACACACTAAGCTAAATAAAGCAGAGTAAGTTCTGTCTTCCATGTTATGAAGAGTATGAACTTGGGCTATGGAAATACTTCTTTGGATTTTTGCTGAAAAAGAAAAGAATAGCATTAAAACAAAACAATACTTACCAACTAGTAGTAATACTCTAAGTATACCCTACATTAAGAAACTCCAGTAAAAGCAAGTCTGAATGTATAAAATTGATCAAACAAAAAGATTTTATTTTAATTACAAAAGCATTCTTTATAACTGGAACCACAATCAGATTTCATTAAATAGTGAGCTTCTGATGTGAATTGTAAATGTTTTCATCGACAACAAAAAGTACTTAAATCTTGACTTTTCAGGAACCCACTTGTTATATAAAGCAAAAACCAACTGGACTATAGTTTTACACACATACTTACATCACACCCTCACCGCTTTCCAACTGGAAATCCTAGAGTAATTTTTAGTGTTTAGCTGGAGGTCCAGGTAGTGTCCTAATTTTGCACACACAGCCCTGGTGACATGAAAGGGCATTGTTGAAATGACCAAGGTGAGTCACGGTAATCAGGGCAATCCTGTAGGTTAGGGATATGGGGGTCTTGTTGATTTGTTTGCCTACTAGAGCTGCAATTCTTTCATAAACTACATGACTTTTGAAAATACCTCAAACAACATATATAAATCAGACCAAGGATATTAATCGCAGGCCACCGCCATAGTGAGGCTTTGAAGCCAAGAGAAGGTGGTGAGACCTTCTTGTTTATTAAGGAAGAAATGTCATAAAAATTCCAAAGCAGGACTCAGATTTCCAGGGGAGAGGGCCTCTTTATTGTTTCCTCTAATAGCTGCTTTGGCGCTTTAGTGAATAAATGTGTTGCACAAAGTAACCCTAGATGCATCTGAACTTTAGTCTGGCTTGGCTCTCACTTTTGTATTTAGCATCCATTCTGAATTATTTATTTATGATATTTTTGCTGTTGTTTGTCACTCCTTCTTCCTGTCTCCCTACCAGCCCCCCTCATTTGTCCTGTCTTTATTTTCACACTTCTCTAATTAATTGATATCTTCTGCTCTTAGCACTGCAGCAAATGTGACTGCATTTTTATGTGGATCTTCACTATGCAGACTATGCTTTTAAGTTTCTGGAATAGAATGATGGTAAAAATGAGTCACAGCTTGTTTCTATATTTGTTTCTGAGTCAAGAAGCTTACTTTTCTTACTATAATGCCTGCGATATCAAGCTATACAGTTTACTTTTAAGGGAAACAACCACAATTTCATGAATTCCTTTAAGTAGATGTTTTCAAATATTATAGAATTCTTTGGATTTGTGTTTCCAAAATGAACAACACAATGGTAGTGCTATTATTGTTTTCATCCTTAAGGAGAAAAAGCATATCCAAAATAGGTAAAATCTTCCCCTAAATTCCCTGGGAAGAGGCCTATGGGTGCTGATCCGGCCTGCTCACAGCCCCAGGACAACCGGCATTAATTCACTGAGGGCCTTATACCTACATATCAATGACTGCTCAAACCAGACACCTGAGGGTCTGGGGTCTAATAGAGGAAAATGGGAGAGTAGAGCTGAGGGTTATAGAACATTCCCAGGAAAGGAGAGAATATCAGAAAATGCAATGACTGCCCCAGTGCTGCAGCAGTGATGCAGCCAGGGGTTACCAGAAGTTCCAGCACCTCCACCCTCATGGACACAAGCTGTATATATAACCTTACCATGGTTTTCAGCATAAAAAAGCCAACTTATGTCCTTGAGTGTCAGTTTATTGAGCTCTTCAGTGCAGCCTCATAACTTTTATTAATTGGGAGGAAAATGCTTCCAGAGAAAGGAGAGATGCTGGACAAAACAACTTCGTCTTTGACTAGTTGTCAAGGCCCTGCTGTTTGGAGTCATTGACAAGTCCTTGATTCTTGTGTGACAGATCCAGGGGGGAAAAAAATAAGTGATTCATCTTCTTCTGCTGCACCTTTCAAGGAGGAATTAAAAAAAAAAAAAAAAGATTTTGTTTATGGACTTAACATCACTGGCAGCAGTGAGTGGGCTCTGACTCCTTGCAAGGTATAATTTACCATTGTGCTCCTCCCTCCTGAGTTTATGCACCTCCATGAGCCCCGGCCCATTAAAATTCCTTCTTAAAAGCAGGAGGTGAAAAGAGCCAAGCGTGTGTTTTTTTAGAGGGGAGTGTAGCTATACAAGGAAAGAGGTCCCAGTCCTTTTTCTGTTTTAAATGCTGGTAAACAACTTGAAACCTGTTAAAGCTTTTAAAGGAATGTGGAGGAGTTGTCCTTTTGACTCTAATGTTGGGGAAAACAAAATAAAGGAAATAATTTTCAGAAAAGAGACTTTCCCATGATGAGCTTTAGTCTGAAGCATCCTGCAGGTGTCACATCTGTTCCTCTAGGTGTGCAGATTGATTTCAGTTGCCTCCATGTCTGCTGGGTCCATCATCTTTGCTCTGCTAGGTCCAACATCTTTGCTCATTTCTCTACTGAACTTTTTCCAACTTTAGTGCTGTACTTTTCCAGCTCAGCCCTTGTCAAAGTATGAAATACCATTTGTTTGATGGTGAGACACAATAGTGTTGTTTAAAGATGACATGCTAATACAGTTATGTAAAAATTCTCCATTTTTTAATGTTACAGGAAAAACACCAGTGTCTGTTATGACTGAACGAAGTTATCACTCAGCCATGTTATCTCAGTCATGCACATCAAGATTGAGCTGTCTGCCATTTGGGGAAACCTTCATAACTTGTAAGGTGCAGGAAGGAACTAGTTTTAATTGAGATTTAAGAGGAATGTCTTTCACAGCCAATAGCCTTTCTTTTTGAGTCCCTTGTTTCTAAAGGGTCTTTTGCAACTTGTACAAAAGAGCAAGATCCCACATTCCTCTTTTAATCCTACAGCCTGTAGGAGTTGAGTATACCTATAACCAGGCAGCTAAACTTTGAAAACAAGGTGGTAAGGTTTAAAATTACATTTTAGCTGTGGAAATTTGAGCTTTAGAGAATGATTTGGTTCTGATTTTCTTGGAAATATTCTCAGTATAGAGACTCAAATGTGGGTCTTCCCTATTATTTATCCCAACCTCTTCAGAAATTATATGGAAGAGGGAGAAATAAGAGCAATCTAAAATCATGTAAATCTAGCTGGGATGTGTATTTTTGAATTGACATTTAAATATGGTCTAGCTTATATTCTGGAAATTCAATACCCTCCTCCAAGCCTTACTTTACTCCCTTCACCACCCTTCCGTCCATCACTCATACACACATGTCTTTTGCCAAACAATGGAGAAACGTACACAGTATTTTAATAGGGTCACACTTATATAAACTGTTTTGCAACTTGTTTCTTTTTGTATAACAACATTGCAGGAAAAAATACACTTTATTCTTTTTTAACAGCTGCCTATTAACTCATACTGAATATATACATACAAATCCATTTGTTATTGATGGATATTTAGTGGCATCTAATTTTTCACTATTCCAAGCAATGTTATAGTGTTATGTTCTTTTTTTCTATTAAAAAGAAATGTAGCCGGGTGCGGTGGATCACTCCTGTAATCCTAGCACTTTGGGAGGCCAAGGCGGGCAGATCATCTGAGGTCGGGAGTTCGAGACCAGCCTGACCCACATGGCGAAACCCTGTCTCTACTAAAAGTACAAAAAAATTAGCTGGGCATGGTGGTGTGTGCCTGTAATCTCAGCTACACAGGAAGCTGAGGCAGGAGAATCACTTGAACCTGGGCGGTGGAGGTTGCAGTGAGCTGAGATCGTGCCACTGCACTCTAGCCATTGTAAATTTGGTCAAATTCTCCTATTCCAAATGGCAGAAAAATATAAAGAAGAAAATAAAAATCACTTAGTCATAATTGTCTATCCAAAGATACCTTTATTACTGTAGTATATTTATTTCCAGATTTTTTCAGTGTGTTTATATATTAACAAAATTGATATCATGCTATCTGTCACATGTTTTCATTTAACATTATACTTTAGGTATTTTCTCACATCCTAAAACTTTCTTTTGGAAAAATTTTTCTGTATGTTGTGTTCTGTCTTTTGTGAATGTTTGTTTAATTTTGTTTTTTGTTCACTTTTCTGTTGGAATGTTAATGTGTATTTTTGTATTGGCTTATACAGTCAGACTATTAACCTTTTGTCTCATATTTGTTTCAGTTATTTTTCCCAGTTTCTCATTTCCTTTTTAATTTTGTTTATGGGATCATTTATATGCAAAAGTGTTAAATTTTTTATATAATCAAATATGTCCGCATTTTTCTTTATAATTTCTTTTAAGCAAAACACATTTCTTTAAAACACATAAAATGGTAGCTAATAAGTGATTTTGAAAAGTTTCCGTTATTATTACTACAACCTATAAATCTATGTTTATTTATGCTTTACAGTAACCCCCCTGTGGGGTAATGTTATCTCTATTTCACTGATAGGAAGTTGAGGCACAGAGAGTAATACAGATAGAAGTGACATAAATGAGATTCACACTCAGGGTTGTGGACAGTACTCTTACTCACTAAATATATTGCTATATATTTTACTGTTATAATTGGCCTCAAGTATTATCCTGCTCTGTCTTAACAATTACTAAAAACAAGAAAAATATGCATCATTTCTTCTAGTTTTTCAAATAGTTTTAAAATTAACTCTATTTTGTCTGGATCTTATCTTGATGTGTGGTGTGAGGTGAAGCTCATATTTAATTTTTCCATTTGTCAGTGTCCCCAGTATGTTGGTACTTCTTTAGGAACTTGGAAAGGACTTGCCTTCTCTAAGAAGCCTGTGTAATTAGTGCCACTTCATGTTACTTGTTTCTGCAATTATTTATTTCTTCAGAATTGTTGGTTTCTCAGCAGCTTTGATCTGAATGATTTTGTGGAATCTTATGTTGCTCCTAGATTAAAAGATTTATTTTTAAAAAAGAGGTACTATCTCTTCAAGTTGTTTTATTCTTTACATAAGAATAGGGTAGGAAGTTCTTATCCTAGCTAGCATCAGCCCCTCTCCCCCAACCATCCAAGTTCAGGAGATCCATGAACTTGGATAAGAAGAAAGCTACATCTCCATTTTCACTACCTTTAACCAAAATTGATTATTTCCTTCAATTTTGATTGTGGGCAAAAAACCACAGTAGTATTAACTTCCTGGGATTTCAAACCACAGATCAGACAGGTAATCTTGCATTTCAGTTGTTCCGTGTACCTTTAAATATTCTTTGTACGCATCACTACTTTGACAATATAATAGTTGATCCACCACTAGATTTTGCCATTAATGCATTAAGAAGCACATTCATTAATATTTCAAATATTCAAAGTTATTTTGGAAACTATATTTCTGTAAAATTGGTTTTCTTTGTAATCCTATATGTTTTATTTACTTAAAAGTGTATATATTGTATACACTTAGAAACATTTTTCTGAGAAGGGCTTATAGGTTTCACCAAATCGCCAAAGGGATCCATGATAAACACTGTGAAGAGTTCTTGTCTATTTGAATGCAAGGCATACCATTGGGCCTTATAAATTACCACTGGGTATTATGACTTATCAAGAGGCAATTTAGGAGGAGCTGGAAAATAGTCCAATATATTCCTCTCTAGTACTTTGATTCTTTCACTTCTGGAATAATTCTCTTTATAGTCCTAAAGAGAACTATGTATTCTCTTTTTCTCCATCTCCTTCACCTTTCATCCTCCCCTCTTCCCATTTTTCACATAGTATTTTCTTTCTTTCACGTGCTCCCTTTTTTTCTTTCTTTCTCATTCTCTTCTTCCTTGACTTTGCTCTTTTTCCCTTTTCATCCTCTTCCTTTTCCTCTCTCTCCACTAAAAACATTAATATCTACGGAGTTTGTGTTTCAACTATCTTCAGAAAACTTTTTCTCTTTCTGGTCTAAGAAAGAATTCAAAGACAGATAAACAAAAAGAGTTGATGGAAAGAGTTAATAATATCGACAAGAAGTTGAAAGCAAGATTTGTCAAAGATAAACGTAAGGTAATTACCTAGAAATAGTTAAGAATTGACCTTAGGCCGGGCGCGGTGGTGGCTCAAGCCTGTAATCCCAGCACTTTGGGAGGCCGAGACGGGCGGATCACGAGGTCAGGAGATCGAGACCATCCTGGCTAACACGGTGAAACCCCGTCTCTACTAAAAATACAAAAAAAATTAGCCAGGCGAGGTGGCGGGCGCCTGTGGTCCCAGCTACTCGGGAGGCTGAGGCAGGAGAATGGCGTGAACCCGGAAGGCGGAGCTTGCAGTGAGCTGAGATCCGGCCACTGCACTCCAGCCTGGGCGACAGAGCAAGACTCCGTCTCAAAAAAAAAAAAAAAAAAAAAAAAAAAGAATTGACCTTAGAGGTCACCTGCCTGGTGTGCTGGTCTGGCCCCTGGGAAAGCCCTTGTACCTTGGTTCTGGTCCCATCATTCCAAGTCCTACTTTCATAACTTAGTTACCTAATTCTTTTTATAAGACAATCATTCACACTAATTTTCAGAGTCCCACAAGGAGGGACTTGTTTTGAGACAATGAGACAATTAGACTGTATTGTTGAGTTACGGTCATTTCTTTGGGATTAGTTCGAAAGTATACATATTTACAGACAAAAGTTAGCACATAATTTTCTTTTTTTTTTTTTTTTTTTTTTGAGGCGAAGTCTTGCTCTGTCGTCCAGGCTGGAGTGCAGTGGCCGGATCTCAGCTCACTGCAAGCTCCGCCTCCCGGGTTCCCGCCATTCTCCTGCCTCAGCCTCCCAAGTAGCTGGGACTACAGGCGCCCGCCACCTCGCCCGGCTAGTTTTTTGTATTTTTAGTAGAGACGGGGTTTCACTGTGTTCGCCAGGATGGTCTCGATCTCCTGACCTTGTGATCCGCCCGTCTCGGCCTCCCAAAGTGCTGGGATTACAGGCTTGAGCCACCGCGCCCGGCCTAGCACATAATTTTCTCGCCTAAAGTGGAACTTTTGATACTGGTAATAAGTTAGTAGTTTCTCAACTGCCCATACCATGATCTCACCTATCTGCTGCAATGTAATAGTCATTGTTCATGGATGCCTGATTATACAATGTGTATTGCTACAGAGATTTTCCTTCTTAAAGTAATTTCTATGTCTGGGATGATGCCATTTTTCTACACTAAAAACATTAGCTCGTCTTACAGCTAATATAAGCTGAAAATTAGAGGTGCCTGGGGGAGGGAAATGAGGCAGATGGATTGTTTACATGAGTGCTATAGTTTCACTTTTTATGCACCAGTCACCTTGGAAGAATTAATGCCCTGTAAGTTTGCCAATCAGATTGCTCCAGGCATCTCTAAACATTCCATTTGGTTTATTAGAATAATAAATACTGTGCAAGAAAAAAGTTCATCTCGATCCAGGATATTATACTGTGGTCAGCAGGAGAAATATGTGCTGCACCTTACCTCTGACTAGATTTGGTCAGGTAACACAATGAGCTTGACAAGGGGATACAAATTTACCCTATTTGGGTGTTGAATCTGAGGACTAGTCACTGGAGTTATAGCCCTTAGAAATCTTTGTCACCTGTCCAGGGCTGGTGCTGGTGGCCCCTTCACTGGCCATTTCTGTCATGCACCTGACCATCTGATGTTTGCTGAGTGGTCTATTAAGAAAGGATTGAAGGATCTCTCTTCATCCTTCCAGGTGGATTTGGGTGTCTGTAGTCACCCAGAAAAGACTTACTGGAAAGTCCATTAAAGGTGTCATCTTCTTTGATGACGATGACTCTGAATTGATTTCAGTTGGGGAAGCTTCCATTTTATATCTGGCTTTTAGTCCTTCCATGATATGTCCCTTCTTGTCTCATTAGACTCATTCCAGTGGTTCACCAGGAACAGCTCTATTGCTCTCAGCGAAAGAGGCCTGAAGTCACACTGCTTGGTTGGTTGATGATGACACTCTAGTATTTTCTCTCAAACTGTTTTCCTCCTGTGTAAACTTTGCTTTTTCTCTGAGGCCTATCCTACGGTATTTCCAAGGCCCCAGGTTAAATCCCACCTCCTTCCTGAACCTTTCCTATTGTCGTACTCACTTCACTAATCTCTCTTGCCCCTAAACTTCTACAGATCTGACACCTGATACAAAAAGGAAAACTTTGACACAGGAAGCAATCAAATAGAATCAGATAAATACTAAAATCATAAACATAAAATCTGGATTTATTCATATAAGGGATATTAAAGTTAAAGAGATCATACATAAGTATATTTCAAGAGCAAAGCTCATATTTTAACATTTTATTGCTGGAGTGTAGGTTCCAGAAAAAAGGAATAAAATCTGTAATTTTAAAAAAGGCAATTACAAAATGTCCCCTGCACTAATCAAATTAATTGCAGCATTAAAACATGGATGGACTTTGAAAACATGCTGAGTGAGGTAAATCAGACATAGAAGGATAAATGTTGTATGATTCCACTTATATGGGTATCTAGAATAGGCAAATTCATAGATACAGAAAGTAGACTAGAGGTTTCCAGGAGCCTGGGGAAGGATGAATGGGGAGCTGTTTTTTAATGAGTACAGAATTTATGTCGGGAATAATAAAACATTTTGAGTAGATAATGGTAATAGTTATGTAATGTTATGAATTATTTTAATGTCACTGAATTATATACTCATAAATGGTTAAAATTATAAACATTATGCTATATATTTTACCATAATTAAAAAAGCAATGGAACAAAAAATTAAAAATTAATTGCAGCATTATTTGTAAAGGGAAAAAACTTCAGTGTCTAAAAATGGAAGAATTAAACTGTGACATGTATAGTATACTGTTTATGCTTAACTGATAATTTAAAATTAAATGATGATTTCATATATTAAGAATTTTTACATAATGTTAAGCAACTAAAAACAAAATATAAAATTATTAAAATGTGTATATATGGAGCAAGATGAGAAGGGAACATGAAGAAGTGAAAAGAGTTTTTGCTAAGATTGCAGGATTGAGAAATTCTTTAATTGAAAGATTTCTCTCTTAACAATATTATAAAACTCCAACGTTTACGATATAAATATGTTAGATTTTTTTTTTTTTTTTTTTTTTTTGAGACGGAGTCTCGCTCTGTCACCCAGGCTGGAGTGCTGTGGCCGGATCTCAGCTCACTGCAAGCTCCGCCTTCCGGGTTCACGCCATTCTCCTGTCTCAGCCTCCTGGGTAGCTGGGACTACAGGCGCCGCCACTGTCGCCCGGCTAGTTTTTTGTAGTTT
The DNA here is from genome assembly GCF_007565055.1 of Rhinopithecus roxellana. Taxonomy (NCBI): domain Eukaryota; kingdom Metazoa; phylum Chordata; class Mammalia; order Primates; family Cercopithecidae; genus Rhinopithecus; species Rhinopithecus roxellana. The sequence continues at coordinate 84,639,894 of NC_044553.1, read as the reverse complement.
TTAGTAGAGACGGGGTTTCACCGTGTTAGCCAGGATGGTCTCGATCTCCTAACCTCGTGATCCGCCCGTCTTGGCCTCCCAAAGTGCTGGGATTACAGGCTTGAGCCACCGCGCCCGGCCCAAATATGTTAGATTTTATAGTGTTGTTCTCTGATTGTTTTTGACATCTTAACTCAATTGTAAACTTTATAGAAGGGGAGTCCATGTCATTTATTTCTTCCGTAACCCATGCCTTTAAAATGGTAGAGAACCACAATAGATTATTAATGTTTTTAATTAATGGATAAATTTATTAGTTATGGAGAAAGTAAGTCAAACTGGAGCATAGGAACTGACATTTTTTGAACACTTACTAAGTGCCAGATGTTATGCTAGATGTTTAGTATAGTTTGTTCCATTTGAATATTCATAAAACCCCGAGAGAAACTTATTACTAATCACCTTCTAATGGTGAGGTATCTGAGATTCAGAAACATAAGTGAGCTTTGTGAGGTGATATGATTACTCAAATTTGAGACCGGGTGAATAATCCCAGTACTTTGGGAGGCCAAGGTGGGACGATGACTTGAGGTCAGGAGTTTGAGACCAGCCTGGGCAATATAGTAAGACCCTGTTGCCAAACAGTAAAACATTAGCTGGGCATGGTAGTATTCACCGATAGTCCCAGCTACTCAACAGGCTGAGGCAGGAAGATAACTTGAGCCTGGAAGGTCGAGGTTGTAGTGAGCTGTGATTGCACATGCCAGTGCACTCCAGCCTGGGAGACCCTGTCTGTACACACACACACACACGCACACAAACACACACACACAATTTGAAACCAAGTTTTTATTGTTTTTGGTTGATTTTTCTTATTCCAGAAACATATCTCTTTGACTAGTAATATGTTAGTGTAACCCTGGAACATTGAGATGGGCTTTGTATCTTAATAAAACTTAAAGATGCTGGGTTCACGACTAATAAAATGGTGTGTGTGTGTATGTGTAAGGTATCAAACAATGAACACTGCACCTTTTCCAACATACGCCACTCAAGGACTTCCCACAGACTGCCTGTTGTTTGGGGGCTGGTCATGACCATCCCCATGAGACAGTTTACTAGAGAGCATTATTCTTCCTGTGTCACACATTGGTATTAACTTAGACTTTTGAGGTCTTAAGGAATAAACACCCACTCAAGCCAGCTCAGATGACAAGATAGTTACTGCGAAGAAAGAAGAATCTTCTGAAAAATCAAGAGCAGGAGCCTTCCTGTGTAAAAATTCTGGAGCCTCCACTGCCAGTGGCCTAAGTAGTCATTTTTCAGACCAGAGTGACCTGTCCCCAGTCAAGATTAATTAGACTAGAATTAAGCAACTGAGTCAAGGGCAGAAACTAAGGGGAGAATTTGCCAGTGGCGAGTGGGCTTGAAAGAAGCTGCTCAGACGTATTTGTAAGACATGTCAGTGAATGAGGCTCTGCAAATTCCTGCTGCTGAAGTCCAGCCTTCAGTGCCAGCTTCCACAAAGCTCTGCCCTGTCATGGCTACTGTTCCTACACAAAATGCAAAGCAAAGGAGGATGATTTAAAAGCTCTCAGAGCACAAAGAGAGCACTCAGAAGTTTTTGCTAGGTTATCATGTGTAATTTAACAAGATGGCATTTATCTTTTTTTAGGGCCTGAAGAATTAGACAAGGTTAACTGTGTAAAGCCAGTGGTAATTTGCCACATGTGGTTATAAATGGCCATAATTTCATATGATCCCAAAGCAAGATAGATAGCAGATCAAGAGTCAGCACAGATCTGCAAGGTGAGCTCATAATGCTTTATTTCCCTCCCTAGCCCCTTTTCTAGTGCTTAGGTAGCAGGCACCAGTTAAGCATGGTGTCTTGCCCATGATACTGTGGACCAAGCAGCGATATGGCTATGGCTATATCACTAGTTTGCCTGAGAGTCATTTATTCCCTCATTATATATTTATTGAGCATCTACTCTGGGCCAGGTGTGTGTTAGGCATTGAGAAAGTGGTGAAAAAGACAGAGGTCCTGTCCTTAAAGAGCTTTCATTACAGTGGAAGAATTCAGATAATATACAAAATAACAAATATATAAGGTATTTTTGGGTAATGATATATTTGATCAGGGAAATTAAAGAAAGTGATAATGGGGGTGTGGAGACTGGCTGCTATAAAATGGGTGGTCATTGGAGGCCTCTATGAGGAGGACTTGCATTAGCTGAGACCTAAGTCAGTGAGAAACATCCCCATGGGTCTTGGCAAAGTGAGGAAAACATATTCAAATAGAAAGAAATAGCTGGTGCAAAGGCTCTGGGATAGGAGCAAGCTTAGAGTATCCTAGAACAAAAAGAGGGCCAGTGTGGCCGAGAGACCGTGTGTGTGTGTGTGTGTGTGTGTGTGTGTGTGTGTGTACGTACGTGGGGAGAGGGTAAGATAGCGGGGGTAGAGATAGTAGGGGAATAATGTCTTTGCCTTACAAGTTTCATGACTGACACCTCTATAACAAAGGAGATTAACAAGAGAAAAGCATAACACATTTATTTAACCAGTTTTACATGATGCAGGAGCCTTCAGAAATCAAGATCCAGACCCAAGGAAAGCTGTATTTTTATGGTTAGGTTTGATGAAGAATGGACAGTCATGCCGGGCGCAGTGGCTCACGCCTGTAATCCCAGCACTTTGGGAGGCCGAGGTGGGTGGATCACGAGGTCAGGAGATCGAGACCATCCTGGATGACAAGGTGAAACCGTGTCTGTACTAAAAATACAAAAAAAAATTAGCCAGGCATGGTGGCTGGCACCTGTAGTCCTAGCTACTCGGGAGGCTGAGACAGGAGAATCGCTTGAACCCAGAAGGCGGAGCTAGCAGTGAGCAGAGATGGTGCCACTGCACTCCAGCCTGGATGACAGAGCGAGACTCTGTCTCCAAAAAAAAAGAAAAAGAAAAAGAAAGAATGGACAGTCATGTAGACGTATAGTTGGACAAAAAGCGGGTATGACCTAATGATGATAAGCTGGGGAGATCTTAGCAAAGCCTGTTTGTTCAGATTCTTCTTGGCCTCTCTGTTTGACATTCCATCCCTCCGGGTATAGTACAAGACACCTGTCTCATGAGGGTCTTCAAGAGAGAAGATCAGAGAGACCTTTTTGCTTCTGCAGTTTTCAGCTTAATACTCAGTATGCCAAGGTTCCATATTTGGGGGTAGCATTTTCTGCACTCCATCATGCTGTAAGCTGATTTTCTCACATTTAGAGGAACATTCAACAGCTAACATAAACAATTACCTGATGCAATATTTGAAGATATACTTAGATAATAAGGTCTTAAAAAACAGTAAGTACATTAAGTACATTCACAACAATTGTTAGTCTTCCATTAGTGCTGTAATGCCTAATCTAACCTTTGTTTTATCTCAGACTTGGGCTAGAATGCTCCTTTTAATTCCTTCTGCATGATTTCATAGAATCATTTTTTTTCTTAAGGCCTCATATCCTTCAAAGACTTTAGGGCAATTGGTCACGAAGACCCTTGCCCCTCCTCAGGGTTGTGTGCTGTGGATGTTGCAGCTTAAGGAAGCATTTTGAAACTGGGCATCTTTCACAGCCTAGTGTAGAAGTTATTGGCCTGCAGTTTTTACCGGCTTTCTCTTTCAGAAATCTTTTGTTCCTGCCACAAGGCAAAAACAGGAAAAGAGATCTGTGTGAAAGAATGCTCTCCCTTTTCCTTTTGTGGTGATTGTGTATCTTAAGAGAAGGCCTCAAAGGTTCCCGGAGCTGTCTGTCTTTTCATGTAAATGGAGCCCTTAAGCCTATTTAGAAGTGTGCGAAAAGACTGTGGGAGTTGAGGTGAAAGATACAGAAGAGTAGCATCAGCGCCCCTTTAATGTATTCAAGTTCAACTATGCACTCTCTTTCTTGTATATAATTAAAAATACTGCAGAATTGTATTTTGCACTTGTACTTTTAATTATATGCTATGCATATTACTATATACCCATATACTGTGCAATGTTGCAACTACAAAACCATATATTTTGTATTGGGAGGTTTAAGGGATTTTCCAGGGTAATTTTGACCATGTAAAATTTGCCTTACATGCCAACTCTAGAATACAATCCCCATGTGAGATGTAACTCTGTGTATTAGGTATTTTGAAATCCCTGCTTATCCCAAAGTGAGCAGAACTGGGACTCATATTCACCCCTCGCCCCCAAACCAGTAAGAGGTATAGGGTTGTTACTGGATTTTGTGAGAAGAAAAGAGGTGAGGCAGAAGGAACTTGTGAGGTTTGACAGACGAGCAAGGAAAACTGCAGCAGGACACAGTAGGCCGGGGACTCCGGGTCAGGCAGGGAAGGGGGCTGAGAGAGAGTTCCTGGGTGAGACTGTTTGCACTAGTAAATGCAGGGCTCAAAGCCATGCTAGCCGTGGGGTTGGTGGAGTTTGTACATAGGAGTAACCCCTGCTGGATGGATAATAGCCCTTTATCCCTAGAGTCCCTTCACCTTGTGGGAACGTTTACTATGTATTGTTCCATGTGAATGTTGCAGCATGTGTGTATGTGTGTGTGTGTGCACACATGTGTATTTGTGATGTTGTAGACAGACTAGGAGGAAAGAGTAGCAGTGTGGAAAGAGGAGAAGGCATGAGTATTTAGCATCCAAGGTTTAAGAGCAAGGTCTGCCTTTTCTTGTTTTGTGGCTAGGGCAGTATCGTTAAATGGCTGAGGGGACCTGAGATACTGGCATGAGAGAGGGAAGGTCTCCCTTGTAGCCCCTGTCACCTGCTACCTTGGGAGACATTCCCTTCCCCTCTTCTCACCCACCCTACTACCCCAAGGCAGTTTGTTTAATCAGATGCAGAAAATGTTCTGATTTAGTAGTAAAGAAAGGCAAACAACACATCCCCATGCCCCACTTAAGGTTTTTACCAGGTGCAATTGAAATTTATATTCATGGATGTGGGATTTTCACTTGCCCCCTGACCCAGTTTGTTTAGGAGGTTAATAGAATTCTAAGTCACATCTCCCTGGGTTGGGATTCTCTCCACAACTCTTGGTAGTGATGGGGTTCAGGACACACTACCCCTCAATACCTAACCCGGCGTTTGTGAAAATTGCAGAAGCAGGAAGGTCATTTTCTTACTTGCCCCCTGTCCTTCTCTCCTGAAGCTAAGGAGTGTCCTTATCTCTGAAGACACGGGGACTCAGAGAGGAGTTTGAACAAATAGGCCTTCCTAAATTCCCTCTTGTTTATTGCCATTAGATTACACCCACTTTTTCCAATCATACTTCTCTACAACTATCCATCTCTTCATCAAACCTAAGCGTAAAAATACTTAAGTTTACTTGTTTCTTTGGATCTTGATTTCTGAAGCCTCCTGTGTCACATAACATTTATAAATAAATTTGTTATGCTTTTCTCTTGGTAATGTGGCTTTTGTTATAGAGGCTCAGTCATGGAAAAATAAATCTTTTCCTCTCCCACAGTAGCTGTTTGTCTTTTGAGCAAGTCTCTTAGCCTCAGTTTCCTCCTTTGCATCAGAGATGATACCTACCACACTGATGCTTTGTGAGGGCTGAAAGGAACAGGGTACCTGCAAGCATTTTCCTGCAACTTTTGCGGATGACATGTGAACAAACTGCAAACCAGCAAGAGAGTTTGAATACGAAAAATTCTAATGCTTAATACAATATTTTACTCAAGACTCTGTTACAAATGACAAAAACTCAATTCTAAGACATTTGTGTAAAAAGCAGAATTTCTTGTTTTATAGAAGCCAGGGAAGACCTGAGGAATGAAAAGGGAAATCCCCACATATAAGGGATGAGGCAGGTGAAGCCTCCCAGGACTGGCAGTCCCAGCGATGTTAGCAACATGTTGTCAACAAAAAATTAAACAAGGTCTCAGAACTTAAATCTGATTTCATAATAATATTCATTATCAATACTTAATTCTAATTTTACATTTTTAGATTTATGTAATTAACATTAGTTCCTTATACAGTAAAGTATATTTCATAATGCTTTTTTTTCTGACACTAGTTCTTGTTTGAACACACAAAGCTACACTTTTCTATAAGTAAAAATGAATATGTCAGACTTTCAATTTGGAAACTTGAGTCAGATCAGCAGTCTCTGGGAAGAGGAAAGTTGTAAGGCCTATGTTCTTTCATAATGGCCTAGCCCTTCCCCCTCATCTGACATTTTCTTGTGGAAAAAATCTGGTTTAAATAAGCACTAATGGCAACCTTGATCATCAGAAACTAGAATGCAGAAATCACAAACAATGTATAGTAGGTTAAAGGGATGCCAAAAAGCAATATGCAAAGAGGAGTCAACAGCAAATTTATTTTATATATAAATTTCACCATTTTGGTGCTTGTCTTACACTATTCTCTTCTGGGAACAACCAAGGCCCCCAAAACACAAAAGTGAGCTATCATCCCACTTTGCCAGACTCTTGAGATGGCTCTGTAAACATACCCTCTAACCTGTGGTCCTTCCTTCCCACTTCCTCAGAATTCACTGAAAACAACAGAGCTCTAGGATCTCCTATTGCTTCAAACAGGTGAGGATCATGTTTATTCAGGACTATGGCTTTTAAATTAGTAGGACTGTTGTGACTAGCTGGTACTCAGAGAGAGGGTTGTCATGTTGGTCAACATGCCTATCCCATTTGGGACTACTCTAAAGGAAACAGGAATGCCTAAAAAGTTCCTAGACTTCTAAGAATTCTGTGACTGGGCTTAGGGATGACTTATAGGCAGGAATGGAGCCAGACTCCTGACAGTATCCAAGGTTTATAGGCTTTGTGATAGAATTTACCAGAGTAGAAGAGAAAGTTTTCTGAGTAGCTAGTGTTTTGAATGGCCTGGGGTTTGTGACAAGATTTGGGGTAAGCCAGTCAGAGATGCTTTGGAGTATCCGGGACCTCATTTATTTTGGGGGAATGCCAGAAGTACAGAAGGTATCTCCTAAGGTATTTAGTTTTTTAGGGCTAGGAAAGGTAGTAAAGGTAAAATAGATACAAATTTGTTCCTGTGACTTTTATGGAGCCTTGAGATAGTTATAAGGAGTAGGAGATTGAGCAGGGATTATTTTAATCAGAGAAGAGATTGGTAGAAACTCGTTTAGGGGGATTAGAGAGTGCTGAATGAGATGCTAGAAGCTTCTAGGATCCAAGAAAAGTGGATGGCAGAGAGTGAGAGAGAGGGGTCAGCACTGTGTTTAATTTCCTTCTTTACCATTTCTCATCTGCCTTTCCTGGATATTACCTATTCCAAACTAAAGGGATATGCATGGAGGCTGCACTGGGTAGTAGAAAAACATGGAATATGGAACTGTACCTCTAAAATAGCATATAATACTTCCCACAGGGGTGAAATAAATGGTATAATCTAGGTCAAGTGGCTTAGGTAGAATACTGGTCAAGTGACCAGATGTCTTGGAATGAGTAGGATAATCTTAGGTTTTGACTCCCTGTCCTGTATCCAATTCACTTTACCATTAGGGTTTCCTATTACCTTGGTGTCTGGAGTGAATAGACCCTTAAGAACCTATGATAAACATTTATCGGTAGCTCAAACAGAATTCTTTTTTTTTTTTTTTTGAGAAGGAGTCTCGCTCTGTCACCCAGGCTGGAGTGCAGTGGCCAGATCTCAGCTCACTGCAAACTCCGCCTCCCGGGTTTACGCCATTCTCCTGCCTCAGCCTCCCGAGTAGCTGGGACTACAGGCGCCCGCCACCTCGCCCGGCTAGTTTTTTGTATTTTTTTAGTAGAGACGGGGTTTCACCGTGTTAGCCAGGATGGTCTCGATCTCCTGACCTCGTGATCCGCCCGCCTCGGCCTCCCAAAGTGCTGGGATTACAGGCTTGAGCCACCGCGCCCGGCCTCAAACAGAATTCTTAAACTGGATTCAGAGCTAGAATTATAACAGCAGAGTTACCATATGTTTCAGACAGTAATTTGGCCTTAGTAAAGTTTGGTCTCTTAAGATTTATTACTCATGGCCGAGACGGGCGGATCACGAGGTCAGGAGATCGAGACCATCCTGGCTAACACGGTGAAACCCCGTCTCTACTAAAAAATACAAAAAATTAGCCAGGCGTAGTGGTGGGCTCCTGTAGTCCCAGCTACTCGGGAGGCTGAGGCAGAAGAATGGCCTGAACCTGGGAGGCAGAGCTTGCAGTAAGCCGAGATCGCGCCACTGCACTCCAACCTGGGTGACAGAGCGAGACTCCGTCTCAAAAAAATTTATTACTCATTTATGGCTAAGTATATCACAAATAAATGTTAGGTCCCCTAGTGAGTATTCAGCAATCATTTCCTCGGGATCTAAGGCTTACCAGGTGCTATGCTCAAAATAAATGGGACATGGTTCTTGTTTTTAAGATGCTCCCAGACCAGTGGGGCAGACTGGTATAAAAATAACTAACTGTCAGCCGGGCATGATGGCTCACATCTGTAATCCTAGCACTTTGGGAGGCTGAGGCAGGTGGAACACTTGAGGTTAGGAGTTCAAGACCAGCCTGGCCAATATGGTAAAACCCCATTTCTACTAAAAATACAAAAATTAGCTGGGCGTGATGGCACGTACCTGTAATCCCAGCTACTCGGGAGGCTGAGGCAGGAGAATCACTTGAACCCAGGAGGCAGAGTTTGCAGTGAGCCAAGATCACATACCACTGCACTCCTGCCTGGGCAACAGAGTGAGAGTCTGTCTCAAAAAATAGAAAATAAAAATAACATAACTAACTGTATACTATAATAATATGATGAATGCTATTCTGTGGTATGAATCAAGTAGCACAGAGGAAGAAAACAGTTCACTCTAGTAGAAGGTTGGCATTTTGAGAGATAAATATAATTATGCTTATTTATAACATGAATTATAAATGTAGCAGCATTGGAAATGCACATTTAATAAGATGTAGCACTACTAAATTGGATTAAGTGCAAGCACTGAGTTTATAGATGGATGTTCCCAAAAAATTTGTTCTTTATTTGTATCCCTACCCCTGAGCAGTCCTTGCCTTGTGATTGGTGTTTGCACTGTTGGGGGTGGGCTTTAGATTCCTGTTTGGGCATCAGAAACTGTAGGGTTAGAAGAAGTAATGCCTTTTTCTCACCTATTGCAAGGTTCATTACTGAACCCTATAGCAAAGGCAGAGTAGTAACAAGCAAAAAGCCATAACAAATTTATTTAACAGAGTTTTATGTGACACTGGAGCCCTTAGAAATGACCCAAAGACCCAGGGAAAACTGTGTATTTTTATGGATAGTCATACAGAAGTATGACTGGAGGACCACAGAGTATGATCTAATGGTAATCAACTAGGGAGAACTTTGCAAGGCCTGTTTGTTCATATTCTCCTTAGCTTCCAAGTATAGGGTAGAACCCCTCTGGAATGAAGATCTTAAGGCCTACTTTTAGGGAAGGTAGGTCAGAAAATTATTTTATGGCCTGCTTCAGAGGGAAAGGCAAGAGAAGGTCAGAGAATGACCTTCCTGCTTCTGTGGTTTTCCAATGTCCTTTAGCTTAAAATGCTTGGTATGCCAGGGTGCCATATTTTGGGGTATCCTGTTCTGAGCCCCAACATTTCCCTGGAAGGATGATGGCTTTTTGATTTAAGCAAAGTTATCAGAGGGAATGAGGTACAAATGAATAGAGGACAGACTATGAGATCAAATTCTGACTCTATTACTTAAGAGCTTAGTGTCTTTTGACAAATTACATGTATTCTTGGTGACTCTGATATCTCTGTAAAATAGGGATGACAGTAGTACCAGCCTTACAAGGGCTGTGCCTCAAATGTGTAATAAATATGAAAACACTTTGTAAAGTGCTGTAAAAAGTATATAAATGTTATTGTTTTATCAAAAACATCAGCACACCAATTATTTATGTAGTTGTATACATTATGCAAAAAGTTACAGAGATGTAGGGCTCATCTTCTAAGAAAACAGAATCAGAATTCTGAATCAGCTCTAAAGTCGGAGACCAAACCTTGAGCTCTCTCTAGGTGCTGTTTCTCCTGAAAAGTTGACTTGTAAGTCTAACCTAGTGCATTGCCTCTGATGGCCTGGTGTTCTTCAGATAGGTAAAAAGCAACTTGAAAAGGGGAAGAGTATTGTGCTTTCCGCAAAGACAAGACTTTTTTTGCTCTTTGGAAATTCTTGCTCTTTTGGTTTTGAGCTCTGAAGGTGAACAATCCAGCTGATTCAAATCCCCAGAGTAGCCCTAATAATAGGAAAACCGTGACAACCACAGATATTAAAAACATACCTCAATTTGCACAACTGGGGTAAGACACATACATATGGTATTATATGAAAAAAATTCCTTTATGCAAATCTAGAAACATACTTTAATGTCATTACATTTAACATCAAAGAGATGATGTCAAAGAGAATATGTTTACTACTGGGAGATTCAAATGAAAGAATTAGTCTTCTAGAATTCTTTCAAATGAAAGAATTTGTGTGTAAGGTTTGATTGGTTATTTGGCAAACACTAATATTAATAAAAAGAACAGTACTTCTAGATGTGGACCGTTTTGTACAGGGATTATGCCAGAGCTCCCATAGTATGTATAGAGACCCTTGAAGGACAGTCTTCAAACCTGTAAGGGAACTTATTTAAAAAATATTTTGCTATGGGCCCATAATTCAATTTTATGTCTCTCTAGCTCACAATAGAGGATTATAATCTATTGGGCTGATATATCTGAGTTAACATGAGATTAATCATATCACTTTGTATATGAATATATAAAAATGTTAGTGGCTGCTGTTTTCACCATGCTCTGTCATAATTAAACAATTTATTTCATGCTGAAGCTCCCCTGTCCTGATTCTGGGATTGTCAGTTTTATGGTTCTCATTTTACACAGATAAAACTAAACTTTTCAGATGTCAAATAATGTGCTGCAGACTTCCATGCAGTTCTCAGCTGTAGTTATAAATCACTGTTGTTTTAAGTAAGTGACCTAAATGCCATTTTTATTAGAAATTGAGTGGATAGGAGAGACTAACATAAAGCCTCTGATGGAGTTCTAACATTTCTCCTCGAGCAGCAAGAAGAGAATTGCATTTCCTGCTGGCTAGAGAAGCCAGGTCAATTTTGTCCTACCATTCTAGGAGCTATCACCTCGGACACCTAACATATCCAGGTCCTGCTTATTTTTCTTGGATGAGCTATTAAAATGCATATATGTGTGCACATACACACATACATACACATCATGCAGTCATTTGCCTCTGTGTATACATATATATCACTGTGTAGATTGTACTTTTTCAGAAAAGACAACTGATCACCAGCACATCACTCTCACTTCCTCCCATGTACATTTTGTATCTTCCCCACAGGGAAGTGAAACTGATGGTGGGTTGGAAGAGATTGAATTTGCTGAAGTGGATTCTGCCAAGTGGCTGTTTGTGGATGACCTTTGTCTTATTGGGGGTAATAGTGGGAGTTACAGATTCCTCGCAAAATGTCTGTTCACATCTCTTCACAATTAGAATCATAAACTATGGACTTTCTGGATTTGTTCACCTGAGATAGTGATGAACTAGGAATCAAAAGATCTGGGTTTTAGCTCTATCTCTAAATATCTACATATATGTGAAGATAGCTCTGTGTACCACTGTGGATATTTTTCCTCTTTTGTCTTATCTTCTCCATGAGACTTTCAAATCCTCAAAGGCACAGAGCATCTTTAATTTACAAAGCATTCACTTTTTCATCTGTTTGTTCCTAGACTGCATTTAGTAGAGATGTAATAAGTACTTACTGACTGATAGAATGAGACCACATCCTGCCTTAGATGAACTGGAATTCTATTTGAAAGTGTTTCCAACTTGAAATATTCTGCTTTGGTGCCACTGCTACTGTTAAGATTCAACTATAGCAGCCACAGTGTGATCAGACACTTTCTCCTCTCAGGTGCCACCCTTGGCCACCCTGAGAAGATGGGCCCCCCTGCCAGCATGTCTTTGGGGCGCAGTGTTTCTGTCTCTGCTTCTCCCAACACTCAGTGGCCTGAAGAAGAAGAGCTTTGGTATATAATTTCTTCCCCCCCGCCCCCCGCCAACAGCCAAGAGGGATTGAACACTCATGAATATTTTAAGTGTGTTACAAAGAACACAAAAGCTGTGCCTTCGTAGGAGGATTAAATGTTGGTGTTTGACTCCTCACAATCAGCACATTTTAAAACATAAACCAGATCATGTCACTCTCCTGCTTCAGAGCCACCAGTGGTCTGTCACACTCTTGCAACCAAACCCAAGGCTGGGTGCCAGCCTCCAAGGCATTGCCCGGCTCAGCCCTGCCCACTGCTCTGACCACCTCTTGCAGTAACTCCAGCCATGCTGGTCTACTCTGGGTTCCCAGGGCATCCTAAGCATCTTTCTCTTTAGGACCTTTCTACTCATCTCCCCTGCCTGGGACTCTGCCCTGAACTCTGTGCTACCCCAGGATCATCACTCAGATCTCTGCCTGAATGTCCTGTCTCAGACAGGCCTCCCCTGACTGTCCTATCAGTATCTACACCCAATATTTTATTTCCTCACATCACTCATCATATCTGAAATTGTCTTCCTCATTTCCTGGTTTTCTTGTTTACTGTTGGACCCTGCCTAGGGAGTGTCACTCTACAAGGGCAGACAGAGATCATCTTAGTCCTGTTCTCTGTTGTTACCCAGAAACTGGAACAACGCCTGTTCCCTAGTGGTTGCTCAGTAAACATATGTGGACTCAATGAGGGATTGAATTGGAAGTTATTTACCTCTCTCCTGGCTTTTCCTTCCCTCTCTTCCTTTGTCTCTCTTTTGTGGAATCTATACCATGAAAAGGGCTATTGTCCAGTAGTGGAACACAGGCCTTGGATTGAGGTCCTGGTTGACCCACTTGATCTGAAGCTTCTGGTCATGCACAACTGCTAACTGGAAACAGCTGCTATAGAACCACCCTCTTTTTCCAAAGGGTCAACAAGGAAATAAAAAATAGAAATAAATTTTAGATAGTCATGTAATACTTTACTAATATAAACCCTAGGAATAACTTTGCATTAACTTTGCAAACTTAACTTCCATTAAACTCACTAAACAGTCCTGCTTTTTCAATTCTTTTACCTTGTTACATGCCCTGGGATCCAGCCCAATACAGGAGAAGCCCTATAGAATATATGTTGCTCTATCCTCAGATATGACCAATAAAATTTGTATGTGACCTGTAAGGAGAAGACGATTCACTGAAGGCCATTCATAGAGGAGGCAAAGCACCAAAATTCGGTGTCTAGCCTTAATTTTTCCTTATTAGAAAGTCTGCAATAGAGGGATATGTTTTCAGGATCTTTCCTAATAGAGGAGTTCTTTTTTTATTTGGATGAAGAGATTATTTCTGTAATTTCCCACAGTCTTAGGCTGAACTCTCCAAGTAATGAACTTTTACTCAGAATAGTCTAGGCTTTGTGTACCCGTGGAAAGTGTAATATAGCTTGTCTTGTTGGTTTTTCTGGAGATAGCACATTTGGGTCACGGGTTCAGCCAGTCTTTGGCTGTTATGCAGTGTAATTTTATGGGAATAGTTTTATAATGTGAACATCTGTAGACTGAGAGCTTGATGAAGACATCACCCAGATTGCCTGGGAAAGGCCACTGACTTTGGGAGCTAATTCTTGATGGGTAAAATATTTAGCGCGCTCTCTCTTGTTTATTTTTTCTTTGCCTAGACACAGCTACCAACCTTACCATTTCCATCTTTTATGGCAGATGAGCTGTGTGTGTATTTTTTTATCTCCTTGCAGCATGCATTTTTGCGAGTTAGGGGACAAAGCCCAGGCCCTTGGCTTTTTAACTTTTCTGCTTCCTTGATATTTGTACATGAGATAAGATGTTAAAGGGGCCAGGCACGGTGGCTCACGCCTGTAATCCCAGCACGTTGGGAGGCTGAGGCGGGTGGATCACAAGGTCAGGAGATCGAGACCATCCTGGCTAACACGGTGAAACCCTGTCTCTACTAAAAACACACAAAAAAGTAGCCAGGCACGGTGGTGGGTGCCTGTAGTCCCAGCTGCCTCTGGAGGCTGAGGCAGGAGAATGGCATGAACCCGGGAGGTGGAGCTTGCAGTGAGCCGAGATCGCGCCACTGCACTCCAGCCTGGGCAAAAGAGCAAGACTCCATCTCAAAAAAAAAAAAAAAAAAAAAGATATTAAAGGATTTCTCTTTACAGATTTCTGTTGAAGAGTTATAGAACTGACTGGATTTTCATATGTGTGCTGTCCTCCGCTTTGTTAACTCTATGTTCATATTTCTTTTTCCCATGAAGTCTCTGTCCCCCACTTTGTTTAAAATTGCAACCTATTCCCACACCTTAAGCTAAATCTCCCTTACCCCAGTTTGTTTTCCATAGTAATGATCACTTTCTAACATACTGTATCATTTGTCGTTTATTACATTTATTCTCTGCCTCTCACCACTAGAATGTAAACTACAGGGAAGGATTTCTATCTGTTTTATTCTCATTGTATCCCAAGTGCCTACAGCAGTGCTTGGTGCATAGGAAGGCTTTGATAAATATTTATTAAATGAACTCACTGACATCCCAGTGAAAAGACAGATACTGTAGTGTAGTGATGAAGAGCTTGGGGCTTTGGAGTAAAACGAGCCTGGGTTTGAATCCCAGCTTTGCTGCTTACCAGCTGTGTGTCTTTAGAAAGTGATTTAACCTCTCTGAGACTCATTTTTCTCATCTATAAAATGAATATTATAGCACCTTGAAAGTGTGTTGTGAAGATCAGAAAAAAAAAAAAAAAAGATAAATAGGCAATACAGCCTGGTAGGTAAGAAGCAAGGCTTGATAGTCCAATGGATATGGGTTCTGGGCTTTAGCTTCAAGTTATGGCTCTCCCATTACCTTATGCAATTTTTATAAGCCCTCTAAGCTCATTTTCTTTACCTGTCAAATGGATATAAAATACTGTGGCCTGCCTCACAGGAGAGTGGCCAGGATTAAAGGAGGTAATCTCTGCGTAGTGCTTTGCAGACTGATCAACTCATAGCAAGGGACTAATTGAAGATGACGATGATGATAATGTTTGAAAGGTGCTTAGCTTTATTGCTCACACATCATAGTAATTGCTCAATAAATGGTAGCCTTGATAAAAAATGAAGGACAACTTTATTAGAACTCTGGGAACCTCCTCTAAATTTGCCATTTTCTTTGTGTTCTCCTTTCTCCAGGGGGAAGTAAGGCAAATGCTTGAAGTTATCTTTGTGAGATACTTGTTTCAACTCGAAAATGAAACAGCAAGCAATTTTTATGTGCCACACTTTTTGCCCTGTCACCAACAGTTCTTTTATGATTTCAGAGCTTAATTTCTAATTTTTGGAAGCAGTTGCAAAGAGGCATTTCTTCACCAGGTGATCACTGCGGGGGCTTAATATAACGTGGGCATTTACTCAGCTGGTTTGGAGCTAATGGAATTGGCTGTAGTGGCTATAGTTAGGGGAGATTATAATGTCTCAAGGGTTTTATTGGCTTCCACTTCCTTCTGCAGACTTGCAGTAAAAGACAAGAGATGCCTCTTCCTGGCTCTACTTCTCATTTGCTCTGTGAGTCTGAGCAAGACACTTCACTGCTGCTGAGAACCACACCCACTAAGTGGATGACCCAGTTGTGAATCCTTGCTCCATCCTGCTGTATGACCCTGACCAAATTATTCAGTGTTACCACATATTATTTTCCACCTTTGTAAATAAATAAATGTATGTGACAAATAGAATGATCCTATACCATAGGGCTTTGTGAAGATTAAATGAGATACTACATGTAAAGAGCACTTTGGAAGTACTCAATAATACTTATTATTCTGTTTTCTTTATAAAAAAAAAATTGAAATGTTCTATTACCATGATATTTTAAGTTTATAAACACTTTCTATATTTTAAAAGTTCTAGAACTTCAGCTTCTGCCCATGATGTCCTGTGAGGTCCTGAAAGCACCTGTTGAAGAATATCTTTGCTCGAAAAGAGCCACTAATGACCACTCTGTCTTCCTAAAAGTGGTCAGACACAATTGTCTCTCAATTATTTAGTGTAATGTAGGGAAATAACCAAGATTAACTGGTGGTTATGATTTTGCTTAAGGCAACGTGATGAGGACACTAAGGTTAGGGCAACTCCTGAGCAGAAGGAGGCTGCTATCCAGAGTCAGGAAGTCTCCCAAGGTGGTTTTTGCCTGGTGATCAGCTTTTGGCCAAAGGCCTATTACTCTCAGGTGAACCTGGCCCTGTTCTTGGTCGCAAAGCTCCCGGACCAGGCTATAAAAACAGAATGCCAAATTATTGATCCTACAGTGCAAAATTAAGCTGTTCTGTGCACTGGGTAGGCTTACCTAAGTTCCCCTTTAAGGTAAATTCAATGACAAACCAAATTATTGGACAGTTGCTTGGTAAGTACATAATTGATTTGAGGGGAGTTAAGTGATTCAAATGTTTATGTTATCAGACCCTGTTAGCCTGCTGTTCTACCTCCACAGTGCAGATCTGTCTGTCAGGGTGGGCACACAGGGTCCCCTGGCAACCCTGGTTAGGTTTGGAACAAGCACTGCCATCATTTTTCTGTTTTTTTCTTAGAGATGGGCTCTCACTCTGTCATTCAGAGCTGGAGTATAGTGGTGCAATTATAGCTCACTGCAGCTTCAAACTCCTGGGCTCAAGCAATCCTCTCCCATCAATATCCTGAGTAGCTGGGATTATAGGTGTGAGCCTCTGTACCAGGCTATACTTTATATATAATTTTTTAGCTGACAGACTTCCTCCCCATATCCTGTTATGCATATTATTTTTTATTTTTATTTAAATTTTATTTTTCATCAGAGTAAAACATGTATATTGTTTTACAAATCTAGTAATAGTATAGATTTGTACTGAAAACCAGTTTCTTGCCCCAGTTTCCCACTGTCCTTTGCTTCTTATGCTTCGGAAGCAGCCACTTTCAAATCTCTTGTTGTTGATTCTACTAGTTACCCCCACATTTCTAACTGATATGCTTGAATTGCTGTTTCTTAATTTTTCTATTTTAGACATTATCTCATGTTTTCTATGGATGATGACCACAGGGTACTTATACCATTCTCTTTTTCAGTTTCACTCTTCCCTTTCTTTTTTCCAGCATGATTTTATCATAATATTCAGTTAATATTTACATTACTGTGACAATGTAAAGCATTCATGGCAGAGCTACAAAAAGTACCACGATTACATTTACTTTCTTCCTTCCTTTCTTGTTTGCATTTTAAAATTTCTCTCTGAAACACACATTTCTTTACCCACATCTCCTATCTTTAAATCGATAAGGGCATATGAAACCATAATGCCTTGCCTTCACCACACCTAACAAAATTAACAATTCTTTAATATCATCTAATACCCAGCCCATAATCAGATTTCCCTGATGGTCTCAAAGATATCCTTTTACAGTTGATTAGTTTAAATAACGACCTAAATAAGGTCCATAAATTACATTTGGTTGTTATATCCTTTTACTTTCTTTTATTCTGGAGTACTTCCCAGAATAAAATAATAAATGTCACAAATAATGTCACAAATAATTAATAATTAATGTCAGAAATAATTACTTCCTTACCCTCCTTTTATTTGTGACATTAATTATTTGGAGAAATTGGCTATCAAATGCCCTACATTCTAGATTTGGCTGATGGCTTCTTCACCATGTCCTTTTAACTTGTTCTTCTAGATTTTATATTTCCTATAAACTGGTGGTTGCTGCTAAGGTTTGATTAGATTAGGGTTTACAGGGTTTTGTTTTGTTTTTTTCTTTTTAGGCAACAAAAAAAAAAACACTCTATAGGTGGTGCTAGTACTTCCTATTTTATCATGTCACAAGGTAATAATGTCTGACTATATCACCTTTAATGGTGATTAAGTTGATCACTGGTTCGGGATAGTGACAGCCTGATCGTCCCACGACCAAGATTTTTGTCAACTTTTTACCTACTGGTTTTAACACCCATTGATGATCATTGCCTGGATCCACTGTTTAATGAGACACATATACTGTCCTTTCATTTTGCAGTTCTGTCCTGAGCCAGTGAGTGCTGGTTGTGTAGTTTAACTCCAGAAGGCCATCTTATTTTCCTCATTTCCAAGTCTGTGTTAGAGTCAGGGGGTTTCTCTGTGGCCCTCATGTGCTACCTAATAAATGACTAAATTTATATGAAAGTAACATTCTTATAGTTGTATTGATTAAAATTTTTATTTGAACCTCTAGTTGAACTTTGCTGTTGGCTTTGAAAACATAATGGAAAAGTAGAAAGCATTCTTGTCAGTCATGTTGAAAAGTAACTGGCAGAAAAAGTGGACTTAAAAAAAAAGTAGTGGAACAAATAAGGGGACTCTGCTTTGGTTTATAATGCCTCCTTTCTCTAGGCTAGGCAAATTTTGAAGTCCAGTGGGGTCTCTCCTGCCTGCTAGGGAATTGGCAAGAAGCTATCAGGATATGCATGGATGACACACAGTCACACAGTCATTTGAGGACTTTTTGGTTGCTGTTTTGTTTTAGTTTTTACCCCCTTAGAGAAGTCTTTCATAAAAAATTTTTCCTGGCCGGGCGCGGTGGCTCAAGCCTGTAATCCCAGCACTTTGGGAGGCCGAGACGGGTGGATCACGAGGTCAGGAGATCGAGACCATCCTGGATAACACGGTGAAACCTCGTCTCTACTAAAAATACAAAAACTAGCCGGACGAGGTGGTGGGCGCCTGTAGTCCCAGCTACTCAGGAGGCTGAGGCAGGAGAATGGCGTAAACCCAGGAGGCGGAGCTTACAGTGAGCTGAGATCAGGCCACTGCACTCCAGCCCGGGCGACAGAGCGAGACTCCGCCTCAAAAAAAAAAAAAAAAAAAAAAAAAAATTTTTCCTAAACCCTGTTGCCTGTGAATTAGGGCTTTTCCTTTCCTCTGTAATGGGGCCTGATACTCTTTGATGTGTTGTAGCAGAATTTAGCTTCTAAATACAGTTTGAAACTTAGCTCTCCACACACACACACACGCACACCCTTGAACTCTCAGCTGACATGTTATTTCTATTTTTTTCTCCTTACTGCAAGAACCTGTCCTGTAGGAACCAAGTTCAGTGGTAGGAGGAGATTATGTAGACATCTTGCCTCTACTTCCTGGAAAGTTGGGTCATGCAGACATGAGATGCAGGTAAACAGATGAGATACTGGAGAAGGAAGTCCTCTCCAGTATCTCCCAGTGGGAGCCTGTTTTCATCCTTTTCAAAGAGCTCCTTTTTTGAGACATATAAATCCCTGGTATAAATACCTGTGCTGTTATTATAGAAAGAGACAGATTGGTCACCTTGTTAATGACTTCCAGTATTCCGGAGTTCCTCCTCTGAAATACTCTGCAGATCCAAATTATTATAATATAGGGGCCTCTTCTGCCATTTAGAATGACCTTCCACATAACTCTCAATGTCCAAATTGGGCCCTTCTTTCAAGGCCCAGATCAAATGACTCCTTCCCTGAGTCTCCCAGTGAGAAGTCATACCTTCCCATCTCCTAGCTTCCCATTCATCCCTCTTTTCACGGGTTACTTGCTACCTTTCATGTTAGCTCATTTGCATACTCATTTTACTTCTTTTTTTTAACAGAAAAATATCAGTCTTTTCTTTGTTTTAACCATGATTTGTATTTAATAAGTATTTTAATAACATTTTTAATTTGAATAATTAAATTAATTACTTGAGTAATTTTGTTTTCTCAGATATTCAGCTTTTATTTCAACTATGCTTCCAATATCTACAGGGGAGTCTATCGGTCACATGTCGAGCCAGGTTTTCTATTTCAGAAGAGGAAGGAAAAGAATGTGTAGGGGAATTAGTATGGAACTGGAGTCAGAAGAACTAGATTCAAAACCCGTCTCCACCACTTCAGAGCCACTAGCAATTGGTATGTCAGCAGGGGCCATCCCTGACAAATACAAGCTCTGTAGCAGAAGTCATCTGTAAGACATATTTAAGACTTAGTTCATCAGAAAGAGGGAAGGGAAGAAAGGACTGTGTGGATTTATGAGTAGTGGTGGATGGTACAGGGATGAGGTCTTGGGCCCTCAAAGCCCTCCGAGGTTGTACTGGCTACTGGGAAAAGGATGTCCGGGAGCAGGTCCCACTTTTAGCTGTACTTGGAAAGATGAGTGTACAAAGCTTATGGAGTACTCAGGACAGAGAGAACATGGTGAGTGTTGGGGAAGGAAACCTTAAGTATAAACTTTACTCTTTAACCTCCTTGCAATCTCGCCCTGAACCTACATAGTCCCGGGTATGGGTTTCTCTCATTTCTTACTTCCATAGTCCTTTCTTGGGAGCTCTTTGGCTGAATTAATGAAAGGGATCACTACTCATAAACCATAACCATCACTTACAAGGAGCCTCACACTGGTAAGGGACAACAACCCTCAGAGACAGCATGGGTCCTAATGCTATCATTAATAGTCAAACCTATATAGAGAAATAAGAGAAGCCAAGATCCAGTTCCATGGGACATCACAATTCACAAGCAGCTCATCCTTATTTCGGAAAGCTGTTAAGACCTAGCTTTCTCATGGAGGTTATTCTTTTACTGTCAGTCTGCCTCTTTCTGGAAGGTGCCCTCCCCTTCAGGATCAAGGAGTGTAAAGACCATGAGATACAGAGTCAAACTTTGGTTTAGGCCCATTTGTATGCTGTAAACTTTAGGCAAGTCACTTTTTCTCTCTGATATGGAAAGAGATGTAATATATACCTTATTGATGTTGATAAAGATGTTCAGATGAAATTTTATATTCATATAAATGTGTGTATTATATATATGGCCCCTTCATTATTTTAAAGCAATATAAATAATTCTTATCTATTACCATAGTATTTTAAAGGCTACATCTTGCCACAGGTGAGAATCAGAGGTATGTTGTGTGGTTTTTTTTGTTTGTTTTTGAGACAGAGTCTCGCTCTGTCATCCAGGCTGAAGTGTAGTGGCATGATCTCAGCTCACTGCAACCTCTGCCTCCCAGATTCAAGCAATTCTCTCATGTGCCTCAGTCTACCAAATAGCTGGGACTGTAGGCGTGTGCCACCATGCCTGGCTAATTTTTGTATTTTTGGTAGAGACAGGGTTTTGCCATGTTGGCCAGGCTGGTCTTGAACTCCTGGCCTCAAGTGATCTGCCTGTCTCGGCCACCCAAAATGTTGGGATTACAGGCGTGAGCCACCACGACCAGCCAGAGGTGTTCTGTTGGCTCTTTTGCCTACCAGTGCCAGAAATTTCCTACACTTCTTGGCATCTTGCTTTTCTCTCCTGTGAAATAGGCAATACTAGTTGCCCTAGAGAAGAAACTTATCTAGAGAAAAAAATGTACAAGGTAGACACAGCTGGTGAGTTATCCTTATGCTATTTCCAGTACTACCAATTTCATTTCTTCCAGAATGATTTAGAATGCCACATAGTAGTTTTCCTGGTGCCATGCTTGAAATGGTGAATCTATTTGAAAGAAGTGATTTTGTAGTCACATTGATGTTGCTGCTTGCTGCAAGCCAGGCAAGTCACTTAATATCTTTATCCTTAAAAGAGGAATAATGTCACTTACCTCATGGGGTTATGATGAGGATGAAAGGAGGTCTGTAACTAAGGCACTGAACATGGTGTTTGATACTCACTGGGTACCCAGTAAATGTTAGTTTTCTTTGTCTAGACTATATAATGCTCTTCAGTTTTTCACCCTGATCAAATTGCATTTGTTAAAAATTCCAAGTAAGACATGGCACTGGGTACTTTAAATAAAGGGGTGCTAAGGGAAGGTCAGCCTGCGGTAGAGGGCTGAAAAAGCCAGTTACATTTGTTTGTTTTCTTTTGTAATAAACAACAGTGGCTTCTCATCTCCTTTCCCTGGTCCTAAGCCTGCTGAGTCACTGTTCCAGCCCTTGGGCCACATGATCTCAGGCTGTGTCTATGGTATACAGCAAAACCCACAAGAAACCAGCACTAATAAATGGCAGGTCATTTTGAGGGATTTTTGTTTGCGTTCCTGTGCTTGCTCTCCTGGTGAGATAGGAAACCTTTAATAAGACTTTTCCTAAATGATGTTGCATGTGAAATGCAGATTTTTTTTCTCTGTTCTCCTAACAAATGACCATTTCATAAGGTTTCTTTTCATTTTTTCTTCTTTCCTGCTTCTCGGTACATTCCACAAAGAGCTTATTCCTCTGCTGGTTACTGATTGATGGTTCTACTCTGTATGCCCTTTAATTTTGCAATAAACCAACAAGGAGTCGAGACCACAAACTTAAAGAGAATTGACTTATTTGACTGGATTCACTGGAGCCAACAGGCAGATTTAGTCATTTCAGTGTGTTCCTGGGGAGGGCAGGAGGAGTCCGTGAGAAGGAACACCGTGTTGTCAGTAACCAGACATAAAAAAGCTTGCTTGTCCTCTCATTCCAAAGCATGTCGGCATCTGTTCTCAGCAGTGATCCCTTTCCAGGCCTTGATGGAAGCAGGACAGCTTCTACGAGATTTGCTCAGAACTCCAGGATTCTGAATTCAGTGGGACTTTAGGTATGTAGGATTGGTAGTCCGTGTTTCCAGGTTCTGTGTCCCTTTTTATAAAGGGATCATGGTATACCTTGAAGGACTGCAGGAACAGCCATAAATCCTCCTCAGTTACCAGTCGTTAAACAGCCTGGGCTCTTGTCCAGATGACTTCAAAGATCAAAGACAAACCCCTGGCCCTACCACCTCTATCCTAGCTGTGTCTTTAACATAAGGCCAGGGCCTCTATCAGGTTATAGAGGCACTAATATATCTCATGAGCTGGTTCCCAAATATATTAAGAATTAATTATTTTTTTCTTATTTAGCACTACCATTGTACAGAGTAACCCATCTGAAAAATAAATACAAATATCATTTCAAATAGGAAAAACAAGAAAATATTTCTTAAACTAAAGACCTTTAGTTTTAGAGGTATGCGTTTGAAAACACAGATACTATTATCATTTATATTTAAGACCGGTTCCAGACCCATGCTGCTTTCTGTGTGTTGCAGTGAAACCAAGAAGACAAATGCCCCAATGGAATTTTTCCCACCTGTGAAGAACTATTCCAGATCCCAGTGTTGTTTGTGGCTCTTCCTCATTTAACCAGCTAACTGCCTGCTCTTATTCTGTTCTTATGTGACAACCAATCTTCTGAAACTCTCGTCATCACATTTCAGCAGAAGTGAAAATATTAGCAGAGTGGTTGGTGGCCAAGACAGAAATAGAACCCAGGAGTCTGTGTCCTTTCCCTTGCCGTACCTACTGGAGCATGGTTCCTCCCACCTGAAGACTCAGTGTTTCCAACTCTAACAAACAGAATTCTAACAGTTGACTGGTTTCTTCTTGCTACTGAAAATTTGTTTTATACTTAAACATTTTGTACAGTTTTTTCTTTATGAATGATTTTGCATTAAACAAATGGGACTTCGTTAATCTGATATCAGTGAATGCCTTATTCTGAGGAAATTAATCCACAAATATCCATGGGACCATGAGTTTTCATACTGAGAACTTTTTTATGTGATAGAAGCAGTATAGACTAGAGAGCCAGGCAGACTTGGTCTGAGTCTGGCTTTCCCATGTGCCGGCTATTTGATCTCAGAAAATGCCTCAACTTCTCGAACCTCAGTTTCCTCATTTACAACCAGGATGATAATGTTTACCTCACTGTGTTGTGAGGATGAAATAAGCCAACGTATCTCAAGCAATTGGTGGGGGTCTGACACATAGGAAATGCTTAGTGAACGTGAGTTTCCTCCCTTCCTCCTTCACCCCTTTAGAACGGGGTCAGAGATGTAGAAACACATAAAATCTCATGAAATGTGCACCAGAGAGAGAGAAGGATAACACAAATGACATAAAAAGTCTTGTACTAAGTTACTTGGTATTGATTCTAAAGTCAGAGTATTATCTAGGGCAAGGTGGCTCACACCTGTAAACCCAGCACTTTGGGAGGCCAAAGCAGGAGGATCACTTGACCTTTGGAGTTTGAGACCAGCCTAGGCAACATAGGGAAACTCTGTCTCTACAAAAAATAAAACATTAGCCAGATGTGGTGGTGCATGCCTGTGTTCCCGGCTCCTCTTGAGTCTGAGGTGGGAGGAACGCTTGAGGTCAGGAGTTCAAGGCTGCAGTGAGCCGTGATTTCACTACTGCACTTTAGTCTGGATGGCAGAGCTAGAGCCTGTCTCAAAAATAAATAAATAAGAAAAAGAAATAAAGTGTGAGTATTAAGAAGTGAGAGAAAAGTTAGGGCTAGAATAGTTAGCAGAGGTTTCATGGAAGAGGTGGGATTTGAACTGGCCCCTCAAAGATGGAAACTTACAGAGTAAAGGAGGCTATTTCAAATGGGCATTTGGGGTGGGTAAAGCATGAGAAATAGAGAAATTAGAATGAGAATGTTGTAAGCTTTGGGTTTCCTATGGAAAGAATTGAACTCAATAGAATTATAAGTAAAAGGATAATATTAATATTTGTTAGGCACCTATTAGGTATTAGGCACTGTCTTAAGTGCTATTTATTTATTTATTTATTTGAGATGGAGTCTCGCTCTGTCACCCAGGCTGGAGTGCGGTGGCGCCGAGATTTCACACCATTCTCCCACCTCAGCCTCCGAGTAGCTGGGACTACAGGTGCCCACCACTACGCCTGGCTAATTTTTTTGTATTTTTAGTAGAGACAGGGTTTCACCGTGTTAGCCAGGATGGTCTTGACCTCGTGATCTGCCCGTCTCGGCCTCCCAAAGTGCTGGAATTACAGGCTTGAGCCACCGCGCCTGGCCTGTCTTAAGTGCTTTATATGCTAACTCATTTATCCTTAAATAGATAGGATTGCTATGCCAATTACACAGTTGAAGAAAGTGAGGCACAGAGAGATAAAATAATCTACCTGAGTAGGTGTGAAGTAAATAATCTACAACTAGTAGGTGGTGGAGCTGAGATGGAAGCCCAGGGGATCTGACTCCAGAGCCCACCCTCCTAACCCAGGACAGCTGCTTCCGTCACTTCCCACCTCCCCTCACTCTGCATTGAGGATCAGCTAAGACCATTCTGTGAACATACCCTGAAAAGTATAAAGTACTATATATGTGTGAAATGACATGGTTGTTCTTATTAATGATGTCACATGAGAGGCGACAAATAGCTACCTGAAACTAAGGGAGAAAAACTACAGTCCAGCACCCACATGTAGTTGTACTGGACAGGTTTAGCCAATGCGCAGCATATATGCCTCACCATCCTCTCTAGCGACTCTGAGTCCTGAAAGCCTCACATTTCCTATTTGGACAGTGTTCCAGGAGGCCATTTCCAAACCAGTATCAGAGACTAAAAACCTGTTTGGCATCTGGAAGTAGGGCTTGTGCCTCAAGTGTGATCTGCCTTTGGCCAGGACATCCTTTTTTTTTTTTTTTTTGAGGTGGAGTTTTGCTCTTGTTGCCTAGGCTGGAGTACAGTGGCGTGATCTTAGCTCACTGTAACCTCCACCTCCTGGGTTCAAGTGATTCTCCTGCCTCAGCCTCCTGAGTAGCTGGGATTACAGGCACCCACCACCACGCCTAATTTTTTGTATTTTTAGTAGAGACAGGGTTTCACCATATTGACCAGGCTGGTCTTGAACTCCTAACCTCTGGTGATCCACCCACCTCGGCTTCCCAAAGTGCTGAGATTACAGGCGTGAGCCTCTGTGCCCAGCCTCAGGACATCCTTTTTAACGGGCTTGTACCACATGATTGGGAGTTTGAATGTTAGTAACCATGATGGAAGATCACTCCAAGGGCATCACCATGGGAGGAAGCCTGCCCCTACTTACCATGTAAATATTTAGCCATTTCAATGTATTTGTTCTGGGCCTGTTCTTCTTATGTGTCTCTCCTGTGTTGACTCTGTTTAATTGTAGGTTATTATTGTGTGTCTATATTCATGTCATTTCGTTAAGTATAGACACAGACAGCATTGCTTCAGCTGCCCCCACCCCTCCTTTTAAAAATAACACCTTACACAATATCTCTTCCTTGAGGACATCAAATAAATAACTTTTGTTCAAGAGCATATCTGATGAGGTGGCTGACTTGGAAATTTGTTCCTAAGCAGACCTTGTGACCTCTGTTTGAACACATAGTGAGTGGCCTTTGCTCCCATTTTATGCTACAGATTCACTCTGGAGATAGAATTGGTTGCACCTCTCCAGGCACTGACTTTGGAGAACCCTTGGTGGTTAGGATGTCATTTGTGCTGGCAGCACAGAAATATAAACAGTAAGCCCAGAGTTGCTCACCCTCCACTGGAGGTTTCTCAGAGGCTGGGTGGCACCCAAGGCTCCTCTGCTTCAACTCTGCTCTACTGTAAGCCACTGGAAGTGTAACTGAGGCTGAAGGGTATCAATGTTGGTATTTATCAGGTTGGACATCCCCAAATGCCATATTTTCATACCTCCAAGGAGCAATTGACTCAACAGAACTGTTTTCTTGGTCTCAAATGAGTCTAAGAAGGGGAAATCACTTAATACCAGCCGTCTGTGAGGGACTGATCACAAAGCTGTGTCTTTCTAATCCTCCTTGCAAATCAAAGGGAGGGGAATCCCCAGAGCCCAGGAGTACACATGAATAGAAAGCACCACAAGTAATAAAAACACCGAAAAAGGTCAGCAGAAACTCGGGGGGCTGCTGGAAATTCACCTCCTCTGCCTTTCTATGGGACTCAGTGGGCAGTGATCAGGTAGCAGACAAGGATACCCAGCTAGACGCCAAAACAACTTGGCCACAGGATATGTACAGTGCAGCAGAAGGCTGGTAGGATAGTTTCTTCCACATCCATGTGAACCTCAGAGTCATCTGACCACTGGCCTTGTTCTCTTCCAGGTTCTAGCTGGCCAGAGACTTTTTCGGCCTCATGCTAACTGCAAAATCGCACACAGTTGGCAAATACACCATTGGAAGCCGCTGTGGCTGCACTGTCACAGTTCACCAATTGTGCGTGTTATTTCCTGCAGTGGGCCCAAGATCACTCACAGGATGCTGCCGGGGTTGGGCTAAAGGTGGAAACAGCATACTAGCTTGCTGTTTGTGGCCTCTTTACAACTGCCGGCCCCATCTGAGATCCGGAACCAACACGTGCTAACCTCAGCCCACTGGGGCCAGTGGAGCAGCCGGCAGTGGAACCAGAGCTCTCCACACCTATGTCTATGGCACGGTAGCTGCCGGCCCACAGTTTCCACTGCATGCCCTTGCATATACACCCCAGGAGAAGTAGGCCAAAGAGAAAGCTGCCTTAGGGAGCCACATGGTTATCTTGTGTGTTTACTTTTGCCAAATGACAGACACAATTCTACTTCAATGCATTTTTTCTGAACTCAGTGGTCAAAAGTAGAACGGAAGCACTTCTTGCGCCAGCCCCCTCTGTGATTGAGTGTGTGCTTGTGCAAAGCTGAGGAGATTTTTTTCACCTCCTCCTTCTGCGTTCCCTCAGACTGAGCCACTCTCTTCCTTAGGGGCTCCCCTACTAGGCAGAGTGTTTCTCTAGCTTTGCCTATGGATTTCACAGTGAAATCTACAGAAGAGAGTCTTCCTCAAGGCTGATAATAAGAGGTATGAATTTACTAAGATTGAAAGTATTCTCACCATGAGCACAAATTATTTCAAGTTGCTCCTTCATCCCTTTTTCCATCCCCTTTTCCTCGGCCACTGCCAATTGGTTCTGTGTAGAGTGGGTTTCTTAAGGTTGAAGATAAGCAATGCAAAGGTGGAATTTTGAGTACAGCACTCATCCTAATGTGAGTGAAATATATGAAACATTTATTCTAAGCAGACTGCTACATTAACAGTTGTAATACATTCATTCTCTGCATATCTTTTGTGGACTCAACACTTTTAGGTACAGACAGGTGAGGAGAATTTCCCAGAATTGCACAGCAGGTTAGTGACAGAGCCAGAAATAAAAGGCTGCCTGACTCCCACACCCATGTTTTCTTCAAGCCAAATTGAAGTTTGGCCTCTTCTCTACAAATATTTCACAAGAAAAGTTCCCCACAGCCTTTCAGATTTTCCCAGAAAACAACTGTTGTGCAGTCCTTCAAGATGGAAGTGACAGGCCGGAATATTGAAACCTTCTCCGTTTTTACTCTAGAACTGACAGTTGATATTTTCTGAGCTGAAGCTAAGATAAAAGTTTGTTTTTGTTTTTGTTTTTGTTTTTAATCATGGAATGATTTTTGATTTTCCAGAGCATGGCAAAACTAAGCCACAAATAGTAAAACCAGATTTGTTTTTGTGACGCTCAAACTCTGTAACAAATATTGGGTATCTCTTTACAAAGCTGGAAGTGGACAGGAAGGGTTTGGGATGGGGAGAGGCATGCGTCTGGGAGCGTGGCCTTTCTAGACCTACCCTGTTCTCACTCTCTTCCTTCTGCCTCTTGCCCTCATTGCTTTCTTTATTCTCTTTCTTCCTTTTGTCTCCTTCTCACCTCCAGCTCCTACCACAGCAGACAGGTTGGGGCAGACACCGTCATGGTTGGGGAGCAGGAAGACAGCATGGGGAAAACCACTCCAGGCCTTTCTCTCAAACCTTGGTGATGAAAGGACTCAATGGACCTGAACAATTTCTCACAGGAAAGTTCCAGTCTTTGTCTCCTTAAAAGCAAGGCATTCAGTAACCCTTAACAGAGCCAGGATTAAAACTTGAATTTCTGACTTATCCCAAGCCTCTGTTTGGATAGAAAGGCTAGGTCACTGTCATGTATGGCAATTAGAATCACTTCATACAAAAGTAACATTCTTAAAGCAGTGCCTTAAGCAGAGACCATTTTTAGTACAAAAAGGAAAAAAAGATTAACTATGCCTTCAGAGCTGATGAAAGGCAGAGCCTCGTCACTTTGAAAGCATTGGATTTAGTGCCAGGCGGGTTGGTGAGTAGACTCAGCACCCACATTCTCTTCTTGCGTCTCTCTCTCTCTCTCTCTCTCTGGCCACCCAGATTATCCAGGGGCTGCTGTTTACTTGAGAGCTAAAAGTGTCAGTACGGACTATCACTGGACCTCGCCATCCTGGCCCAGTTAAAGTGCTTTTGAAACTTCCTGATGTGTGTTAGATTGTGGCAGGTTTCTGCCAGGGAGTGGGCGGGAGGAGGAAGCAGGTGTTTTTATGGGCTAGAAATGCCCCTGAGATGCCTGAGGTTGCTTCGTGAATCCTCTAGCCCAGCCTACCCCTTCAACTCTGTTGCACAGAAACATGAGTTCCATGAAAAGTTTTAGTTTCAAAACTTCCCATGGGTGTCGGAAATGATAACCACATGTTATCAAGGGCCACTGAAAACCACCAAAAATTTGTCAGAATTCATATAAGATTTCCTCACATACTTGACTTTCATAGAAGCGGAAGCCATTGACCTACTTGATTTATGGTATTTATTAGCAGAGTCTGAAAAGACTTTTATCACAAGATTGATCTTGTTACAGTATAGCATCTTGACCATCTTTCAGTGAATTTCTGGATATTAGATTTCTTTGCTTACTACTTTTATAGGTGGAATTCTCTAGACCATGACATTAAGGCCTGGAGAAGTCACCTGTCAGTAGGTCTGAACTGAGAGTTTCTCTCTCTTCTCCTGTGTCCCATGTTGCCTTAGGAAGGAGAGCAGGCAGGAAAGCCTGCATGCCCTCGTTTGATCTGTACTATTGGTCTTAGACAGGTGACTCCAGTTCACTTGGTGGAAAATGGGGATTATAAAATTTGCCTCTCAGCTGCCCCCACAGAAAGCTCAGTGATGTCATTTGTCAGATTCTTGGGTCCTTAAAAAAATCTGACTTTTAAATATTAAGTAATTATTTTGCTGATCATGAATATCTCTTATGCTGACCAAACAGGACCAGATATCACATTCTAACCTATTCTGTCCCTGGCTGACCACAAACTCCCTCTTCTTTGTCCCCCACCAAAAGTCAGGTAAAATGAGCTGTTTCCATCAAAGGCTGTGCCTTCAGGCCTGGCCATTTCCCACTCAGGTCTCCAGAGCTATCCAATTTTCTCTCCACCTATGCATTCTAGTAGTCATGGAAGGCTCCAGTATACAAAATGGCTACTCATGGAGCCCCCTCCCCTTCCACCCCACCAAAGATATTTCTAACATTCAATGTAGAGTAGGTTAGAATTGATATATACATTGGCCCTTAAAGGCCAGGAACATTAAGCTTGAGCAGAGGGTAGGTGTGTAGCCTGGGTATAGTCTAGTCATAGCCCAGCTGAAGAAAGATGAGTCAGCTGAAGGAAGAGGGTCTGCACTGGGCACATAGATTGGCA
Source organism: Rhinopithecus roxellana (assembly GCF_007565055.1). NCBI lineage: Eukaryota > Metazoa > Chordata > Mammalia > Primates > Cercopithecidae > Rhinopithecus > Rhinopithecus roxellana. The sequence continues at coordinate 84,609,513 of NC_044553.1, read as the reverse complement.
GAAAGTTGGGCTCAGTTGGCCTAGTCCCCTGACTGATGACCAGCTCATTCTGCTTATTCTCTCTTAACCCAAGGTATTTGCTGCCTTAAGCTACTTTTTAAATACTTAGTGGAAATAAGTCATGTATTTTTGTTAGTGTGTGTGTTGGTTGGGTTTTCCTGGCCAGGAGCCTCTGCCTTCTGACCAAAATGACATGGATTTCCCAGCCTTCTGCCTTACCAGTTCATCCCATCTTTAACTGGTTCCTCTCTACCTCTTTTCTCTAGCTTATACACCCTGCTGGCTGTGAAAGGAAGACCTACTGGGTGGTTTATGAATCTATACTCTGTATTTCTTTTTTAAAGATCTTAATTTTTCTCTTAATCTGAGTGTAGATATTTGACTGGAGTACACAAAAGGGTTGAGTATGATGCATTTAGAGAAACTATGTAATACAAAGGAAAACTGGGCACCTGGGGGCATGGCTTTTGAAGGGAGAAATCTCTCCCCATTTTTCCTTGTGGGAAAGCATTAAAAATGGGACTCAAGGTCTATGTGACACTATATGAGGGGCCATTTCCTATACAGGTGCACCTCTGTAAGCAACCTACAGTCAAGAGGGCAATGTGAAGAAGCTTGGGAGTAAGCATTCTCTCATATAAAGCTGAATTGAGACAGAAGTTACTTTTTATAGGGTTTCTTCTTCCTTCTAGTAGGTGGATGATATTCTTCTTCCTCAAGAGAAGCTGATTAAGTTGGATTCTGTCTATTCCTGGCTTCAGACCTAATCATGACCATTAAAAATATCTATCTTTTCCTTTGCCCAAGAACCCCACTCTGGTCTTGCATTGTAATTGGTGGTACTGGAGGTGTATTGTGTGTTTTCAATAAGCCATATTTTAGGGAAATAGCAAAAATAGAACATTTACTTTCAATTAAATTTTTATTGCTTTTGAACATATTGACAGCAAATATTTGTTATTTGTCAGCAGTGGGCTATATGCTATATAAAAGGGAATCAGGCATAGGTTTTATAGCTAAACAAGCAAGGTATAAATCAGCAAAGGTTAACTAATGAGAGTGATGGGGTAACATTTTCCATAGGCCAGGTACTGTGCTAAGGACTTTCTATGCATTATCCAGCTGAATCCTCAGAACCATGTGAGCTAAGTATTATCATACCCAGAGAGATTATGAAGCTTGCCCCATGTCACACAGCGAGTAAACGGTAGAGCCCAGGATCTAAGTTCAGGTCTGATTCCGAAGCCCTTGTCCTAAACACTGTGCAAATTGCTCTTACACAGATTTAGTACTGAGCATCAGAAGACTCAGTCTTTTCCATGGAGCAAAGCAGCAGGAAAACCCCATGAAGTGTCAGTTAGAAACCAGTATGTGTTAAGAGTCTGTTTATAACTTGTAATAGTATTTCTTTTTTTTTAATTTTTTAATTTTTATTTTATTTTATTTTTTGAGACGGAGTCTCGCTCTGTCACCCAGGCTGGAGTGCAGTGGCGCGATCTCAGCTCACTGTAAGCTCCGCCTCCCGGGTTTACGCCATTCTCCTGCCTCAGCCTCCCGAGTAGCTGGGACTACAGGCGCCGCCACCTCGCCCGGCTAGTTTTTTGTATTTTTTAGTAGAGACGGGGTTTCACTGTGTTAGCCAGGATGGTCTCGATCTCCTGACCTCGTGATCCGCCCGTCTCGGCCTCCTAAAGTGCTGGGATTACAGGCTTGAGCCACCGCGCCCGGCCGCTGTAATAGTATTTCATATGTTATTTTAAAAGTATAGTTTTCAAGTCTCCTGATTGCCTCAGAGGAAAATATACCTATAGTCTTCTGCCCAAGTTGTGAGGATTGTAATCAATGCTTTGGGAAATGTTTTCATTCTATCCTTTTTGCTGAAAATAGATTTAGAAAACCACAACAATTCAGTAAGGTGGCATGATTAGCAAAGCCCTGAGTTTGGTTGCTATGTATTCCTTTGGCGATTCGGCTTTAAGATTCGTAATTAAAAGGGAGAGGATTATTAGCAAAATCAGTTAGGAGCTTGTTCTTTCGCTATTGGGGAGTGCATATTTTCTTCCCCATCTGCTCTTTCACCAGAAGTGGAAATGATGCTGGGTATCTTTTGAGGTACATCTGTAGGTCAGTTTTAGGTTATATAAGATAGCATTTCATTAGTTCTGTACAATAAAACCATCATCTCAGTACAAGTTTCCATTACAGAACCAGTGAAGTGAGAATAAAGTTGAGGAAAAGTGGTCTACATATTTCAGTCAGTGCCTTATCACTGAATTTGTAAGTTTCTAGAGACATACAGTACCTTTATATCTTGATTTCCCCCATGTATATGGTGACATGCTTTGTATGGTAGGTGTTAAGTAAGAATTTTTTTCTCATTACTATTAACCATATCATTGGAGTCCCAATCATTTTCACCAAGCCATCATTTAAAAGAATCACAAAATCACACCTGTAATCCCAGTACTTTGGGAGGCTGAGGCGGGTGGATCACGAAGTCAGGTGATAGAGACCATCCTGGCTAACACGGTGAAACACTGTCTCTAATAAAAATACAAAAAATTAGCCAAGCATGGTGGCGGGCGCCTGTAGTCCCAGCTACTTGGGAGGCTGAGGCAGGAGAATAGCATGAACCCGGGAGGCGGAGTTTGCAGTGAGCCAAGATTGTGCTACTGCACTCCAGCCTGGGCGACAGAGTGAGATTCCGTCTCAAAAAAAAAAAAAAAAGAAAGAAAGAAAGAAACACAAATATATTAGAGCTGACATATTTAGATCTCTCAGAAGTTCCACTTTTTTTTTTTTTTACTAAGATAGACAAATGCAGTATTCAGTTCATTGGTAGATAAAGCACATAGTATTTTCAGAGTAATGTCAGTATCTTATTGGCCTTGATTTAAATAATGACTATATTTTTCTTACTAAGATTTTTACACAGATTCTTTGCAATTAAATAAAAGGACTAAAATAGGAAGGACTAAAATAGATAGAAATGATCAGGTACCAAAGTATATCCTGATATAGAAAATTGTGATTTAGTGTTCTATTGTTAGAACCAACTGTCTGGAGCCTATGTCATATACTAATTTATTAACCTGTATATCCTCATTCTGAAGGAAATAATAACAATAACAACAATTGCTTCTATTTATTGAATATTTACTATGTGTCAGATATTTTAAGTATCTTGCATTGATTATCTCATTTAATTCTCATAAAAATTCTATGAAATAGATATTATTTTACCTGGGAGCAAATGAAGCCCAAAGGTACACAAGGTCAGAATCAGAATTTGAACCCAGTTTTACTAAACTCCAAAGCTCATACCCTATATTATAAAAGAGAAATGACCGGGCATGGTGGCTCATGCTTATAATCCCAGCTACCTGGGAAGCTGAGGCAGGAGAATCGCTTGAACCTAGGAGGCAGAGTTTGCAGTGAACTGAGATCATGCCATTGCACTCCAGACTGGGCCACAGAGTGAGACCCTGTCCCGCCCCAAAAAAAAGACAGCGATGAACACAATTCCTTATTTATACTCGTATAGCTGAACAGTTGTTTCAAGGAGGCTACTTGACCATTTCCAGCCATTTTAATTGAAGACATATCTTAGGTGATTCTCACTGGTCAATGGAAAGTAGCAATACAAAAGAATATGAGAGATAAGATTAGCAAATACTGAGTGGAATCCTGTAATATCTGATTATTGCTGCAGAGTGACTGGAGACTCACAAGCCCAGTGGGCACACAGAACTTAAAAGGTTGTCTTTGCTATTCGAGTACTTCATTTCTTTACCTGACCTTGCCATCCCGCTCCCTCTCAGCCCTCAATTAAGCTGCCATTGATATAGGATTTATAATGTGTCACTGGTCCATTCAGGATACAGTGACAGAGGTGTGGCTGAAAAGCTGGATAATAAAAAATGGGGGCAACTTCCCTTTCTGTTCAAATCGGGGTGGCAACAAAACCATAGCTGACCCTTGGTTCAGACCAGCACAGTCCAGCTAGACAAATATTCCAAGCACTGAATTGTGCACTAAATGCCTAATGCCCCTTGCAGAAGGGACATTGCCTCTGAGTGACCAAGATGCTCATAGTTTCTTCCCACCGTGAGAACATCTAAACCTTGGAAAATGATTGTAGTATTCATTATGTTATATTTTCCAGAAAAGAATCTGTATTTATTCTTCCTCTAGGCTTCTAAACAATAAGGTAGACTTTACAAATGAGGATTTGTTAGGAAGTTTCTTGACTATACCAAATTTGAAAATTTGTGTGACATTCGATTACATGAATTAGGTAGTTTTAAAGTCCTTTCCAGGGATCTTAAATGTTATGAACTTTATTTTGTATAGGTAGGTTTATGCTAATTTATTTCTTAAATACATAGTGAGACTTGACTTCTTTTGTTAGAATTTAACTATTTCTTTAGAGTCAAACTCATTCATTCCTATATCACAAATTTGCAAGTAAAACTCTGACTTTTAACGATAACAAGCAAAGAAGCCACAGGCATCCAAATTTTATTTTATTTTATTTATTTGTTTGTTTGAGATGGAGTTTCACTCTTGTTGCTCAGGCTGGAGTACAATGGCACGATCTCAGCCCGCTGCAACCTTGGCCTCCCGGGTTCAAGCGATTCTCCTGTCACAGCCTCCTGAGTAGCTAGGACTACAGGTGCCAGCCATGACACCCGGCTAATTTTTGTATTTTTAGTAGAGAAAGGGTTTCACCATGTTGGCCAGGCTGGTCTCGAACTTCTGACCTCAGGCGATCCGCCCACCTCAGCCTCCCAAAGTGCTGGGATTACAGGCATGAGCCTTGTGCCTGGCCCCAAATTTTAAATTATTAATGTTATTCAACACCAGTAATATCTTAGGTTGTGGTTGCAATTTTATTTTATTTTATTTTTAATTTATTTTAATTAATTAATTTATTTTTAGACAGAATGTCATCCTTGTTGCCCAGGTTGGAGTGCAGTGGTGCAATCTCGGCTCACCACAACCTCTGCCTCTCGGGTTCAAGCGATTCTCCTGCCTCAGCCTCCTGAGTAGAGTAACTGGGATTACAGGCATGTGCCACCATGCCCGACTAATTTTGTATTTTTAGTAGAGACTGGGTTTCTCCATTTGGTCAGGCTGGTCTCGAACTCCTGACCTCAGGTCATCCTCCTGCCTCAGCCTCCCAAACTGCTGGAATTACAGGCATGAGCCACTGCACCTGGCGGATATAATTTTAAAAATTAAAGTCTGTTCATATATGTACATGTGCGTTTAATTGTGGTTAGCTGCCTATTATTTAACTAATATGATAACACCCCTCAATCCCAACTTACTCAGCATTTAGAATGAATTGATAGAGGTTTTACTCTGAAAAAAGTCAGTCTATTTCCTCAGTTTTCTGGGTTTTGAATAACTGCTAGGCCTTGCCAGATATTCTGACCTAAAGATAAAGCTGGTGAAAGTCAGGGCTGGGGTTTTCCTACCTGTGTATTTATCAGTCTTCTCCTAAACCATAGTCTGCCTTTTGATAGCTCTAATAATTAATTTGGTCTTCCCTGTCTTTCTTCTCCCTTGCCCCTCCCTTCTCCCTGTCTGTTCACAGGTTATCTTGACGAATCAGATTACAACCCATCTGAGTGGAGCCCTGGCTTCTCAGGCAGACCTGGTGTCTCCAACTGATGATTTGTCCCTGTCTGAAGGTAAGGAATCTGTCCTGGAGAGGCTGAAACTTGACACTGACATACAGCCCCACTGCCTTTCCACCTCCTGTTGAGAGCTGGGAGATATGGCTAATAGGCCTTGGCCAGTGAACCCAGCCAGAGCCTGTTGATTTAGGTTTGACCACCTTTCCTGGCATCTGATCTCTTATACTGGGGAGTCTCTTGCCCTGCGTCTATAAGTGAGCTTCATTTGGAGGCCAGTCACTCCTCTATGGGCTATTTCAGGTCCTTAGTATGAGGGCTGATGAATTGTTAAATGACTTTGTTTTTGAGACTGATACTCAAAGATTGGCTTTCCCAGTGGTCCCCTAGCAATTTAGCCTTTTGTTTGTGCTGAGTTCCTTTGGACTAAAAAGCATACATCAGTTTCATGTGCCAGAGATATGACATTCCTGATCAGCTTTACAGAAGATTAAGAAAAAAATCTCCATGCTGGTAAATCTGCAAAATTTTCTCCACCCTCCCCTGCTAGCAAAGGTCAGGCTGGCTATGGTTTCGATGGCAATAAGCTTTACGTAGCTGGGGAAATAACACCAGTAAACCAGAGGGTGGTTTCTAGTTTTATTGAAAGTGCTTACTTGACAATTCTGAGTTGTTCTCCTTGTAGTCTAGTATCTTTCATGCAGAATGCTGTGGGCCTGGGTAGACATGCAGAGCTCTTCCAGGCCCCTCCGCCCTTTCCACTTTCTGAGAATTGTTCATGATGGAATATAGGAGACTTTTAGGCCTAGCAAGGCTGCTGACTGACTGCCCAGATGGTCTTCTGCAGATCAGCTTTGCGTTATGGTTTTAGAAATTGCAAGAACCACACCTCTGCTTCTTAGTGGTGGCTTAAGGAGTGAAAACTGTGGCTTATTTATGAAAAACTGTACAATGCTTTGTGTACCTTCCTTCTGAGTTCAGGGATACATCATCAGAACCCCCATTAGCGAGGCTGAAGACCTGAATCATGGAGTATTCCTCCCCCTGAAACTTTTGTCATCAAGTCTGCTTAGTACTTCTTTCCACATATATCATTCCTTTGTCCCCTCTTTTTTGTAATGTGTGTTGTGGTCAGCTGATTTACTAAACTCCCAGTTGGATTATTGTAATAACATCCAGATTGGCCTTCCCAGCTCTAGCCTCTACAGTTTACATTCTGCCACTACCAAACTGAACTTCCCCGTCTGGCCTCGTTCTACTCTGTTGCTCTCCTACTCAGAAATCTTAGAGAAGTTTTTTTGTCTGTTTGTTTCTTTTTTATTGTTTTTTTTTTTTTTTTTTGAGACGGAGTCTCGCTCTGTCGCCCAGGCTGGAGTGCAGTGGCTGGATCTCAGCTCACTGCAAGCTCCGCCTCCCGGGTTTATGCCATTCTCCTGCCTCAGCCTCCCGAGTAGCTGGGACTACAGGCGCCCGCCACCTCGCCCGGCTAGTTTTTTGTATTTTTTAGTAGAGACGGGGTTTCACCGTGTTAGCCAGGATGGTCTCGATCTCCTGACCTCGTGATCCGCCCGTCTCGGCCTCCCAAAGTGCTGGGATTACAGGCTTGAGCCACCACGCCCGGCTATTGTTTTTTTGTATGTTTTTTTCTGAGAATGACCTAAAATCAGTAAGCTGATTTTAACATATTTAGGGATTTGGGGTTTGTTAGCTTGAAATCAGCCATAGCGAAAGTATTTATACCATGGAAATCAGCAAATGCTAAAAATCAGGTGGCTTGTTTTTTTATTTCCTCCCTTTGAGTAGACAGGTTTTCAAAACACCACTGGATAAAGTTAATGATTTTAACCCTTCATAATCTGTCATTTCCTTTCTATTCAAATTTAGTTTCTGCCGGTATCTTAGGTGAAGCTCCTATGCCAAGCGTGCAGCCCTTGCCCTGCCCCTCCCCAGGCCCAGCTCCAGGCCTGTGCAGAGACAGCTCACTCGAGAACAGCGCTTCTCTTTTTCACTTCTTCTGCTTCTCGTCCCACATCCACTCCTTCAAGGCTTATTTAAAGACTGCCTCTTTCACAGAAGCTGCTTGCCCATGGTCTCACTCTCTGTTTTTCCTCTGTGGCCACTCTATCTGCTCAACTATATAAGGAAAAAGTCTAGAAAATTAATTTTACTTTGCATGTTTTTCTGCCTAAATTGGCAGAGTTTAAAGACACGACCATGTCATATTCTTTTTGTATCCATGTTGTTATCCGGTGACTAGCAAAGTTCTAGACACACACTAGCCAGTAAATAAATGCTGAATGAATATCACAGTAAATACTTCAGAAGAACAGTGACCATAAGAATCATATACAGCACCTATGAGCATTGTTAAAAAATTGTTCAAATTATCACACACACACATACACAGATACACACACACACACACACTTATTCAGCTCTGCGGAGACCAGAATCAAGTAAACTGCTTCCTTATTTGAAAATCAGGCCGGGCGCGGTGGCTCAAGCCTGTAATCCCAGCACTTTGGGAGGCCGAGACGGGCGGATCACGAGGTCAGGAGATCGAGACCATCCTGGCTAACACGGTGAAACCCCGTCTCTACTAAAAAATACAAAAAACTAGCCGGGCGAGGTGGCGGGCGCCTGTAGTCCCAGCTACTCGGGAGGCTGAGGCGGGAGAATGGCGTAAACCCGGGAGGCGGAGCTTGCAGTGAACTGAGATGCGGCCACTGCACTCCAGCCTGGGCGACAGAGCGAGACTCCGTCTCAAAAAAAAAAAAAAAAAAGAAAATCAGTAAGTACTTTTCTTTGTGCTGCCTTCCTGGTTTATCTCAAGCAAAAAAGAAGAACAAAACACATAGAAAAGAAATTGCTTTGGGGCTGCAGTATAACTGCCACAAGACACCCCTGACGTTGTGTTCATAACAAAGGAAGAGTTACCAGCTTATCTTCCCAGAAATCCAAGAAAGAATGGAAATAATTGATTTTTCTAGATTTGTTTTGTATAGCTGAGCAGATAAAGAGGCTATATAAACATATTCCTAAAGTCTATAATGAAGGTTTTTTATTAGTGGATTAAAATGGACAATGTCTTAGAACATTTATAGCCATTCAAATATATTACAACGGTTGTGAAGTTCCTATGATTTGCGCACACACATGTGCACATGCATGTATAAATTGCTCTCTTTTGTTTCAAGCATTCGTTGTATCAGCTATGCCATTGTGTTATTAACTGTGGTGTTGGGCAGGCCCTTTTGATCACTTTGGGTCTCAGTTTCTTCTGTTACATGACAGGTTGGATGAATAGAAGATTGCCGAAGTTTTTTCCAGCTCTAGCATATAAGATCATGAGGTAGGTCTGAAGGTCAGGAGCATTCACCCACTGATGGGGTTTAATTCTGACTTACAAAGTAGGAAGAATGGCTGTGTTGCTCATGTTGCCCTAGATTCAACACAGTCGAGAGGATCTTTAATAAATCTTAGCACTGATACTTCGGCATACCTGCAGGAGCCTTTCCTCACTGTATGTTTTCTCTTTCTCACTCTGGGTACACTTCTGGTCTTGTCTGTGTGTCTCTTGCTCTCTCCGCCTCTCTCCACACAAAGTTATACAAAATCAGAAGTGTGTGCTAACCAGTGAAAATGAGAAACACACTGGGATGGGGTGACTTTGTAACTCTGGTCAATTTGCATAAGTTCTGAAAGTTCCATTCTCCCAATAGTTTGTGAATGGGATAGTTTGTGAAAGGCAGGCTGCAAATTGACAAGCACACTGCACATATGAGGAGATAGTTTAAGTAAATAGAGAAAATTCAGTTTGCCCTCTCATTCCTTCTCAAGGCACAAAGCTCAGGGGCAGGAGCAATGCCGGGAAAGTCCTTGGCCCTTGAGGTGTACTTCTGCCTTCTTTGGCTCTCCCACCTGGGAGCTGGATAACTCAACAGTGGAATGAAACCTCAATGAAGAGAATTATACCATGATGTCAAGCAGTGAACATGAGTCTACTTAATCCAAGCCAACAACTCAGCCACAAATTTAATAAGAGTTGGGGGGGCGGGGATACCCAGCAACACAAAAACAAAGAACTCTCAACTTTACAAACACTGGGAGGGCAACAGCTGGTCAGCCGAGATTAAAGGAGCGTGAGAGAGCACCTCCCATCTCCTGACTTCTCCTCCCCCATAGACGTCCCTGCAGCCAGCCAGGGCTCGCTTTTTACAGCCCTGTGCAGATGACCTTGTTCCAGCTAAGATAGGAGCTCTTTTGATCTCAGCAGGGGGATGCTCTGGGCCTGCAGCTGGCAGGTATTAATAGTCCAGGATCTGTTGGGGTGGGAGAGATCTCTCAGTTGGGCCAGGTCACTTGTATTCCCTCCTCTGCATCAGAGCAGAAGGGACTTCATTTCCCTGAATCAGCCCCTGCTGGGTACTACTCCTCTTAGGTCCACTCAGATCATTTGATCGCTGGCTGCTCTTGGCTGCTTATTCTCACCCCACAACTGTTTTCAAGGGAGCACTGTTTAAACAGTACACTGTGCACTGCAGCTGAATTCTATTACAGGACAGGATAGACCTTGTCCCCCCGCCAAATCCCAGTGTTTCTCATGCTCACTGGTTTGCACACACTTCTGATCTTGTATACCTTTGTGTGGAGACAGGCAGAGAGAGCAAGAGACAAGACCTGAAGTGTACACAGAGTGAGAAAGAGACAGCAATACAGGAAGGGGAGACTGTTGCAGGTATGCCAGAGTACCAATGCTAAGGTTTCTGAAGGTCCTTTTTATTGTGTTTAGGGCAACATCAACAACACAGTCATTCTTCCCACTCTGCAAATCAGAATTAAACCCTATCATTGGGTGAATGTTTCTAATCTTCAGACCCTCCTTATGATCTTAATTGTTAGAGCTGGAAAAGACTGTAGCAATCGTCTAGTCATCCAATCTGTCATTCAACAGAAGAAATAGGGACAGAAATAAGGATTTTTTGGTTGTATATTCTATATTGTTCTAGACTAGGTACTTTGAGTCACAGTATTTTCTTCTTCAGATTTCATTTTGTTGACAGAAGTTCAGACATACAGGTTATTATAGTGTTCCGTGCTTAGTTATTGTGACTGTTCTGTGGCCAAGGGCACGTTTCTTAGCCCTTGCCAATTCTTCCTTATGGTCATTGGAGATACTGAGGATTGCTGGACCTCAGTCATAGGTAACATCTCTTTCCCCCAGAGTGATTAATAGAGAAGGGATCTAACAGTCCAAATGGCCTAGGATGCCGTATCCTGTTCCAAAGTCACCTGGGATTTGAGCAGGACTGGCTGAGTGCCCACCTACTGTGACACAGTTGGTAGGTGAGATTTGACTGATGGTAACAGTGAGCCCTGTGCAAGATGGAAGCTGTAGACCATTGGCTTGCTTTCTTCTGATGATTTAGCAGAGTAGCAGTTACTTCATTATGGTGACATGGCCCACTTCAGGAGTTCCACCTGGCTTTATGGAAAAGAAGACAATATTAGGCTGCCATCTTGGTATTCCCAGCGTCTGGCATGTTGTATCCTGTTTTCTGCATTACTTGTTTTTGATAGATCATAGCACATGAAAACTAAAAATGTAAAATGTGTGGCTAGGTCAAGGAAAGAACACAAGAGAAACAGCAGTACTTCCTAGAGCCAAAAGTGGTTTCTAGTTTTATTGTTGGAAGGCTTTCTATTCTGGTTGGAGTCAGGGGAATTGATGGCTGATTTCATGTGCAAGAGAAAGTATTTGGGGATTCATATTCCCTACCAAGCCATCCCTGCAAAAAGCTGGAGTCCATTTGAAAGATTATATGCAAGTTTGTGGCTTGTGTTCTCTTTTAAAATAAGTTCAACAAGCAAGAGCAGCTCAGAATGGTTGGTACAAATCAGAGACTCATGGTTGTGAAAGAAGCAAACTTCAAAGCATGGTATGAATTTTCAAGTCTTATTTCCACTCTTGCTTTCCAGCTGGATCTGCTCTGGATTTACTGCAGGATGTTTGAAAATGTGGCTCCCTGCTAATCTCAGACAGTTGCTATGATCAATGGTTTCTTTCATTTCCGATAAAAAACACTGGTGTTTCTACTTAAATTGTGTGTATTTTCAGCTTTATTATTAGAGTTGTGATTTATTGTCCTGCATTACCCAAATTTGTAATCCATTAACCACAGACTTTGGGGTGGGTTGGTCAAGTTAGCAGAAATCTCTACATACTTTAGCTCCGAGGCCCTTCGCAGCCCAATCTCAAACTAGATGTTCATTGGTTTGTGTAGGGCCATGTACCAACGGGTATGAGTGGAGAAGTTTTAAAAATCCACTCCTTGGGGGTATGGTGCAAGTTGGCTAAATTAGTACTTTGAAAGCCTATGGTCTGACTACAAAGTTAATATTAGCAACTATGATCAACATTATTAACATTAGTGTTTCCCTACTATTTTTAATTGTCTTAAAATGATGAATTTCTTAATCTACCTCAAGCAACGGAAGCATGAAGGAGAGAAGAGAATTGCTAAAAGGCCACACAGTGAGAGGTGGTGTGCTGGGAACAGAAGTCAGAGTCCCTCCCGTGAAGTTTTAAATTTGGTTACTGCTGCCTCTTAGGAGTGAGTTTTGGATAAAAATGTTTAAGTGTCCTAGTGACCTTTCAGTTTTTGTTTGCAAAGCCACAGACTATATCAACACACACAATTTTACATGGTTCTATTCACAAGGGCATACACCAGCCAGTGCTCTACTTCCCTGGTATTCAGGAGTCCATAGCACTTGACTGGGCGTATGTCTTCCAGCAGCTGTTCAGATGCCATGAAACGCCTGATTTATAGAAAAAGATTAAAAGCACCAAAACATGTGCGGCATTCGGCTAAAGAAAGCTTAAATATTATGTGAGGTAGGGGAGGCTAGAGTTGAGAGGAGATGGGCACAGCCTACAAATGTCAGAAAAGCTGTAAATCCCAAAAGGGAGAGGAATGTGTTGAGGGTTTTCAGCCTGGAGGCCAGGGGGCAATATAACCTCAGCTGGGAGATCAAAAGGAGAAAGGGAACATTAAAGTCAACCACCAGGAAGTGCTTCTTGGTCAGGAGCTCTGTTTTGCTGGTGCTAGTTTGTCAAAAGGAGGCACATTTGAAGCACAAGATGCGTTACAGTTAAGTTAGATGAGAGCCAGAGAGGTTTCTTTGGGGAGCAGTCCTTTAGGTAGTTTGTGTGAGAGTTGGGCTAGCTTTGAAAGTAGTTTCCCCTCACCCTCAAATCTTTTTGCCGTCTAGGATTTACTGTCTGATTTCTCAAATCTGTACTGTTTCTGTTAAGGTCTCAATGCCAAGAAGGCTGGAGGGACAAAACACCAAGGCATCTTTGTCAGTTGCCTCAACTAGAGAGGTGACAACAGGGCCAAAGGCTGAGAGAATGAGATGTCAAGAGGTGGTGTGATCCCAGAGGCTTTCAAGTTAGAAGGACTCTCTGAGAAGAGATCCTTGTTTTCCATCACTGCAGAGAATGCTATACCAAGGGTGAGAGGCCTCTGGGTCAGAGATCATAAAGAAGAAAAGAATGGCTGGATTTTAGGGGTGAATCCAGGCTCCTGTGATTCTCCCACCTCGGCCTCCCAAGTAGCTGGTACTACAGGCATACACCACCATGCCTGGCTAATTTTTTCAGTTTTATTTTGTAGAAACAGAGTCTTGCTATCTTGCCCAGGCTAGTCTCAAACTCCTGGCTTCAACCAATCCTCCTGCCTCTACCTCCCAACGTGCTGGGATTACAGGTGTGAGTCACCACGCCCAGCCCTCTCCTTTCAGATCAAAATTTTGGTAGAAGTTACCTATCACTAGTCCATGCCATCAAGCCAATATACTGTTTTCAAAATGGAATGTAAAAATATTTTCTTTTTTTTTTTTGAGACAGAGTCTTGCTCTGTTGCCCAGGCTGGGGTGCAGTGGCACGATCTCGACTCACTGCAAGCTCTGCCTACCGGGTTCACACCATTCTCCTGCCTCAGCCTCCCAAGTAGCTGGGACTACAGGCGCCTGCCACCGCACCCGGCTAATTTTTTGTATTTTTAGTAAAGACAGGATTTCACCATGTTAGCCAGGATGGTCTTGATCTCCTGACCTCATGATCTGCCTGCCTCGGCCTCCCAAAGTGCTGGGATGAAAGGCGTGAGCCACCGCACCCAGCCCCCAAAATATTTTCTTTTAGCCCCAGATAATCTGGCTCTTCCTTGATCTAATTTTCTTTAGATCCATTTTCTTTATACCAATAATCAGCCCTTGAATTTGTCTTCAGGAGGGGAGAGATGTCTCTTCTGTTTATCCACAATCCACTGTCTAAACTATTATTATCTGGTGAGATATGAGGCTTAAATTTAACCATGTATAAGTTACCTCATATTCAGGGACATATAACAGAGGCACATTAGCACAGGCTGTCCCCATGGACAGCCATGATCTATCCACTGCTTGAGCAAGGGAAGCCAGAGAAGCCAAGAAGGCAGCTGGATAACTCAAATATGTGCAGTGGAGAACTCTGTGTCTGTTAGTTACATCCTTTCCATGATTTACAGTATGCAAGAGCAGAATTACTCTTTACCCTCAGGGGAGTGTCTGAGTTTTGTGGGTTAAATGCAAATGTATATGTATATATGTGCAGTGTATGTGTGTGTGTTGAAGGTGGAGATTCCCGTGTTTAATAGAAGGTCTTTTTAGGTTGTGATGTTGATTTTTTTTTAACCATACTTCCATCTAATAGGTTCATCAAAGCAGCTAAGATAATCACATTTCCTGGCACTGTCATCTCCAGCTATAGAGGATGAAAAAAATCCAGTGGACAAGTTTTAGGAGACAAACTTTTTTTTGTTTTAAAATATGATATTTAGGTAAATGAAGCTAGAAAAGTCTCAAAATAAATTCCATCTGAGTGTGACTCTAGGCCAGAGATAGAATAAGCAATTGAAATCTTTAAATGTAGACCCCAGAAAACAAACAACAGCCAATAAGTGGCTGCCAGAGACGAAGGGGTGGATCCAAGGCCAGCCAGGAAGAAGTTTCTTGCTCCATCAGGGACCAAACTAGAAATGAGGAAAATAGCTTGCCCTTTGACTGGATAGTACAAAACTAAGGTAAACCAGCAGAAAGTCCTGTCTTAGGGTCATTAGAATGTGAGGTGTTTTTTTTTTGTTTGTTTGTTTGTTTGTTTGTTTTGAGATACAGTTTTACTCTATCACCCAGGCTGGAGTGCAGTGGCATGATCTCCACTCACTGCAACCTCCGCCTCCCACATTCAAGTAATTCTCGTGCCTCAGCCTCCTGAGTAGCTGGGATTACAGACACACACCACCACGCCTGGCTAATTTTTTTGTATGTTTAGTAGAGATGGGGTTTTGCCATGTCAGCCAGGCTAGTCTCAAACTCCTGACCTCAAGTGATCCACCTGCCTCGGCCTCCCAAATTGCTGGGATTACAGGAGTGAGCCACTGTGCCCGGCCAGAATGTAAGTTCTTGGGGGCAGGAATTTTTGTCACTTTTGTTCAGTGCTGGATCCCCACATCTTAGAAAGTGCTTGACAATAATAGTTAATAAATAATTAATGGTAATAAATACTATATGATGAATGGCAATAGGCAATTCAGGGAACCACGTGAGAAAGGAAAGAACAGAAGCAGAACAGCTCAGGTTTTGAAGGAGAAATCTCCCACCTTCACAGAAGGATGATGACTGAGTAGCTTAGTGTGATACACTATAATGATATTTATTAGCCACCAACTGTCTACTAGGTCATGTGTTAGACAGG
This sequence comes from Rhinopithecus roxellana, assembly GCF_007565055.1. Lineage (NCBI taxonomy): Eukaryota > Metazoa > Chordata > Mammalia > Primates > Cercopithecidae > Rhinopithecus > Rhinopithecus roxellana. Next base: position 84,594,075 of record NC_044553.1, on the reverse strand, counting down.
TGCTTGGGACACAGAGACAAAAGCTACAGTCCCTGCTCTTTGGGAAGCTCACAGTCAGGGGAGGGGAAAGGGTGTGGCTATGACAGACGACTAAGCAGGTTACATTTGGTGTCATGATGGCACTAGGTTAGATAGGAGTCCTGGCTTGGGGATGGAGGCTCTCTAGGAACTTTACAACAAGGAGGTGCGTGAAGAATTAACAGCAGTTCCTAAGAGGAGAGAGAGAAGGGGAAAGTGCACCCGGCAGAGGGAAAAGCCGCCGTCATGGAATCGAGGCAGGGTGTAGAGCCAGGCAGGGGCCGGATTGTGAAAGGTCTTATTTCTCATGCTAATCAGTTTGAATTTTTTCCTGAGGGTAATAGGGAGCCATTGAAATAGGGAAATATAAAGAAAATGTGGCACATATACACCATGGAATACCATACAGCCATAAAAAAGGATGAGCTCATGTCCTTTGCAGGGACATGAATGAAGCTGGAAACCATCATTCTTGGCAAACTAACCCAAGAACAGAAAACCAACCACCGCATGTTCTCTCTCATAAGTGGGAACTGAACAGTGAGAACACTTGGACACAGAGAGGGGAACATCACATACCGGGTGGGGGGCTAGAGGAGGGATAGCATTAGGAGAAATACCTAATGTAGATGACAGGTTGATGGGTGCAGCAAACTACCATGGCATGTGTATACCTATGCAACAAACCTGCATGTTCTGCACATGTATCCCAGAATATAAAGTATAATAATAATAATAAAAAGAAATAGGGAAGTGACAGAATCATTTTGTAGTTGGAAGCGATTTCTCAGGCAGCCATTTACAGGTTAGGGGGATGGAGATGAAACTACAGAACTTGGATTTTGATCTCTTTGAGGCAAATCACTTCGGGGTGGGGTTAGCCCTAAACTTCTTAAAGCAACGAGAACTTCATAATAAGTTTTAACCATTCTGAGATGTTGGGTGGCCAGGTCTGGTTTTAGTTTCCCACCTTACTAACGTGGGAGAGATTTCTTTGGTATACCAGTCTTATGAATAACATCAGGTGAGCCCTCCATTTATCAAGGCGCATTATGGTTAGAAATGGTGTCAGGCTATCTATAACTCTGCTAGGAGGTGAGAGAAAGTAGCAAATGACTTAAAGTACTAAATGGAACTATGAGGGCCATGTGTGGTGGCTCATGCCTGTAATCCCAGCACTTTGGGAGGCTGAGGTGGGCAGATCACTCGAGGTCAGGAGTTCAAGACTAGCCTGGCCAACATGGTGAAACACCATCTCTACGAAAAATACAAAAATTAGTTGGGTGTGGTGATGCATGCCTATAATCCCAGCTACCCAGGAGGCTGAGGCACGAGAATCGCTTGAGACTGTGAGGCAGAGGTTGCAGTGAGCTGAGATGGTGCCACTGCACTCCAGCCTGGGCGACAGAGCAAGACTCTGTCTCAAAAATAAAAGGCACTATGGAAATTAATACACGTTTTATGTTCCTTTTGCTAATGATTGCAATAATAATATTGAGTGCCTACTATGCATCAGGCACTATACTAAGCACATAAAAATGCAACAACTTAGTGGGGTTCAATTATTACCCTCAATTTAGAAACAAAGAAACTGAAGTACAAAGTGTTTCCATAACTTGCTGATGATCACATAACTAGTAATTAGTTGGCATTTAAACCTAGAGTCTGGCTCTAGAGTCTTTGCTCTTGACCAGTATACCATACTCAGCTCTTCAAGATGATCATACAACTACTTCAGCTAGAGCTTACGATCACATATTTCTGTCATTGTTATAGTTGAGAGGTTTCCATGCATTACTACAATTGTAGCTGTTTCTTTATATGTGCCCTGAAATCTCTATACTGATAGTCAGTAGAAAAGCAGTGTGTTTTAACAGAAGCTGAAGCACTGCATTTGGAATTGGGAGACTTGTATTCAAGGACCAGCTTTGCCACAAATCATCTGTACTGTTGTGAGCAAGGCACTTAACTTTTCTGGACCTCAGTTCCCTCAGCTATACACATAGGAGCTTGCATTAGGTGAAGCTGGCAGGTCTGTCAGTTTGCTTCTTCTGCCACATTCTGTGTTCAGTGAGCAAATTGGTATGTTCTTTTTCAAGCCTGAAACAGGCTTCTCTGTTCACCGCTTAAAGAAGGCTGGACCAACCCATCTATGAGCATTTTGGCACATTCCTTTTGTCACTGTTATTACATTAGATATCCAGAGCAGCAATCTTTTGAATCTATAATCCATCTTTTTTTTAGCATATTGCCCCCAAATATGGAAAACTGCTGCCGAAAACTATAGTGCTACTATATAAAGTTATATAAAACACACCAGAAATAGAATTTTTAAAATATGAGGTAGGTTCTAGTATGTTTTCCCCACATCCCATTGAGTCATTGTCATGTATTCCCACCACTTGGTATAGTTCAAATTTCTCCCTTCCTTGTTTTTACTGCAGAGCTCTTTACTGTCCCAAGTAGAGTGAGACTGAAACCAAAATTTGAGCCCTGGGTCCGTTCATTCAGTTGTTCATTCATTTACATATTAAGTATGAAGCATCTATAATGTGAAATGCTTGCTGAATTTTCAGGAGGCCGTAAGAACAGTATCAGGCTTGGCTCCTCTCCTCTTAAACATAAAGGCTAATTCTAGTGTTTGTCAGCTTTATCTGGTTGGAACCCTAGAATTCCTGCATACTGTAATGAAGCTAAACTTCACATCTAAACTGGCTATATGTATTGCACTACAGTGGGTAAGACAGGAAAAGTTATGAAAATAAGGAAAATCCAGAACATGAGGCCCACAGACATGAAACAGTTAAAGTCACACTGTATTACAGCATCTAATGAATTAACAGGATGAGAGAAGCAGATTTTTAATATCAGAGGCATTCACAGAAAGGAGAAATCATTATGATCTTTGTGATGGAGGCTTGGACCACTGTCTTAGGATGTCAGGGCAGAACTAAGATGGGCCTCCTGGTTTATCTGTCCTGACTCACTGCGTCTGCAGTGCCTGGATATCAGCCAGCAGACCACCTCCGTCATTGAGTTAGACCCACTCACAAGGTGGCAGGCTATTAACCAGCCCCCTGTTCCACTGAGAACTTGCCAGGCTGGCCATCGTAGCATGGTACAGGCTGAAGTAGCTTAGTACCTGTGGTGGGTGACTTTTCCTTGGCCAGCTGTTTAATGAGCACCAAATGAGGTAAACGGCTTCTTGGTTCCTCTCCTCTCTTCAGACAAAAACAGTTGAGTACATCCTAGTGGAAGGGCTGTGTTAGGGAACTGGCTTTCTGTGCTGAGCATCTTGGTTCCCACGTCCATCCCTCCCTGCTGGGCTAGAGTTTGGAGGAGCTGTTGAAGAACCTTGAGAAAACCATTAACCTTGAAAGTTTAGTTATTCATCATCAAATCTATTTAAAAATGTTTGTAGCCAAAACTTTACTGTCTATGGCAGTTTTAAATAATTATCAAAATCATGATTTAATTAATTTCTCCCTCCATTCAGTGTTGGCTTAGAGAAGTGGGAGATTGCAATTCACAAGTCCTTTCTGGTCCTGTAACCAACTTGCACTTTCAAATTCAGGTAATCACCTTGTCCTTTTCAGTTTATTTACCCATGACTTAGGCTAACGTTACCCATGCCGCTGGTGAAATTCACAAATGAAACTTCATTAACTGGGTTTCATATTTGTAGGAAATAAATTTTTTTCTCCATGAGAATGTGCAGGTCAACTGAGACCAGCATGATTAATTCTAGACATGAATTAGAACAAGCCCAAGCTGAACAGCTCTCTCAGAGGAAGTCATCTGAAATTGGTACCTGTGACCCAGTGTATCCTTTGACCAATTTGCATTGGAAACCACAGTGGGCATGGAAGAAATATAACCTTGATCCTTTGGCCTAATAAACATTCTTGCAATTCTTTTATTTATTTATTTATTTATTTATTTTTTGAGATGGAGTCTTGCTGTGTCACCCAGACTAGAGTGCAGTGGCGCGATCTCGGCTCACTGCAAGCTCCAGCTCCCGGATTCACGCCATTCTCTTGCCTCAGCCTCTGGAGTAGCTGGGATTACAGGCGTCCGCCACCACACCCGGCTAATTTTTTTGTATTTTTAGTAGAGATGGGGTTTCCCCATGTTGGCCCAGATGGTCTTAATCTCCTAACCTCATGATCCGCCCGCCTCAGCCTCCCAAAGTGCGGGGATTACAGGCATGAGCTACTGCACCCAGCCACATTCTTGCAATTCTAAATGTACCTAGAGTTTGTGACAAGTGTGTGTTGGAAAACTTGCTGAAAACACATGAGTTAGTAATGTTCTCTTTCAGAAGATGAACTGGCATGGCCGAAGTGAGATTCCAGTGGGAAAGACCTGGTAGAGAAAGAGTGGGAGAATGTGTTGACCTCTGGAGGGCAGATTATGGCATGCTAGGCAATGGGTTGTGCCATCAGGGAAGGAATCTAGAAAGACGAGGAGACTCATGAGAAAGGAGATGACTTCTGCTGACAGGTCATTGTTGTTCAGACTTAGTGCAGATGAAAAAGGAAATCCAGAAACCTACATGACAGCTCCTCTTGGATTGGATGAAAATATTGATTTTTTTTTTTTCCTAGCTGGAATTTGACAGGGTCAGTTCATGTCTGGGTTTTCAGCACTTAATACAGGGCGCTTTTGTCTTGGGAGGCGGCTGGACTGGTTTTTCCTCCAGGCAGGTGCACAGAGGGCGTTTATTGTAGCCTGAAACACAAACACCAAGCCCCTAGGCCCCGATCCACACACTCTCCAGTGTGGCTCAAGGAAATAAAGTGAACAATGTCTCTTGCAACAGGCGAGCACTGTAAATGCCACTCCTGAATGAAATATTTCTTAAAACTTTGTATCCGTAACCTGATCGTCTCTTAAAACTTAATTATATGTCAGAGAAAAGGAAGCTATTGGCTCCTCCAGCTGTCCAGGTTGAACGAGAGCGCACAATGGAGCATATCCGATTCGCAGCCTTACTTAGGTAATCAGATTAATATCTCCTGAATTGAATTTACCCTTTTGATATGGAGTCTTTCAGCTGCCTTGTTTCACATCTCAAATTCTGACAAAGCTGTGCGGCCTTTGAGTAATTTCCCTGAAATCTATATGCGGGAAGCCTGTACTCTTTCAAGCAGTTTTTGGGACTTGTACCAATTAAATCTGTCTCTGGCACACTTTTAATGGCATGCTTTCCCCTGAGTCAACAACTGCTCCAAAATCTGAAGTCATTTGTTTAATTTAAAAGCAAAGGTTATGGAACAACCATTTCAAGCTTCACCAGCCAAACTCCAGTGGCTTTGAAAAGGGAGATGAGGCAGAGGAAAGGCTAATAAACTGGATTTCTTATACACAAAAATAAATTAATTACTGTGTTTCTGTAAGTTAGTATCAAATCAGGTTTGTTCACACCCTCCCTGCCAACCTAGCTCTCTCCTGTTCTCTTCAAACTCACCCTCTCTGGGCTTTCATATTCACGATTGAGGCTCACCCTCTTACTGTTGTTCTTGCAACACAAACATCTGGACTGGATTTTTGTCAGCTGGAGTTGAGAGAGAACTGTAAATGATGCAGTGATTTTTTTTTTGTCCTTATTAAATTTATTTATAGCCAGTCTGAAGCCAGGAAACATGCTAGAGCCTTTGATTGGAGGTTCTCGAGGAATGTACAGTGGATGGTATTTTCCCCTGTTGTTTTCTAAATAATATCAAGGATAGAATTACATAACTCCCAACTTGAGTATTTTTTACCCTGAAGGACACTTTATTAGGACATTTTGTGCGTCAGAACTCTTCCATTGTATTTGCTTATCCAATAGGCCTTCCTTTCTGTCAGTGAGAGAAAAGGAAATGTACATGACAGGTTCTTTCTGAAAAATTGTAAAGATGGGGAGTGAGTTTCTGGTTATTTGGGACATGAATCAGTGGCGTGAGTATTTTCTTTTGCCAAAGGAACACAACATGGATCCTATTTCTACCTCTTAACAACCTCTGCAATCTTAAAGCTGCCAAATCTCAAATAATTTCATTCATTTAGTCATTATTTAAGATAATAAAAGGTCCTACAAGCAGCTTACTAAAATAATTTATACAATATTTTTCTCTGCCGTTAGACTTTGTTAAATAACAATGCCTTGGTGTTTATAAAATTATTTAAGAAACAAAACTTTCTAGAGGAGGCTGAATCAGATGATGATTTCTTGAGGTCCCTTCCTAGTTCTATGATTTGAGATGATTCTTTAATTTTCCTTCACTGTCATTTATAGCTGTGTCATTAAAAAAAAAAAAAAAAAAGGCTGTTTGGGAATGAGATTTGCTACACCCATAGGCATTTTCTTCTTCAGAAAAGAGACTCTAGCTTTCTGCCACCCAAGTCAGTCATCCTCAGCCTGAACAATGGAGCTTAATGTTCTCCATCTTCCTAAGAGTTAGTGTCTCTTGTTATGAAAGTGAATTGAAACCAAATGTACTTTCTATTGGAAAAGCTGCCCTGGCTCTCAACTCACGGACAAAACTGAGAGAGAAGGCTCTTATAAAACAGAGGGAAAAATCCTCGCTGTCATGTCATAACACCAGTTATTTCACTGTTAGACCCATGAACATATCTTTGAGGCAACACTACACTATTTGATGATGTTTCTGTGTCACTTAAAGATGGGTGTTTCGTATTTAACTCTTAGAAATGTTAGCAGATTTTTTTCATGAGTTATCTTGCTTATGGACTGGAAAAGCTATTCTTACAGTAAGACCCTTCATTAACTAAGAAGGCATAAAAGATAGCTCATGTTCTCCACCAAGAAAGGAAGCTCTGTTTCTCTCTGTCTGATGGGAAGCATTTGAGACAGAGCAGCCTCGTGAAGTGTGGGTGTCTGTTACCCACTTCCCAGTTTTTAAAGTAAAAGCCAAGTCAATGGCACTGGTATTAGCAGTGAAATGAGCCACAGAGCCATCATTACTCATCACCATCACGACTCAAGGATCAGCAAATGAGAGGCCCGAAGGTAAAGAATGTTTATTTTCAAGTGGAGAAGAAAGAAAAATCACAGAGAGGTAGAGAAAGGTGAAGGGCAAAGGAAGAATTCAGCAGACATTAAGCAACACTGTATCTTCCAAGATCATAAAGCCAAATAGTTCCTGCTAGATTTAACTTTGATTATTTTGGGAGATGAAAATCACTGGGGCATGGAGTTCTCATTCTGCACTTAGGAACTTCCATAATATTTTAATAATAACAGTAATGATGATAACGCTCATCACTTTAATTAAATCTCTCTAAATAAGCATCTTTAAATGCAGTGTTGTTTGCTGTAAAACATCCCAACTAATGGCAGAGGCTGGATGTCTGCAAAGACATGGATGTCTGCAAAGCTCTGAAGAGCTTACATTCTCTTTTCAAAGGGTATCCTGTTCCTATTGCAATCTTTAAGCTATCTCAGCTCAAGATCATCTTTTTTCCTTTTATTATCATACTTAAAACAGCACTAGTGCTGTTAAGAAGACTCCACCCATAGATGTTGATGTCATTTGTGGGGAGAACAAGATTTAAAGAGAAGGTAACTGGGCAGGGCGCGGTGGCTCACGCCTGGATGTCTGCAAAGACACCACAGAAACGCTGGTATTGGACCCTGGCAGAGCTGGTTCCTCTAGCCAAAGGAAGTGAATAATCATGGGGAAGTGGTTATTCCAGCTGTGACACTCAGGGAATTTCAGTAGAATGTGATGGCCTTATATATGGAATATTCTTAGACATACTAGGATAGTACATGTAAATTATCATGGGAAACATAATTTGAGGAATACAGAAGATTATAAGGTGTTATTTGATTCAGTTTTTTATGTTAGTTTGGAACCATTGTCAGGCATGGAAATACTTTCATTGATATTCCTGTCTTCTATAATTCAAGGCCTTAATAATAAATTGGTTTTGAATCAATCAGTTGTCTGAGAAATGACTCCTGGGAAGACTGGAGAGCCTTATGAGGGTGCCCACCTCTCTCCTGTGTAAAAGGCCCTTAACTCTGGCACCTTCACTCTTGGGTGGTGTTGGGTAGAAGTAAGATCAGATACCCTGCTCACTGTAGGATGGAAGGGATCACATCAAAGCTCTGAGGGTTGTTTTCCCCTCAGGCATTCAAACCTGATTTCCTCTTATCACCTGATGAATTTTCAACTGTTCTACCTTTTCCTCCTCCGTGCTTGTGTTTTTTCCAAGACCATGAAGTCTGTAAACCACACAGTAGATATGATCAAAACTATATTAGTGGAGAACCCCATGCTGTTGTCAGGATCACCATCATAGGTATGAGCGCTTGATGCAGGATGTGAGGGGGAAGGGGGCAGTCTTTTTAAAAAGCAGGTCACAGCTGGACATGGTGGCTCACGCCTGTAATCCCAGCACTTTGGGAGGCCGAGGCGGGCAGATCACTTGAGGTCAGGAGTTCAAGACCAGCCTGACCAACATGGTGAAACCCCGTCTTTATTAAAAATATAAAAATTAGTTGGGCGTGGTAGTACACACCTGTAATCCCAGCTACTCGGGAGACTAAGGCAGGAGAATCGCTTGAACCTAGGAGGCAGAGGTTGCAGTAAGCAGAGATCATGCCACGGCACTCCAGCCTGGGCCACAAAGCAAGACTCCATCTCAAAAAATAAATAATTAATTAAATAAAATTAAAAAGGAGATTACCTGTGATTACCTGTTTAGATAGTGGGCTTCCATCCATCGCCTCTTACCTCCTCAGCTCCCATTTTCTCAACCCTATACACCTAATCTTTGCGTGGATGAAGTGCAGTCTCTTCAGAATGCTTTTGTGAGTGGAGGGATGCAGAGTAGATTGTGGGTACCATGTCTACGTTGTTAACTGCAGTCCAACATGTAATCTAGTTAAAAAAAGAAAGAAAAGAAAAACCCATAAAATAAATTTTAATAGACTACCCCTAGGCAACTTTGTCTGAAGAGGAAATCATTGCAAGAAAAATGAGACTTACTAAATAGGCCATTTGGGAAGCAGGCAATGGCTATTTTAAAGGCTTGACGTTTTAATATATGTATATGCCTTTTTCCCCTCATCTCTTGCAAATAAATAATGGTTTACATCAGGAGAAAATTCAGGAAAAAAGCCTTTTAAAAATTTTTCAGGAAATCTGTCCACCGTGTTTCTGCAGCCACTGATAAATGACAATGCCACCAGCAATGACCTAGGATATCCTGAATTCTTACTCTTCTGAAGAGCTTACATTCTCTTTTCAAAGGGTATCCTGTTCCTATTGCAATCTTTAAGCTATCTCAGCTCAAGATCATCTTTTTTCCTTTTATTATCATACTTAAAACAGCACTAGTGCTGTTAAGAAGACTCCACCCATAGATGTTGATGTCATTTGTGGGGAGAACAAGATTTAAAGAGAAGGTAACTGGGCAGGGCGCGGTGGCTCACGCCCTGGGTGGATCCCAGCACTTTGGGAGAGCGAGGCAGGTGGATCACGAGTTCAGAAGTTCAAGACCAGCCTGGCCAACATGGTGAAACCCCATCTCTACTAAAAATACAAAAATTAGCTGGGCATGGTGGCACATGCCTGTAATCCCAGCTACTTGGGAGGCTGCAGCAGGAGAATTGCTTGAACCGGGACCCGGGAGGTGGAGGTTGCAGTGAGCCAAGATTGCGCCACTGCACTCCAGCCTGGGCTACAGAGTGAGACTCCATCTCATCAATCAATCAATCAATAGAAGGTAACTGGATATTGGCCCCAAACATATTCTAATTCAGCAAACAGACCCATTGAAACTCAGCACTGTTATTTCAGTTCATGTTGTACAAATCAACTAAATATAATTTTGTCCATTTTTGGGGATAACTGAGTGTTCTTCATCCACAAAGGCCCAAGTCCATATAGGATAGTAGCACAATGAGGAAGAAATGTGTTTTTGTTTTGTTTTGTTTTTTAGTGCTGATGAAAGGTGTTGTATCCAAGGGTAAGTTATAAATGGAGAAGCTGTTTCTGATTATGAAGATTGACTCAGCCTGCACTGACACTTCTGAAAAGGTGGAAAGAGCAAAAACGCAGTTCCCTGGAGTCTCTCAGTTGCATGATATCCATGCGTGTTCGGAGCAGAATGTAGAACAGATCCACCATTCTGCTTCCCTGCTGTCTTCTAGTTTAAAACATGTTGCAGGCTAAAATGCAGAGGGAGAAGATTCTACTGCTTTACTCATCTAGCTATTAAGACAAGGATGGGATGAAGGATCAGTCTTCATAAACCTGCAGATTCCCTCCAGTATTAACCCTGTTGTTGCCTGAGGGCAGCTGGGTCAACAGGTATAACCTCCCTTTTTTTCCCTGAACAAAGGCAGCTGGACTTTCAAGGAAAAAAAAAAAAAAGTCCAGCCCTGGTCATCATACAAACAGTTCTGAAAGCCCAATTAAACTAAAATGCCTTGTCTCAGTTTCTTTCCACAGTTTATAGATTTTGCCAGCATAATTATCAAACTTTCAGTGTTTCTGTCTTACATCGTCTTGTTCTGTTTGGTTCACCTGGTGATGTTTGTTATAGCCTTTCTATTTGAGGAATTAGTGGAAGATGAAATGTTGTTAAGAGCAATTTCGTTAGTATTGAAAATAGTAGGAAAGAAATAGAGGGAGCAGCCATTGTTAGCAAAATAGCCTGGTTATGTGTATTAAGCTTGGGAAAGAAGAATTAAGGCCATTTGGGCTATTGATGCAAAATACCTTCGTTTTACTAACCACAGAAAAAGCCCTTGGTGGGTTATCTTGAGTAGTTAGAACGTGGGGGTGGCCAAGATGACTGGTTGCTGATTTCCAGCACTGTGCGTCAACCACCAAATGATTTTAACTTTCAGAGTTTATGGGGAAAGGGTATGATATGAATTTTGAGGTTTTTGCTGCTTCTTATGCAAAACATTATTTCGGTTTCAAGCAGCTGATCACAATTGCAACTGCTTATTATACCTGGTGAATTATAATATTCTTTATGGGAACTGTACTGCATGTCTGTGGGGGCCGTCCCATCTGCCTCCTTTGTGAATCTCTTCTCCTTTCAGTGCCTCCAAACTTAGGCCCCAAAGAGGGGTACAGCAGCTGAATGTCATTCTCTTGGGCTGTGGCCCAGGCATGCATCTTTCTGGAAGGATGACTGAATCCCATTCTTAAGTCTAAAGTTCCTCTTGATTAGCGGCTCCTTTTGTTTGTTGTTTTTAACAGCATCTCTGTCTTTCATGGGTAGCTTACAGGGATGTGTTTGAGAGCCCCTTCCAGCTGGGAAGCCGCCCAACTCCCACCAGCTGAGTCGGGGGATGGCTTCCCTTTAGTTCCGCTGCTGTCTGTGGACTACAAGGACTCCACTTCCAGCCCCAGCCACAGTGGCCCTTGTCTGCTGTGCAAACTTGGCTCTCTTCTCTGGGTTTCATTCTCCAGCCATCTGGGCATTTTGGGCACCCCTCTTATCTTAGTACCTTGGCACTCAGGACCACATGTCATCCTATCATGGAGGTGCAAACAAAGGAATCCTTCACCTCTAGCTTGCAGTTCCCCTGGAACCGTCATAGGTTAAGTGACAATCAGGGAGATGGGGGACTGGGCATTGCTCTCGAGTGATATAAATGGTTTTTCTGATAGAAGGCATTTGGAATGGGGTGACAATAGCTAGGATTGTTCAGTACCAGCATTCTTAGTGCCTAGCTTCCTCCTTTTTCTCTGGCTATGTTGAAATCTAGGAGGAAAAAGCATAAAGACCCCTGTGGCCTCTGATTGCCATAGCCTCTCTAGGCCTGGAAGCTTCAGCTTAGGGGCTAGAAAACTGCTGTGTGCCAGAGCAGTTCATCTAGCTTCCTATTAAGAATTCTATGTGCATTACCCACTTTTAAAATTCCTCCTCCTACTTCCTCAACTTCTGGCTTGCAGAGGGTTTGATCAGAGTCATTCTCTCTTCAGAGAAGAATCTGGAAAGATTGGTCCAAGAGTGCTGATAGCAGGTTCACTATCATTGCCCTGCCTCAAGGATAATAAGTATTTGATAAAAGGACACTTCCACTGCCCAGTTCACTCCTACTCCATTGTGTCTTCTGTCCTTCCCCTTACCCCTCTGACCCCTGCACTCATTCTGAGCCCTCTTCCTGCCCGAACATCTCTCAGTGGTCAACAAGGCAGGAGCTACCCAAAGAAAATGCAGCCAAATAGTGTTAATCACTTCCACTTAGGCCTCGGTAGTCCGGTGGGGCTGCAGGTCTTTGAAAGGCGGACTTAAAATGCTTGCCTCTTTTCAGCGAATCTGATTTTACATTTGGCTACTGATCATTCAGCCCCTGGCATTTGTTCATACATTGGAAGCCCAAAGCTTCCACACGGCTGAGTCTACAGAGCAGAGTAATATTAACAAGACATATCTTGGTTATGATGCGAAAACCGTGATGCCACTTCATTTCACACCAAAGTGGATGGATCTTATTTATTTATTTTTTAAGAGTTGAGGCAGCACAGAGAAGCTCAGAGATTCATTCAGGATCATCCACGGAGTCCAAGTTTTGATCCTCTGACCCCTATGACAGGCAATGATGGTTCAGAGTACAGACAGAGCTCCTGTAGAGCGTGTGACCAATTTAACTGGAACCATGGGTTCTTAATTACGACTTCCCCTCCCCACCCACTGCCACTACCATCCAGTTGCCAGAACCCAGTTGGTTTTCTGTGAAAAGGCAGCTAGTGACACTTTGCATGGGTTCACCAGAAGGCCTTTCAGTCTTTGTCTCGTTTTAATTGTATATCTCAACCAAGAAGATCAACTCTCCACATGTAAAATTAACTCCCTCTAGTTTTCAAAGTTTCTTTCCAAGAACCACCTATTGTCAGTCCCTCATCCTGTGTCTGGCAAACTTAGAAGAAACAATGAAGTTCAGAGTACAGACTGAGCTCCCAAAGCACTGATCTTTTATGTATCTAAATGAGGGAAGAAGGAATGCATATTCTCTGGCACAAGCTGGCTCTACCACGTGATTGGAAGTAAATGGCCATTTTATTTCACATTAGGAGGAGAGACTTGGAGCAGTTTGGCAGCAGATCTGTAGCTGGGTAATTAATCTAAGAACTATAGTTTTCTTCCACATAGGAGATTAAATACCCATCTTTGGTCAGATCAAAGTGGGCCTCTTGGACTATCTGATCTTTGCAAAAGGCCCCATGTTGGGCCAGCACAACAGTCTTTGCATGTATTGCTCCCTATGTTAAAAACAACAACAACATCATCATTTTAGTATATGTAAATAATAAGGTCTGCCAGCATTTGCAGCTCTCTAGGCCCAAAGTAAAACTTTAGGTTTTTTTCCTTTTTTTTTTTTGTTTTTTTTTGTTTTTTTTTGTTTATTGAGATGAAGTCTCACTCTGTCGCCCAGGCTGGAGTGCAGTGGCGTGATCTCGGCTCACTGCAAGCTCCGCCTCCCAGGTTCACGCCATTCTCCTGCCTCAGCCTCCTGAGTACCTGGGACTACAGGCGCCCGCCACCACGCCCAGCTAATTTTTTGTATTTTTAGTAGAGATGGGGTTTCACCACGTTAGCCAGGATGGTCTTGATCTCCTGATCTCATGATCTGCCCGTCTTGGCCTCCCAAAGTGCTGGGATTACAGGTGTGAGCCACCGCGCCCAGCCCCTAAAACTTTAGTTTTACTTGAACTGACTTTATATCAATAATCTACTACTAAAACAAGTCATTGTCCTCCAGAGTTTGAAGAAATGTGAATATTAACTAGGGCTTGTCTGAATGAGAACAACAGCATTGCTCTTTTCAGAGTGTTGTAATAAATATCATCTTAGACTTATATGGCATTTTCTTTAGGGCATTACTAGAGTTCATATAACCTATCATTCATTTACTTGATAGCTCATTGAGACAGTTTAGGTATTGATGCTATACTCTCCATCTATAAAATGGAAAGAATCAAAATATTAAGTTCAACTTAAATGGGCTACAAGAAAGAATACAGACGTTTGTATGATCTGTGTTGCCAAGATACTGCCTAGAGCTTTTAAACTTTGTAAGTTCTGCATTTCACCTACCCAAGGGAGTCTGAGAGTGTGTAATTTGGGCCAGGATACAACAGGCCCTTGGCCAGGTTGAAGTGGACAAACAAATGGAATTGGTTCCAGTTTACCAACCTGGCACGAATTATGTGCTGGTCAAGGAAGTGTTTTTCAAATCATGGGGAGCCACTAGTGAAAATCCACTGGTGCTTTGATGGTGGCCTTTGGAGATACTTTTATAATTTGAAACCATTCCCACAGCAGGCCCAGGGAGAGGTCTTACTTTAGCCAACATGCAACATTAGGTAGAAGAAATGGGGCCTTTCTGGCTGGTTTGACCTGTGGGTGGGCCCTCTTCCACATGTTTCTAATTAGGATGCAAGAAAGAGTAGATATTCTGTGGCGACTCTCCTTTCCTTCTCGGCTGTGAGACAGAACAACAGCGCCTTTGTGATGACCTTTGCAGGGCTGTTTACATTTGGTGACCTGCCTGAACGCTCCTGCCAGAGTGGACGCACCTCTTCACTAATGAGGAACAGCCATGCTATCTTTTACTATGGTAGACCTTGGAGGTTAAAATGAAAAATAAGAGGATTCTCTGTTGATAACTAGTCGAAGTTAATTTTCTTTACAGATTTATTGAGGTATAATTTAGATACTACAAAATTCACCTGTCGTAAGTATACAATTCAATGATTTTTAGTATAATAAATTTATAAAGTCTTGTCATCATATAATCCAGTCTTAGAACTTCAGTTGGAGTTATTTTGAGAACACCAAATAATGATCATAATTGTAATGTAGATCATGCTGAAGTGAAAAAGAAATTTGTGAGGCTATCTTGGATTAAGGAAGAGGGCCACCCAGGAAGCTATTTGAGACAAAAAGTCTCAAACTTCTCAAAATATATGAAACCTTGAGATTAGCACTTACATTTCAGAACATTTTCCATATTTTTGCTCACCAAATGGTATGACCTACTTGAAAAAAAATGAGAAGCTGCTGCAGAACCTGCCTCATGTCAGCATCAATTACTGTTTCTTGGTTATAACGAGAAGGAGAAGAAGATGAGAATCTAAGCTCCCCTTAAAGAGCTTATAGTTCACTTTGAACATCTCATCATATATTTATTTACGTGCCCTCTCATTTTCAAGTACTGTGTTAGGTACTGCAGACACATGGATAGTGAGACAATGTCTCTACCCTTAAGAACTAATAGTCCAGTGATTTCTATGAAATTTCAATATGATATCATAAATTCTGTGGTGGAGGTAAATGCTGTGTGATATCAGGAAGTGCTGTGTGACTTTCTAGAGTTATTGTTACTAAGAAATCAATGACATGGTGAATAAGCTCACTAGTCCTGCTGACACTGACTGAATCCCTACCCTCTGCTTCATTTGGATGAGGCTCTGTGAGATCCGGTCCCTGCCTCGGGGCTTTGTCATTCATGAAAGAAACAAGTCCATCACTTCTTCCAGTTAGATATCTGTGAAAAGATGGAAAAAGCAAAGAACACTTGGAATTTGGAAGAGAAAGAGAGACCATTTCAGGGAAGAATTGCATTTGAGCTGACTTTTGAAAAAATTCAGATGGGCTTTTGCCTGGCATGGGTAAAAGTGGGAAGCAGTCCAGAAGAAAGATGTGAGCAAAGGCTCAGGGACAGGAGAACTTGGGATGTGTTCTGAGAACAGTGAGTAATCCAAAATGGATTGATACATATATCACATAGTACAGCTATTTCTTTTTTTTTTTTTTTTTTGAGACGGAGTCTTGGTCTGTCGTCCAGGCTGGAGTGCAGTGGGGTGATCTCAGCTCACTACAAGCTCCGCCTCCTGGGTTCATGCCATTCTCCTCCCTCAGCCTCCCGAGTAGCTGAGACTACAGGCGCCCACTACCACGCATGGCTTATTTTTTGTATTTTTAGTAGAGATGGGGTTTCACCGTGTTAACCAGGATGGTCTCGATCTCCTGACCTTGTGATCTGCCCGTCTCGGCCTCCCAAAGTGCTGGGATTATAGGCGTGAGTCACCGCGCCTGGCCAGTACAGCTCTATCTATATACTTATGTCAGAAACAAGGGAATTAAGGGAATCACAAGGCTCTGCTTTGCCTGTATCAAGGAAGGCTTCCTAGAGAAGCAGTTAATTTCACTCTGTCTATTATGCATGCTTTATACCAAGGTGATATGATTAGTTTTCTTCTTTGGTTTCTTCTTTCTGAATTCATCAGGTGGTCACATCCACTGGGCCACAGAAACTCCAGTGGATTTTCACTAGTGATTCCTGTGATTAAGAAATGTTTTTGACCAGCACATACTTTGTGCCAGATTGGTAAGCTGGAGTGAATTCTGTTTTTGTCCAGTTCAACCTGGACATAGGCTGCTGTAACCTGGCCCGAGAGCTTAATGTAATACTTTCAAGAAGGTTAAAAATCCAACAACTCCTTGAAACATTGGTTGCTAACCTTTGAAAGAGTAGTCACTGCACCTGAGTAGCCTTAGGAAATGAACAGGAGGTCTGAAAAAAAAAGAAAAAAAAGAAGAATGGTACCATTTGCTTAAAATCCCTACGGCCTTGTAGGGTGAACCTATTTCTAAATTTAAGTTGCTAAGACCTTGAACCTGGGGTTGTTTGGGGATATTTTGGAAAGTAAGGAATATTATTGACTTTCCATCAGGAAGGAAAGAACTCAGTTGTTTCTGATATTACTAAGAAAGAGAGAGTTCTGCATTTATTTGTTTGTATGGATGGTCTACCTACGGTGTGGCCTTGTTCACGACATGGCGTACCTCCCTCTCTGGGGTCAGTGTGAATAGCCAGGCTGCAGCTGTAGCTAGAGACAATAGCCAGCACTGTTGGGCCTTGCCCCTTAAGCCCTGAAGGTTAATTTCCTAGTATTTAGTGGCATTGAACCTGCCAAAGAAAATGCTGTTTCATTTGGGGGAACATACTTTCTGTATGTGTATTTTTTTCATGAAGAATAAAGAAGAGACATTTTTGGAAGAACATAACTTAACCTATTGGCCTTGGCTAGAAAAGCTAAAAAAGCAAGGGGTCAGTACTCTTACAAGTATCATGTCTTAAACGTCAGCCAACGAGTAATTATTTAAATGCCATCTGAGGGGAAGTCCCATCCCATTGTTATTTTTTCTCTAGACTGTGAGATGCTTAAAAAAAAAAACTTCTCTGTAGGAAAATGATCTTTAAAAAACAAACAAACAAAAAGCCTGAGAATTTAGTGCTGCATTTGTTGAGAAGTAACAGCCCTGGAAACGGAGGAGTTTTTGTTGTTGTTTTGGTGACTGCTTTGCCACTCTGCATGTTAGAAAGGGCAAGTTCTTGGCCACTGGTTAGGGTTCCCAAAAAATTCCAGGATGTCCAGTTAAATTAGAATTTTAGATAAACAATAATTTTTGTATAAGTACATCTAAAATATTGTACTGGGACCTACTCATACTTTAAAATTATTCATTGTTTACCTGAAATTTAAGTGTAACTGAGCCCTGTATTTCTTTTTGCCAAATCTGCAATGCTTTGTTACTTCAGTAAAAAACTGTCCAAGGAGCCTGGCAGCTTTTCTGATTAATTAAAATCACTATCAATTTTAAACCTAAACAAAACAATATATGAGATAAAACTGTGAAAATAGAATCAAGTCCAGTGATACCAAGTGAAGGGAGTCCTTTCTCATTCCTTTATCTTCCTGTAGCCAGCTGTGGGGATCCAATTCTCTTGGGAATGGCCCACCTAGGTCTGCTGTAGCTCAGAGTTACACCTTGTAGATCGCCTGGATGCTTCTGTATTCCAGCTTTAACTCAGAGGATTAGGTCAGAACTGAGGCTCCCTTTGAAATCTAAAGTGCTTAGCTTCTTTAGGGTAGCTGCGCACCCTTTTGAATTCTTCTGTAAAATGTCTGTCTAGCCCAGAGAAGTGCAGTCTCACCAGACATGGCTCTGAGAATAATAGCTATCGTTTACTGAGTGCTTAATATGTGCCAGTGCCTTACCTGCACTACCTACATGAGTTCATACTGCCTTCTAACAACCCTATGAGACAGATACTGTAATCTCCATTTTACAGATGAGGAAATAAAAACCCAGAGAGGTTGAGTAACTTTCTGCAGGTCACAGAGCCATTGAAAGGCAGAAGTAGGATAAGCATTCAAATCAGTCTGACTCCAAAACCCCTTCAGTAACCACTGTACTACTGCATGTGGTGCACTCGGATTCTCCACTTCTCCTCTGCCTCCCCAAGCCCCCAGTTTGGCTTGATATTGGAATCATCCCCTTCTCTCCTTGTTCTTTATTGGCTGGATTGTTCTGAAACTGGCCTTAGAGAATCTTTGTCCATGTGTATCACACAGCAGTGCAGTAGACACAAAAATCTGGGCACTAGAAGATGTTAACTTTGGATGCTTCCTATTTTATATGCATATGATTAAACCAATGGGGAAAGAAAGCCCTGAAACTTTATTACAACATTTTTGTAATATTAAATTTGACATATTAAAATGTGTCATCATTTCAATATCTTTAAAGAGCCTGAGGAGACTCTCAAGGCTTAGACTGTAAATAGCTAACAGCTTTGAGATGAGCTTACATAGGAGTCAAATGATTGTTCCAAGATGGCTGTTCTAATTCTGCAGAGCTGCTGTAGTACTCAGCCTACTGCCTGCCAAAGGCAAGAGGCCTTGCCCCTCTCTTCCTCCTCCTTGCTTTCCTCTTGGTTAAGAAGTAACAAAAATATACTGCCCAACACCCATTTTCTTTTAGAACCAACACGTATTCCTCCTGGCTCACTCCCTCTATAAAATGATTTGTCAGCATTTTGATCTCATTAAATAAGAAGTTTTACTTGGTCCAACTGGGAAAGTTTATGAAGTTAGCCCTTCCATCCCATCATCGGCTGTGGCCGCAGTTGTTAAGTGTGAAATAGCTCTATGGGTGTGGTCTACCAAGTATCCCAATAGCATTTCTTATGCTGTGGGTTATGGATCCAAAGGTCTGGAAGAGTTGTTTCATAGGATCACACTAGAACACTGCCTCTTTCTGGTTAAAAGCTTTCCCAGCCTTTCTCCTCCAACTCTCAACACATCTCTCGTGTTTCTTTCCCCCCTGCAGAAGTATAGCAAACCTCCTCTTTTCTTTTCCTCTGCACTCTCCTCATCTGTCTCCAAGTCCCCATTGTGCCACATTTCTCCTACTTCCTGTTTCCTTTAACCACTAACTTCTCACGGTTTTTAAAATCAAGCCTATCCAATTCTAAAAGGAAATTTAAACCCACTCCCCAAAAAAGTAAAACTAGGGGGAAAAAAGCCATAATAAGAGGTATAATGTTATGATCTTCTCTCTTAGCCCTACACATCTGAAAAAAGGAATCTTGCTCCGCACTGCAAGACTAGGGCAGCCCAGCCGCCCACTCCCCTTTTATTCTCTGTCCTCACATTCCCCTGTCCTTTTCTAACCCACCTTCCCACTTCGGGTCTAATTTAGCCAATTTATACACTCCGCAAGCTTACAAAGGTTTTGATTCTCTCCTTTTGAGTGTGGAATGCTGGTGCCACAGGGGCTTTCAGAAACAATTTAGTAAGTGATAGACTTGGAAGATTTCTAAAGAAGCTCTGGGAAGACATCATTGATGAGTCTCTGCTCTTAGCATTTTGTTGCCTCTTAGGGGCTTAGCAAATAGCAGCATTTCTGTAAAAGTTCCCTTTCTGTAAAACAGGCAAAATAATCATTCTGACCTCACATTGTTGCTATGAGGATTCAATTAGTTAATTTTTAATTTTTTAAAATTAATGTATTTATTTTTTTGAGACAGGGTCTTGCTCTGTCATCCAGGCTGGAGTACAGTAGTGCAATCATGGCTTAGCTCATTGCAGCCTCCATTTCCCAGGCTCCAGTTATCCTCCCACTTCAGCCTCCTGAGTAGCTGGGACCATATGCACACCTGGCTAATTTTTGTATTTTTGGTAAAGGTGGAGTTTCACCATGTTGCCCAGACTGGTCTCAAACTCCTGAGCTCAAGGGATCCACCTGCCTTGGCCTCCAAAAGTGCTGGGATTATAGGCATAGCCACTGCGCCCAACACAATGACTTAATATGTACAATACACTCAGAGCAGTGCTTAGCATGTAGTAAGCACTAGATCAAATAAATGTGTAAAATGAAGGAAGAAATAATAATAGTGTTTTTCTTTTAATTCATGCATTAAGAACTATGTTCAATTTCTGTATGATATCTTGAAGGGGTCCAAAATAAATCCGACTGGCAGTTTGAAGGCCTACAAGAGAGCATGTTCCGTAATTTCACTCATGGATTTTGACAATTTGTCCAGCTTGATGGATCTCTTCTCACCTGTATTTTGGCCAAACTGACCAATTATTTCCCATTTTAACTGCCATCCAAATTTCCTTCCCCATCCCATCCACATGTATCAATTGCTTTCACTGCCTTTACTTCATATTGACTGTCAGCATGTGTGGCCCTATAATGCTGGGTTTTTATTTAAAAAGCCTTTCTGTCATTCATAAGCTTCTTTTGAGGAGTGAGGCCTACATTTCTGATGGTTGTGTATCATTCCCATGCCTTGTGCATAGGTGGTACTCTATCCATGTGTTTTGATTGGCTGATTTGAGCTTTTGCAGATTAGGAAATAGTTGGCCTACAGCTAAGTGGCACCTAAGAGAATCTTGCCCTCCAGGCCTCATAGATGCACTCTGTGGAAAGGCCATTGTTTCCTTGCTTTGTGTTGGACTATTAGGAACCTAAAGCTAAGAGGGGCCTCGGTAGAGATAGCCACCTTTAAGTTAGGGGAATGTTGGGGAGTCTACTGGGATTTGACTGTGAGGTGAAAGGAGGGCTGCCTACAAGCAGAAAGCTTAAGGCATTAGCTTTGTGTAATTACCAGGAATGCTTTTAGCTAGCACCTTGAATGATTGGTTAAAAAGGGACAGTTAGATGTTTGTTAGATGTGTGGTGTTAATAACCTTGACCAGTAGATTCGTGACTATAAGAATTTCAAAAGGTGAAGCAAGAACATACACAGAGGGAAAACATCTCTTATTTCTAGGGGCAGCCTTCCCAGCAGCACTCAGCCCAGAGCTGTTTTTCCCCCGAGGAGAACACAGGGACAAAATAAATATGCCTTCCTGACCCAAAAAACAGGAGCGCCCAGGGAGGCCATGGGATCTGGGAGTGAGAGCAGATTGTAGGGATGAAGTATCCAGGATGGGACTGATATTAGCTACAGGCTGGACAGTCAGTCTGTGGCAGCCAGGCACTGCTGCTAGTGGCCGAGGGCAGGGTTTCTTAGAGACCTGAAGATGTGAGCATTCATTTATTTGTTCCTTCATCGTTCAGCAAACCTTTACTGAGTGCTTATTACGTACTGGATCCTGGGCTGAGCCTCCACTTGTGACATCACTGGGCATTCAGTCTGAGGCCTTGGCAACTAAGGGTGGTGTTCCTTAGGGAACTGGGAGGCCATCCAGACAGGAGGCACAGTACAAACAAGAAAGAACTGGGGGCCAGGTATGGTGGCTCAGGCCTGTAATCCTAGCACTTTGGGAGGCCGAGGCAGGCGGATCACTTGAGGTCAGGAGTTCAAAACCAGCCTGACCAACATGGTGAAACCCCGTCTCTACTAGAAATACAAAAGCAATTAGCTGGGTGTGGTGGCAGGCACCTGTAATCCCAGCTACTCAGGAAGCTGAGGCAGGAGAATCACATGAACCTAGGAGGCGGAGGTTACAGTGAGCTGAGATCACGCCACTGCACTCCACCCTGGATGACAGAGTGAGACTCCTGGGGAAACCCAGCCCTGCGTCAGAGAAAGTGATGCACAGATGCTTCACACACAGAGAATGAAAGCGGGAGTGGAGACATTTTTCCGGAGTTCAAGCTTCACCTTCAAGCGTGATATTCAGATTCCATGAGAGCATGCAGAAAGAGCCCAGAGGACCTGTTAAACAGGGCATACCATTGTGAGTCCTTAGAAGCTACAAGACAGCCAAGAACAGCAGGAAAAGAAGCTGAGAATAAAAGCTAGGACAGGTACCTCCAATCTCTAAAAAGTTAAACCTCTTAGAGGATCATAAATAAAGCCACACTCTCAGGTGTATATGCTAGAATTGATTATATAAGTGCCTGGCATATTAATAAATGGCATGTAGTTTACTTATGGTGCTGTTTGGGTGGTTCTCAAGTAAGCTCTTGTTTTACATTCTAAAGCCCACTCAGTGTTAGAATGGACCATTTGAGCCCAAGTAGATTGAACAAAACATCTATACACAACCTGCACATCTGGGCAGGGATGACACTTGATCCAGGCCTCATCTCATAGACTCTATTCATCCCCTGTTGTCATGGGCACCAAAACATTTCATAGAAAATTGCACAGTAGTTTTTCTTTCTCAATAAACTGTATGTTTCTTGAGGGTAGGTACCCTATCTCTTTATCTCTGTCACCTGGCACACAGCCCAGCACATGACAAGATCAAGAACCAGGAGTGGCTGGGGCTCAGTCGGCACGTGCTCTGGCTTTCAAGTGGCATCTTCTAATGACATGAAAGAACTCTCTAGAACTTTTTTCCTTTTATGCTATGTAAATAATATACTTAAGATATAAACTTTTGTGTTTCATGTTGTATATTAATGTTGAATATAAAGTTTTTTTCCAGGGTGTGACTATTTTTTCCCCTAGTTCCTTCAAATTGTCATCCCTACCATTAGTTTTTCAAAGTCTCTGGATTCCTGTTCCCGTGTCCTTTTCTCTGGAGGTTTATATCACCTCCCAGACTGCTTTTGACTTATCTACTCATGCTTTACTTCGGTAGTGCTGATGCTCTCCCCTAGTTGTTCCTCACCTGTACCATGTGGTATTATTAATGCAAATGAGGCTTTATCTGCCTATCCCCTCCCCTAGCATTTATGCATTCTTCAGGGAAAACTCTGTTGTATATGTCTCTGAGTCTCCCACAGCAACTAACACAGTGGCTTACACTCCATTAGCTACTCAACAAGTATGTTCTAATAAATTCCATTAGTGGAGTGAGGTAGTTAGGAGCAGGTATGAGCTCAAGCCTTTGAGTGGGACAACCTGGGTCTGATGCTGGCTCCTTCACTAACTACTTTTATGATCTTGAGCAATCTGCTAATCCTCCTTGTGTCCAACTTCTTCATGTTTAAAATGAGGATAATAGTACCTACCTAATAAGGATTAAATGAGTTAAGATATGTTTTTGAGGGTTAAATACATTAAAATATGTAAAACACTTAGCACAATGCCTGGCCTATAGTGAGAGCTGTCATTATCAACAACCACCGTCATAGGTACCCATTATCAGAAGTTGGGGGTTTGGATAAAGAAAGTAGGTTTCTCTAGGGTATATTTTTGTGAAGTCTGAACTGAAATGAACTTCTTCAGATTTTTCATAGAGTACTTTGTGCCCTGCCCTTTTATTGCACAGGGACAATGTCTGCTTCAGTATTATGCAGAACATCTTGATTAAGAGTATTTTTTATCTTTAGTCCTTGACCTATACTTATCTTTTGGTGTGTAGGTATATTGTTTCATCACATTCTCAAAGGGGAAGTCCATGACCCAAAATACGCTAAAAACCACACCAAGGGAGACATCAATGGTGTTCTATTAAGAAGAGCGAAAGGGAACCCAAGCATAAATGTACACTCAGTATACACAACTGTGGCCACCCATAGCACTGACCATCCTTTTTTTTTTTTTTTTTTTGAGATGGAGTCTTGCTCTGTCGCCCAGGCTGGAGTGCAGTGGCCGGATCTCAGCTCACTGCAAGCTCCGCCTCCTGGGTTCACGCCATTCTCCTGCCTCAGCCTCCCGAGTAGCTGGGACTACAGGCGCCCGCCACATCACCTGGCTAGTTTTTTGTATTTTTTAGTAGAGACGGGGTTTCACCAGGTTAGCCAGGATGGTCTTGATCTCCTGACCTTGTGATCCGCCTGTCTCAGCCTCCCAAAGTGCTGGGATTACAGGCTTGAGCCACTGCGCCCGGCATATTATTATTCTTTAAGTAAAACATGTTTCCCCAAGTAAACTTACTGTGTGTTTAGTACCGTCCTGGACACTGTTACTCACTGTGCTATTTGCCCCACTGCTACCCAGTGAAAAGAAAGGGTGACAAGTTATAAGGACATGTAGGGGTTTGAGGAAAGTTAAGAGGAGACACAGGCTTGTGTCAATGTAATAAAAGCCAAGTAGTTCTTGTTCCAGCCCAGTCTGTATCTAGGACTAGATCATGAACAGAGAACTAAAGGCTTTTGATTATAAACCTCCTTTTGCCTAGGCTTGGCCCACACTCAACTCTAATAAAAATAGTAGTAAATGTTAGGAGTAGACATAAAATGAGCACAGGTTGCCACTAGAACTTTTTCTATAACCTAACTACATTTTTTTCAACCTAAAACATTACATATTGTATCAGCCAGGATGCCATCAGGAAAGAGACGGCGCACTTTAGTATTCCGAGGCTAATTACAGTGGGGCTTCATTAGTGCCCCTAGACTGAGAAGGTGAGGGAACAGGCTGGTTTCTGGAAGCGGGAGATAGACGGCGCTGTGTGGAAAAGACTGCCTAGCAGGATCTGAGATCTTCCATTAAGAGGCACATCCAGCCCATAGCCCAACATCAGTCTGCTCCTTCAAATCTCCTGCTGGTGCACCCCAGTGGCCCAACCCAGGAGAGTCCTGTTGGTGTGACACACACAGGCCAGGTCCCAGGGCAGAGAGGAGGTGAAGAATGATTGTGAGTAAATCTAGAGGGGCACACAGGAAGATATCCAGGAAACATGTTTCACACTTGATTTTAGAGGTAAGGGTGTGTATCTTAATTTTATCTGTTTTAGAAAACTAAAATTTTAATAGATTTAAAGTATTTCTGCCATAGTTCTTAAACCATCAATCTGATGATGTCAGATATTTTTCTCAGTGTCATTAGTTTGACCTCCCACCACATTTTTTTGGTGGGGAGGGATGAGGGATTGTGTATAAATTTCCTCCAGAGCACACAGAGAATAAAAATGCTATTCTTCAGATTTTTTTTTTAAACAAAGAGTTGTTCCGTTTCCCCTTTTTCTGTCTACTGCTTTCTCCTTCTACGCTTAGGCCAAGAGTATATTACGCTTGGAGGCATCTAGCTAGTGTGGTGCTTCCCAAACCTTTCTCAGCCAAAGACTCCTCTGGGAATCCAACTAAATTTCCTGGTTCCCTTTTGCTTTTAATATCAATGCCCATATTACCCAATGAGGTTATTTTTATTTCTTATAAGTATTTTTATAATTAACTTAAGATTCAGCAAGGAACCAAAGGTAAACACACTGGAATTATTTCAAGTTCTAACCACTATGAGTAGGTATTAATCTTTGAGAAGGTATTATTAAAACACAGTATAAAATATTCATAAATTAGCCGGGTGCGGTGGCTCAAGCCTGTAATCTCAGCACTTTGGGAGGCCGAGACGGGCGGATCACGAGGTCAGGAGATCGAGACCATCCTGGCTAACATGGTGAAACCCCGTCTCTACTAAAAAAACAAAAAAACTAGCCGGGCGAGGTGGCGGCGCCTATAGTCCCAGCTACTCGGAGGCTGAGGCAGGAGAATGGCATAAACCTGGGAGGCAGAGCTTGCAGTGAGCTGAGAACCGGCCACTGCACTCCAGCCCGGGTGACAGAGCGAGACTCCGTCTCAAAAAAAAAAAAAAAAAAAAAAAAAATTCATAAATTAAAGTCAACTTATAAGTACAAAGGGATATCTGCGACTATGAAAGGAAAAATAAACTAGAATTTAAAATTTAATCACTGTGCGTTAGTGAACATGATCCTGGTACATTTCAGCACAGTATTTGTGTTTCAGAATAGGGTTTTGTCTTCTAGTTATTCACTAATACGTATTTATTTTACTATCATTCAGCAAGAAACCCTTTAAATCACTGTCAAAAGGTAGGTGATTTACTGGAATAGCTAACCTACCTCTGCCTAGAGCCCCATAGGCACTCACTTCCCTGTGGAACCCTCTGTCCCTTCTTCCCTTCCTATATACCTCATGTACCTTTATGCAGCCTTGTTCTATGGCCACTCTGCCTGTTTTACTAAGCTGCCTTAAAGTCACTGCAAAATTTCGATCAGAACATTACTGAACCAGGGGACAAAGAAATGCTCATTACAGGCTTTAAATATATGCTTTTTCTTAGATCTATGGGAACAATTTCTCTAATTCTTAGGTTTTGCTCCCTGAAATTACACAGAAAGTACTGTATCTTCTTAACCCTTTCTCCACCTCTCCTTTCCTTTCAACCCAACAAACTTTTCTCCTGTGCATTGCTAGGCAGTGCTTCTGTTGTCCTTACGTGTTTGAAGTCTTGTGCTGGTGGTCACAGAGCTAGCCCATGGATTTGTTCTTCAACCCTTTAGTGATTCCATACTCCATATCACGGACTATACCATTTGTGGATTCCTTGACAGCCACGAGGAGACACTGACAGAGCTATGAATAGAAGAACCCTGTGTTCTCCCCTGTCCAGCTCCCCTGGCTTTTGGAAACAGAACTTCAATTTTTTCTTCTCCATCTATGTGGTTCACATGGAGGTGACCCCATCCTCCACCTCTAGAAGTTGGCTCTGAACTTGGGTCATACCAAACAAGTTTCAGTGGTTGGTTTAGAAATGAATACGTAACTGAAGCTGAACATGTGAGAATCCAACCATAGGAATTTGGCCGAGCCTTCTGGGGAAGAGGAGCCTGTGTAAGCTCGGATCACTAAATTAGTACAGTGTAAGCCTGTAGCCACCACTTTGGAGAAGCCTGCCTAAGACTACCAACACACTGCAAGGAAGAGTTGAAAGAACAGAGACTGATTCTCGTCATCATTTGACCACTCAAGTTCAGCCACCTTGGTCATACGACCCATTAAATCTACCCCCAGCACTGCCAGTTATTTTGTTTATTATGTCACTTTTTAGTTGTATTTATGTATATATTTTTTGAGACAAGGTCTTTTGCTGTTGCCCAGGCTGGAGTGCAGTGGCATGATCATAGCACACTATAACTTCACACTCCTAAGGCTCAAGTGATCCTCCTACCTTAGCTTCCCAAGTAGCTAGGGCAAGAGGTGTATGCCACCACATCCAGCTAATTTTTTGTGTTTTGTAGAGATGGGGTCTCACTGTGATGCCCAATCTGGTCTCAAACTCCTGGCCTCAAGCCATCCTCCTGCCTTAGCCTCCCAAAGTGCTGAGATTACAGGCATGATCTACCACACCCAGGCTTATTATGTCAATTTGAATGTGCACTCTGTCACTTATAACCTAAACTCCTGAGTGAAATACCAACACATCTGAGAATTTCAGCTTCTGGGATCCACAGCCCCATGGAGGCTACAAGCTACTAAAAAGATACAAATGTCAGCTTCAGCTAAGAATTCCAGAAATCTATAGAGGTACCTTTCCTTTTCTTTGGTTCCAGAGAGCATGATAATATGCATACAGAATTCTGTATGTGTAAAGGAAGAAACTTGGGACTGATAACTATGTGTGGTATCTGTAATTAAATATTGCTAAAACCCTGTAGAGTCTGGTTTTTACCTTTAAAAAGATCATTCTAAATAATCTGAGGATTTTTCTTTTAAATAAGTTAATGTTAAAAATATTTTTTGGGCCGGGCTCAGTGGCTCATGCCTGTAATCCCAGCACTTTGGGAGGCTGAGGCGGGTGGATCACGAGGTCAGGAGATTGAGACCATCCTGGCCAACATGGTGAAACCTCGTCTCTACTAAAAGCATGAAAAAATTAACTGGGCATGGTGCTGCGTGCCTGTAGTCCCAGCTACTTGGGAGGCTGAGGCAGGAGAGTGGTGTGAACCCAGGAGGTGGAGGTTGCAGTGAGCCGAGATCATGCCACTGCACTCCAGCCTGGGCGACAGAGCGAGACTCCATCTCAAAAATATATATATGTAGATAGATAGATAGATAGATAGATAGATAGATAGATAGATAGATAGATAGATAGATAGACAGACAGATAGATAACATAAACGTTTGAAGTAAAGAATCAATTATGTTAAAGAAAAAAACACTTCAAAATCTAACATGATGCTAGGCTATGTTAACAAGAGCCTGGCATTAAAAACTGAGTCACCATATTCGGCATTAATAAGGCACTAGCAAAGCTCTCATTCAGCTGCCATGCCCAGGTTGAACTTCTGCATGTTCAGAGGATGTGGAAAGCAATTGAAATGATTAAAAGCATGGAAAATCAGATCTCTGAAGAGCGATGAAAGTAAGCTATTTAACTAAAAGAAAAGGAGATTGAAGGAAGAAAATAAATGGTGTTTAAGTATAGAAAGAGTTCTTTTTTTTTTTTTTTTTTTTTTTGAGACGGAGTCTCGCTCTGTCACCCAGGCTGGAGTGCAGTGGCCGGATCTCAGCTCACTGCAAGCTCCGCCTCCCGGGTTTACGCCATTCTCCTGCCTCAGCCTCCCGAGTAGCTGGGACTACAGGCGCCAGCCACCTCGCCGGCTAGCTTTTTGTATTTTTTAGTAGAGACGGGGTTTCACCGTGTTAGCCAGGATGATCTCGAACTCCTGACCTCGTGATCCGCCCGTCTCGGCCTCCCAAAGTGCTGGGATTACAGGCTTGAGCCACCGCGCCCGGCCCTAGAAAGAGTTCTTATAAAGAAAAAGGTGGCCACATGTTTCCCCCTTCCACTGAGTATATTAAGAGAAAATTGCCTTAGACATTTCATTTATACAAAGGAAGGATATTTTCAAGCAAATAGGATTCTTGTACTGGGTGTGACATTGGACTAGATGACCTTTAAGATTTCTCTTCACTAAGATTCTGTGATTACCAGGTTGAGGATGTACTTACCAAAAGAGTGTGGAACCACTTGCTGTATGTCTTAAAAGGTAAGATGAAGAAACACTGGCTGGTTTGCCTTAGGTGTCATTCTACCCAGGAGTTACTTCCAACATTCATAGCATGCCTTTGAAGAAGCAAATATTGTATATAGACAAACAGCATATCAGAAAAAAATCAAAACAAAAACAAAGGAATACTAACATTAAAGTAATAATATAATACATGATTTCTGTTTTCTACTCTTTCCGTATAGCCATTAGCAAGTCACAATTAGTTTCTTCATTAACGAGATATGATAAGTGAGGCAAATCATGGGACAGCTTAGTATTAGTGACTGTGTTTGGAGGGGTAGAATTAAGTGTTCCATATTGAGTCAGGAGCATTTAATGTCAGCTCTAGTATGTATCTGGCGTATTTCCTATTGCAACTTAATTGGTATAATTTTGGATCCAGAGACTACAAACCAAGACTCAGAAAACTATATTTTAAAAATAAAATATATATAAAATATAGTTTTAAAAACAATTCTAGTTTTATACATGGAAAAGCTGTTCTAAAGAGCAATAGCTAGCCGGGCACTGTGGCTCATGCCTGTAATCCCAGCACTTTGGGAGGCCAAGGCGGGTAGATCATGAGGTCAGGAGTTCAAGACCAGCCTGGCTAACATGGTGAAACCCCATCTCTACTAAAAATACAAAAATTAGCTGGGCATGGTGGTGCATACCTGTAATCCTAGCTACTCAGGAGGCTGAGGCAGGAGAATTGCTTGAACCGGGACCCAGGAGGCGGAGGTTGCAGTGAGCCAAGATCACACCACTGCACTCCAGCCTGGGCTACAGAACGAGACTCTGTCTCAAAAAAAAAAGAAAAAGAAAAAGAAAGAAAGAACAATAGAACAATAGTGTTGGCATTATTGTGGTTTCAATGGATCTATACTTATTTAAAACTTAAAGTTTGAAAAAAAAAACTGAAGTCCATATGTTGCTCCACATCTTTCTGTACTAGTTGGGTCATTTCACTGAGTTCTACTATGTGGCAAGTCAGGATGTTTTGTGTAAGTACAAGCTCCTGTGACTATAGTTTTCATGCATCCACATATCTACTAATTAGCTCCACAACTGGGTTCTGCAATTTCCTGGGCCACATCGCTGAGACAGATTCCGCGTGTTCTGCATCGGCAGTCATTTCCCCTTCATGGAGCCCACATGGTCACTTAAAAGTAATTTATCCAGGAGAGTTTCCAGCTTTTAAGTGAGTCTGCTAATAACAGAGGTTGTCTGACTTCACAATCAATTATCCTGCATAGATTCAAGTGATAATTTCTATATTTGTAGTTTTCAAGTTACAGGGAAAAACTGGGAAGAGAGAAGAGTATCAGTTCTGCAAACTAGTTATTGAAAGTATTGGAGTTTGCTGAATATGGTGATTTTGATGGAAAGGAATCTTAACAATACCCCATTCACACACATTTTCCAACTGAATTATGCAAGAAAAAATACTTAGAAACAAAAGCAAGCAAGCAAGCAAACAAAAAGCCCCAACCATCAGCAGCAAAAACCTGACTTCCAAAGAGAGTTCACATTATAGGCTTACTTTTAAAAACCGATCTGGAAACAAGAAGCTGGTTTCTAAGTTTATTTCCACACTTGCCCTCTGAACCCTGTCTTGTTGAAAGATTCAGGATATCAGATTCTCTCCCATAATTTCCTTTCAACAGAACTTACTGTATTACCCACCCATCCCCCAAATATAAATGGCTAAAACAGCTGGCTCTTTCACTCTTGGTATATACACACAAACACAAATGAGATACACACACACATATGTATATTATACATCTCTGCATATGTAAACACATACTTTGCTCATTTATTTTTTTAACAGAATAAAGGTAATTAATCAAAATACAATTCATTTTAAGAGTTGAGGCTTGACAGAGATCATTATTTCAAGAACAGCCAAAGAGAATAAGCTCCCTTTCATAGTATTGTTTTCTTTGTAAACCTCTATAGGGTGCATGGCTCTTAACTACTGAGAAAGTTTGGGACAGCACCATGGAGCAGCCTCCTGGCCTACATGTTAAAAGATCTAAGTTCTCTTGGGGAAGGAGCTTATAACTATATATTCACTCACCCCACAGAAGAGAAGATTTTGCATCTGTTGTGTTTCTAATTCTAGGCGGTCTCTAGTTAGCCATAGGGCAAAGAAAACAAAACTATTCCCTGCTCTTTCCCTGAAGAAAAAACTGAAGTGTGGAGAGAGAAATAAAGATAAATATTTTTTTCTTATTCCAGTTCAGTTTAGTTTCATCTGTTCCTTAATATTTTGTGAGCTGAGAAGAAACATCTTTAAATCATCTCATCTATGTGAAATCTGTTTTTAGAGTCCAGACTTTTTCTCCTTCATTCTGTGATTCTATCAGTGATGCTGAAATGACTGATTTGTATTTCTCCTTGCTACTGACTGGGAAATAGAGGTGTATCGTAGTGGAGGGACCAGGACAATGGATAGGTAGATGAAAGAGAACCAGAGGACACTGTCCACAACCCACCCACCCAGCTGAGGATTCAGTTAGCTGGTCCCTGAATAGAATGCTCTCACCCTTTCTGCCTCTGCATGTAGGCTCTGCTACAGAGCCACTCAGCAGATTGGTGTCCCCTTGACCCAGTTGGGGCCATCCTGGGACTCCTGTAACCTACAACCTTCTAGCTTTAAGAAGTTAGGAATCTTAATATCGTCATATGTAAAGAATGCCTACAAATCAATAAGAAAAAAAAAATAGAAAAATAGACAAGGGATATAAACTGGTATTTTTAGAAGAAACTTGGGCATTCAACTTTACGAGTCATTAAGGAAATAAAAATTAATACAAAAATGAGATCCTACTCTTAGCCATCAGTTTGGCAAACAAAAACAAAAACCCTAAATGTTGGTAAGCATGTAAGAAAACAGGAACTCCAACTGCTAATGGAAGAGGAAATTGGTAAAGTCAATTTGAAGAACTATCTGGCAGCCTCTAGTCTGATGTGAACAGGCACAAGCACTGCAGTCCAATATCTACACTTCTAGCTGTGAGCCTTAGAGATACCTTTTGCTTCACAGGTAAAATTATGTACAACAAAGCCTATATTTATTTTTATTGTTTTAAAAGGCCAGAAGGATGAACACCAATTTTTCTTTTTAAAATTCATAGATAACATTGTATGTTATATACAACATGATGTTTTAAAGTACACGTACACTGTAGAATGGTTAAATCTAGCTAATTAAACAAACGTATTCCTTACATAGTTACCATTTTGTGGTAAGAGCATATAACATCCACTCTACATTTTTCAAGAATGCAATATATCATTAACTGTAGACACCTTGCTCTACCATAGGTCTCTTGAAATTTATTCCTCCTGTCTCATTGCAATTGTGTATCCTTTGACCAACATCTTCCCATCCCCCTCTCCACTATACCCCAGCCTCTGGTAACCACCATTCTACTCTCTACTTCTATGTAATCAACTTTTTTGAATTCCACATAGAAGTTAAATCATGTGGTATTTTGTTTTCTGTGCCTGGCTTATTTCATTTAACATAATGTCTTTCAGGTTCATCCATATTGTCACAAATGGTGGAATTTCATTCTTTTTTATGGCTGAATAGTAGAGTTGACCCTACAAAAATGCAGGGATCAGGGGTGCTAGCCCTCATGCAGTCAGAAATCCACAAATACCTTTGGCTTCTCCAAAACTTTATTTGCCTACTGTTGACTGGAAGCCTTACTGATAACATAAACAGTCAACACATACTTTGTATATTATATATGTTATATACTGTATTCTTACAATAAGTAAGCTACAGAAAAGAAAATATTAAGAACATCATAAGGAAGAGAAAACATATTTACCGTTCATTAAATGTCACTGGATCTTTGTAAAAGTCTTCGCCCACATCATCTACACATTGAGCAGGCTAAAGAACAGGAGGGGTTGGTCTTGCTGTCTCAGAGGTGGCAGAGGTGGAAGAGGTGGAGGAGGTGGAGTGGGAGGTAGGAGAGACAGGTCGGAGTAACTTTATTGAAAAAATCCACATGTAAGTGGACCCTGCAGTTCAAACCTGTGTTGTTCAAGCATCAGCTGTATTCCATTGTGCATATAGGCCACAATTTCTTTATCCATTCATCTGTTGATGAACCTTTAAGTTGATCCCATATCTTGGCCATTGTGAATAGTGCTTCCATAACATGGTGGCACAGATAATCTCTCCAAATTCTTGAGAGTGGTTGTCACTGGAGGAAGAAATGTGATTGGCATAGTTTACTTGATATATCAAATGATATATATATACATACACACGTATATATTTTATATATATATCAAACAAGAACTGAAGAAAATATAGAAAATATGTTGGCCGGGCACAGTGGCTCACACCTGTAATCTCAGCATTTTGTGGGGCCGAGGCAGGCAGATCACTTGAGATAAGGAGTTAAGAGACCAGCCTGGCCAACATAGTGAAACCCCATCTCTACTAAAAATACAAAACCTAGCTGGGCGTGGTGACAGGTGCCTGTAATTCCAGCTACTCGGGAGGCTGAGGCAGGAGAATCGGTTGAACCTGGGAGGCAGAGGTTGTAGTGAGCCGAGATCGTGCCACTGCACTCCAGCCTGGGCGACAGAGTGAGACCCTGTGTCAAGAAAGAAAAGAAAAGAAAAAATAAACAGAAAATATGTTATATTTTTCTCTGTACTTTTCTGCATTTACATTTTTCTCAACATTAAAAAAGAAGATAACCACTCTTTCAGTTGATCAGTACAATCAGCATACTTTAGTCTCTTAGTAATTTTCTGATTTGCATCTTTGCAGTCCCTAAACAGGCTTTCTCTATGATACTAACAGGTTTCACTGCAACCAGTTCACCTTCCTGGATCTGGTTTTAAGCTTGGTGAAGGCAGTGCTGATAAGGTCTGACAATGTGAGGAATGGTAGAAGAGACTTGGAATCTTTTACTTTTTTTCATAGCATTTCACAGAGTTGGAAAATAGCTTCAGGGATCATCTAATAGAATTTCTTTATTTAAATGAAGAAATTGTGGCCTTGAGAGGCTTGTTCAGATGCACCTGGCTAATTTTCATTGGAGCTAGAATCTGTAACTACTGATTTTCTAGTAACAAGAGCAGAAAGTTCTACAGAGCCTTCCCCATGGCCAATCAGGCACCCACCATAGGTTTGGTATTTTGGAAATAGCCATTAGGTTAGCAATACTTTAAGAGACTGGAAGGAAAGATTGAAAGTCTGTGTGGTCACTACATTTAAGAAGCGGTATAGCATAAAGGCCGAGAGAAGGCTTGTCGGAAGCCACACTTGCATTGGTATATATCTTGGCTTTGCCACTTCCAGCTGCTTTATCTTGGATAAGTTACTTAATCTTTCTGTGCCACAGTTTCTTTAGTTGTAAAAGTAAGAATAATAATAGTACCTATTTCAGAGGTTATTCTGAGAGTTAAAAGAGTTAATAATATGTGAGAATGATGTCTGATATATAATGTGTTCAACAAACGTTAGCTGTTATTCTATCATTTGGAGAACAAACTATTGAGGAAACTGAATGTTTAATTATGGTTCTGCCATCTTTTGCTTTAAACCACTTATCTCTCAAAACTGTCATATCTTCCTTTGTATTTAACTTGGATGAGTCTTGGTTTTACAATAAAGAAAGCAGAATTTCAAAAAGGTAAGATCATTTACTTGCCTACAATGATGTCATAAATGTGTGGTAATGATTATATTTCCTTTTCATTATATTTCACTCAACACTTATTCATCCCTTTTGGTATACATGGGGGCTACCCATGGGACGATGTGAAGCAATCTAGTTGACGAAAGAAGTAGAGGACTGAGTCCCTGGGGGTCTTACTGTCCAGTACATAGATTGCTATGTTGATGCACTCCAATCAATTGCAAGCAAATTCTTCAAGTTTTTTAACAAATTACACTCGAAATTCCTAAATTTTGACAAAAGTGCTTTGAACCTTAATATAAAATGATGACAGAATTCTACTTGCCAGCAATGCATCTATTAAACAGTGGAGGGTTCTAAGACCCAAATCAGATTTTCTTTCTCTGTATCAGTTTCTTTTTTTTTTTTTTTTTTTTTTTTGAGACGGAGTCTCGCTCTGTCGCCCAGGCTGGAGTGCAGTGGCCGGATCTCAGCTCACTGCAAGCTCCGCCTCCCGGGTCCACGCCATTCTCCTGCCTCAGCCTCCCGAGTAGCTGGGACTACAGGCGCCGCCATCTCGCCCGGCTAATTTTTTGTATTTTTTTAAGTGGAGACGGGGTTTCACTGTGTTAGCCAGGATGGTCTCGACCTCCTGACCTTGTGATCCGCCCGCCTCGGCCTCCCAAAGTGCTGGGATTACAGGCTTGAGCCACCGTGCCCGGCCTGTATCAGTTTCTTGAAACTAATGCTATAATTCTGATGTGACTTTTAGACACCAACCATTCAATGGTGGAGAATTCGTTCCCAGGGTTTGAAAGAGAGGTAACCATTTCTTTGTTTGTCCCCAGTGCTTTTAACCAAATAATGTGGTTCTTAAAAGATGCATTTATATAGGGTAGAATACTCTACATTTCCTTTTTATGATTGTTTAAAAATGTTTTTACCAAACATTACAGTAATTTTTCTCATCGACCTCAGAAAAGTTCTATGTTCTAACTGAGATGAATCCCTTTGTCAAACTAGCAAGAGGGTGATTTCATTTGTAGTTTACTTACTAATTTATTCCATAATTTGAGTGTTAATCTTGCTGTCAGATGAATACAATCAACTTTTGGACTCAATTTCTTCCTGTGCAGGGGAGAATTTCTGTGTACCAAATTCCCACATAATTGCCTCTTTCGCACACACACATCTTATTTTCATTGGTGCCTATCCTAGCCCATCACAACCTATAATTGTCCAGCTAAATAATTTTTTTAAAAGATTTGATGCTTTCAGGTACCAAAATGATTCAGATTTAAAGCTGCAGTGGATAGTTTATTGATACATGAATTAAACCTGAAGTACCCCCTCAGAACTTAAATCTCTTTTCAAGACAGATATCTAAAATTGACCACAGTTTTTCAGTGTGAAAGTAGATGCTAACATTAGCCATTGTAGCATGCAGCTTTGTGGAAGTGGCTGTACTCTTGCATCCTGTGGTTCTTTCTTCCCTGTTGGCATGGTTGTTTTGATCTGAAATGTCCTTTTTCCTTTGCTGTCTAGCTTTCTGCTGTCTACCTATTTCCATTCCATGGGCCATAGTTCTCAGGTGGAGGTTTTTAAAAATTTCCCTTGCCTAGGCTATATCCCAGACCTGCTGACTCAGAATCCCTGGGGACAGAGCAGGGATATTTGTGTTTTTAAAACCTCTTCAGGGCATTCTGATGCTCAACCTCAATTAACCACTTGCTTATTGCCTAGGTTAGAAATTTTTATTTGTTTTGTTTTGTTTGACAGGATCTCACTCTGTCCCCCAGGCTGGAGTGCAGTGACACACAGCTCACTGCAGCCTTGACCTCCTTGGCTCAGGCAATCCTACCACCTCAACCTCCTTAGTAGCTGGGACTACAGGCATGTGCCACCACACTCGGCTAATTTTTTAGTTTTTGTGTTTTGTTTTTGTTTTTTAAGAGATGGGGTCTCATTGTATTGCCCAGGCTGGTCTTGAACTCCTGGGTTCAAGCAATCCTCCTGCCTCACCTTCCCAAAGTGCTGGGATTATAGGCATGAGCCACCGTGCCAGGTCCAAAAATCTTTTATTTGTAAATAACTGAAACTCACTCAAACTATCTTAACAGCAGCAAAACAATTTACCATAAGGAATCAGGAGACTCTCACAGAACCCACAGCATGAAATACAGCTGGACTTCATAAGAGACCAGAGCCTGGAACAGGAGCATTTACAAGGACCCAGGCAACTAGTCCCTATTGCCCAGGTGTAGCTCTCTGTCTGCCTGGTTCCCTTCAGGGGCTTGTGGATTCAGATCTCTGCTTCTCTCTGTACATCTGCTTTCTTTCTTTTCTCTTTCTCAGCTAGCCACTTTCGCGGCTTGGTGAGCACATGGCCAAACATGGTGCATCCTCAGTACCCACGTTTGTACGTCCTTAGTTTGACTTGCCAGACCAGGTAGACTAGCATCAATGAGTCTAAATTCCTGACAGAGGATCTGATCAGTCTGGCACAGGTGATATGTCTGCCCTTAACCCAACCAGATAACATGACTTAAACAGGGTTGCCAAGGGCCCACCCATGTGTAGGTTAAGATCAGAGGCTAGGCCGGGCGCGGTGGCTCAAGCCTGTAATCCCAGCACTTTGGGAGGCCGAGACGGGCAGATCACGAGGTCAGGAGATCGAGACCATCCTGGCTAACACGGTGAAACCCCGTCTCTACTAAAAAATACAAAAAACTAGCCGGGCGAGGTGGCGGGCGCCTGTAGTCCCAGCTACTCGGGAGGCTGAGGCAGGAGAATGGCATAAACCCGGGAGGCGGAGCTTGCAGTGAGCTGAGATCCGGCCACTGCACTCCAGCCTGGGCCACAGAGCAAGACTCCGTCTCAAAAAAAAAAAAAAAAAAAAAAATCAGAGGCTATGTAGCTATCTCAAAGTGTATCTTCATGCTTGCCATATTTTTCTTTTTTCTTTCTTGAAGAAAATTTTATATTATTTTAATTCTTTTTTGTACAGAAAACTCAAGAGTGTACATTTAACCCAGTTCAGTGGCAAGTTCTTTAACCATTGCCTTTTTGAGCTTGGTAATGTGAGCCACAGACTTGAGACCCAGGACATTGCCTCCCCAGTGACAGCGGATCTCATCGTATCTGTCGTTGTAATTGGTCCTGATAGCTTCCACCAGCTTAGCTGAAGCTCCTTTGTCTTCTGAGTTAACCTGTGTGAAGGCAACAGTGGTACAGGTCTTCCTGCAGACTAGATGTCCCAGTCTTGCCTTCCCCTTGATCATGCAGTAAGGGACCCCCATTTTACAACACTGGGCAGCTAGGCAGAAGACAAGGAGCTCCATGGGATCCACGTCATGTGCAGTCACCACCAGCTGAGCTTTCTTGTTCTCCACCAAGGTGGTGATGGTGTTAACTCCTGCTCGAAGGACAAGTGGTCTCTTAGTGGGGACGTCCCCTTTGCCAGCAGCTTTCTTCTTGGCCCGGGCCAACAGTCTCTGCTTCTTCTCTTGCTTTGTCTCTGGCCTGTACTTGTGGGCCAGCTTAAGCAGCTGAGTAGCTGTTTGGTGGTCCAGGGCCTGGGTGAACTGGTTAATGGCAGGAGGCACTTTCAGCTGCTTATAGAGGATGGCTCTCTGCCGCTGCAACCTGATAGAGTGGGACCATTTCACAAAGCGGGCAAGGGCTCTTTGGGGCTGGATGTCCTGTCCAGTGCCAAAATTCTTAGGCCTTTTCTCAAACAGGGGATTCACCACTTTCTTGGTCTCATATATCAGGGGTGATTTAACCTTACAGATGCCACTAAGATGAACATTGAATGTACTGTTCTCTCTCTATGCCTAGTTCTTCCTCTTATAAATATGAATCAGTCTAAATGTTGAGAAAATTAGAGGCTTGGGAAATCTGCCTCTCCTAAGTAGTAAAAGTTGAAAAGTAGTACAATAAGATAGCAATCTAATATAGCATAGTCATTTTCTACAATGTATATAATTGTAATCATCACAATAAAGAATGTTTAAAGAAACTGAGGTAGTTTAATCATAGGCAATGCTGAGATGTGACCATATAATGATCTTTTAGAGAGAAGGCTGCTACTTTTTCTTTGTCTACACAAGGGTTAAAAAAAGAAGAAATGTTTTTAGGAGGAATGTAACATAGTGCCTGGCACATGGTTAGTATTCAATAGTATTTTACTACTAGTGTTTACTTAGAAATATTCATCAGAAATAACTTTAAGATGTCTTTGGACCAATACAATGAGTTACCAAGGAAAGTAAATAAATTTTTCCTCCTTCCTTTTTTACCATTAAAGGAAACCAAAATATTTTGCCCTCAAATATACTTCTTTGACATATTTGAGATGGCTATTCAGAGAGCCTGCAGACAGGAATAGCCCTGTAAATCTGCCTTTTGTGGAGGAGATTTACATCTGTAGAGAAAATCTACATTGCTGAAATAAACAGCCAGCCTTTCTGTGCTGTGACTTGTCTGGATCTAGGACAAATGGGCTCCTGGGAGAGAGACTGAGAGTTTGACACCTCTGGGGATCTAACAGAAACATACTCCTTTGGAGGGCTACTACCTGTGAGGTTTCATCTGCATTACAAGACTGCCTTTGCTAGCCATGCTTTTCTTCTCTTCTACCCATAACTGGTCTTGCCAGACTCCAAACCCCTATTCCTTCTGTAACCTCAAGATGAAAACTTCAACTATCTGACCCTTTCTTTGAGTTTTTCTCATTTTTTATGACTACTGTGCACATGCATGCATATTATTATTTTTGTATGCCTTTTCTCCTATTAACCTGCCTTTTGTCGGTTGATTTTCAGTAAACACTCAGAGGGTGAAGAGGAGGTTTTCCCTAGGCTTCTATACCATCTTGCATATTTGGGATATCCCAAGACATCCATAATGCTTGGCTCTCTAAGAGATTGAAATCTGGTTAGGGAAGTAAAATATGAAAGCAATGGGGAACAGTCTGCCTTAGGCACTCAGAGATCTCTACATGTTTTCACTTGTCCCATTTCATCCTTTTAGGTTAAGAAGCAGGGAAATAGAGTTCATTACAATTTAAAATTATAATTTTCCTGATACTTTCCCCTTCAGGGAAGGTGAGAAGCAAGAATTTTCACATATTAAAGGTGATTTTACCTTGAAGATGCCACTGAGATGAGCTGGGCAGAGAGAATGTTAAGGCAAAGCACAATGTTAATGACTACATTAGAACTGAAAATGAATGTAATCTCTTTAAAGGACAAGAATCAAGGTAACTGTATTTCAGTAAGGTATAATTCAAAACATGCATGATGAATAAAATACATCATAGAAATATGAAGGGTTGAATTATATGCAAGTATATTATAGGAAAAATTAACACTAAAATGATAGTTGATCTGATACTGTATCAGAGTAGCTTCATCATTAAATGGCACTGTGTCATTCATGGAATCACTGGCAATTCCTAGAGCATCTATTACAGCATTAAACTGGTCAGTGTTTTCATAAAGTTTTGTGGAAGTCTGAGCCTTATTTTCTTAGGTCAGAGGCATGGTAGAAGCAATTTATAAGTAATGTTTTATTAATAAAGTGATTTCTAAGTTTATGATAAATACAGGTGACAGATCCAGTGGAATTTATTGGCTAATGTAATTGCGAAGGCTAAGGAGTAGATCTAATGGGTTTCCAACAATGTCACCACTGCTGTAATTCCATCTCTCTGCTCTGCTTTCCTCCTGTTGGTTTCATTCGCAGCAGGTTTTGCCATATGGGAGGCAGCAAAGCAGCAGTTTTTGGTCCTTTTCACTTAGGATCTCATAAGGTATAAGGTCCTTTTTCTCTTCAACTTTGTCAGTACCCTCAAAAGGAGTCCTATTGGCCCATTAGATCATTTGTCTACCCCAGTGACAGGAAGACAGAGCCCCAGAGGTAGGGCTGGAGCAGTTCTCCAAAGGAAAGAAAGGTTTCAGTTATTAAAAAGGGGTGGAAAGAATATATGTCCCCCATGTATCACACAGCTGCACATAGTGCACTTTCACATCCTGTGGCAAACAAAAATCTTTCACCAATGAAAAGGAAATGATGGCTCGAAATACTGTGTATAGTGTAAGAAAAAAAAATCTAGATGCTTTTTTCATATTCACTCTAATTCCCTAGGTTACAAATAATTAGTACCTGTTTGCTCCCCATATAATTTGCTTACCCCTTGACTCTACAATGTGTTTATCTTCCTTCTAGAGGCCTATCTGACAGAAATAGGATGTGAACACTTGAAGATAGAACTTTGACTTTTATCTCTTTATTTCCAGTGCCTAGTCCAGTCCCTGGAACACAGAAGCCACTTGATACTTACTGAGTGGAATTAAATTCTATCCTATCTACTGCTTATATTAGGAAAGAAAAAAAAATCTACTAGTCAAGGGCTTTAGGGGGAAAGTCTTTGTTCTCTAGGAGGAAGGGTTTTCCCTCAGCCACTCTTGGCCTTTCTGCTTCTTCATTGCTCCTCCTTAGAGAAAGTGGAATGGCTTATCTAACTGTTGAGTCTGAGATAAGGAAGCACTTCTCACATTCAGATATTGTCCTCCACCAGCCATAGAGGCACGGGACGGGGGCACTGCCTAACCCAGTTTTGGGGCAGCTCACTGTTGCTATGTACCCATGCCTCCTCTCTCTCTCTCTCTCTCTCTCTCTCTCTCTCTCTCTCTCTCTCTCTCTCTCTCTCTCTCTCTCTCTCTCCCCCTCTCCCCCTCTCCCCCTCCCTCTCTCTTTCTTTCTAATAAAGAGTTTAGCTTTGGAGTTGATGAGCAAAAAATTTCCTTACCATAGAGTGAAGCCCATCAAGTGAAA
Organism: Rhinopithecus roxellana; assembly: GCF_007565055.1. NCBI lineage: Eukaryota > Metazoa > Chordata > Mammalia > Primates > Cercopithecidae > Rhinopithecus > Rhinopithecus roxellana. The sequence goes on along the minus strand of NC_044553.1, from coordinate 84,552,581 downwards.
GCAAGTAGAAAGGCACAGAAAGAGCCGGGCGCGGTGGCTCAAGCCTGTAATCCCAGCACTTTGGGAGGCCGAGACGGGCGGATCACAAGGTCAGGAGATCGAGACCATCCTGGCTAATACGGTGAAACCCCGTCTCTACTAAAGAATACAAAAAACTAGCCGGGCGACGAGGCGGGCGCCTGTAGTCCCAGCTACTTGGGAGGCGGAGGCAGGAGAATGGCGTGAACCTGGGAGGCGGAGCTTGCAGTGAGCTGAGATCCGGCCACCGCACTGCAGCCTGGGTGACAGAGCCAGACTCCGTCTCACAAAAAAAAAAAAAAAAAAAAGAAAGGCACAGAAAGGTTTATCCTTGTCACCATGTGGAAGGACACTTAGGGGAGCAGATCATTTGGTAACTGTTGGTATTGGTGGCCTCCACATCTTATAAATTCATACATGTCCACGTTTGACCTAATTATATTTGTAGACTTTTTTGAAATTTTCAGTTTTAGGTGAATACCAATGAGTCCTCAGAGTTTTCTGTCTTTGTTGTTCTCTGGATGTTGGCCCCAAATCCACTCAGGTAACAAATCCTGGAGTTACCTGCTCCTTATCTTTAAAGTATATGTAACCCTTGGTCTCCATTTCTGCTGCCTTTTTATTTACTTATTTTTTAATTTAAAATTGACAAATACAGTTGCATGTATTTATGGGCACAATGTAATGTTATAATTAATGAATACAATGTGGAATGATTAAATCAAACTAAGATATCCATCACCTCAAACACTTACGAATTTTGTGGTAAACACATTTGAAATTTACTCTCTTAACAATTTTCAAATGTACAGTACAAAATTATTCACTATACTCACCACATGATTTGAGCTCCTTATATATTTTGGGTATTAAACCCTAATCAGATGTATGCCTTGAAAATATTCCCAATCCAAAGGTTGTCATTTCATGCAGTTGTTTTCCTTGCAGTACAGGGGCTTTTTATTTTGATATATTCCACATTTTTTCTATTTTTGCTTTTGTTGCATGAACTTTTAGGGTCACGTCTAAAAAATCATTGCCCAGAATAATGTTGTGTCATTTTCCCCCATCTCTTTTGACAGCCTACAGTCAGATATATGAGCAAAGAAATGATTTAAAGTTGGAACTTACATTTAAAAGGGAAGCAGAGTATGAAATTTTGGATAATTTGCAGCCTGGCTATATGGCAGAGAAAGAAAAAGCATTTTTAGGAGAGGAATGCAAGCAGGCTGTGGAACAACCACTTGCTTAGAAAGATTAGCATGACTAAAAGGGAGCCAAGTGCTAATTTCCAAGACAATGGGGAAAAGGCATATCACAGATCTTGGAGACAGACTCTGCTATCAGACCCAGAGCACTATAAGGAACTAATGGTTTCAGGGACTAGGCACGGGCTGTTGCCCTGCTCAGACTTGAGACACTGCTCTCTGCATCTGGGCTGCTTCAGCTCCGGCTCCAGCTGCAGCTCCAGCTCCAACTCCATCTCAAAGGGCCCCAGGTACAGCTTGGGCTGCTGACTCTGGAGGGCACAAGCTGTAAGCTTTAGTGGCTTCCATGTGGTATTAAGCCTGCAGGTGCATAGAGTGCAAAAGTGAAGGAAACTTCGCAGTTTCCCCCCAGATTTCAGAGGATGTATTGGAAATCCTGGGTGCCCAGGCTGCAGAGGTGGAACCCTTACAGAGAACCTCTACTAGAGCAGTGTGTACAGGAAATGTGCAGTTGGAGCCCCCCACATAGAGTCCTCACCAGGGCACTGCCTTGTGGAGTGATGGGAAAAGGGCCACCACCCTCCACATCCCAGAATGGTAGAGCCATGGGCAGCTCATATCCTGAGCTTGGAAAAGCTGCAGCCACTCAACTCCAACCCATGAGAGCAGTCATGGGGGCTGCATCCTGCAAAGCCACAGGGACATGCACCATTGTGACCTGGATGTGGGACATAGAGTCAAAGAAGATTATTTTGGAACTTTAAGATTTAATTACAGGCTCATGCCTGTAATCCCAGCACTTTGGGAAGCTGAGGTGGCTGGATCACGAGGTCAGGAGATCAAGAGCATCGTGGCTAACACAGTGAAACCCTGTCTCTACTATAAAGTACAAAAAATTAGCTGGGCGTGGTGGCAGGCACCTGTAATCCCAGCTACTTGGGAGGCTGAGGCAGGAGAATGGCATGAACCCAGGAGGCGGAGCTTGCAGTGAGCCGAGATCGCACCACTGCACTCCAGCCTGGGCAACAGTGCAAGACTCTGTCTAAAAAAAAAAAAAAAAAAAGATTTAATGACTGCCCTGCTGGGTTTCAGACCTGCATGGGAACTGTAGCCCCTTTCTTTTGGCCAGTTTTTCCCTTTGGAATGGGAATATTTACCCAATGCCCATATTACCATTGTATCTCAGAAGTAAATAACTTGTTTTTGATATTACAGGCTCATAGGTGAAAGGAATTCATCTCAAGATGAAACTTTGGACTTTAGACTTGGGAATTTTGATTGAGTTGGTATTGGAACAAATTAAGACTTTGGAGAACTATTGAGAAAGGATGATTGTATTTTGCAATGTGTAAAGGACATGAGATTTGGGGAGCTAGAGGCATAATGATATAGTTTAGATGTTTGTCCCCTCCATATCTGATGTTAAAATCCCCAGTGTTGGAGGGGGCCTGGTGGGAGGTGTTCTGATGATGGGGGCAGATCCTTCATGAATGACTTAGTACCATCCCTTTGGTGATGAGTCAGTTCTTGCTCTCCAACATGAAATGTGGTTATTTAAAGAATGTGGCACCTCCCCCAACTCTTGTTCCCACTCTCAACTTGTGACATGCTAGCTTCCCTTCGCCTCCCACCATGACTATAAGCTTCCTGAGGCCTTACCAGAAGCTGAGCAGATGCCAGCACCATGATTTCTGTAGAGCCTACAGAACTGTGAGCCAATGAAGCCTCTTTTCTTTATAAATTACTCAGCCTCTGGTGTTCCTTTTTTTCTTTTTTCTTTTCTTTTTTTTTTTTCTTTTGAGACAGAGTTGCCCAGGTTGGAGTGCAGTGGTATGCTCTCGGTTCACTGCAACCTCTGCCTCCCGGGTTCAAGAGTGACTCTCATGCTTCAGCCACCCAAGGAGCTGGGATTACAGGAGTGTGCCAGCATGCCCAGCTAATTTTTGTATTTTAGTGGAGTTGGGGTTTCACCATGTTGGCCAGGCTGGTCTCGAACTCCTGACCTCAAGTGATTCACCTACCTTGGCCTCCAAAAGTGTGTGAGGCATGAGCCACTGCACCTGGGCAGTTATTTCTTTATAGTGATGCAAGAACAGACTAACACAAATGGGTTCAGAATTCAGTTGTGGAAAAGGTATATAATTTAATAGTCCCCTCAAACCTCGCAGAAGAATTTCAGAAAGATCCTGTATTTGTTTTTGGATACGTGCAGAGAATAGATTAAAATATAAATATCTTGATGTTTTTTATATTACGTATTTATATCCCATCTTTTTCCAAAACAAATTTAAAGTGGCTTCATCTTTGACATGAAAATCTAACCCATGACATTCAAAACCACAAGGACAGAGAAATAATTTTCTAAGACGGCCTGAAGCACAACTTCATTAGATATGATTTTCTAGCCTGGAATATAATCAGGAAGGCACTGATTTCTTTCTGTTACTGTTGTTTTTAAGCAAAAAAGATCCTATTCCTCCTCTTCTATTTCTTTGCATGGTGAATAGCTCCACTAGTTACCCAGCCACCAAACAACAACCTGGGAATCAACTTCCTCTCTGTTCTGTTGCCCCTTCCCCCAAACAACCAGTCAATCATCAAGATTTCTTCCTCGATTTCATCTTCAGCCCTACATCCAGGGTCTAAATTCACACCTTGGGTTTCTGCTGCCTCGACTAGTCCAGCAGTCCCACTCTGTAGCCGTGCAGTCCCTCTTCTGTACCATGTCCAAAGTGTTCTTTCTAGCAGAACAATGTGATTGTGTTACTCTTGTACTTGAAATCCCTCAGTGTCTTTTTCACTGTCTCTGGGATTTATTCCAGACTCCTTAGCATACACACAGGGACCTCAAGGTCTGGCAGCTGCTCAGTTCTCCAGCCGTATATCTCTGAATGGTTTCTCTTTTGGCCTAATTTCTCCATCACCCCTCCTCCCGCTAAACACATACACTAGAACCATTGTGAATTTCTCAGAGTCCTTCTTACGGTCTAGGATAGTTCACATTTTTGGGTCCCTTTTGCTGTTCCTCTGCCTATAATTTATCCCTTCACCTCTTGCCTTCCCTCTACCCCCCAAGGCTGGCTCAGCTTTTAAAACTCAATCGAAGTGCCACCAACTTTCTGAAGACTTTTCCGCAGTTCACCCTTAGGAAGAATGAAGCATCTTCTTCCTCTTCTTCCCTTCCATGTCTGTAATCCTCAACACATTTTTTTTTTCATGAATTGTTTGCAACACTGTTTACTTTCACTAGACTGAAAGATCTTAGGGACAAAGTCCAAGTCATGCTCCTTCTGCTGTCTGTAATATCTAGCATCATTCCTGACACGTTAGCAGTATTTCATAAATGTTTATTGACTAAATGCGTATTTATCTATGCATGAAAGAGTAACAGTTTCAGAGTCTTTGTTAGCTGCATTCCTTTACTTCCTGTCAGTTTGGGGAAATAGATTTAGCACCCACAAAATGATTGGGGGTCCCCTGTACTGCAAAGATTTGACTTTAAGAAGTAGGCGGCTGCTAGCCGGGCATGGTGGTATGCGCCTGTAGTCCCAGCTACTTGGGAGGCTAAGGCAGGAGAATCGCTTGAACCCAGGAGGCGGACATTGCAGTGAGCCGAGATTGCACCACTGCACTCCAGCCTGGGCGACAGAGTGAGATTCCGTCTCAAAAAAAAAAAAAAAAAAAAAAAAAAGTAGACGGCTGGGTATGATAGCTCATGCTTATAATCCCAACATATTGGGAAGCCAAGGCAGAAGGATCACTTAAGCCCAGGAGTTTGAGACTAACTTGAGCGATGTCACAGGACCCAGTCTCTATGAAAAACCATATATATTAGCCAGGTATGGTGGCGTGTGCCTCCCAAATTGGCTGAAGCGGGGGGATTGCTTGAGCCTGGGAGGTCAAGGCTGTAGTAAGCCATGATTGTGTCACTGCACTCCAGCCTGGATGACGGAGTGAGACCCTGTCTCAAAATAATAATAATAATAATAAGTAAAGAAGCAGGCCCATGAACAGCATCAGCAGTTTCAGCTACTAATACTAGCAGTCTTTGTTCCTCTTAGAGTGCAGAGGGCTGCTGGTCACTTTTGATCTTTATTAAAACACCCACACACAGTAAGATTGCTTGGGAATCCAAGGCAGAATATGTCTGTGTGGTTTGAGAGAGGGCTTTAAAGTGTTAGAGAGTCTATCTTTTTAGAGCAGTTTAAATATACACTACCCCAGGGCAGGGATGAAATAATGAATTTGCTGCATATTCCATGTGGGCCCTGAGCATCAACAGGGCAAGAGAGAAATCAAGAAATGAAAAGTGCTGGTAAGGTCAGCAAGTACCTATCTTGGCACCCAATGGTACCAAGTGACCATTGCATGGACCATGCTCTGGTAGGGCATGAGAAAAATGAAGTGCAAAGGACATTCCCTCAAAGAGTTTACCAGTTCAAAGCTTTAATGTCAGTGAAACTAATATGTCTTCTGTGACAAGGTTTGATGATAAATGTAGACTGTTTTTAAAAATTATGTAAAAATTTAAAATACTTTGCAAAGCACAAACAATTTTCTTAGGCCTGCCATGGTAGCAAGAACAGTTTGTAATGACTGAAAAGTGAAGAATCTATGGTATATTCATGGTTGAAATCAGATATTGCAGGTTGGTGCCCTCTGGGCTGGAGTCATACAATATTTTCAAATTCAGGAAATTTTAAATAAAAATTAAGAGTTCTTACTTTTGATTTCCTTGTGCTCTCAGGTCAAAATGGTTTATGCAAGACTTGATGGTTTGAAATAAAATTGTACAAAGGCATTTAACTTTGGCTAAACGGATTCTGGTATAAATGCAAAGGATGTTTAACTCACTTGGGAGCTCATAGGCATAATGCATATGTTTGTTTAAAAACACAAGCAGCAATTGAAGATTAACACTGACTTTGTCTCACAGGGCACGGTGGCTCACGCCTGTAATCCCAGCACTTTGGGAGGTCAAGGTGGGTGGATCAGGAGGTCAGGAGATCGAGACCATCCTGGCTAACATGGTGAAACCCCGTCTCTACTAAAAATACAGAAAATTAGCCGGGCATGGTGGCAGGTGCCTGTAGTCCCAGCTACTTGGGAGGCTGAGGCAGGAGAATGGCGTGAACCCGGGAAGCAGAGCTTGCAGTGAGCCGAGATTGCGTCACTGTACTCCAGCCTGAGTGATATTGACTTTGTCTCATAGTTTAGATCTGGGATAAACAAACCTTTTCTGTAAAGGGCCAGAATATTTTAGGCCTTTATTTGTTTTAGGTTTTGCAGGTCCTATGATCTGTGTTGCAGCTAAACAGCTCTGCCACTGTAGTATGAAGTCGCCATAGACAATACATGGACAAATGAACATGGCTGTGTTCAATAACACTTTGTTTATGAACACTGAAGTTTGAAATTTATATAATTTCTACATGTCACAAAAATTTTTTTTTGTCTTTTTTCAGCTATTTAAAACTGTAAAAACTATTCTGAGCTCATGGGCCATATAAAAACAAGAGACAGACCTTATTTGACATATAAGCCAAATGGACATTGGTTGATTGTCTTAAATCTTGATCTTAGGCTTTTTAGACCTGATTCGCCTAAAAGGAATAAACTAGGATGTTCTGTTCTCCTTACAGGGCAAAGGAATTCTCCTTTCCCTACTTTTTTATTTTATTTTTTTATTTTTATTTTTATTTTTATTTTTGGATGGAGTCTTACTGTGTCACCCAGGCTGGAGTGCAGTGACACCATCTCAGCTCGCTGCAACCTCCCCTTCCTGGGTTCAAGCAATTCTCCTGCCTCAGCCTCCCTAGAAGCTGGGATTACAGGTGTGTGCCCCACGCCCGGCTAATTTCTATATTTTTAGTAGAGATGGGATTTCATCATGTTGGCCAGGCTGGTCTTGAACTCCAGACCTCAAGTGATCTACCCATCCCGGCCTCCCAAAGTGCTGGGATTGCAGGCATGAGCCACCATGCCTGGCTTCCTACTTTTTTATATTCATGGGGAGCTTGGTTGATATCCTGCTTGAACATGGAGGAGCCAGGTTGCTCACCCTGTGTTTTCCAAAGCCTTAAAGGCTAGTCTACATTTCAGACAGCCCAGGTGATGAGGGAGCCTCGTGTTTTCTGTGAGGAACCTTATCCCTTAAGCATCTATATCCCAGTCAGCTTATGCATGTAAAGGCTAAGTAAAATCTATTAATATCCTAGCTAGAAAGAAAACTATAAAATTACACATAGATGCAAACTTGTGTGTATTCTGCAGTTCAAAGTGTAGTCAGCAAAAAAAGCATACACGCTATCGCACTGGGAGGAAATCGGTGTCTTTGAAATCAAATACCCTGCCATTGGCATATCCAGGCTTGAAACTCGGCTGCAGCTTTTAGCTTCCACCACATGTTTACATTGGAAATCTCTCTGTGCGCATATAGAGTTTGTTCTCTTATGAAATCATGTCTCTAGGGAAGGATAATTTAAAGCCATTTCCGTTTGTTATGTCTGAGCTGAACTAGACTATTAGGGCTTGTTAACGCTGGATAAACTTGAGCCCTATAACTGCCTTCATCTGCAGATTATAGAATCTGTCCAACAAATTGCATTCTGATGTTTTCAGAATGATGGCTAAGCAAGCAAGGGCCTTTTAATTTATATTCTATCAGCATGGTTGTCAGGAATCACAGTTTTGACTTTCATGCTTGCTTGGTATAGCAGCAATGATATGACTCTCAAATGGACCAAATCCAGAAGTAATTGAGACACTAAACTGCATCTGCATGTTACCATAGCAGAGTGAGCAAAGGTTGACAGTCAGAAAATTGCTGGTGAAGCATCTTTCTTCAGAGTGCCTCCCTTCCCCCAGTCTTAGCATAAATCACTGTTAGGTCCACTGAAATATCGTGTGTGGTCTGCATTTAGAAATTTTATTTGAAAATGAGACAGATGGATAAATGAAAACAAGTTTTCTTTAGGCTAGTGTTAAGTAAATAGAATTAAGTGAAGGTAGACAGTTTCCCTGATTTAGTGAAGGGGAGATGGTAGTTGCCCCAGGAAATCTAACTCCCTCTACCTCTATTCATCAAACCCACTGAACACATTTGCCTTCAGTTTGGCTTAATATCATTCTCTATTTTAGATAGTGGGATACCGGTAGGTAGAAATTACATCTGTTTGACTTCTTTGGTGAACCAGTCTAGCAGAACTACCAGTACAACTTCAGTAAAATCACAGATAGGATGGCACCAGGCAATAGTGTGACTATCTAACATGGCATCCCCTAACTGGGAAAGGAATCCTTTCTTCATGGCTCTGGACTTATTGTCAGTAGCTCCAGTGAATTCACTTCTTTTCAATAAACGTGTAGAAGGTACTGCCCTAAGCCCTGTGGTTGGGGACAGTGGTGGTGGTAGGATACAGAGACAAATAAGACCTGGACCCTGCCCAAAAGGTGACTGTACACATAAAGCACCCTAATCCAGACCAGACTCAAAGAATGCTAGAAATGAAGGGCAGACATAGGACAGTGGCATTTTGAGTAAGAAATAGGGTTTTAACTGGTGGGAGAGAGAAGAACCTGCTAGACTAAGGGAACAGCATGAACTAAAGACCAGAAGTAGAAAAGTACTACTTCTACCAAAAGTAGAAAAGACCAAAAGTGTTGAGGGAGAATGGGAATGATTCCTCTCTCTTTTCTTTTTTCCCTTTATTCTTTATTCAATAATTATTTGATGAATGCTTATGGTAAACCAAACAGACACGGCTCCTGCCCACACAAAGCTTACATTCTAGAGGAGGAACAGCCATGAATCAAAGAAGCCCAAAGAAAATAACAAATTACAGCCCTGACCCTTACCTCAAAGGAAAGGGGTACCTTGACTAAGAGGGCACATTACAGGAGAGTGGAACATACTTTACAAGCCTTTACTGAAGAGATGCCCTGCAACCTGAAGAGAGAGGAGGCATTGATTAGAGGAGAGCGCTCCATGGAGAGGAGTCAGTGTGGACACAGCATGTGCAAGAGGCTGCAAGAGTGAGGGAATATGCGGGATTGACCAGTCAGGGAGCAGAACACAGTGGGGTTTTTGGTCTTTATTCTAAAAGCAAAGAAAAGCTATTGACCTGTTTCTAGCAAAAGAGGGCATAAGGTAATGAGATTTGCTAGTTGGAAAGATCCCACTAGCTGCAGTGTAGAGAATGAATTAGATGGGTGAAGAGGGACCCCTGCCAGGAGGCGGATGCAATTGTCCATGGGGGATATTCTGGTTTCTTTGCACTGGAGTAATGAGGATGGGAATGAAAAGAAGGGAATATGTTTAAGAGCTGATAATGAGCTTGGCCTTGGAGACACTGAGTTTGATGCACCTTTGAGACACCAAGAAGACATACCAGAAAGATATAGGTGTACTGGAGCTCAGTGAAGAGGTCTGGGCTGGAGATAAACAATTGAGTCATCCCCTTATAGGTGATAATTGAGCCATAAAAGTGGATAGTTAAATATTAGTTGAATGAATGATAGAATTAATGAATGGATGGTATTGGGTGAGGAAAGAGCACAGAGTAACAAGAGGGCTTAAACAACTTTGTGGTGCTGTATTTCTGTAACTATTACTTATCAGTTGTGAGACTGGACAAAGTGATTTTCCTCTGGCCCGCTCTGATGCCTCCTATGGCCACATTCTGAAAGCCAGCAGGAACCTAGAAAGTGACCAGACCACCCCCTTGCACACAGAGAAACATGTCTCCTAACTCTTCCACTTTACCAATAGGTGGACTTTAAGAGTTCACGTAAAAGGTGGTTGTTTGGATTGTAGAACTCTCTTCCCAAAAGAAGCTCCTACTTTCCTAGGGAGATGCCACCATAGACCCTAATTAACCAAGGTCCTTTCTGTGAGACATTATGTTCAATAGGACCTTGAGGTGTTAGAACCTATTTCCTCACGGATGCCTGGGCATAGGCCTGGACTCTTCCCCAGACTCCTCCCATCCCACTTGCCAGGCACTGAGAGACAGGACTTTCCACCTTGTCACTGGCCAGGGCTTCATGGCTTCAGAGAGGGAGCTCCAGGGGTTTCTGGGACACTTACCAGTATAAATTCCCTGAGGTTCTTCTAGGTCTGTGCTTGAATTCATACATTGATTCCCTTCTTATCTTTTCTGAGGACCCCAAGAATTGGCCTGCCTGTGTCCTTTGCTTTTACCTTCAGCAGGTAGGGCTCTGGTATGGTCAGGGGAAGGGTTTTGATGGGGAAAGTGAGGCTGGTACTATTTTTCCTCCCATGTTTAGCCTACAGAGTATAGTCATAAAACTTTTCCTCAGTGTTTCAGTCCTGAAGCAAGCACACAGCTCATTGGAAGTTTCTAAGGATTTTTATTATTAGCAATGTCAGAAAGCAAGTTGAAAGGAAAACAGCCCCCTCTGGGCCTCTTCCCTAGCCTTTCCTTATTTTGTGTTGAAATCCTTATGCCCAGGAGGAACACATATCCCAGTTTCTGAGGACAGTCCTGGTTTGCAACTGACATCTTGGCGCAACTGCCAATAGTACCACCTTTAAAAAGTTTAGACACTGAGTTATGGTCATGCTACTTAACCCCATCAAGAAAAATAAAGTAATGCATTGGTGGTAATAGTGGATTTACAAAAGACTGCAATAATCTCAATCTGCGTTTTAGCGAGAGGATATGAACCACAGAGGGATTTCTTTGGTGTTTTGTCCCAACAGCCGGGCTGGGCCTCTATGTGTGTATGTGTAGGGATGGGGTACAGAGGGAAGGACTTGTGCGAAGTGCTGGAATATTGGGGATAGAATATTGCCACGGAGATATGTCTATCTTTTCTCCTGTCTCTTTCTCAGTAACCAGATCTACCATGGAAGACTCAGACTGGCACTTTGGCAAGATGAGATGAAAGATTGGGGCTGAGGAAGGTGCATTTGCAGGCACTGTAGGGTCCACAGCAGAGAGGATAAAAACGTGGAGGCAGAGGTGCATCTGAGTCATAACAGCATAGAGTGCAGTGTTGGGGTTGGGGCCTGAGCAATTACTGTCTGGCTGTCGCAGCAGGGGGAAAGGAGCACAGAAGTGTCAATCTTTCATTTAGAAATTTTCTAAAAAGTTGCCACTTTGGGTGAAGGGCTCAGTAAGACCTTCCCCTCCACATAACTATGCTTCTATTAGAAGTGTCTGAGCAATTCAGGCCATCCACGTGGTGGAACTGTGTGGGGTACCCTCAAGCCCGTGGGTCTCTAGGGGTTGTGCCTAAATTACATGTACACGTTCCACCTGTGATGTTAGGCAAGCAAACATGATCCTTTCTCATCACCACTTCCATGAAACAAAGACACTTTAGAACTGTTGACGATAGCAGCAATGTTTTCTCAACAAAGAGATTACTTGTAAAGTAGTAAAGAACATTAGAAAAAGGAGCTATAGTCATGTGGTCACTGCTTTTTGTGGTGCCATATAAGTGGTATGTCTATTGTAAGAACTTTTGTGTCTTCCAATAATTTTTTTTTGTTTTTTGGAGTTTTTTGTTTTTTTTTTTGTTTTGTTTTGTTTTTTTTTGAGATGGAGTCTCACTCTGTTGCCAGTCTGGAGTGCAGTGGTGTGATTTCGGCTCACTGCAACCTTCGCCTCCGAGGTTCAAGCGATTCTCCTGCCTCAGCCTCCAGAGTAGCTGGGACTATAGGCGCACACCACCACACCCAGCTAATTTTTATTTTTAGTAGAGATGGGGTATCTACTAAAAATCTTGGTATCAGCCAAGATGGTCTCGATCCCTTGACCTTGTGATCCGCCCACGTTGGCCTCCCAAAGTGTTGGGATTGCAGGCGTGAGCCACTGTGCCCAGCCACAATAATGTTTTAAATTAGTAAAACGAAATTTGTCACTTCTGCGTGCTTACAAGCTTAAACATCAAAAGAGTTGGCCAGGTGTGATGGCTCACACCTGTAATCCCAGCACTTTTAGGAGACCAAGTTGGGAGAATCACTTGAGCCTGGGAGTCCAAGACCAACCTGGGCAACAAAGCAAGATCCTGTCTCTACAAAAGATTTGTATTATTATTGTTATGATTTTTATTATTAAGAATCCAAAGAGTTTATACATTTAGGTGGGGAAGGTAACCCTTGGGAAGCCCTGGGCTAGCCTCTCAGCTTGCTCATGATTCAAGTAACAAAAAGAAAAAGTAGTGGACTCAGGACAGAATTTTGACACGGGAGCCCCATTTCAACCTCTGAGGTCTGAAATGCCACGTTTAAGGCTCTTGGCCTCATTGTGACTCGATTTCTCTTTCTGTGAAATGAGAAGATAATCCCAGTATTAGAGTACTACCTGAGTACCTTCAGGCTTTTTAGGAAGAACTCTGATGAGTAAGCTCTCTGGCTGTAGAGGAGACCGTGATGCACAGTAAAAAGGACTCCGTCTTGTCACTGGAGGAATGTAGGCAGCCGCCTAATGGGAGCTCCCAAACTGTAGAGATGGCACTCTTGCTTTGGTGGGACTAGTACAGATGTATTTTTCGTGCCTCATTTCTTATGTTGCCTACTTTTGGAGACATATTTGTTTGTTAACTCTTTGAGTTTCATAAAGAAAACATTAATACAAATTTTATTGAGTGGTAGGTTAGCTCCAATATCCTCAAATAGATTGAGCATTTTAGAATTCATCTTAATGTTACCTGGAACCCAAAAAGATTTGCCTAAAAAGTTTAGCTCCTCATTTTGTTACTGGCTTCATTCTGATTTTGGGAACAACAGAAAGTAAAGTGGAACTGGGGTTTGTGGGTCTATTAGGTTATCCAATTTAATCTTGCCCATCTATTCCTGATATTAATAAACTCTTTTGAATATCAATTGGCCATGGTTGTCATTCTGGTAAATACCTCCCTGGAACCGGACTGAATAAAATTCTTGAGACTTGCTGGTCACAGTTGGAGATTGGTTCAGTGGTTTGGGTTTTTTTTTTCCCCCACCAAAATGAAAATAGAATTATTGTTATTATTGTTTTCTAGTTTTAAAATGACTAAAATACAAAGGAAAAATGGAAAAGTCAATTTAAATCCTGCTGCTGAGAGAAATAACATTTTGGTGAGCAACTCTCCAGATCACTCTCAGAATGTGTATATTATACTTCCATGAGCCATTGTTAGAAAACAAGATCATCCTCTACTTTCTTGTTGTGGACAACTCTATGTCCATAAATAATCACACCATTAATTATGGTGACGATATATAATATTCCATTAAACAGCTGTGCTATTATCCATTTATGCATTTTCCAATTATTATTCATTTAGGTTTTTTTATATTGCTTACTATCATTTAAAAATTGCAATAAACATCCTTTTATGTCCAGATTTCCAAATTTGTCTAATTATCTCCCAGGTTATATAGCCATATCTTGAGGATATTGTAGACATGGTTCCAGACCATTGTAATAAAGTAAATATTGCAATGAAGTGAGGCACACACATTTTTTGGTTTCCCAATGCATATGAAAGTTATGTTTACACTATACTCTATCAAAAATGTGCAATAGTATTATGTCTTTTAAAAACAATATAGGTTCCCTAAATTTAAAATACTTAATTGCTAAAAAAAAAAAAAAAAAAAAAAAAAAAAGCTAGGGATCATTGGAGCCTTCAGTGAGTTATAGTCTTGCTGGTGAAGGGTCTTGCCTTAGTGTTGAAGGCCGCTGACTGATCAGGGGGTGGTTGCTGAAGGTTGGGGCGGCTGTAGCAGTTTCTTAAAAAATGACAATAATGAAGTTTGCCTTATGGATTTACTCTTTCGTATGAAAGATTGCTCTGTAGCATGTCATGCCGTTTGATAACATTTTATCCACAGTAGAACTTCTTTCAAAATTGGAGTCAATCCTTTCAAACCCTTCCAGTGCTTTGTCAAATAAGTTTGTGTGATATTAAATCCTTTGTTGTCATTTCACCATTCTTCATAGCATCCTCACCAGTAGACTCCATCTCAAGAGACCACCGTCTTTGCTCATGCATAAGAAGCAACTCCTCATCAAGTTTTGTCATGAGATTGCAGCAATTCAGTTACATGTTCTGGCTCCATTTCTAATTCTAATTCTCTTGCTATTTCCAGCACATCTGCAGTAACTTCTTCCACTGAAGTCTTGAACCCCTCAGAGTCATTCATGAAGGTCAAAGTCTTATTCCAAACTCCTATTAAGGATGGTATTTTGACCTCCTATGAATCACGAATCTTCTGAATGGCATCTAGAATGCTGAATCCTTTCTAGAAGATTTTCAACTTACTTTGCCCAGAACCATCAGAGGAATCACTATCTATGGCAGCTATAGCCTTACAAATTGTATTTCTTAAATAATAAGACATAAAAGTTGAAATTACTCCTTGATCCATGGGCTGCAGCAGGCATGAAAACAACACTAACCTTGTACATCTCCATCAGAGCTCTTCGGTGACCAGCTACATTGTCAATGAGTAGCACTATTTTGAAAGAGATTTTTTTTTTTTCTGAGCACTAGGTCTCAATGGTAGGCTTAAAACATTCAGTAAACCATGCTACAAACAGATGTGCTGCCATCCATTCCTTGTTGTTCCATTTCTAGAGCACAGACAGCCATTTTCAACATGCCTTCCTCACTAAGCTTAATCATTTCTAGCTTTAAAGTGAGAGATATATGACTCTTCCTTTCACTTGAACACTTAGAGGCCATTGTAGGGTTAATTGGCCTAATTTAAATGTTCTTGGCCTAATTTCAATGTTGTTGTGTCTCAGGGAATAGAGAGGCCTGAGGAGAGGAAAAGATGGGGAAGGGCTTGTTGGTGGAAAGTCAGAATACACACATTTATTAAGTTTGCTGTCTTATAGAGGTGTGGTTGACGGTGCCCAAAACAATTAGAAGAGTAACATAAAAGATCACTGATCATAGATCACCATAACAGATATAATTACAATGAAAAAGTTTGAAATAGTGCGAGAATTACCGAAACGTGACACAGACATGAAGTAAGCACATGCTGTTGGAAAAAGGGTGCCGAAAGACTTGTTGACACACTTGCCATAGACATTCAATTTGTAGAAAAACATAGCATCTGCGTAGCGCAATACAGTGACACACAATAAAACCAGGGATGCCTGTACTCCTGAAGTGATGGTGATGATCGATGGGTCCGGGGCGTGTTTCAGTTTCTGTGTGTATCGCTAAAGTACCTGTCAGGAACATATCAGTTTGCGTGCCCGTCAGCAGTGTTTGTGAATTACTGCTCCTCCACACTATTGCCTACACTGCAGCTAATTTTTTTTCTCAATCTTTGTGAATCTCTTGAGTGAAATGATATCTTCCTGTCATTTATGTTTGCTTTACTTTGATTACTAGAGAGATGAAGCATCTTTTTGTATGTTTATTGCCCACTTGTATAATATTTCTCTTATTGTGAGACAGAATAGGTCCTGTCTGAAAACTCTAGGAAGGTTATGGTCTGGTTGATCCATGGAATGCAGGATCTGAACTGTAAATTATTCTTCAATAGGATTGTATTATATAAAAGCCTGTGGTAAATAAATTATTAAAAATTGTTTGAAAAATATTTTAAGAATATCTTGTTTTATGATTATATCATGGAGTTTGAGTATCCTTAACAAAAGAAGAAATTCACCATGCTTATTGGAGACATGTAATCCTAGAGAAGGTGGGACTGGGCCATGCCCCTCTGCTGCAGTCCCAGCACAGAATAACAGAATTGTTGGAAACCTCTCCTAATTCATACCACCCTACAGAGGAGCAGCTGCCACAGTGAGGCACACCCCACCTGTTTGGAGCTGCCATAGGCCAGCCTCTCTGAGTTTTATGATGCATCTGAAATGGAGTTTTACTGCATCCTCCCACCACCTTACGAAAAACCACGGGGGAGGAAAGAAAAACAGAACCCACCAAGAGGAACAAGCAGACCTGTCCGAGGGTGGGGAATTGGCTACTCCATGAGGCAACAGGAGAGTAAACTACAAAAGACATAAAGCACACCTTGCTTTAATCCCTTCCATCCGCCCAGAGCCCCCAGAAAGCTCATAAAGTCTCCCTTTCTGGGTGATTGGATTCCTTTAGCTCAGAGGCAAGTAGGGCATTTTTTTTTTTTTTTTTTTTTTGGTTTTGTTTTGGAAGAGGGCTGGGGAAAGGAGAATGACAATCACTGGGGTCGGGGGAGGGAGAATGAAAAGGAGGGCAATCACTGGGGTTAGGGAAGTCCCTTCTCTTCTTGCTTCGAGGTAGTGAGTGGTAAATGCAAACAGCTGCTGCCTGAACTCACAGCGCAGGGGTGCTGGGCAGCCAGACCAGATCAGCGGCCATTAAGCAGGGCCCACAGTTCCTATGGCCGTTACCTCTCTCAGAAGCCAGGCAAAGCTGTGAGTTCTTTCACCTTTTGAGGGCTCCTCTTGGCTACCTCAAAGGAATCATTTGGAATGCTGCTGGCAAAAACGTTGCTGAAAGTTGTGTGTTGTGGGGGTGTGCTTTTTCTCTCTCTAAAAAGAGTGGTGGTGGTTCTTTGCCAGGATTTAGAAGCTGGAACTGTCTGTTCTTTTTGTGTGAAATAGAGACTTTAGAGACTAGTGTTTTCAAATACTGAAAGAAGGAGAAAGAAAGGAAAAAAAAATTTTGTCTACTTTGCCTTTCGTCTGGGTACTTTTCACTTGTTTGCTTTTAACCTTTCTCAGTGTTTGCAGGGTGCAGGGAAACGGCCTTGTCAGCCTGAGCTGGGCTCCCTGGGTCTTGAACAACAAACACTTAAAATAATCAAAATGATATATTTGGCAGTTAAAAGAAGAATCTCCTAAAACTGTGTCTAGTCTTATTTGTTTCTGAACTCCTGGTAGAGGCGGGGAGACCACGTTCTCCATTCTGTGGCCCAGCCACTCTTCCGGGACTTCTCTTGTTCCTTTTCACTCCCTCTCCCCCAGACGTACTCCTAGACTGAGCTGCTTCCCAGCTCAGAGCCCACCATGTGACTTTACAGCTTCTGTGCCTTTGCAGTTGCTGCTGTCTCTCCTGGAATGCCTTCTCCCCACCCTTCCCTGGCTGAAGTCCTCCTGGCCATAAAAGGCTGCCCTAAATGCACTGAGCTTCCTGGCTAGGCACATCTTACCATCGTTATTTCTGTAATTCTTCCTTTCATTGGCTGACATCCATGACAGCAGGGCCCAACCCTAGTGCTAGCCCTAGGTGGCTAGCACAATGCCTGTGGCAGTAGTGGCAGCAATAGTCTTCGTATTACCAGCAGTAGCAATAATGACTCTTACTGGGCATGTGCCATGTACTAGGTCTTTTTCATACTCATCTCTAATCCTCCCAACAACTCTACATCATATATGATATTATGTCCTTTTTAGAGATGAGGAAATTGGGACTTATGTGGGGTAGAAAGATGTGATACCTTTCCTCACTCATCATGAGGGTCACAGCTGACACCCCTTTAATAAAAGACAGGTTGATGAGAAAAGCATAACAAATGTATTTCATCAAAGTTTGACATGACAAGGGGAGTCTTCAGAAATATAGACCCAAAGGCCCAGGGAAGATGATCTGTTTCTATGCTTTGGTTTGAGGAAGAATGGGCAGCTGTATAGAAATGTGATTGGACAAAAAAGGGTCTTATCTAATGGTGAGAGACTGAGGGGGTAGACACAGCAAGGCCTGTCTGTTCAGATTCTTCTTGGCCTCCCTATAGCATTCCTTCCTCCAGGTAGTGGGCAGTGGCCTCCCTATAGCATTCCTTCCTCCAGGTAGTGGGCAGTGGCCTCCCTATAGCATTCCTTCCTCCAGGTAGAGGACCCCTCTGAAATGAGGGGTTTTAGGGAGCAGGGAGAGAATAACCTTTCTAGGTTTTATGGATTGCTTTGGGGAAGAGGGGTTCTAGATTCTATGACCTGTCTTGAGGAAGAGGAATTCTGGTTTCTGTGATTCCCTTAAGGGGAGATGGGAGACAAGGAGGGCAGGAGAAGGTCAGAGAAAGACTTTGTTTCTGAGGCTACCCAATATCCTTTAGTTCAGAATACTCAGCCTGCCAAAGCACCATAGTTTGGAATATTGTTTTCTGAGCCGGGGGCACTTACAGGTTAAGCAACTCACCCAGGGTCATAGAGCTAACAAATGGCTGGACCAAAGTTAGAATCTGGGTCTTACTCATTTCCACCCTGTTTCAAGGACTCTGATTAGATGCTCAATAAGTACCTACTGAGTGAATGAATGGCCTTGAAATTGTTTTCTGAGGCTGGGGAACTCTTCAGGAATTTCAAGAGCCACTGCTTTTACACTTGGCCACTTAACTTTGCTCCCTAGAGCTTTAGTTTCTCTTCTTCTACACCCAATATCATCGTGTCTACTGCTTTCTTCCTGAGTCATATCCTCTCATTATGTTTTAGCTATGGGGGGTAAGGAAGGAGAAAGGGGGGTCTCCTGGTGCTTGTTTCATGTATCTCATTCCCTTGACCTGGTCCTTGTTCCTTTGAAGTCTTCTATTTGTCTGTTTGTTTTTGAGACAGGGTCTCACTCTGTTACCCAGGCTGGAGTGCGGTGGCACGATCTCGGCTCACTGCAACCTCCACGTCCCAGGTTCAAGAGATTCTTCTGCCTCAGTCTCCCGAGTAGCTGGGATTACAGGCACCTGCCACCATGTTCAGCTCATTTTTGTATTTTTAGTAGAGACAGGATTTCACCGCATTAGCCAGGCTGGTTTCAAACTCCTGACCTCAAGTGATCCTCCCACGTCGGCCTCCCAAAGTGCTGGGATTACAGGCATGAGCCACTGCACCTGGCCCCTTGAAGTCTTTATAGTCACCCCAAAGAAATTAGGCTAAACTAAAGAAGTCACTGCTTCTGTAGATCTAAGGTGGCTGAATATCAGCCATAGCATATGTTTCCAACTAATGCAGTGTGTCTGTTAAAGGTTATAAGAAGATACCTACAAACTTCCCTCATGGGATTGTTGTGAGAATTAAATACATATAATACATATAAAGGACCTCTAGTGCCTAACACATAGGGAGCTCTCAAAAAAATATAAATGTTAGCTCTTGTCATTATTTTTATTAATCCTTGACTGGCATACTAAAATTCCTAAATGAGAGTGAGCCAAGAAAAAGATGTTAATTATTACAGCAACTAATATTTGTTACTATGCACCAAGCCATTGTTGCAAGGGTTTTTCATATATGAATTCATTATGAACTAATTTTCATAGCAATCTGGTGATGTAAGTGTCATCAGCCCCATTTTACAGGTAAGGAGGTGAGGACAGAGAGGTGAAGTTGGGAGCTTGGGATCAAGTTTCTGGTTCTAGAGCCTATGTTCTTTCACAATCATCACTATTCTGAAAAAGAGTAAGCACCAGGCCTAAAAGAAACATAAAAGAAATGTCTTAGCTCCTTCTCACTCTTATCTCTCATTTTAATGAACGTGTTTGTGAAAGGCAAATGCCTCTGGGGTTCTTACACAGTCCTGGGCACCACTGGGAGGAGAGAGGGCAGCCTGGAGACATTTATGTTCCTGGTAAACGACTGAAAATAGGCAGCGACTTTGTGCACTGAACCCAGCTACTTTCAAATTGCAGTACTTCCCAATTGCAAACTTGGTGCAAAAACCGACATTGCCACACTTGAGACTTTCATGAGGAAAGATTTTGGGTACAAGGTAGTTTTTCATACCACTTTTCTTACCCCTAAGGCTGCAAAGTACTATGTCTCCTTGTTTTATAGAAGCTAAAACAAATTCCATCGATAAACAGAAATTTTGAAACTCTGATATTTTCAGAAATTTGTACTGTGCATACAAATAATTGGTGAATTAACATAGGTGATTAAACAATAAAAAGTGATGTATACCCATTTCCATAGAAAATATATGCATATATAAAAGGAATTTTACAGATAAACTGGATATGTATGTATATATAGGTTAATAGATCATGTTTTATTTTCAGTGTTTTTGTGTATTCTCAATGTCCCCCAGTATGGAGACAGGCTCATCTCCAGATGTGCAGGCTCTGAGTGAAGGGGACCTCCTCATTCGAGTGTGCAGGGCTCTCCCGCGGCGGCGCCCACTCTTTGTCCTCCTTCCTCGTTTGTGTTTGCCACCTTGTGGTTAACATAGCTCTGTGGCTCAAGGAGGAGGGCCAGGCCGGTATCATCTCTGAAGGTAAAACGCATACATGCGATGCTGTAACACAGTCTTTCTCCCGGCAGGGAGTGGGAGTGTGTGTGCGAGCACGCGTGTGTGGGTGCAGTGAAGGTGGAGTTGCCCATCTAGTGAGGCTCAGAGTCTACCCTCAACCACTGTGCTTCTGTGTGCTCCTGTGTAGGCTGGAAGTCACATCAGCAGCTCCACTGTACAGAGATCGCGGAGAAGGGGCCACATCGGTCAGTGTTGATGTCCACAGGAGGAAGCTGTGTGGTGGAAAGGCCACTTCTGGCTGGACTGCAGGCTTGTTTGCCCACACACGCCCCAATGAGAGCGAGGCCTCCACGGTCTTCCTTCTCCAGTACGGGCAGTGTGTGGCGAAGGAAGTGTCTGCTGCTGAGCCCAGCTTTGCCTCGCCATCTTCTTTCCCGATCCACTCATCCTAACCCTCTCTCCTTGCACCTCCATCCTCTCTGCTCTCCCATTGCCCCTGTGTGTGTGTCCCCTCCCCCAGCCATCCCTCTCATCCCCGGCCACCCTCTTCTCCCTCCCTCCCTCTGCGCCCACTCCTCTTCGCGGGCCTCGGGGGAGCCCTCTCTCCACTCGACACCCATGAAACAGAGGGAGACACTAGCAGTCAGCGGGCACTTTGTGAGGAGGGCCAATTTAGAGGACAGATTGACCAGAGCGAGCAGCAGGACATCTAGAAAGACGCTTTGCTTCTAGGGAGCGGGAGCCTAATCCCGTTACAGGCTGGAGGGAGACTCCTGGGGCCTGCAAGCCTCCTTCCCGCTGTGCCTGGAGGGATATCATTGGAGGGCCGCCGCGCGGTGGAGGGCTCCGCTCGCCAGCAGCCCCCTCCCCCAGCCCCTTCCACTCTCTTTTCTTTTGCAGTGACACATACTGCAGTGCCTCTGAGGTCATTTGTTTCCCACAGCCTCACAGGGCGCTGTGGCAACAAGGGGGACAATGATCTCTCACAGGAATGATGGGAGGCCTTGTTTTGCCTTAAATAAGCCCCTTCAAGGGAGCAGTAAGGTCTGTTGTGTGTGTGGTTTGTTTTTTCAGAAAATCCTCTTGCACGTAGTTCCAGTGTGAAGTACTCTGGCAACTTCAATTGAAGACATAAAGAATCTTATGTGTGTGTGTGAGGGTTTAATTTTATTTTTATTGCTGCTTTGAGACTAGGATTGTGTTTTCCCTTCTGCCAGTTACCCTTTTCCCGCTCAAGCTCCCTGGACCCCAGCATTCTTTCAATAGTTTTAGGGCAGGAATTGGCAGGTGTTGGGGCAGAAAGATGCCCATGTCTGGGTACTGGCTTCTGACTGCCCTTAGCTTTGGTGAGGGAGCTAAGGTTAGCGTGGCAGAAATGTAGTGCTCCTACACATTTCTCATCCTATCCTGGGTCTGAGGAAAGCACAGGGCTGGGTGGCTAGGGCTGGGATTCACAGCAAAGTGACAGTGGAGGCTGAGGGAGAAGTACTTTGTGGGCCACCTTGTAATAGACCATCAGCTTTAATGCCAGAGCTTCAGGGGTATGTGCAGAAAGAAAAAGGCCTATAAGTAGAATAAAGAGGAGGCAGGTTCTGTGTCTGATTTGACTGTCCAGTGAGGAAAGACATGAAGTGATCTCTACCCACAGCCTGATAACACCACTGGAAGACACAGAACTGTCCTGTTTGTCTTACTGCTCTGTCCTGTGTTTTAAAGTCGTCAAGCTGCTGCAGGCAATCCCACCTTAGAACTTACATATGTAAACATTATTATCTGTAAAGGCTTCCTATTTGATGAATCATGCTGTATCATACAATCTAGATATTTCATCTGGAGAAACTGAGATGAGGCAGATTAAAGTCTTTTTCAAAACCACATGATGAATTAATTTCAAAGCTTGAGATTAAAACCTAGATCTTCTAGTTTCAGATTATTAACTTACCAGTGTGATCTACAAGTTCTTTCTCCATGTTCTAAAAAACAAAATTTTTAAGGCAATCAAGACATTTTCATTCTCTCATCTGAGAAGTATGTATCAGAAAAATTCAGCTGTATAAACTGTATGACTGTCTAAATTATATTTTTAACCTGTCTTTTTTTGCTTTTTATAAATCATATCTTCCACTGTTTACAACTTTTGTTATGTCTTTCATGTATCAGACTCAAAAACTGTTGGCTTTATGATTAGGCCACTAGAAGAAATATATTTATTCACTTACCTTTTCATTTCCTGACCTTTTTTTAGTGATAATCTGAATATATTTGTGAAATATTTAGGCGGGAAGGTGTGTTTTCCAGGTGTTCCTGTTGATTATTGCAAACACAGAACAATTCAAAGACTAGTGTGGCTTTTTGATAAATTAAAGATACTTTTTTTGATAACTAGTTATTCTTGACTTTAGTAAACATTCCTTAGATTAACTCTTCTCTTTACAACCTTAGTATAATTTTAATTGTTCACAAATTCTGAAGTGGGAGTACTGGAATTTTGGAGAAATGAATTAACATGCTGCCTTATTTCTCTGGACCATCTCTTAATACTTATTCTCAACTAAAGTAACAAACATACCATAGTCAATTTTAACAAATAACCTATGTCTGTGACAGTGATAAGACATTGGCCAAACCATCCTCTCTCTGGCCATGGCAAAAGTGTACCAGTCGTAGCTAAAGCAAGACTGAATCTATTTAGTATTCTTTGTAAAGGAAACAACAACAAAAATAACCAATAAAGGTCTGAGACCGATGATGGATGGCAAAAGAAACCCCCTATGGTCATAAATAAGCTAACTTTGGAAATGTTTGACTTTAAGGAAATACAGACTATGCTTAATCTGCCTCGTGTCCCTGGACTAAAGCAGCCTTGAAGGCTTAGCTGAACATTCCCCCAGGGGTTTCTTGCCTATTGACAAATCCCACCACATCTTCCAGATGCACAGAGGAGAGTTCCCTTAAATCCAAAATGGTAACCAAAAATGTTGAATAGCGAGACACTGGCAGGGGTGGCTTTGGGAACTGGTAAATAAATAGCAGGCTTGTTGTCCCACACCCTAGTTTAATGCTCTCAAGAGGTTCTTATGTTGCTCGCATTAGTGGGCATGTAAATGAAACCCCTGTTGGCCTTGGCAGATATTGGCCTCTTCCGTGACCTTGTTTGACTGAAACAAAAAGTCATTGGTGGAACAAAAATTCAGAGCTCTGAACTTGGTTGAAAGAAAGGGCAATTCTCTGAATTGGGTAATTGGATCACCCTCCCAAGTGCCCTAGGGCTTATATCAAACATATAAGAAGGGGATTAATAACTTCAGTGTATAAATGAGCTTCAGGCAGCTTCCAACTGTAACATTTCACTCTCAGTAGCTTTAGGACATAGCAGATTTTTTTCAGAGCATTTTGAAGTGCTCTTTATAAAATGCAGGAAGAGACTGCAGACTACTGTGGAATCCTTGTAATTGTGCATGGTCCAGTCTGCCAGGCAGGCAACCTGAAAGCCTCTGCAAAATGGCCGCTTAATAAAACTGTTCATGAAATATACCGTTTGGGGACCAAAAGATGATGACAATGATATGTTTTGAAATTGTACTTGATATTCACTTCCTTAGTCATAATTTTATGATCTAGATTAAATTAGATGTATCTGGAAACTCGAAAGTTCACCATCTTCGTATTTCTTACAGTTGAGTGTGAGGATTCCAAGACTTGAGACAGACTTAAATATTTATATGTGCATTGTAAGGGACCATTAGAAAAGCTGAGAATTTTAAAATTCATTTATATTAATTAATTTGCTCACTCAGTATTTATTCAATGCCGACTACATATTGGACTTGAGGATATAAAAAAGTATAAAGTAGAGCAAGGCTGACAGACATTTGAAAGGCAGGTTCATGAGGACTGAAGGAACACGTGGGAAGGGAGCCATTACTTCTTATTAGTGGGGAAAGTCCAGAGGAGACTAGAGGAGATAACAAGAGATGAGTCGACAGCGCAGAAAAATAGAGAAGAGAATTCCAGGCGGAGGATGCAACACTTGAAAAAGTTACCCGGAAAAGCTGGCCTGGTGATTAATCGGCCCAGATAAAAGAGGTGGGCTAACACTGTTGTTCTTCTTTTAAAGGAGAAGGATCAAGAAGCAGTTCTGTTGGGTCCTGAGGAAGTGGGATTATTAGTGATGGACACAAAGTGCTGGTGTCACAGCTGTGGTAGAAAAAGGGAAACAAGAGAAAGCTTCTGAAAAAAATGTTTTGACAACTACTTTTCTGGCTATGGACATCCTGAGACCTCTGACAATCACACAGAAAAGAGAGCCTGTGGGGAACATTTTAGAATTGATTCTTATCTGAATAGCTATCTTTTTGGCCTGTCTGGATGCCAAAAAGAATTAGCAGAATTCTGCTGTTTATATATTGCTGAATCAGTTTGCATATGATGTTTTATCACTAGGGAAATATTACTAAAGCTAGGTCGAGGTGCTTCTAAGAACTAAAACACCAGAAACCTACTTGGGAAAAGAATGAGTTTTAGTCATGTACATATTTTCATTTTTCTCCTTTAATTTTTATATGAACAGAAACCCTCTGAGGCAGGCGTTTTACCTACATTTTCACAAATGAGCACACAGCCTCGACCGAGTTAATTCCTCACAGTCCCACAGCCAGTGCAGGCTAAGGCCCAAGTCCCTTTCATCCTCCATTCCCCCACCGGTCATAGCTAAGTCTTCAAGGTAATGTTCAGCTGCCAGAGTAAAGGCAGAATATTTGAATTCTCTTGTGTTTGTTTTATTTTAGTTATTGACTATGTTTTTCTTCCTATAAAGTAAATGTGTTTCATTCTTTGCGCACTGATTTTCCTGTAATGCCTGGGTGCTCCTAGCTAGAGAGGGCAAATTGATTTCATCTTCCATTCAACTCCAGAATGCCTATAGTGGCCGCTTGCACTGCTATAATGGAATTGCTCAGCAGCCACTCTTATATGCTCTATGATGGGGCAGTGGTGGTACAAGTGCTGCATCCCTGCTACCAAGGCTGCTGCTTTAGTATCTTTACTTCACTCTTAAAGTGGGGAATGAGAGAAATCGTCTAAAGTCCTAACACAAGACAGCCATACCTACTTCCCAAAGTAATAAACTCTCTGCTGCTGCTGCTTATAGAATGAAATAGAGCAATGAAATTATACAAGAGATCTGCAGTCTAATAATTAGGAGGGAAAATGAAGTATAAGGCTAAAGGAAGTAGACTACAAACACCTGAAGCATGACTACAAAATCAAGTTGACATTTTGTGGCTCATTTTCAGGGTAGCTGCCGGAATCTGGTCATGGTTGTTGTTTTTATTTTTTAGGGTTTTCCCCCATCTGTGTACAGTGAGATAGCAACCACAAAAAACTAACAGCCTTCCTGAGTGTCTTGGCTGTAGAGTACCCAGCTCTTTTCCCTGAAGCTTGCCCTGAAGAGGCCTGGTGATACATCTCTCTTGGGAGATGTGACATGGTTCCATATTGACATTACCCACCTGGCTCATTGCTTGAGTCTCGAGGTTGTTTATGTATTTGATGTTTCATTTAAAAATAAAAGTGACTTAAGGCAAAAATAGCCTAGTGCCAGTGGGTTTGGCTATTTGTAAAATTTAGAAACCCATTTAGGAAACCACCATCAGGATCTTGTTGGTGCTGTATCAGCTTGGGCATACTGCCCTTCAGCACACCAGCTCTTGCACAGATTGCGTCCACTGAGTTGAACTATGGAAACCTTCCATGAGAAAATGAGAGTACTCAGGAAGTAGTACTGGTGATCCACAAAGCATTGCTGTGTCCTCTCAGGTTCTTTCCTGGTCTCATACCATGGTTTCTTCTTGGGTAAAATGCAAAACTGGGGTTCTGCTTTTCTCAAGGAAAAACGTGTTTGCTGCTTGGCTTCGGAATTTTGGCGCAACTCAGTCAGTGACATTTCTCTTTCAGACACTTCTCCTATTCCTTCAAATAGGTGCCACATCTTTCACTTTCCCTATCAGTACTTCATACGTTATGCCTGGCTGCTAGGTTTCATTCCAGAGCCTCTTGTGTTTAAGTGATGAATGGACTAATCATAATCACTAGCTCAGGACAGGTTGCTGAGTTGGAGACCATGGCCTAGTCATTTCTCTGATCACACAGAAGTCATTTCTGGACAAAAAGCACTACATACTATATATCTATATGTATATATTTTTGTTCTTGATCTATCTTGTGCTACAAAAACAAACTGAGAGGATGATTCTCTCACAGGATATGGAAATAGCCTTGGACAATGTCCAGGGTTAGTGGCACAGCTGCTGTTTCCTGCAAGGGACATCTCACATCCAGAAGGGAAAAAAGACAAAGTTAAATATATAGCAGGAGGATAACGACTAAACCTATTAACCCATTTATGCCTAGTGTTCCATTATTGGAACACTAAGCTTGTGGGAGTTATTTATATCCTCCTGCTCAAGGTCATCACCAAGGTCTGATTTTTCACACAAAAAAATTTGCAACCTCTGGCATAAATGGGTTAACAAGAAGGAAGGGATTTGCCTGTTGCAATATCTGTCTGTAATGACATATAGCCATTGGCAGAAATTACAGTGTACATTTAGAAGACATGTTTAAAACTCCTTACCAAAAGGCAACTGATCCAATAATAATGATGGCAACAGCAATAGCATCTACTTATGACACCTCATAATTTTAAAGTTCCTTTGTGTATATAGTTTTGTATTCACAACAACCTAGTAAGGCCTGTAAGTTGACTGGAGAGGGCTAGGGTATGTAAAACTAGGTAAAGAACTTGGATTTTATCCTACGCATAATGCAGAGTTTTCAGCCAGGGATGGACATGACTTGATTAACATTTTAGGAAGATTATTTGGCCTGCTCTGTAGGAGTATAGACTATAAGGGGGCCACATGAAAGCCAGGAGACAAGTCAGGAAACATAACACTAATCCAGGAGAGAGATTATGGTGGCTCAGACTGGGGGGTGTGGTATAGGGGATGGCAAGTGGTCAGATTCAAGATAAATATGAAGACATTCCTTACAAGATCTGCAAACAGATTGAATGTGAAGTATATTTTAAAAAATGAAGAATTGGCTGGGCGCGGTGGCTCACGCCTTTAATCCCAGCACTTTGGGAGGCTGAGGTAAGCAGATCGCGAGTTCAGGAGTTCAAGACCAGCCTGGCTAATATGGTGAAACCCCATCTCTACTAAAAATACAAAAAAAAAAAAAGAAAAAAAAATTAGCAGGATGTGGTGGCACACGCCTGTAGTCCCAGCTACTCAGGAGGCGAAGGCTGGAGAATCACGTGAACCTGGGAGGTGGACGCTGCAGTGAGCCGAGATTGTGCTGCTGCACTCCAGCCTGGGCGACAGAGCAAGACTCCATCTCAAAAAAAAAAAAAAAAAAAAAGAAAGAAAGAAAAAGAAAGAAAATTAAAAACAAAAAAAGAATTATTATCTGTGTATTGTTTATCTTAAATAACTGAGAATAGTGTCATTTTTTCCATTCCTAGAGTTATTTAGGCCAAAAAATCTAGAATGTTGAAGAGAATAGATTGGAGTGGGAGGTGCAGGGTGGGGGATTAAGAGTTCTGTCCTAGAGGGCCAGATGTGGTGGCTTATGCCTATAATTCCAGCACTTTGGGAGGCTGAGGTGGGCGGATCACGAGGTCAAGAGATCGAGACCATTCTGGCCAGCGTGGTGAAACCCCATCTCTACTAAAAATACCAAAAATTAGCTGGGCATGGTGGTGTGTGCTTGTAGTCCTAGCTACTTGGGAGACTGATGCAGAAGAATTGCTTGAATGCTGGAGGTGGAGGTTGCAGTGAGATGAGATCATGCCACTGCATTCCAGCCTGGCGACACAACGAGACTCCATCTGGAAACAAACAAACAAAAAAAGGGTTCTGTCCTAGAATAGTTGCATTTGAGATATGCAAGTGACCGGGTGTGGTGGCTCCCAGCACTTTGGGAAGCTGAGGCAGGAGGATTGCTTAAGCCTAGGCATTCAAGACCAGTTACCTGGGCAACACAGTGAGACCCTCTCTCTACAAAAAATGAACAAAATTAATCAGGCCAGTGGTGTATGCCTGTAGTCCCAGCTACTTGCGGCGGGGGGGTGAGGTGGGAGGATGGCTTGGGCCTGGAAGGTCAGTGCTACAGTGAGCCCTGATTGTGCCACTGCACTCCAACCTAGGCCATAGAGTGAGACCCTGTCTCAAAAAATAAATAAATAAGAGAAAGATATGCAAGTGGACAATGACAAAGCAGCTGAATAAATGAGTCTGAGTCTAGAGCTTAGGAGAATGGGCTGAGCTGTAGTGAGAATATGGCAGAGATTGATCCTGGGGCGCATCAACATTTAGAATAGAAGAGAAACCTGCAAAGGAGACTGGCGGGAGGAGAGGATAAGGTGGGAAGAAATCCATGAGAGTGTGATTTTCTGGAAGCCAAGTGAAACAAATATTTCAAGAAGCAAGGAGTTAGGTCCAGTGCTGCTCAGAGGTCAAATAAGATGAGGACTGAGAATTGACCCTTGGATTTGGCAGATACAGTCAATGGTGACCTTTGACAAGAGTGGTTTCAGTGGAGTGTAGGGGACATAAGCCTGCCTGGGGTAGGTTAAAGAGAGAAACAAAGAGCATGTTCAATTATTTAAGGTTTTTCACTATGAATGGAAACAGTGAAATGGAATGGTAGCTGGGGAAGTCAAAGGAGGTTTTTTTTATTTTTATTTTTATTTTTTTTTATTTTTTTATTTTATTTTTTTTTTGAGACGGAGTCTCGCTCTGTCACCCAGGCTGGAGTGCTGTGGCCGGATCTCAGCTCACTGCAAGCTCCGCCTCCCGGGTTCACGCCATTCTCCTGTCTCAGCCTCCCGAGTAGCTGGGACTACAGGCGCCGCCACGTCGCCCGGCTAGTTTTTTGTAGTTTTTAGTAGAGACGGGGTTTCACTGTGTTAGCCAGGACGGTCTCGATCTCCTGACCTCGTGATCCGCCCGTCTCGGCCTCCCAAAGTGCTGGGATTACAGGCTTGAGCCACCGCGCCCGGCTTTTTTTTTTTTTTTTTTTTTTTTGAGACCGAGTCTGGCTCTGTCGCCCAGGCTGGAGTGCAGTGGCCGGATCTCAGCTCACTGCAAACTCCGCCTCCCGGGTTTAGGCCATTCTCCTGCCTCAACCTCCTGAGTAGCTGGGACTACAGGCGCCCGCCACCTCGCCCGGCTAGTTTTTTGTATTTTTTAGTAGAGACGGGGTTTCACGGTGTTAGCCAGGATGGTCTCAATCTCCTGACCTCGTGATCCACCCGTCTCGGCCTCCCAAAGTGCTGGGATTACAGGCTTGAGCCACCGCGCCCGGCCTTAGTTTTTTGTATTTTTTAAGTAGAGACAGGGTTTCACCGTGTTAGCCAGGATGGTCTCGATCTCCTGACCTCGTGATCCACCCGTCTCGGCCCCCCAAAGTGCTGGGATCACAGGCTTGAGCCACCGCGCCCGGCCGGTTTTTTTTTTTAAGGTGAGTGTTTTTTATTTCGCATTTTGATATTGATGAACATAATGCAGTAAAAAGAGAACATGTAGTAATGCTGGAGAAAAAAGGATAGGTAACCATTGGTAAAAGACCTCAAAGGTATAGAAAGGGATTGAGATGCTTGTCCAAGCGTATGGGCTGGCCTTAGGCTGAAGCAAGACTGCTTCAAGAGATACAAAAGCAAATTCGTTACCCTAAGAATGGAGTACATCACAGCAGGATTCCTAGAGAGAAACAGAAAAGAGGGTCATTAAAAACTTATGTCACCACCTTAAAGAGGGAAGAAAGTTCTATTTGTCTCTTTTGGGGACTCCAGAAGAAAAGTAAAGATACACTCATAAGCCCAACTTTTTTAACTTTCTAGTTACCAAAATACCAAACAAGGATCTTAAAATATCAGATTTTCAGTTAACCCTAGAAAACTGACAGCATTCGAGTAGAATTCAAATATATGTGAGGGAACATAATACATAAATACCATCTGGGAAGTTCTCTAATCAACATTCTCCTTCCCTAGCACTCACCATTGGGTCTGTAGTACATGCATATGTGAGTGAAGAGCTCTTTCACAAATGTGAAAGAAGCATAGTAAGGATGTAGTGTGATGATTTACTTAGTGTGGTAAGTGTCTCTAAGCAACACAGTAAGGGGCAGAAAGTTGGGTCAGCCTGCCTCTGGGAGAGCTGGGAGACATGCCTAGCTTTTCTCTCTCTGTGAATCTCACAAGTAAATGAATATAAGTGCAAATAGTACTAGAGTAACTAAATCCAACTATCTTCTTTGAGAGTGGCTTTGTGTGTATGTCCTCATTGTTTGCTAATTTGCTATTTCCCACTGCTTACTGATTACCCTGAGTATATTGCATTTATTGTCTTATTTAATCCTCAAAACTCTATCATTGCCATTTTACAGATGAAAACATACAGGCCAGAGAGGTTTAAATGGCTTGTTTGAGGCCACATATCTAGGAAGTGGGAGAGTCAAGATTCTAAGTTCAATGCCCATCAGTGATAGACTGGATAAAGAAAATGTGGCATATATACACTATGGAATACTATGCAGCCATAAGAAAGTGAGTTTATGTCCTTTGCAGGGGCATGGATGAAGCTGGAAACCATCATTCTCAGCAAACTGACGCAGGAACAGAAAACCAAAAACCGCATGTTCTCACTCATAAGTGGGATTTAATGATGAGAACACATGGACACAGGGAGGGGAACTTCACACACCCGGGCCTGTCGGTGGGTGGGGGGCAAGGGCAAGGAGAGCATTAGGACAAATACCTAATTCATGCAGGGCTTAAAACCTAGATGACAGTTTGATGGGTGCAGCAAACCACCATGGCACAAGTATACCTATGTAACAAACCTACACGTTCTGCACATGTATCCCAGAACTTAAAGTTCTGGATTTGGCAGATACAGTCAATGGTGACCTTTGACAAGAGTGGTTTCAGTGGAGTGTAGGGGACATAATAATAAAAAGATTCTAAGTTCAGTCTTTGTTTCCAGGCAGGGATCTTTCCACTATACAACACTGCCTCTTATGCAATCACTGATAATAATAGCTTGGTCATTTACATTTGTGAAGCACCTTTTATTTGAAGAGCTGTAAGCCTTATCTTTGTAACCTAGAGAGAGGAAGAAAAGAACCAACATTTATTGGGCACCTTATATTTGTGTGTGATGTAATTTTAGGCACTTTCATACCAGACATGTTATATTATCTTCATTTTACAGATGAGGAAATGAAACTCAACAAAGAATTTAAGTAAATTGCCCAATATCACACAGCTCACAAATAGTCAATCCTGGCACTTTCCCTCAGCAGATTCTAAGCACCGTTGGAGCAGAGAGCAAGTCTGTTTTTGATCATTCTGATATTCCTAGTGCCTAGTACAGGGTCTCACTCTGGCACATAATAGGTGCTCAGAAAAGAAATTATTGAATGAATAATGAGCAAATATGCTGTAAGCTGAACTAGAATGCATTGAGCCTTTTGTTGTACTTCCTGGTGTCTTCCAATGGATGTCAACATGATATAATGAGAAGAGTCTGAGAAGGAATCAGTGAATGCATGCATGTTCCTGACTGCAAAACTTTGGCTCTTCTCACAGCTATATAGCCTAGTGATAGACTTCCTTTTCTTTCATTGGGAAAACTGAGGCAAAGTTTCCTTGGCAAAGATTTTGCGAGTCAGTGGACAATTTGTGGCACAACTGAAATCTGGAGATTCTCACCTTTATAGCCCTAACCACTTAACAACCCTGTGGTCCTGGTGGGGTTATAGCTTTCCATAAATCTGGTACTTAATCATTTAAAGAGATGGCAATTTATCTTAAATACACGCCTCATTATAGATGTGACACACTTAGCACAGATGGTCTCAGAAGTTTTTCCTGGCTTCCCATACCCTAACAGTATCTAGTATGTTCATGTCAATATTAGCTTTACTGTTTTAGGTAACTTTGGTATGCTTCTCATTAGCTGAAACCGTAAAGAGCTCAGTTTTACCTGCGCTGAGGGATCTCTAAATTCCTATTGGCATCTGAATGCACAGTCCCATGTCGAAAGTGAGGTCATGTTTCTCCTGGATTGTGCCTGTATCTGATGAGCCTCGGCTGGCGTGAATCCGAGACAATGAAATAATCACACCCATTAGCTCACCAGGGCCCTATTAAGATGTGGCCTGGCTTTCCATCCATTTCTCCTGCTTGGAAAAACTGACACAGTCGTGGTTTGTAAAGGTTAGTGCAGATGGAACTGCTTCAACAACCAAAACTTAGTGTTACCCTGTTTAAACTTGGGAAGGGTCTACTGCTTAATCTTAAGAAATAGCACTTCAGGAGCCAGGGTGCAAGGATGTCCTTTAATCTCTTTGTATGTGATGGTGAAGTTGAATTTTCGTAACACCCTGCTTCCCCGCTCTCAGCTTCAGTGGCTGGGGTGGGCGAAGTGGGGGCGCTCTGGAGCTGTGGTTTCCATACTTTTTACTTTTTATTCTATTTTTCTTTAGAGATCCCAAGTTTTGAAGGCTTGAGCCCAGTAAACAAACTGTAATGGTTAAATCACGATTTTATTTTCTCATTGACATCTAGTATGTGTCATATGCTGCATCCTCTGCCTCATGGCATTCTCCAATGGTGCTTTCTCAGGGCTGTTTTCCCAGACCCTATGCCTCCTCATGGGTTATAGCTAACAGTTACACTTCCAGAGTACGCTGCCCCTCACCCACAGAGCTCTTCTCACAACTGTAACTAACTGATTATTTGTGTAACTGTTTGCATGTTTCAGCTGTAAGGATGCAGACCATGTCTGTCTTGCTCACGGCTGTTTCTCTAGCGCCTAAGTCTTTACTTGATACATAGTGGGCACTTGATAAACACTTGTTGAATTAATGAATTAGCTGATTTAATTCTAGTGAAAAATATAAAGAAGTATGTCCCTTATATTGGCTTGGGGAGCCTTATTTTGGGTACATTAGATAGGATTTTTGAAATGTAGTCAACAGCTTGAATAAAAATCACCAAGTTTAAAATGAAGGTTCACTCTGGGCAGGAGAGAAGATGATGCTACTGGAGAAGGATTATACAAGAGGCTTCCAGAATATTGATAATATTCTATTTATTAAGCTGGAGGACTCCTAGGGACCCAGGGGCCTCAGACTCACTCCTGAACTGGAGGGACATGCCAAATAAGCCACCTGCTATTTATTTCACATACACCCAAGGCAAAGCTGTTGGGGCCACTTAAGGATTTTGTAAAATGTAAGGGTGTTATTAAAGTAGGTTTATTATTTTACACCTCTTATGATTGTTCACCTAACTACCTTGAACAATACTATAAGTATTTTTCTCTGCTCACATATTTGGAGACATGCAGAGCCACTTCAAACAAACCATCCTGCCTTCCCATTTGCATCTACGACCTCTTGAACCCATCTCAGCCCGCTAAACCACACATTGAAACTAAGCCAAATTAAAAACAGAAAACAACTTACCACCCACCAGTGTTTAGTTGAGCACCTACTGTTTGCCTTGTATTATAAGCTGTAATTACAACGCTTCGAGTCTTGTCCTCAGCTTCCTGAAATCTCCCAGTGGATGGCATCATGGAAGAATGAGAAAGTTATCCAAGAATGAATGGTCTGATGTCAAGGAAGCTTTTCAGCCTTTCCTAATGGTCTGATGCCCTCTATGTGGATTTTAATCTTTGGAAGTATAAGATTTCTTGTAAAAGTCACAGCACCTGCCAACACAGTTGGGCAGAGACCCAAGTGGGGTGACTTGTGCCGCATTCCTCCCTGGTATTCAGAGACCACATAGTACCAGAAGCTTGCTGGGCCCGGCTCCTGGGGAGTGTCAAAGGAACAGGCCCAGGCAGTCCTCTCCTCAGATTGCAATCAAAAGTTGCTTGATAAATCAGTAAGACAGAAAATATTCTTGGCAGTTTACACAGGCAATGGTAAGAACATGTTTTTTGTAGTTACAATGAGTCCATTATACAAGGGCCGGAAGTGACCAAAATCATTGATTGGCCAATTAGGCATAACTCAAGGGTCATAATGCTTCAGTCATTATGTGGGAATATTCATAAAGTACTTGAGTTCAGCTCCAATAAAGAGAGGAAATGTACCCAGGGAAATTGCAGGGTAAAAGTCTGGGAATGTAGATGGTATAGAATGTTACAGGTCTGAAATGGAAGGGTTTACTATATTATTGAGTTTTGCAAACAGATTCTTGGAAAACAGATTCCTCAAGTCTTTCCCAGCTTTCAGATGGGATGTGAAACTGGAGGCTTTAGCCTTTACTTGTGGTTGTCTAAAAATCCACCCTATTTTTCTTAGGAAGGGAAGCAGTTGCCTTAACACCCTGGCCAGATTCCCAACATGTACAGGGTGGCCCATTTAAAACAGGCCTGTGGATGCTTCAGAGTGAGCGAAGGGGTTTGTTGTAAAGCACATGTGTATGTGGGTGTTTAATGAATATGAGCTGATTAAATTGGCCACCCTGAATTATAACCTCATACCTTCTCTAGTTCCTCTCCAGTTTTTAGCTCAGGACCATATTCTTCTTACTTTCTGCTCAAACTTGTTAGGGAGAAATGTTCCCACTATTAAAACTGCCAGTGTTTTCCACCCAGTGTCTCTTTGTTTCAATGATGAGCAAAAGAAGCCAGCCTTGGAAATACCTTTCTTTCAAATCGTGTGTCCAGCTGCAATGTCTGCATCAGCCACACCCACATCACTTCCCCTTCAAACCTTCACGCCTCCATCTGCTTCCCTGTCTCTGGTGTAGGACAATACCAGTATCTGTCTGGAGCAGATAGTGAACTCTGCCACAAACAGAGGAGGCCTTGTCTGAAGAAGGAAAAAGCTCTGCTTTCGAAAGCAAGCAGCCTGGGCTTCTGCCTCTTTTTTGCTAATAGCCATCTGTGTGACTTAGGGAGTCACTGTCTTCACAGGCCTGAGTTCCTTCATCTATAAAGGGAAGGAGTGAGACAAAATCAGCACTTCTCAAATTGGGAGCTGTAGATTCTTGTGGTCTGCAAGTTTAATGAGATTTTAAACTTTTTATGAAGATTTTTTTTTTAAATCATAAAGACAATACTTTGCAATTAAAAGTCATTTTAAAAAAATAATGAGTCTTAAGTTTCTTAAGCTGGTGATTCTGAAACTTAATCTAAGGTCTCCCAAAGATTTTTCAACTGTTTTGCAAGTCTCAATTTTTCCCCTTTAAAAGGACTCCACGTATCCCTCCAGTTTGAGAAACACTGAACTGTTTTCATCTTCTCAGAAACTGAATCTAGAGGTAGGAGAAAACATTAGCTTTAACTTTCTTATCCTTACCCTACTCAACCTAATTACTTTTGGCCCACTTCAATATGTTTAAGTCTTTTAGCACATGGGCTCCTTTTGTTTTCATAACTGAAGTATTTCCTGTTTTCAATCACTATATATTAAATTATAAAAAGCATGTTTCTCCCAATAGCTCTTTCCCTTTCCCTTTAAGACTCAGATCATTCGATTTATTAGTGCCCTACCTGGTTAATTGAGACCACCTTCCTCTACTAAAGTTTCTTTGTTGGTTGAAGTGAAGAGGTATATGGTCCATTCCCTAAGTACCCAAGAGGGATTGGTTCAAGGACTCAGCCCCATACTAAAATCCTCAGATGCCCAACTCCCTTATATAAAATCGCATTAACGTTTGCATATAACCTTGCACATCCTCCCGTATACTTTAATCTCTAGATTACTTATAATACCTCATACAATGAAAATGTTATTTAAATAGCTATTATGCTGTATTTTAAATTTGTATTATTTTTATTGTTATATTGTTATTTTTCATTGCTTTTTTTTCAGATATTTTCAATCCACATGGGTTGAATCTACAGATGGGGAACCCCTAGATATGGAGGGCTGACTATACTGCTTTTATCTGTGATCTCAAGATTGAATAATCACAGTAGTTTATGTATGAATTCTGCTTTCATAATTTGCAGAGTGCTTTCATATGCATTATCTCTTTTGATTTACACTGTAGTGTTGTCTAATAAATGATGTAGGTAGCATGATCCCCATTTTACAGATGAGACGCTCAGGTCCAGAAATTTTGCTTCATATCTTCTGATTTGGTCTACTTGTTCTTCCCAACAATGCTTCTTTATCCAATTACAGCAACAAACATATACTAGGTACCTGTTATTTGCCATATGTGCTGTTTTATTGTTATTTGTTCCAGGAAATAACAAGTGGAGCTTCTCATTCAAGGATAAAATGATATTGCCAGGCCTTGCTCAGCCTGACATAAGTCTCATGCCATTATTTACTAAAATACCAAGCTACTCTCACCCACTTCCTGGTACATGAAGGAATTGAATAAATATTTATTGGATGATTGAGTGAATGAATAACTCTAAAATAAATTATGTCATTAATTAAAATTTGCATATTGGAGATAATTTTTGCTAATAGATTTTTGCCAACATTTTTTCAGGTTCCAAGTCAATAGGATTTACTCAGAGACTGCCAAGTTCTTTAAGGGGAAAATAGAGGGACTGCTGGGAGAGGGGGGTACGCTGGTAGACAAGTAGAGGAAATCCCCTTTCTGGCTTCATCCATCTGCCTGTCTATGATCAGTGTCCTAGGCCTCAGAGTGGACATGGAGAATGGTATCACTTTGTCTGCTGGCAGTTAACCAAAATACTTACTCCCACCATAGGGATAAGAGAGGAATGACAGAGGTGTGTGAAGATTAAGTAGAAAGGCAGACAAATGTAATCACATTGGAAGGTAGGATGGAGGGCAGAAAAGTTGGTGGGAAGACCATTTCTGTGGTCAGGATACGTCTGAATGGAAAGGGGAGAGAGATTTTTGTCCATTCTTCCCATAGTATGGTTTGGCTACTTTCCCTCTACTTCCCAAGAGAACTATTAGTGACCAGGGACATCACATTTTAATCAAGGCAACTGTTGTTGGTCTGGTAAGCAAGGCTCCCATGGGTGTGGTGAAGTTAGCAGGGTGAAGAGTGAGGCTGCTAGTCACAAAGGGATACACTCACCCTCTTCTGCTGTTGGCGGCTACTATGGTATCTATAAACATAGAGTGTGTACTCACATACTCATAAATGCTAGTTGTTGTCATACGATTGCATTGTGTATAAAAGTA
This sequence comes from Rhinopithecus roxellana, assembly GCF_007565055.1. Classification (NCBI taxonomy): domain Eukaryota; kingdom Metazoa; phylum Chordata; class Mammalia; order Primates; family Cercopithecidae; genus Rhinopithecus; species Rhinopithecus roxellana. The sequence goes on along the minus strand of NC_044553.1, from coordinate 84,514,998 downwards.
GATTGCCTGGAAAAAATGATTCCACTTCATTTTTATATACACATTGTTCCTGGAACCACTTCCTGAAATTCCAGGCTTTTATTTTGCTGTCATTCTCTTTAAATTGCCTCTTTCTCAAAGCGTCCGGGTTCTGGAGATACTCTTGTGCTTAAAGTGTGTTTCTAAGTAGCTTCTGGGAACCATGTAAAATTGTCTGGCTCCACTTGGCCAATGAGGAGCTTACTTTTCCTCCCAGTTATTCCTCTCTGACAGAGGCTTTTGGTCATCTTGAAAAGCTAAGAATGTCTGATGGGACCAAAGTAAAATTGCAGAGCCTATTCACCCAACCAAACTGAAACACACCTGATTAGCTGACCACACACATGGTCTCAGAATGACATCTCACTTGGAGAGTAAAAGCCAATGGTTGTGGTTAGTGCCCCAGCAGGCCCCAGATGGTTAGAGTTAATATACACCTATGTTTTCTGCCAGGTAGTTTTCATCAGTTTCCTCAGGATGTCAGTGTGTGTGTGTATAATTAAGAGTATTTAATCATATTATAATTCCCCACAGAGAGATGGAGTGGGGGATGAAGGATCACTGGCTTTTACAGTCTCAGCAAGAGTCATCAGTGGAAAAAAATAAAAACAAAAATGCCAAGTCTCTGGGCTGTTCCTGTGCCATAACTCACTCAGAAGTCTGGCTGGCACCACCACCTCAGTGTCATTTCAGTGAAAATGTAATCCCAAATCTTTTGTTGCAATCTCAGGTTCTCACTATTTTAATATTAGCTTAGAACATGTGAATTGCAAAGGAAATCTGTGTTCTAATTCCCTGTTCAGCAAGGCTGTGATTTGTGTACACCCACATAAGGCAACCTTCAGTTTATAAGAGTGATGACTTCAGTCTTGTAGAAATAAATGAGATGGGCACTTCAAATATTTTAAGTTAGATCAATCAGTAGGGTGAGCACAGTTTAATTGTCTTCTATTGATAGGTTTCTAAATTAAAAGAGCAGAATATAGAGCCATCAATCTTAGCCATGAAATCATGTTCACATTTATTACAAATCCATCATTCTTTCCTATTTCCCCATATATCCTGTTTTCCTTGTCCTGTCAATTGTCAAATCTAACTGCTGGAAATGATCTCTTATTTTGGATTAGGAAACCAAGTCCTAATGACCGTAAGTGACTTTTCAGAGTCACACAGCTAGTTAGCTACTTAGAATCTGACTCACCAGAATTCCAGTCTTTCCACTTTGCCAGACAGTCTTTCCTGGGAAATACATTTTTACCTATTTCTTAGAAGAATTTACTTATGTGAGCGTCACTTAAAGCAATATTGGTCTATTTCCTGGTTCCCTTAAACTGATCATGGTGCATTTCTATTAAAAAGCCATAGAGTCGGTCAGGCGCGGTGGCTCACGCCTGCAATCCCAGCACTTAGGGAGGCCGAGGCAGGCAGATCACGAGGTCAGGAGATCGAGACCATCCTGGATAACACAGTGAAACCCCGTCTCTACTAAAAATACAAAAAATTAGCCGAGTGTGTGGCGGGCGCCTGTAGTCCCAGCTACTCAGGAGGCTGAGGCAGGAGAATGGCGGGAACCCGGGAGGCAGAGCTTGCAGTGAGTGGAGATCATGCCACTGCACTCCAGCCTGGGCCACAGAGCGAGACTCCATCTCAAAATAGATCAATAAATAAAAAGCCATAGAGTTTCTTTATAATTAGGTTCTAGCACTACTTCTTCCTGTTAGTCAATAACAGTGCCACAATAAGTGGATTGGGTTAAAATGAAAATCACCTACTGAGTCTCTACCCCAAACCCCTTCCAGTTGCTCTTATTTAGGAGGAAATAACTTCTGCTCTGTTTCTGTCCACTCACAAGACGTCTCCTGCATGGAACCCTGTCCACAGTTTCTATCACTCCATCTGTGCTTACTTCAGAGTATCTCTGAAACAATCACATGTAATGGCCAGTGGATGCAAAATACATATAAAGTAAGATTTCAGATTAGGAGGCTCAAGGGGGATGGCTATGTAGAGAAAAGACCTAGGAATAACAAGAACAGGGACTGGCAGAAAACACATTCTGAGACAAAGTCCATTTATTTAGCTCTGGCCAGTTGGTTTATCTAGCCTGACATTTCTCAACCTGGGCACTATTGGCATTTTGTGCCAAATTATTCTTGATTGTAGAGAGCTGTCCTATGCATTATGGTACGTTTAGTAGCATTCCTGCCTCTTCCCACTGGGTAGATGCCAATGGCATCCCTTCATTTGTGACAACTACAAATGTCTGCAGACATTAACAAATACCCTGGAGAGGGGAAAGGTTGAGAGAGGAAGAATTGTCTCTGGATGAGAATCACTGATCTCACTCAAGGTTTTATCTTTGACATCAGCACCATAAGATATTTTGTGAGAGGACAGAGTGGCCTTTCTAATTCTTAACCTCAAAAGTTAGGGCCCTACTCCAGACATTCCTTATCTACTGCAAATACAAATTATTTATTTATTCATTCATTCATGTAACAGTTATTACAAATGACACTATGTCAGGCATTCTGCCAAGTCTAGGTGAAAAGACAGAACCTCCCCGCAAAGACTTAAAACTTAATACTCTTAAAAATTCTACTCAGTGTAGTTGATTTGCTCACCAGTGCTAATGAAGTTAAGACTTTGAGGTTGTATTCCCTTATCTGACTTTAACTCAGACCAACCATTTCACTGATTGGACCAGCACAAATGTATCCTGGCTACTCTAAAAATCACTTAAAAAAATATATCCTACTGATGGTATGTTGATCGTTTCCTGGGATATGAAGGGGGGCATGGTTAAAGCCGAAAGGACTCTTAGGGACAAGTGAAAAAAACCTCTTTGGTAAATCACTAGCATAGTATTACATGGCTTTTTTTTGGCCCCTAGGTGCAGCCCCCTTTAGACTCAAACCACTGTACTTCCTGATAGCACATGACCTTATTTATGTTCATTGTATTTATTTAGCTTATTTTGATTCCTCTTTCTACATAAGAAACTACAACTGGAAAAATTAATTAATTCCTAATTTGCTCATAAATTTCCACCCGTTAGAAGAAACCAATGACTCTTGTAATTTAGTACAAATTTCCTTTCAGTATTTTTAATCTCTTTGGATATGTGTGAGTTGAATTCTCATTAAACAACATGAAAACATATAAGCTAATTATATAACTTTTAAAAGTATCAAATAGAAGATTCTAACATCCCTCACTGAAGCTTTTCCAGAATTTACCATGTGTACCAGTTGTTCTCAACCCAGGTCAGCATTGCCCCCAGAGGACTTTTGACAATGTCACAGATGTTGGGGTGATGCTACTGGTGTCTACCCAGGGACAATGCTAAGCAATAACAATAAACAGGATAGTCCCTCCAACCAAGACTTATCCAGCCCAAAGGGACAGGGTGCTGAGGTTGAGAAACCATGTGGTGTATCACACAGATGTACACACTGGGGGAAACGTCACTGAGGTAGATGCTGATCACTTACCAGTTTCACCCCTTCAGGATATCCTCTTCTTTTAACAAGGAGGTTGTGACTAGTTACTTCCCATGAAAGGCAGCTGACCCTTAGGGTTGGAAAGTGTGTTTATTCCCAATAGCAGTGAGTGGGGGGGGGGGGGAATAATGAATTTCTATTGGCAAGAATGTCATCTGTGGTTTTCTCCAAGTGTTGCTCTTAGCACTCAGTGTTCAAGGTCTTCTTTACCTGTGCATTCTGCTGCCCTGCATTATCAGAGTTAGAATCAGGGTGGAATATAAATATTTCCCAAGGCATCATTTGGCCCAAACCTGATGCTGCCAGCTAGGAAGCCGTGGAGTCTTACACCTGATCAACACTTGTTATTTTCTCCTTTTGATTACAGCCTGTTTTACTGTACTACTATGAGTCAATCCCAAGGACCTATTCTAGAGAGAAAGAAGTGAGCAGGTAGCCCCTGAGAGGGCCACTGGGTAGGGAAGCTTGGGAGTGGGGTGCGAGTGGGGAGGACACTTTCCACTCACAGACTTCGTTGTCAAGGTACATGTTCTATTTGTTCTGCTGAGTAATTCAGTAACCACTGAAGTTTCTTCTCAAGTCAGCTTTTCACTTTGTGAAAGCAAAATCCATTTGCATCAATGAAGTTTATTTTAATTTTTTTCTTATGACCTCAAAATGAAATAACAAGAAAGAATGAGGGAAAAAGTAAACCTTTTAACAAAATGCATGAATCAGGGATTTTTTTAACCTTCTTTTCTTCCGGAAAATCTTGTTGTTTACGTGGTTGGAACTTTATTATTACAGAGATTATTATAAAAATGAACCAACACTCAAAAGTACGAGGCAGGATTTCCCACAATGGCTATGTCCTGGCTGGCCTTGTTGCTAGCTGGCACAGTAATGCTACGTGGAAGCAATGACCATTGGAAAAGAAGCCAGGAAAAAGCCTTACGAGAGGCACAGGGCAGTAGATAATTTGCGAAGTGGTCGTTTGCCTCCCAGAGTGGCAAGGCTAGCATGTCTGGCCTAAGTGTACACTCACATCATTTATCACATCCTCTGGTAGCAGCACCTCTCTCCACTGCCTGTGAAGGAAACTGTTGCACAATCCTGAAGATCTGACTGAAGGAAACTTGTCTTGGGATCAGAATCAAGGTCCTTTTTCTTGTTTTCATTTCCAAGTTGCAAGTTATGCCACTTTTTAGCATTCCCATACCCAGCTGTCTACATTTTAAGCAATCGTTATATGGAATTATATCTTAAATATAAAATAACAAGAATTCATTTAAAATAACTGCTTTCCCTCCAGAACCAGAGGTATCTCACCAAAGCTGTCTGAAAGACCTCCTCCCCACAAGTATACCCCAACTGTGGGTGACAGTTGTGTTTAGAAAGTAGTGTTATAGCTCCTTTTATGTAGGATGATTACTGTGTGGCCATGACCTTCTGGGATGAATGGAAAGGTCTGGGCAGCGTTACATAGCACGAGGATAGAGAAGAAGCTTGTGGAAGTGCATTGCAAACAGAGATTGGCGAGTTAAGTTACTCAATTGCCATCTGCCTCTGTTTTGCTAACTCATTAGTTCGGACACCACATTGTGTTAATCCCCACTTCCCCTAGTTCTGAGCTTGGTCCAGGTCTCGGGGGAACAGTGAGACTGCTCAGCTGGACCCTCCCATCAGCTGGGCCACAGCTTCTCTGCATCGACAGTATGCCAGGCCTGCCACCTTCGCTGCCACATCACATCAAGGTGAAGTCTTCTCCCTAGCCCCTGGCAACAGAAATTGAAGGCTTTGGACTTGGCTCATTCTTCCAAAAGACTTTTCTAGGCAGTGGGATAGATTTTTCGCCTTTCACCCCCTGGCACTCTCTTCCCTTCCAGGACCCCTTCAGGGCAACTGGCAATTTCAGGCTGACCATCTTGGAAGTTTGATGGCACTGAGTACCACCAGCCAAATGCTCTCACATTTTCTGTGTCTCTCAGAAGAAGAGCCCATCTGGCAGCTAAGAACCAATGAATGGGGCCTAATTTGTCCCCCAAGACTACACCAGAAGAGTAGTCTTACTTCTGGACCTAATCTAGCATTACGAGCATCCAGTGATGACCCTTGCAATGATTTCTGAGAATAGTTGCTCATAAACATCATTGTCTCTGCTGGTGAGCCGACTGGGATATGCAAACTGTTCCTATCAATTTATTTTGACCTCTCTGGCCTTCAGTTTTCTCATCTGTGAAAGGGTATTTTCTGAGAATGGTTAGATAATTTGTGATGTCCTTTTCAGCTTTAAGTATGAAAATGATTTGCTAATTTTATATGTTGCCAGACACTACTCTGGGCATTTAACATATACAAACCCATTTATTGGTGCCCAGGAAGTAGACACTATTACATCTATGATTTGCAGATGAAAAACTCAGGCACTGAGAGATTGTTTGTTCAAAGGCAAAGGTAATAAGTGACAGCCCAGAGATTGGCTCCCGAGTCTGTGCTCTTAGCCACTTGTGGTCACTTAAGATGGTCCCTTAATCACAAAGTCTGTGGGTTCTCAAATGTGATCTCATCAACATTTAGGGCAGTATCCTTTGGAGGTTATTGTTGCCCTCTTTTTTACAAATGGGCACTTTGAGATAAAAGCAGGCCACATACAAGCTACTGGCAGAACCCAGGAGTCCAATGTTTGTGCTGGGGGTTCCATCTGCTATATGTCTCTCCCAGTCAAAATTAGGATGATCAGAAAATTCAGATATGACCTGCTTACCCCTTTCAACCAGGGCAAATCAGAAACAGCTCCATAGACAATTGGGCTAAGTTTCCAACTCAAATGTTGAATGATCTATGCAGAATATAAAGGCATTTACAAGCCAATGACTCATACAGATGTAGCAATAACATACTTTTCCCCAGTCCTCTCTTTGCTGTAAGGCACCCACTGAATATCTTACACCTCTCTGGATAGCAGGAGTTACAGCAAATTCTGCATATGCCCTCCCACATTTAGCACATGCAGAGCTCACCCAAGAATTTTAGCAGCAGGGGATGATAGAGAGTTTGTTCTCCGGTTCTTTCTGACTGTCTCTGCCCTGATACTGCCTAGTACCTGAGTGGCCCTTCCTCTCTTCTCTAATCCCACTGGATTGCACGTGCCTTTTAACATTGGAGGTTCTGAAAGCCAAGCAAGAACTCCTCCTAATGGCATTCAGTATCTCTTTCTTCCCAGTCCCAGGAGGGGTTTCCCATCAAGCAGAGGGAAGGTGATTGTTTCTGCCTCTCATTTATCCTTCCTTTCCAACTTATTGATGGTATACCACCTGCAAAGCTATCCCAGAAACAGGGGTAGCAGATGAAATTTAGGATGCCCAAAGACTGGTTTGTGACATAGAAAAATTGGAATTGAAATGAAACTGCACATTCATTGATATCACCTCTCCTGTACGAGTCTGGACCTGATAGAGTGGAATGCACAATACTGAAATACCAAACTTATTTATGTATTTAAGTCACCAAGTTTTTGTATTTGGGTTTTTGTATCAGGGATGGTTGTTGCTTTTCCATCAGCAAAGTTAAACCACTGACCCATTTCCTCTCAAATTCCAGTTCCATGTTTAACTGAAGACACACAGAAATAAATGTGTGTTGGCAGAAAGACAAACCCTGAGATGAAGCAGGAGGTATGCTGGCTGATAGAAAGGCTGTTATTTTAATTTCTTTTACATTGCAGCAGTCTCAGATGGATAGTCTCCAGGTAACTTGTAGCGCCTGCATCTTATTAAACTCCTGTTTGATTCAGAATTTACAGCTAAAATGCACCTGGAATACTTAAAGTAGGAACTAGACTTCGGTTTATTTGTTCTCAAAAGGGATGTACAAATCGATTGCGCAACCTACAGCAAGTGGCATAAAAACCTTCAGAATAAGATGGTGGCACATTTTTGTTAATAACTATATTTCTTGATTTATAAATTCAACAATGCTAATTTAGTGTTTACTGTTTGACAGACATTGTGCCTCTAAAGCAGGATGAACTCACAGGCATGTTTTCTGCACATCTGTCTCTTTATTGCATGCGACAGAAATACTCAAAGTAGCTGAAGCAGAAAGTAAAATTATCACAAGGATACTGGCGTATCTATAGAAACTAAGGACTGGGATGCAGCTGACTAGAAGAAGAGATGGAACCAGTGTTAAATACCATCAAGTGAGTTGGTCTCACACTGTCTTACACACACACTCTCTCTTACACACACACACTACCACTGCAACCACCAAATAGCTGTCCTCGTAGACCTGTGCTGTTGCTATGTAGCCACCAGCCACATGTAGCTACCGAGCACATGAAAGGTGCTGTAAGTGTAAAAGATGCACTGGATTTCAAGGACAGTATGAGGGAAAAAACATAAAATGTCTTAATTTTCGTACTGATTACACATTGAAATGATAATGTTTTGGATATATTGTGCTAACTAAATATATTTGACATTTATTTTACCAATTTCTATTTTTTTCATGTGACTACTGGAAAATTTTAACTTACATATGTGACTTGCATTATATATATGTGTGTGTGTGTATATATATATGTGTGTGTGTGTATATATATAATTTTTTTTTTTAAATTGAGGCAACCTCTCTCTGTCACCCAGGCTGGAGTGCAGTGGCAAAATCTCAGCTCACTGCAACCTCTGCCTCCCTGGTTCAAGCGATTCTCCCACCTCAGCCTCCCGAATAGCTGAGATTGCAGGTGCGCAACATCATGCCTGGCTAATTTTTGTATTTTTACTAAAGGCGGGGTTTCTTTCACCATGTTGGCCAGGTTGGTCTCGAACTCCTGACCTCAAGTGATCTACCCACCTTGGCCTCCCAAACTGCTGGGATTACAAGCATGAGCCACCGCACTCAGCCTGGACAGTGTTGTTCTTCTAGTTGGTTTTCCTAAACATCTACAGCGACATAAATCTCCCTATGCCTTAGTTAGCCTGACTTAGTTGAGGAACGCTGAAGGGACAATCAGAGACATATGTCACCAATCAAATGAATATCATTCTACTTCATCCTTTTCTCTCTCCTTTACTGTCCCTCATAATTTCTACATGAGCTGAACACATACACTTCTTTTTGAAAGTGAATGTATATATTTACTCACTTCAAAAATACTTATTGAACCCCAATTCTATGCTAGGTCTTACAAAAGGCTGTGAGGATACAAAGTCCCTGCCCTCACAGAGCTTCCTTTCTAGCAGACTCAGCCACTTTTAGCTTGTTTTCATGAATGGAGCCCCGATGTGGGAAGTGCACCTCCCAGCGTGGCTGTGTCTGGTCCAGGCTGAATGATTAACCCTTATAGTGAGTCTGAGTTGAATGAAAACTTGGATTTTCAGAGTCACTGTTAATACTGTGTTGTCAAGGGAGATGACAAAGGATGCTGTTATTCACAAGTCGGGAGCCTTCAATGATGTCAATTTGTATTTATCTTCCCGTTTTTATGGAGCCGTGTTTCAGAATTCAGAAATGGAACTATGGAAATATGGCTCTCCCTGCCTCCAAAAAGAGTCCTTCCTCTAGACTTCCTGACAATATGTGTGAGGAAGCCTCTGGATTCAGTTGTTTTGTTTTTTAAAGTAACTTTTAAAATGAGGTATATAATATGTACACAAAAAAGTGTGTACATCATAGTGTATAGCTCCATGAACTTTCTCGCTGATCACACATGTAACCAGCACCCAGATTAAGAAACATAACATTAATAGCACTCATGGAAGCTCCCCCTTCCTGTCATGACCCCATCCCACACCTCCACCCTCATCCCAAAGGTAATTAACTACTATCTGGACTTCTACAACCATGAATTAGTTTTGCCTGTTTTTGAACTTTGTATAAATGGAGTCATATAGTAGGTTCTCTTTGGTACTGTTTTCTTTTACTCAGTATTATGTTTATGAAGTTTATTCATGTTGTTTTATTAACCAATAGAAAATATAGATATCTCCCAAGAAGAAACATAAAAATTATAATCCTAATACATTAAGATAATATGTCAGTGTTTGTCCTTCTAGCCCCTTTTCTATGTATATACTTATGTTAACTTCTTTCCAAACTTAGGCCATAGTGCACATACTACTTTGCAATTTGCTTTGTTGTTTAATATATCAGATCTACCAATATGTTCTAAATGTTGGTCTGTTGTAACGAGGCTGTATTCTGAATTGACTAATAGGTAATATAGAAAAGTAGAAAATTATTTTTAAACACACATGAGTATTTACATTCATCATTTTGTCAGATGTAGATTTGATCCATCTTGGTCAGGTTTCCAAAAGACTTCCAAATAAAGGAAGCAAACAAATGGATCACTGATTGCTGGGGAAATCTGGTAATCAAGACCAAGTTGGGCCTCTTGTTTCTCAATGAATCTTCTGAAATTACTCTCTACTGTCTTAAACCTAGGTATTCTGCGAATATGTAACAGATTAGGAACTGAATAATTCTGAGAATGGCTTGTTAGAGTCTCTGTTCAACTCCTGGCTTACTCTATAATCTGAGACAAGTCTGTAAAATGTTCCTTATTTCTCAGACAAAGAGCCTCATCTCCACATCTGTTTGGGATCATAAGAAATAATACTTACATAACATTTTGGAATCCTTGAATGAAAAGTTTTTTGGAGTTGCTGACTGTTCCTAAAATTTTCTCAACTAACATCGTGGAAATGCATTGTTGTGGATATAGTTGCTGAGCTAGGTCATAGCTAGATTGCAAATCTTGAGTAGTGGAAAAATCTACGCCTCAAAGTTCTGGTCATTTATTTTAAAAGCTATTCATTTATTCCTAGATGTTCATACTGTGAACTTAGCCTGTTATCATTTTGGTTTACTTGCTAAATCTTCACATTTGGAGTCTTCATACCCATTTTGGATTGTATCTATTGGCATATGCCATTGGACTTTTCTGAGTGAGGTCACCTGGAACACTAGTGTTCTGACATTGAGTTTACACTGCAGGGATGAGAGAAGTAAATATTCCTATTAGTCAGTAAAGCTTGAATTTCTAGCCTGAGACTCCTCAGACACTGACTGTCTGGGACCCTTGGAGACAGACCAGCATTGAATGAAACTAAAAGGTAGAGAACATACTGTGGCTGGGAAAAGTGCTGGAGCAAATCTATGCAGAGATACAATAGTAGGATATTTAAGATTTGGAAGGGATATTAGAGGCCCTGTAGTCATACTTCGTTTTTCAGTTGGGGAAACTGAGGCTTAAGGAGGTCACAGAATGAGTTAGTCACAGAGCTGGGTTACAAGCTTACCTTAATGTTTCACCAACTACTCAGATGTCTGCACTACTGAGATATATAAAGAGTGTCAGAGGAAGGATTAGGGTGTCCTCTAGACCCCATTACACTAATGCAGTCTCTGGTAGGATCTAAAGACATACTTGTCTCCAAGACACCTGACAAGCTGAGAGTATTGATTCATTCTTCCCCAACTTAGGATTTTAATGGTGAGAGAAATTTGGCATTTTATCTGATCAGCATTGGAAACTTGGCTTTCTTTTGGAGAATTCAAAAGTTCAGTTTAGGATATGTTCACAAGATACTTTCCTCCAGAATTAGGTGGGAGATAAATTATTAAATTTATGTGGCCTGCCTTCCTTCCTTCCTTCCTTCCTTCCTTCCTTCCTTCCTTCCTTCCTTCCTTCCTTCCTTTCTCTCTCTCTCTCTCTCCTTCCTTCTTTCCTTCCTTCCTTCCTTTCTCTTTCTTTCTTCTTTTCTTTCTCTCTCTTTCCTTTCTTCTTTCTTTTCATGTAGCATTTCTTTTCCACATTGTTTCTGATGACGCTTAACCCCTGCTTTTTAAGTTCAGTTTTGTTTGTGTTGTCACATATGTATCAGTTGTTGAGGCTTTAGTATGCGGAGATGCCGAGCTTGCCCTTCGGAGATGTTGGAAGGTCAACTCACATTATAGTCTAGGTCCAGGAAATGAGAATATTTCCAACTCACTGGGGACCATCTTGGCCTTGAGCAGAAATGGGATCTGAATTATTACCTAAGAGACCTTTGTAGATTGTCACAGTTGGCAGCCTCGGGACTTGAGCTAATCCTGGAAATTCTTTAGCTTCCCAGAAAGAAGGTTCCACAAGGGCAGGCTGAGGTCCTCAGAGAGAGCAGATGGAATAGAGTTTACAACCAGTTGCCTTTACAGCTGGACTTGGAGATAAATAATAACATTATACCCATTTTTTTTAAATCATGAAGGCTTTGACTTTCAGGGGATATCTATTCTTCATTCCTTTTACTCTGTATGTGGAAAAAAAAAATGCTCTGTATGAAAGGAAAGCAAACTTGTTGACTCAGTTCCCATGGTGAATGCAAGGCAGAGCAGGCCAATAGAAACAACTCAGATATTACAAAAATGTGTTTCTTTCTGGCGGCTGCACAGTCAGTCCTTTATATTCAGTCACTGCAATCGCCCCATCACACAAAACTGTTTCCAAGATCATTATTCTGGTTGCGGGGGCTGCTTCCCTTACAAATAAATGTTGATTTTACTAAATGTCCTCTCTCTCCAACTCTCTTTGTGGCGAATGAGGGGTAGCAAAGCATCATTTAGGAAAACAAAGTGTAGAAAATCAGAGAGATGAAATACTGCAGGTTTTCTAAAGGCTCAGGTTTATCTGGCTCAAGCAATACAAATTACAAACTATGGAACCACCTGTATAATCTGGTTTTAATTAACTTGAGGAAGGTACATCAATGTTATTTCATTAAAATCAAATTCTGTTTAAATGGAAAACCACCACTACAGGGTACATTGGGGCATTGTTCACTTAGGTTTTGGGGTTGGCAAGTAAATCTGGTATTTAGAAAAACCCAAGCAAACCCTGTTTATTTGGAACCTTCTTATGCTTTGGAAGGCTTGTCATAGGTTCCTTGGTATGTAGGGAGTGCCCTGGTGAGGACCAAGGCACAGCTCAAGATGTTGTTCGCCAAGTCTTCCTTTTATGACCCTTCCAGTCTTCTGTCTTCCTGCTCCCTGCATGTCTCCATATCTCTTTAGTGCTTGGTCTTGATGCCCTATAGGACTGTCTGTCCCATTTGCCACTTTGAACTGAATGATTAGATCCCCAGTGGGTGGACAGTGGATGACACAGAGCACTCTATAAACAAAGATGCTATTTCAGGCTTACAAAAGGAATGAGGCCCAGGTGGTCACAAGGGCTGGTGAAAAATAGAACCCTCTTTTGAAACTCTCATTTCACCAATTACCTAAGAGCTAGGAGGAACCTGAAATTTCTGTAATCTACACACCTCCTTTTCCAAGGAGGACACTGAGATTCGAAGGTGAAGAAACTGGTCCATACTAGTGAAGGCTGTTTGAGTGGGGCCTCCCCATTTCAATTCATGCCCTTTCCCTTGCAGCCTGGTGCCCCAGTTCTGCGGCCCTGTTGATTACAACACAGCCCACGCCAAGAAAATCCTGCCCTGTCAGCAGAACAGCTTTACAAGCTGACATAGGACATGTGTGCATTTGGAGTCAGGGGAATGACTGAGTTTTAGTTCCAGTTCTGCCTCTGCTTTGTTGGCTTCAGCGAGTCACTTCTCCTTCCTTTGTCTATTTCCCCTATTGGAAAGGAGAAGATAATGAACCTTTCCACCTATCAGGCTCACTTGAGTGTTATAAAGAATAATGAGGTGATATTTGTAAAGTGCTTTGAGCTGCTGGGAAAGAGGAGGGGGTGAGCTCCGTAGAAAGCATTATTAGCTGGAAGCACTTATCAATTGAGCTGTTTAACAATAGTGGAGAGTAAGGATACTCAGAAATGAATTCCAGGGACTAGCCCTGCTTTGAATTTAGGAGGAGGATTAGTGGGGACCTAATAGGTATTCCGCTTCTCCAATTTCTTCAGTGCACCGTCAAACTAGGAAAGGTAATTACATTCTTCTATGTCGGATTCAGCCCAGAGTTTGAATTGGGATGTCAAAGTGTGCTTGTCTTCTATTCTCATACTGAGGCTGTGTTATGTTGTGATTGTTAAAGCCTTGGGCATCTTCTATCCCCTGGGGTAATTTCGCTTAGGAGCTATACAAAGTACTTTCTATGCAGTGGCCGGGCTGCTGTTTATAAGGTTGATTAGTAGAGCTTCTAAATCTAAAGTGCCTGGGGAGCAATTTGGATGAAGCATGGAAATAAAAGGCAAGGTCTTTATCATGGTTGATCTTTTTTTATTGAGCCGCTCCATGGGAATTTTCTCAGGGACTCAGATGCATCTACAGTGCAAAACATGGGGCTCAGTGGCTCTTTGACATGGCAATGGAGGCCTAGCCCCAGGTAAAGGTGAACTTGCCAGGTCATTACATATATTTAGGGCCCCCTTTTAACTTCCTTTACTCTCACAGAGGGTGATGTTTATGGGGGCCTGAAATGTGTGGGAATATTTCCAAAAGACTGTTCTGATGAGGGATCTGTTTCTGCAAACTCCTGCCCCACTGTTTGAAAGACCGTCTGCCCCCAAATTCAGATCTCTCTCATTTTTAGGGCCAGGGAAGAAGAGAGAGGAAGAGAAGAACTGGAGGAATTTTGTTTTGAACTTGTGCAGTCTCTGTGGGCTGAATGAACAGTGAGCCAGGCAGAAGGTGGCTTCCTCTTTAGTGGGCAGGAGCAAGGCTGAATTTTATCAACATCTTCTGCAGGTGTAGGGAGAGGTCAAGATGTCATTTGGAACGATAATTTTTCTGATCAAAGTTAAGTTAAGGAAATTACAGTGATTGCATCTTTGTCCCCTAAAGTTTATGAGCCTCTTTGTAATCGCTGCTTCCGCAAACCCTTCCCTGCCTTCCCAAGTTCTCAGACCTCCATCTGCAGGGGCTGCTGGGCTTTTTCCTCCTGGAAGGACGGGCTCGCCAGCTGGCCAGAGGTTCCTGTATTAGTGCTGCCCTGTACTGACTTGTGAGTCTCCAATAACAATCCTCCAGCATGGCACAGCTACAAGCAATGACTGGGCGGCCCACCTTGAATCCTATACCTCTTTGGGGGCTGACTCAGTCCTCTGGAACTGACTCTTGGATTCCTTCCTGGGTCTGCCACCAACTCATTTTTGTTTTTCTCAGCAAATCACTTATCTGCCTTGAGACTCCATGAAATAATATAAGATTTACTTGGCAGGATTCTCTGACCTTTTTCAGAGACCCAGATTTCTTGTTTATTGTAATTTGAATGTCTCAATCCTCTGAAAGCATTTGGAATATTTTCTTCATTTCCCTCCCCCAAGGTATCTACTTTATCCCAGACAGGCCTCCCCCAGTGGGTTTTGAGGGGAAGGATGCCGAGGCTTTGGGCCCTGGCTCCTGTCCTTTACTTCACCTCTGCCAGGGCAAAGACCAGCACTGGGCTGACCTCCCCGGGCTAGGCCAAAAGAGAAGGCTGTGGAAGCCGCACGTCTCCGATGCTGCTCACTGTCCTTTCCCTCTGCGGCCACAGCTGCCTCCCGCCCCCCTCACCCCCGCCTGCTCTTTTTCTCAGTGAGCCTCAGCGCCAGTGCCCCAGTGAGCTGCTGGGAACAGAGGTCCGTCCCCTGCACTGGCCTCGGCTTCCCCACACCAGAACATTCAGGCATCAATGGGAAACAGCAAGATCTGTCGGCATCGCCCCTTTCTTCAGGCTTTGAGGGCCACATTCTCCACGGCCATCTGTTCCCTTTCACCTCTCTGGACAATGTTGCTTTTTAAAGCCAGCGATTCTTCCTCCTTTATCCCCTCCTCTCCCGCCTCCCCTTCTTCTGTGCTCCCACCCTTTCTACCTCTCCTCTTTTTGCCCGATCCTATGAAATTAGCCTCTCTTAAGATAAGATTTGCCCTTCCTCCACACAAAGCTGTTTTGCAAACACTATGGGTTTTTGAATTTTTATTTTTACATGTTGTTTGAAGTGAGGGCTTGCTACTTTTAAAGTTTGTGATTGTCTTGCGGCGGGTTATTCTTTTGATAGGGATAGGAAGGGGGAGGATAGAAAAACTTTTTAGTCATGAAAAAAGAAAATACAGAATAATAATGAGTTTTAGGTTCCTGCTGGCAGGCACTTGCCTCTTTAAAGAAGGAACCCTCCCTTTCCTTTCCTTGATGATCAGTTTAAGGAAATTTTTATGCTCTTGAGTTTTCTCACCTTTTATTTTATTACTATTTTGTTGTTGCTGCAATGTTATTGTTGTGCTGTTTCTAATTTAGAGCCAGGGCTTCTGTGGAGCTCGCATAGCGGTTTCCTTTGTCTTGGACAGCGCCATATACAACTCCAGAGGTTCCTGGATTCAGGCAGAGTGCCCATGGTGCCTTCTAGATGAAGCAGTTGTCCTGACTCAAGGGCTGGACATCAAGGGGTGTTTGTCCCAGGACTGACCAGTGACTAAGTGTGTGACCTTGGGCACATCACTTTCTTTACGAATAATGATGACAGAATCATTTACTTCGAAAAATTCTTAACACATGATTCTTCTGTTTGTACTATTACTTGGTTTCACAAGCAAGACGAATCCGTGGTAATGTCATGAAAACTTATGGGTTATCCTTGGGTAAGGATGTACTAAGAATCCACTGTTAGGGTCTAGTTCAGCGGCAGACATGGGAAACATCTAAAACAAGGACTCCTGGCTGTGGCTGCCTGTCAGGATCACAGGGTGGGGACACGGGTGCCACCAAAGTTGGGCTGACAGATTGAATCCTGTCTCTCCTACTTACTAGCTATACAGATATTGGTAAGGTTTTGTCATCTATAAAATAGGGGCAACACTAGAGATATATTTCCTATGGATGTTGAGACAATTAAGAGATTTTTCTCACGTAAAGCACTTGGAATAGTTTCTGGAACCTGGTCGGTACTATGTCATTGTCCCTCTTCCCATCCCACATCCACATTAGAGATGAAAACATGGGCTAACAGGTTGTCTGCAGGGCTCTTCTTATTCTTTCACATTCACCTGTTGCTGCTTTATTTTTTCATTGTAGAGTGAACACTGATAAAAGAAATAATGTAGTGATCAGATTATAATGATGATTAACACAGCAATTCTATTTAGAAATGTCATAAAATAGAGAAACATCCTAAGACACGAAAAGGTATATGATCATGTACTTCTGGCAAAGAAGGTGAACCAGATGTGGAGATTATAGTCATAGAAGGAAAGCCAGTCATGATTTTGGCAACTGGGATCACCTTACATATTTTCAGTTGGAGAAAATCTGGAGATTTGTTTTTCTTTTGATATCAGTTTCTAGAAACCTATCATATGACTAGGGAGAGAACATTATTAAAATATGCGTTTCTAGAAAGGCCTAGATGACTCTGAATAAGAAAGTGAATATTATAATTTAATGAGGAAAAGAAAATGAATGGGATGTCCAGAAAATTGGGGGAGGGGGGTGGTTTCCATGTGTTTTCTCTCCTAGAGAGGGAGATTAATGGCCATTCTTATAATACTTTCTAAATGGCCAAAAGAAACAATGAAAAGAAAAATAATGAATCAGACTCTGGGGTTTAAATCCTGACTCTGCCATTTGCCAGGTGGCCTTGGACAAATCACTTTCTTTGTAGCGCAGCTTCCTTCATTAGAAAATTGGTATGATAATGGTACAGCCCTCATAGAGACAATGTATGTAAGGTGTTTAACCTGGAACGCAACAATTATCCCAAAATGTTACCTCATAATTCTTTACTGGAATGTCTTATATCAACTGACATCTGAGATATAGGACACATTACCCAAAGGTGGTGATCTTGATCACTTTGCTGATGCTGGTCATTTGCAGTAAACCCAAAGTTCTGGCCCATTTCTGGATAAGCATTGGCCTTCGAGGAAGAAGGAAATTGGTTTACTTAAGAATTCATATTTTGCAGATGTGAACTGACTGGCTACTGCCACCAAAACCAGTTCCCCCAGTTAAAATAACCCTGCTAGCCTCAGCACATTCTGTTCATAAGTTCCCTCTCCCGCCATGAGGCGACTGCCTGAAAGTACTTGACTGCCCTACCCTCCACTCCCTGGGGCTTGGGACATGCTTGTTAAGAGATACTTGAGGAAGTTAAAGCAAGGTCATCTCCGTTGCCTAAGCCCCACACCCTGGTAATCTGCACACTGTTTGGACCTTGAAACTTGTGAGCTGTGAATTCCTTTCACAAATGGAGTTTTCCTCCCTCCCGTGGCCCCAGTTTATGGTGAGCTTTGTGTTGGCATGGTGGCCATGGGGACACCCCTCTTGTGTATGTGCAGGCCGCCAAAAGGAGAAGTGCGGCAGCTTCCCTCTGCCTTTCCTCAGAAAGCCGATTCCAGATGGCCAAGGAAGCACGCTGCATTGAAGGAACTTGGCAGCCAGAGCGAATTCACCAGTGTGGGAAATGAAAACCCTCGGGTTCTTGTCTAAAACTCTGGGAGCAAAGGACACTGGGATTGCCTCCACCAAATGTCAACATTTTACTTCTTCCCCCACCCGCTTCTCAGAGCCTCGAGGGCAGCAAACATATGTGAGGCCAGCATTCCATTCCCTCCCACGCAAGAACATATGCTGATTCCTATCAGGATCCTCTGCTTCCCAAAGAGGCTGATGGAGATGGGGAGGGAGGAAAGCATAACCATAAATCCTCACACTCTGGGCAAGGTGATAATTGAAAGCATTCTCCACCATGACGTGCTCTCCAGTGCCAGAGCGGCAGGCGGCTGGGACAGCTAAAGCTGGAGAAGGCCTGGGCTAGGGGCCAGCTCTCCCTCTGACCAGGTGGATTTTGGTGGTCAGGTTACTTCTCTGCCTATGAAATGGGAATTAGGATTGTATCCATGTTGTGGGATCAAAGGAAGCACTTTAAGTTGAATTCATCAGATGCACTTAGGCACTCTGGAGTTTTCAAAGCACCTCAGCGCTTCTGTCTTCTGTCCCACTTGATTCTTTTTGCTCCCCTACTTGCACCCTATTCCTGCTGTCACTGAGGAAACACAGGAGAGTGTGAATTCTGAAAGCTGACCCTTGTTTGGTGTCTTGAAGCAATGCAGGTCAAGGAGCATGACTGAGGAGGGGCCTTAATGAGGGTCTCTGAGTGAGGACCTGGGCCCGGTCACCAGCCCTGGCCTGTTTCATGCCCAGGCTATCAGCTGCCCCTCCTACCACGCCTCTCTGAAATAGTATTTTGGGTGTCTCCTCAGACAACAGCTCCGAGCAGATGAATTATGGCAGTTCTAAAGGGTATTTACATCTCTTTTCTTTATTCCTCTTGGGAAGTAGGGTGGGGGGTTAAGTCGGTCTTAAAAAACTGGGCCAAAGAGCATTCTCCAGAATGATGTCTTCCAAGATTAAAAGGACACAGAGCCACGTCACAAGATACTAGGTGGAGATTTTCTAATACAAATGCATGCATGATGGTACATGGACTGTCTGCAGGATCTGAGGAGTCTGTAATTGCAGGCAAAACAGCAAATGCCTAATACATGATTTTTTTCAAATGTTAGCATATTTTAGGATCATCTAAGAGAGGTTTTTGAAAATACGGACTCTTGGGCATCACCTCCAGAGATTCTGATTCATCAGGTTTGGGATGGAGCCTAGGATTCTGCATTTTAAAAAGTTAACAGATGATTCTGATGTATGGAAACATATGAATGCCCTAGTAATTTCTCTGGTGATCCAATCCCATGTCCTGATTTTATATCAATGACCAAGTAATCTCTCAGGGAATGTCAACCTACATTTTCACACTAATTTTTTGTGGGGGGAAGGAGAGTTCAAACCCACAGAAAAGTTCCAAGAAAAGTACATTGAACTCCCCTTATACGCTTTACCTGATTTTTTTGTTTTTGTTTTTGTTTTTTTTTATTTTATTTATTTATTTTTTTATTATTATTATTTTTTTTTGAGACGGAGTCTGGCTCTGTCACCCAGGCTGGAGTGCAGTGGCCGGATCTCAGCTCACTGCAAGCTCCGCCTCCCAGGTTCACGCCATTCTCCTGCCTCCGCCTCCCAAGTAGCTGGGACTACAGGCGCCCGCCTCGTCGCCCGGCTAGTTTTTTGTATTCTTTAGTAGAGACGGGGTTTCACCGTATTAGCCAGGATGGTCTCGATCTCCTGACCTTGTGATCCGCCCGTCTCAGCCTCCCAAAGTGCTGGGATTACAGGCTTGAGCCACCGCGCCCGGCCTGTTTTTGTTTTTGAGACGGAGTCTCGCTCTGTTGCCCAGGCTGGAGTGCAGTGGTACGATCTCGGCTCACTACAAGCTCCACCTCCGGGGTTCACACCATTCTTCTGCCTCAGCCTCCCGAGTAGCTGGGACAGGCGCCCGCCACCACACCCGGCTCGTTTTTTGTAGTTTTGGTAGAGACGGGGTTGCACCGTGTTAGCCAGGATGGCCTCGATCTCCTGACCTCGAGATCCACCCGCCTCGGCCTCCCAAAGTGCTGGGATTACAGGCCTGAGCCACCGCGCCCGACTCTTTACCTGATTTTTAACATTTTGCCTCATTTGTTTTTATCTCTTGTATATTAGTTACCAATTTATTTTATAATATTGTTAACTTATTATAATTATCTTTGGTGAACCATCTGAGGGCAAGTTACAGATATCATATCCTTTCCTCCCCAAATACTTCAGCATTTATCCCTTAAGAACAAGAATTTCTCTTACATAACCACAGTATAATGATCTCACCCAGGAAATTAGTATTGATACAGTACTATTATCTAATATACTGGCAATATTCAAACTTTGCCAGGTGTCCCAATAATGTACTCTATGGCAGTTTTTTCCAGGATGCAGTCCAGGATTAGACATGGCATTTTAGTTGAAATGTCTTTTTGCATTAATGGTTTTTAAAGCTATTGATATTCTCCCAGAAAAACTTTTCTTCAAGAACATATTTCCTAATAAACAAATCACATTTCTTTTCTCTTCTGTTCTTACTGCTTGCAAAGAGCCAGTGATCCAAAGTGGGCCTGAAGCAGGAACAGGCTTACCCAGGCCTGATTCTTCACAAGCTAAGGCCTGGGCAGAGGACCTTCTCCCAGTCCTGGGTTTGCCTTGTGAGCTGATTTCCTGAAGGCAAACCACGTGACTGCTAGTGTGTCCCCTTGCTTCAGTCACATGGGTGGCACCTGGCACTCTCCTTGTCCCAAACTACTTTGTTGGATATATAAAGCTACCGAATGTTACTTCACTATAGTTTGAATCTTCCCCAGAAAGAGTGTCTGGTAAAGGACATGGCCACTTTGCACCCTTCCCAGCTCTCTCCAAAGGCAGCTGGCTGCGTGCACACTTCCGAGGGTGATGTTTTTTCCAGCACTCAGGGTATACCCAGTGTGAGATCAGAATCAGCAGCTGTATTCCTTCTTCCTCAGCCAGTGCCACCTGAAACAAATATCAAGTGGTCAAAAAATGAGATGGTGACCATGTATAGTACATAAGACTTACTAGAATTCAACTCTGGTATCCTCCTGCTGCCTCTGACTCTACAATGGGGGCAGGAAAGCAAAGCTCATACCAGGACAGCTGAAAGGTGTGGTCTGAGGATTTCATGGTGAGCAGATAGAACACATTGTGGGGTGGGGGTGGGGGAATCATATTTTATGCAAGCATCTTTCTGGCTTGTCTTTTTCTTTTTTTTTTTCTTTTTGAGACAGAGTCTTGCTCTGTTACCCAGGCTAGAGTGCAGTGGTGCTATCTCGGCTCAGTGCAACCTATGCCTCACAGGTTCAAGCAATTCTCCTGCCTCAGCCTCCTGAGTAGCTGGGACTACAGGTGCCTGCCAACACACCCGGCTAATTTTTTGTAATTTTAGTGGAGACGGGGTTTCACCATGTTAGCCAGGATGGTCTCGATCTCCTGACCTCATGAGCCACCCGCCTCGGCCTCCCAAAGTGCTGGGATTACAGGCGTGAGCCACCGCGCCCGGCCCCTGGCTTGTCTTGAATGAAGCCTAAATTTAAAGAGAAAGTGCCACAGATTTCTTTAAATGGTTGTGTTTGTGTTTTCTTTGTTTTATTTTGCTAGTATTTACTTAAGGGTAATATGTGTTTTCTGTAATGAGTGAATTTATTTTTAATTAAAAACTTATTTGCAAAGGGTCAAGAGATTTAACTACAAGTCATGATTCAGGATTTTTTTTTTTTTTTTTTGAGACGGAGTCTTGCTCTGTCACCCAGGCTGGAGTGCAGTGGCCGGATCTGCGCTCACTGCAAGCTCCGCCTCCTGGGTTTACGCCATTCTCCTGCCTCAGCCTCCCGAGTAGCTGGGACTACAGGCACCTGCCACCTCGCCCGGCTAGTTTTTTGTATTTTTAGTAGAGACGGGGTTTCACCGTATTAGCCAGGATGGTCTCGATCTCCTGATCTCATGATCCGCCCGTCTCGGCCTCCCAAAGTGCTGGGATTACAGGCTTGAGCCACTGCGCCCGGCCGATTCAGGATTTTTTGTTTGTTTGTTTTCCTTAAGTAGAAGGTAGCAAGAGGAAAGCTGTATTATTGGAGAAAAGGTCCAGGGGCATGGCCTCCTGGAGAATGTTGGGAGTTGAGCTGATGGGAGGAGATTGCTTCTTTTTATTCAGACAATCTGGTTCTGTTCTTCTTATGCCTACTATTGTTTTCCTAGCCATCTTTGAGACCTTGATGATCGACACTACAGACACAGCAGAGAAGCCTAGTACAGCATCCCCTACTTCCAGACTGAAGCTCTTCTTATAAAGTGAGCATTCTCACTGTGATTCTGGACAGTTCCTACGTGGTATCTCTGTAGGATAACATATGTCTTGGTTTTCTCAGAGCAAGCTCAGTTTATCTCTGTTATCCCAGTATAACTATTAAAATGTCCCCATTTCATTTTCAAAAACGTCCTGGTTGGATGAGAACTTAAAGTATTTTGTTAAGACTCTGGGAAACTGAAGGTATTTTCTCCCTATCCATGAGCCAGTGGAGTTGTTGACTGATTTGTGCATACCAGTCTCTAGCCTAGTGGATGGCTCACCCCCGCTTCTACCCTACCTTGTGCTATGGAGGATCCATCCCTAACTCTTGCATTCCAGAGGTTCTGATTGCCTCACTTCTTCCTGTCTTCTGCTTCACATTTCTTACCTTTCTCAGTAACGAGTTTTACTGCGACTTGGATCAGCGTAGGTATGTTGTGCAAGTAAAGCCTCTGGACTGCATTCACTCCTTTCACCTCCAGCCAAGAGACATCAGAAATGAAATTTTCTGCTTTACTAAAATGAAGCAGCCCATTCTTTACAAGCCAAATGCCTTCCTCGGTGGGTAAATGGTATTTGGTATTTGCTCTATGTTGAAGCAGTTATTACATAGTTTTATGCCCCAGATCCTGTATTTATAAATCTGAAAGACAACTAATAGCTTTAAAGTATTTTGAGAATCTCAAAGCTTAGAAGATTATAAATAACAAAAGATATATTTTTTCTTATCTAAAATGATAGCAAAAATACTGTGGTTGCTTACTTAATAGATAGCGTGTGGTCCCTGAGCCATTGCAGCTGATGGGTTTTTTCCAGTGCTCTATTTATAGAGCTAGGTCAGAAATATCACTTCCGTTGGAACCTGACCTATAGACCATTGTCAGTTTTAGAGACCCAAGGAAGTAGAATGCACCCTAAATACAGCTGGTTCACAGATTCAGTTAGTGAACCACAAGCCCCCAAGGAAATTAATTTTGCTGGAGGATAAATGTCTGAGCCTATCCCAGTCTCTTTTCTTTGACACCTTTGTCCTGTGGTCTCACAGAGCTTGTAGGTCATCTTGAATCTTTATTCTAAAATTAGCCCTATTATAGGCAGTTTCCCTACTTTCATAACTTACTCATCCTCTTCACCTTTTGTTGCTGAAATTCTGCATTGGGTGGAACAAGAACTGATGACCTGCCAAGAGAGGTAACCAAGATTCTCAGTCCCTTCCCCAGTTCAGATGGATGATCCAATAAAGAACCATGCTCAGCAAGTGCCAGGGGCCTAGTTTTAAACAGGAGAAGCTGAATTGAATAGATGATAACCTCCTTCTGATCCCTAATCTCGCACTCAGACTCCCGTCCTTAAGCTTTGTTACTATGAAGTTGTGTTTGCTGGGACTTGGCCACTGGTCAGCACGGGTTTACCCATCATAAAGTCTTACTAAGTAGGGTAGACTAAGAAAATCTCTAGTCTGGAGAGAAATCTGCTATCAGCAAAACAACCCATGCCTGTGCTGTCTTCAAGCATAAACGGGTGCTGGATAGGGCACATTGATTCAAAGACAGCGCATGGAGTGGAGCATTCTCAAACTTCCTGGAACAAGTGAGGTTCTCAGTGAGGAACTCAGCCACATCATCAAAATATCAAAGACTCAAAGTTTTTTAATAAGGCAGGAAATTTTAAGGTCATTCACCCCTTCTTGTCATGGATGAGGAAACTGAGGCTTAGCAAGGTTAGGTAACTGCTCATTACCGAGGCCTACTCTGAGATTCTTTGTTACACTACTCTCCTTCTCCCACCTGTTCTCATCAAAAGCCCAGATGGAGTCAGAAATAGAACTGCAGGGTCCTGCCTCCTAGCCAGCAGCTGGCCACAAGCTATCATGCATTACATGGAATGTGCTTCAGGACATGAGGACAAGAGCTAAGAAGGAGAATGCAGTTCCAGTGGTAACATACCATCTTCTTTCCTGGATTTATTTCAATCCTGAAAACATTTGTAGGTATTGTTGTTCCTTTGTTTTTTTTTAAATTTCCTATTTCTACTCTAAATAAATGGGCTTTCATCTGCAGGGGCTGGAGGGACCAAATATCCAGAATATCCAGTCCACTAAGGCCATGAACTTTTCCTTCCCCTCTGTTCCTATTCTGGGAATCATTGCTTTGTTTTTTTGACTTTTTTTTTTAAACATGGAAAAGCATTCTTTTAAAGTTGACCCTTTTGCTACAGGGCAAATGCTTTTCTGTTATGCACTAGAGATTCAGTTTGATCTCCTAGAAATGCTTAGCACAGGAGTCATAAATTGAAATGTTTTCAGAGAAGGAGCTTTCTCATTAAGAGCTTTCCAACAAGCCTCTTCTAAATACTGACACGGGTTGGTACCAGAAGCCCATCACCTTTTTGGAAATCAAGGCTACATAGCAACCTGGTTATCCTCCTCCAGTCTGACTGCACGAGGGCTACACCCCATGTATACAGAGCAGAGAGACAGCTCCTTGCCTTGTGAGAAATTCGTCTTCATAACCAACTCCCACACCAAATGAGTAAGGAATTGGATCCAAAAGATAGTCATGAAAGATATTGCAGAATCCAAATCATGTGTTGTAACCACTTTACAACTAAGATTTACTATCTTGCCTCATTGTTAACAGAATAAAAAATGCAGGAGATAATGATTAAACTTCTTTCCTCCGTAGAATTTCGTCTTCAGTGTTTGATCATCATTGTTCCTGTCACTTATACATATCAAGTATCTTCATCTAAGGGTCACCAAGAACCTCTGGTTGCCTGGAGGCCAGAATTATTATTCACATTTTACAGATGGGTTAGCAGTCACAGAAAGAGAACATGCTTTGACTTACCTAAAAGAGTCTCTGAGAGAGTGGAGAATGAATGTTCCCACAGTCTTTTATAGAGAGCCCTGACTTCAGTGTGAATAAATTAGATTTGCTCTATGTAGCTTACACAGAGACTTCTACAGGCTCAATCCCATAACAATGAAAATCCTCAAAAATGAAAATATTTTCAAAGCTCAGTTCACGTATTTGATTTTTGTATTTGTATTGGAATTAACCAAATTCCAGACAATGAAGTTATACTGCTTTGGCAGGTCTAAATATCACAATCATCAAAAAGGAGAGAGAGGGAGCAAGCACCTCAATTTTTAGAACTTCCTCTTAAAGTGAACATAGAGAAAGTTCACTTATCTGTTTCCTAACCAATTAGGTCATCTAGCAGGAAATCACCTTTTCTTAAAAGCTAGTAGGCAGATTCCTCCTACTTTAAATTTCCCATCAACAGCATTAACAATCATTTATGCTAGCCCTCTCACAGGAATGCTTGAAAGTCAAAAGACATAAGAGACCACGAAGTTTTCTGGTTTAAAATAAGGTCACAACTTTGTAGTAACTTACAGTTTCCCTGCCTCCCTCTCTCAAGTGATCCTATCAATTCTATCACCCTTCAATTGCTTTCCTATACTTGAGGCCCTGTTAAGTGAACTATCTTTCCTATCCTTACCAGATTTTTAATTCTACAACCAGAGAGGGTCAGTTCCAGGCCACCCGACTTGCGTGAATCCAGCTGCTGGGCTAGTTGAGTGAAATTAAGTAACTTGCTGAGCTAGAGGATATGCTGTCTTTCTGGAAACCCCTTGCCCTGGGTTATCACTGTACATCAGAACAGAGGAAGCCGAGTATGGAGCCTGAGTGACATGCAGAGCTCAGATGAGTGATAAGATCCTCATGACACACTTCCATCAGTGTCCTCCCGGAGGTGGGCCTTTGAGCTCTCAAGGCCCTTGTGGGCTGGCAGAATAACAGAGTATTTGACATGAGAGACATGATAAGCCCAAAGAAAGCTAATTGGAGTAGTGGTTAAGACTCAGTTGGCTCGGTTTCGAACCCTGGCTGTGTCAGTAACTAACCATGTGAACTGGAGTGACTTCGTTTCTCATAGCCTCATTCTGTCAATAGGGATGTTAATATTACTCACCTCATAGAATTGTTGTAAGGATCAAAAAAGATGTAACTAAGATACGAAGCTCAACAAGATTTAAGCTTACATAATGCCTAGCACATAGTACCTTAAAAAATATTGCCTTTCCACTTTGGCCAACATAGTGAGACCCTGTCTCTACAAAAAAAAAATAAAAATAAGTTAGCCAGTCGTGGTGGCATGTGCCTGTGGTCCCAGCTACTTGGTAGGCTGAGGTGGGAGGATTGCTTGAGCATGGGAATTCAAGGTTACAGTGAGCTATGATCAAACTGCTGCATTCTAGCCTGGGGAACAAGGGAGGCCCTGTGTCAAAAAAAAAAAAATTTTTTTAATTGCCTTTCATTATCATTAACTTTCAAGGCCTTGCCGTTATTACTTTTATGGTGGATTAATGTTTGTAAGCGCTCCTAAAAATACAAATGGATATTTTTGAAGTCTATAGTAGACTACAGTCAAGCTTGCTCACTCAGGGTTTCCTTTGGAAACTTTTCTGTGGTCATCTGTACTCATGGCCCTTACTTAAGACTTGGGTTTACCTGTCCAGAAAACAACCAAATACATGGGTACTTTTTTATACTATTCTTATTGGTTTAGCAACGTGGAGTCCTTTAAATAGTTGCTCCTGGCCCAAATGTGGCTCCAATCTCTGAAGACATCCTGTGTCTTCCTTTAGACCTGAGAAACTCCTATAGTTTATCACCAAAAAAGAAAATGTTTGAGCGCTTAACTAGCAACTCCTAATTACTCACATGTAGCTTTTTCTTGACACACTTTAGAGTTCAGCCTCCCTTCATCCCATCACTTAGCAGGCATCTAAGCAACTAACTTTTAGAGTTTACTTGAAAAATGTGAACCTATTAATTTTAGCTAAGCAAGATAGAATTAAGGATGTAAACCTGCTGCCAAAACAAGGATATAATATGATTCAAAATTTAGTGGAAAAACGTTTTAATTAGTCACTTAGTCAATGTTTATAAGCATGCTCTGTGTCTCAGACCTTGTGTTAAGTTAACTCAGGCATGCTGACATATATCAGACGTGGGTTTGGCCTCTTTGTAATATATAGTCATATGTCACTTAACAATGGAGATGGGTTCTGAGAAATGCATCATTAAGCAATTTTGACATTGTGTGAACATCCTAGAATGTATTTACACAAACTAAGATGGTATAGCCTACTACAAACCCAGGATATATGGTATAGCCCATTGCTCCTAGTCTACAGACCCATTCAGCATGTTGCTGTACTGAATACTAAAGGCAATCGGAACACAATAGTAAGTATTTGTGTATCTAAACACATCTAAACAGAAAAGGTACAATAAAAATGGTGAAAGGATTAAAAACGATACACCTGTGTAGGGCACTTACTATGACTGGAGCTTATAGGACTGGAGTTGCTCTGGGTCTGTTGGTGAGTGCACCTCGTGATGAGCGAACGTGAAGCCCTAGGACACTGCTGTACACCACTGTAGACTTCATAAACCCCATATCCTTAGGCTACATTCATTGATGGAGGCATTTTTCTTTCTTTAGTAATAACCTTTGATTACTATCACTTTTTTACTTTATTAATTTTTTAATTTTTTTAACTTTTTGATCTTGTAATAACATAACTGAAATATAAACATTGCATAGCTGTTCAAAAACATTTTCTTTATATCCTTATTCTATAAGCTTGTTTCTGTTTTTGAGATTTTTTTTTTTACCTTTTTAAATTTTTTGGTAAAAATTAAGACACAGACACACACATTAGCCTAGGACTACACAGGATCAATATTATCAATATCACTGTCTTTCACCCCCACATCTTGTCTCACTGGAAAGTCTTCAGGGGCAATAACTGAAGTATAAAACTGTCATCTCCTATGATAACAATGCCTTCTTCTGCAATACCTCTTGAAGGATCTGCCTGAAGCTGTTTTACAGTTAACTTTCAAAAATAAGTAGAATATACTCTAAAATCATGATTAAAAGTATAGTAAATACACTAACAGTATAGTAAATACATAAACTACATAAAAGTATATATAGTAAATACATAAATATAGATACAATAAAAAATATAGTAAATACATAAAAGTATAGTAGCTACATAACTGGTTTTTATATTTACTAAACTGGTTATTATAAGTAGAATAGACTCTAAAATATTGATAAAAAGTATAGTAAATACATATACTCTAGTAAGATCAAGTATTATGTACTATACATAGTTGTAAGTGCTGTACTTTTATACAGCTGATATCACAGTAGGTTTATTTACCAATCATCACCACAAGCATGCGAGTATGCATTGTGCTATGATGTTACCAGTGCTGTGACATCACTAGGTGATAGGAATTTATCAGCTGCATGATAATGTGATGGGGCCACTGTCATATTTGCAGTCTGTCATTTGCTGAAACATCATTATGCAGAGCATGACTCTGTATTAAAGATGATAAGAAAAACACACAAATAATATACCACAGGTAGAAAATGATTATAATGTGAGACAGTAAAATAAAGTATTATAGAAGTTTACAGGAGGAAGACATTATTTCTGTGAAGATTAGAGAAATTGGCACATAGAAAGTAGCATTGAAGGCAGAGTAGATTTGGGACATGTGAACATAGGGGGGTTCCAGATGAGGGAGGGGCATGGGAAATAAGTGATTAAGTAGGAACACAGATGTGGGAAATGGAGCAGGGGGAAGAAGTCTGGAAGGACAGGTGGGCACAGGGTAGAAAGTCCTTGAATGCCAGTGTTAGGAATTTAGAATTCTCTGAAGGCACTTGGGAGCCACTGAAAGTTTTTGAGCATGATGGTTGTAACTGGGAGGGTGGTATGCTTAGGTGTGTGCTTGGAGGAGGTTAATCAAGTAGTAAAATAGAGGATGGCTTTAATAGGGAGAAAGTGACAGCAGCATGGACAACAGGCAACTAAAGCAGTCACACCAGGTGAAAGCTAATGTGGGTCTAAGGATGAGTTAGGGGGAATGGAGAGTTAGGAATGGATCTAAGGGTGAGGTAGGAGAAATGAATGGATGGATATAGGTAGGATTTTACAGTTAAATCAGTAACACCTCTCAATTCATTGCAAGTGAGAAGAAGTGGGAGAGAAGGAAACATTTTACAAATGGAGCTGAGGTTTTAAACCAGATTAACTGGAGGGTCAAAGGAAGGAACAGAGATGGAGGAGTAGATTTATATGGGAAAATATGAGCTTGCTTCGATGATACTGAATTTGCAGTGCTAAAATTTATGATGTAGGCTTGCAGTTCTTGTGGTTAAAAATGGAAGACAAGTGTTGAGACAAGCCAAAGGTTGAGACAAAGGCATAGAAACCATCCACTTTGTCGAACGGACTCTCATCCTTTTCAAAGTGGAGCCATGCCATGTAGAGCAGACACTGCAGGCTTGATGGGAATGAGGCATACCTGGCTCAAAAACATGTTTATTTGTGTGTTTTTAGAAGTATACGTATTAAACCAACATTTTAAAATCAGGAAATTATACTTAAAGCATTGATTTCTGGCTTCCGTTTTAAAAATCAAAATTGCACTTTGATGTTAGCACAATTAAAAAATCATATCACTATGATTTTTAAAAATCAAAAGATATGATTGTAAAAGTTTTTTACAATTTTAAAATAAATAAATAAATAAATAAGATGTGACTAACTATGAACTCACATTACCACATGACAACAACAGCTAGAGCTGAACAGAGACTGCTCCCTTGAGATCCTGGATGAATTCTCAAACTCACCACAGTACTCACCACTTCCCCTCATCTCCTAAGGCTTTAATTGAAAGTCAGTTACTAAATCTATAGAGAAAAAGAAAAAATAGGTTAATGGTTGCCAAGAGCTGGAGGTAGGCAGGGAATGGGGTGTTGGGGACTGGTGGCCAGTGGGTGTGGGATTTCTTTTTAGGGGGATGAAATGTTCTACAGTTAATGGTGGTGATGGCTGAACATCTCTGTGAATATAGCAAAAGCCACCTGAAATCGGAGGATGTATGATAGCAAATTATCTCAATAGAGCTGTTTTTCTAAATGCAAATGTAGTTGCTATTGCCCTTGCAGTGTTGGTTTTCTTATAGTAGAACATATTTTTCTATAAGTCTATTTCTATCAAAAAGGGGAAAGTAAAAAGTCCAGACTGAGAGGGTTGTGAATTTCAAGAAAAATGGTAAAGACTGTATCTCTTAGTGTGGGTAAAGAATTTCAACATGTTAATATGCAAGCACCTGGCCTCTTTACTAATGTACATTATTTTCCTGGACACTGAAAGCATTTGGTATTAGACAAGAAAAAATGTGGTCATGCCCCACTCCCTAAGGTCCACCCACAACTAAGAAAGAGAAAACAAAGGCAGAGAAAGGAAAGGAGTAATCAACATGGTAAAAGGAGAAGCAGAAGAGGCCAGTAGATTGGATGCCAAGGAAGGGGGAAGCTTTATCAACTGCTGACAAGAGGTCGAGGAGGATGAGGCCAGGGAAGTCAGGAGATCATGGGAGACCATCCAGTGAGGGGGCTGAGAGAGGTGAAGCCAGAGAGAGATGCAGAGGCAGCTGACAAAGTGCTCAGAGTGCATTGTTCAGGAGACAGTATTTAATCTCAGGCATGAAGGACTACTGAAGGCGTTTTAAGTAGGGGAATGATGTGATCAGATTGAAACAATCTAGATTATTTGTTTTCACATTAATTTGTGCATATTTTGAACTGTGTGCATGATGAACTGAGGTTACCCCAAATTTTATTCTTTCTTACACTGAATTCTCCTTCAATCTGATATCCCCAGGCTTGTTGAGACCTTGGTTATTGATTTCCATCTCATTCATTCCTGTTCCTGCTTGAACCAGGAAATATATATATATATGATTGGTGTTATCTGACCCAGGGGTTCTCAACTTCAGCACTGCTATATTTTGGGCTGGATAATTCTTTGTTGTAGGATGCTGTCCTATGCATTATAAAATGGTTAGCAGCATCACCAGCCTCTACCATCTAGATGCCAGTAACACTGCGAACACTTTAAACCACCCTCCAGCCAAGAACCACTGAACTACATTTGTCTATTGTAGCATTTGGGCCCAGGTGCTTAAGGCCATGTGCAGTTAGTAGACCACCCTGGAAGGTGTCT
The DNA here is from genome assembly GCF_007565055.1 of Rhinopithecus roxellana. Classification (NCBI taxonomy): domain Eukaryota; kingdom Metazoa; phylum Chordata; class Mammalia; order Primates; family Cercopithecidae; genus Rhinopithecus; species Rhinopithecus roxellana. Next base: position 84,483,686 of record NC_044553.1, on the reverse strand, counting down.
GCCCTGGAAACAAAAGACCAATTCCTACTCCACACTGAGGCGTACAAATCAGATGATGTAGTAAGAGGGCAACAGATGACACACTCAAGACCTCATTTTGTTTTAACTAATTCAGTGGACTTCAACCTGTATGTATTCTCCTCATAGAAAAAAGATCGTATCTGGAGGCTACAAGGCACACTAAATGTCCAACTGTGCCCTCCTCCTAAGGTTAGGATTCCTGTCATGGCCCAGGGCCAAAGTGGGTTCAGAAGAGCCCTCAGGCACAGAGCACAGGGGTTCAGAGGAGGCCATGGGATGTGCTAGACGTGATAGTGGGAGCTGGCTTCTATACAGCAGGACTTGTTGGCTTGCCTTCAAGGGGGAAGGAGGAGGTAGGGAGCAGAAAGGTTTTTCTCATGGTGATGTCAAGAAGGGTCAGCAAAGCTTTGGAGATGTAAGATGCAACTTGGAGGAGGCTAGGAACTCAGATAGAGTTTACTTCAGACCCTCCTCCTTATAGGAAAGTCTTAGAAGGTAAAGGAAAGGAATGTTTTTATTGGAATAGGGATGTCTAAAACAGATGAAATTTTGAGATCTTCCAGATTCCTTTTTTGGGTGTGTGTATACAAGGGGTGGGAGGACAAGGGAATTTTATATGTATATGCCACCATTTCTATATTGATGAGGAAAATTGAGTTAAGACTCTTGTCAAGCTAAAAATGTCTAACAACTCTATTAAACGATTTCATAACTGTTTCTTATTCTGTGGAGCAGCATTATGCCTTTGATATTGAATGGCTAGATTTACTAGTAGCAATGGCTCTGAGCTGTCTTGCAATGCAACCTCTTTTTGATATATAACTCTGTTATTATTTGGCCCAGTGGTGGTCACTTTCACCCAGGCTGAAGGAAACCCCTGCTGGTTTGTTGTCTCATGTTCCTTAACCCCTGTCCTACTTCACTAATTCCTCAAGTTCTGTGGTAATGAACTGAGCCTCCAAGTGCTCTCTGGGCAATGAGTAATGTCTGAACTTCATGTGAAATGCCATGTCAAGAAAGGGCATCTGAAAGCATGCTTTTACCATTTGATTTCAGGCACTTCTGGATCCAGCTGTGTGATAGCCGCACTAGGAAATACCTGGAGTCACAGTGTGAATACCCGGCTGATCCTCCAGTACCTTGATTCAGAGAGAAGACAGGTGAGTGCTTTGACAGTATTCTCTGACTATGAAGGTTGGGGAATGAGATGTACTGAGCAATCTGAGCATCTTCTGAAAATGCTGGCCACATTGTCTGTCCTGGGCCAGCACTGGCTAGTAGGGCATAAAGAAACCAGCATTTCTGCTTGTCCCAACAGCAGTTATAATAAAGTGGGGAAACAAGTCATACACAGGAAAAAATGTAAGAATTGATTCCCACAAAGTCAGCATTTCTCTAATATTTGTAAGTGACCAAGGACCACGTCTCTAAAGGTATCCAATTCTCTATCTCTAAATGATAATTTCACTTAGAATGTATTTGTTGAGGATTAGATAATTTGCATATGAATTAAATAATGATGATGCTTTTTCTTGGAGTATGTGTACTTTGAAAATCTTAGGCCAGCAGATGCTGCCAAGTGGATAAACTACTCCCCAGATAATAGGTACTTTTGCATTAATGCATACGCCTGTAGTGTAAAGTACTGAATGATGCTAGAAAGACCTCCAAATGGTTGATCACCGTCTCAGAGTTCCCTATTTGTGGTTTCTGTACTGGCCAAAAGTGAGAATCCTTCCCTTACATCCAGAAAGTTTACCTTCTACCTCCTTTTAAGTCTTCTCTCTTCGTTCTTCATTCCAAAGAAAAGGACACTACTATCTGACCTCTTTGGTAAAGCTTTGGTAAAATGTTTCACAATAAAAAAAGTCTTTTTCCTGATGACTAACCTCAATTTTATCCTGCTGTGTGACCAGATTCAATCTAGTTTCTCCTAAAAGCAGGAGGAAGAAGAAGATGGGTGATTATTTTGATTTTTTGGATAGGACAGAATTCAGAAGCCAGATTTACCCACCTTGCTAAATATATATCAAATCCAGGCTATTTAGATACAGAGGCATGAAATGTCACACTGGTGATCCTTTCTGGAGAAAATGGCAGAAAAGGTGTTGTTGCCTTTACCTGCATTAGGTAAACTGGCTCTTTTTCAAGGAAGCATGAATCATCAAAAACAGGCGTCAGCTATTGCCTGTTCTAGACATAATTTTCCAAATGCCCTTGGTTATAAACCAGAGAATTCTTCTTGATTTGCCTTGGACTATGTAAATAATATTCCAGCTTGGTGATCAAGTCAGCCATGCCAGAGAAGATAGAGCTGCTTGTTTCTATTCAGGGAAACATTCTTGAGTTTTCAGGCCCTGGACTACTCATTACCTCAATGGTACCTTTTCCCTGATGAGTCTGGTATCCTAGGTTCTGAAGCTATTATTTCTCTTTTTAGCGGAACACATTCCAAAATATTCCTGGAGAATCTAATGGCCTTTGGTAGTAAATCATGTTAAATAGCTGTGTTGCACCTTTCAGTGATATCATTAAGGATTGTCAAACACGCCTATGTAAACTTTATCAGAGGAAGCAAAATTCCTCGTGAATCAGTGTTGACTCATTCATTTTCATGGATCCTTGATCCCACTCCTTGAAAACTTGTAGTTTGTCTCTGCTTTAGATTTTAGATTTTAGAAGCCATTCTTACTGTTACACACGGAGTTTATGACTTCGTCTGTTATATATGGTGTCATGAATTCAAGGCTCCCAAATCCTAGTTTTACTAATTCCAGTTAGAATTTATAAGTGAATAAAGAAGTCAGAGCCATATTTTACTTTTTCTTTTGTTTTAATAAATTAACCAGTCAGTGTCAACAGGAAGTAGCTGGTAGGACAAATGCTATTTTTTTATGTCTCTTTGTGACTGGAGGATGTTGGTGGCTCTTGGCTTTTGGCTGACAGGGTCAAATGCAGGCCAGTGGTCATAAGGAGGAGAACCAGGAGCAAAGTGTGGATGGATCAGTGACAGTTCATCAACTCACATCCCATTAGATGGGTCAGTCATGTTATCTTAATTTACGAAAGATAATGTTACCATCATTACTAAGCAATAAGATGCCTTGGAATCATGTTTTCAAACAATAATCAGAAATTAATGTAAAACATGGCCAGTGTTAAAATGGCCAACCCAGGCAAAGAACATACATTTCATTAATCGATAGAAATATGCATGCCTTTGGGGACCAGCTGTTAAACTTGTGACCTAATAACTGGAATACAGTTTGATATAGAAAACGTGTCTCTGTCTGGTGACCTTATCTTGCCTTAGCAGAGGGTGTGCTTCGTGATTCCCTGAGTCTTTCCTGTGTTTTTTTTTTTTTTTTTTTAATGAAAAACTATAGAAGCCGTATGAAGCTAAGCCTTTTCTGGGACATGTGCACAAAACAGTACTTTAAAGCTAACATTTAAGGTAATTGCACCGAGTAGTACTTTCTTATAACACCATTTAGTAGCAGAACGTGCCTGGATCATTCTAGGGTAGTTAGACCTCTGGGACACCAGCCACTTAGAGAAGATAACAGGTATAATTTTTTGATTTTTAGGTTTTTTTTTTTTCAGTGCCCAAGCAGAGGCCACTACACCCAGGGATCAAGGTTATGGGATGAGGATTATGTTTTATCCCGTTTCTATGACATTGAGCTCTACACCAGGGCTCTTGAATGTGAGGCTTAGTTTCAGATCACAGTCCTGGAAGGGGGTCAGGTCAAGCTGAGCAGACCTTCAAGCCGATTAACCCAAGAGCTGAATTGTGTCGTCCGAGGGAAGGAGTCCTCCCTGGCTGATTATTTTCTTTACACCCTGGAAACTTTGCAAAATTTTAGAACCAAGAAAGAAATCTCCTTATCAGGGCCACAAGCCAAGTTAATTCTCTTGCTTATTCTGCTTCAGTGTTTGCAAAAACTCTCTTAAGAAGCTGGAAAACATTTTCTTTTGGACTAATTTAGCTTTTTTTCCATTTGACTTTTATTTACTCTTTTCCTACTCTGCTTCAGTCCTACCCCACCCTTTTTGCAACATTTTTGTTCTTACCAAAGACATGTTCTTAGAGTAGAATTAAAATGGCCTCTCCTACTTTTTGTAGTTGTTGTTGTTTTAAACCATCAAATATGTTTTGGTCTACCCTGTGCATGGCATGGGAATACAAAGAAGTAGAAGACTAGTTCCTGCCCTCGAGGTCCAAACAAACTAATACTGAGGTACTGTCACAAGGCAGTGTTTGATTTGTTGTCTAATGAGTGGTTAAAACAGTAACTGCTTTGAATCCAAAGGAAGGTAACATCATCAGAGACATACTAACTCTTTTCAGGAAAAGGTGAGACTTGAGTATTACCTTAAAATCAGTGATTCTCGGCAGGACGCAGTAGCTCATGCCTGTAATCCCAGCACTTTTGGGAGGCTGAGGTGGGTGAATCGTCTGAGATCAGGAGTTCAAGACCAGCCTGACCAACATGGTAAAACCCCATCTCTACTAAAAATACAAAAAAAAAAAAAAATAGCCAGGTATGGTGGCGCATGCCTGTAGTCCCAGCTACTCAGGAGGCTGAGGTAAGGGAATCGCTTGAACCCAGGAGGCAAAGGTTATAGTGAGTAGAGATTGCACCACTGCACTCAAGCCTGGGTGACAGAGCAAGACTCTGTCTCAAAAAAAAAAAAAAAAAAAAAAAAAAATCAGTGGTTCTCAAACCTGGCTACACTTAAGGCTCATCACAGGAGCATTTATACCAATGCCAGTGCCCCACCCTGACCAGTTAAATCAAAATCTCTGCCAGTAGAGCTGAGCATCAGTGTTTATTTTATTTGTAAAGCTCTCCCATGTGATTCTAATGTGCAGCCAAGGTTGGGAACCTCTGCCTTAAATAATAGATAAAATTCAGATAGTCAGAAAGGGGAGGTTCTGGGGTAGAGTGAGCTGCAGCTGAAGAACAGGAGGATAGGCTGCGTGGTCAGAGAGCACAGCCTGGGTTTTGTCTTGTAATAAGAGCAGAGGGTTTGGGCGCTCATTCACTTAACAAACATTTATTTAATCACCTCTTCTCTGCTAGTCACTGTGTAACTAGATGTGCTGGAGATTCAAAAAAATAAAGAAAAAAAAAACAGGTAAGAGATGGTTGATACCCTCTGGTTGTTCACAGTCTACTTGTGGAAACAGATAAGCATGCAAACCGGACTTGCAGTAAGAGCACAGTGAATGAAGTAAGTGTAGAGGAGATGGGGGGTCCTGCCACTAAGGAAGGTTCTGTAGCGATTAATGAGGCAGAGCATACAGAGAGGAGTGGAGGGTTGGAAAAGCTAGAGTAAGGCTAGTTATACTTGAAAGAAGGAAGAGAAAAACTCGATAAAAACATTCACATTTATACAATTTCTCCTCAAATCCTCATGAAGTCTGGTCTGACAAACCACAAATGGGATTATATAAATTTTCAAGTGCCCTAGAAGGAGTAATGAAGTAAATGAATCCTGACTAAGCCTCACACCCCTTGATGAAATAAATATTATGACTCTCTTATTTCAACAAATTGGAAAGAGGTCTTTTTTTCATATAGGAGGTTTATTTAAACGAACTTTCTAATAATATTTTCATTTCTATTTAGGAGGCACCCTGAAATTATGGGACGCTTGAGGGGCAAGCCTAAATACCTAGTAAATTGTTGACAGAACCAATATCACTCAAGCTGCTGATCCACACGTGAATCTGTAGGCTTTTCTCAAAGTCCCAGTTTTGCATCTTAGAAGTATTGCATCTTGGAAGTATTGCTTTGCAAATTGCAAATATTCAGAGTTTCCTTTCTGGTGATAGGATTCTCCGTGTCCATTTCATATTTTCAAAGACTCAAATATCATCGCAGTGAAGACTTCCCTGACACCAGCTGTGATCCGTCCCTCTTCCCTCTGGCCCACACTTGCACCTGGCCCTTGTCTCTATTCTTAGACTTCTGAGCCCTGAATTATGAGCCCCTTGAGGTCTGTGACTGAATTTATCTGCATACCCTCAAATGTAAGGGCAGTGCTTGACACTTATACAGTAGATACATTTATTTTGAAAGACAGAGAGAAAGCAAGAAAAAGAAACACGCTCCATGTAGCTACTTGTGAACCCAGTCTGAAGGACGAAGGACTGCTTATTTAGAATCATTCTTCCGTATAGAAATTGAGTTTTACAGTTTAACCATTCCTTTAAAATGTTAGCAATTGTTGGTTTAAAAGGTTAGCATCAAACCTCGACAATTATAAGCACATACCTAAATAGAAATACTGTAAGAGTACTGAACATAGGAATACTTTTTGTAGAACCAGCCTGCTGGAGTCTATGGGAGGATGGGAGTCAGGCTTCCCTTGGAATCTTATGGGATGGCCTTTGTGTAAGCAAGCCAGAACCCTAAACACAGACCCAGGCTGAGGGAGAGAAGGGTTCTGCAGCTGCTTTCAGGGACCAGATAGCATGAGGACTTTGGTGTGAGGCTAGGAAATCTTTGTTGCTATCTTCTACAAGTCTTAACTTCTCCTCTCTGTGGTTGGACAGGCTTAATGCAAGACTGAATAACTAAAGAAAGTTGATACATTCTTTTCCCAGATAAGCCGAAGCGTAGATTTGGGGCAGCATGTCAGGCTTATATTCATATTCACCCAAAGAAAGATATTGAGGATGATGTTTTACCTGATGTAAGTCATAGTTGTGTATCTCCCTACTCCTAGATTCCTCCTAAGAAGGATTCAGGCTTAGTTGCCCTAACTCAAAAGGAACCTCTCTCCCTTGGTAGCATGGGTCCCGGTCATTGTATTTGTTCTCTTGTTTTCTACTCCAGCTCATCTGCTGTTTCTAGGCAAGGAGAATTATGTGAGTATGTGTGTGTGTGACTAGATTCTGCCAGAGGAGAAGTTCGGCTGTGCTGCAGGGGTAGGCAAAAACTTTTTAAGCATAAATATCTGCAGAAATAGCAAAGGGAACATAAAATCCAGTCAGGTACATTGTCTTGGGTGTAAATGTCCCCTCCCTTTCCAGAGCTGCTCAAGTGTGAAATCCAAGCCCCTGCCCACACTCTTCCAACAGAAGTGCTCTAACAGGTATTGAGTGGATTGGGGAAATGAATAAAAGGGGAACCCAGAATGGTGACGTTAAAAGAATCCCTTTTTTTCAGGCAATGTATTGGCAGTAGGCACTAGGCAAATGTATTAAAATTTGAGGCAATCCTACAGAAAGTGTGCGGTCCCAGTGAATGAATACAGCGAGGTGCTACTCACAGTACAGGGACTGAGAAAGGGCAACACACTGAGAAAGGGCCGTGAAAGTCAGGGACCCAAGTGGACATCTCCTATTTCCATCTTCACCTTTGAGACAAGAATACCTGTATCTTTCCTACGACCTGCAAACAAACAAACAAGCAAACCGTGGGGATCCCTTTGAAAAAAGTCAGTATATCCAAGAAATCACTATTTCTGAATGGGCTCAAGTAGAGAGAACTTTCTCTTAAGAGGGTTCCACTGGAAATTGCCAGGGGAAAATACACGGGTACAGTGACTCCCACGCTACATATGGAGGGTTGCCTTTCCCATGCTTTGCCCACGATAGACCATGTACCTTTGCTGAGGCGGAGAGTCAGTCTTTCCTAGGAGATTTTGAGCCAAATAAAATAAAAACAAAACAAGGGTGAGAGAACCACCATGATGTTTTAAACATCATTTTTTTATCGAATAGAGTTATCAAATTAACTGTTACCACCATTTCAAAAAGGTAAAGGCACTTTAACACCAAAAAGTAGAAAGGACATATCTAGAAGAAAGAATACATGTATTAACCATATTTAAACTGAAAACACTTCTTTTTATGGCAGACTTTAGCATATGTCATTACTTCTCTCTTTGAGGCGCATGAGCTCCGACCATCATGGGGACAAATGACTGGTCCTCTTACAGAGCATGTCCATGGTTTACCCTTTAATGAGCCACTCATTTCACTAGCATTTTATCACCTCTGTTATTCTCCTCCAGCTCTGACTTATTTTATTTTTATATACTGTTTGTCTGGTACCAAATCCCCTTGTGCAATGACCCTCCCTGCTCTTACTTGCTAAGTAAACTAGGCCAAATACCTGGGTAAGAGATTTCTAGAGAAATCTGAGCAGTTGCAGGAAGTGGAAGAGACACAGGGCTTTGGAACCAAATGGAAGACCCTGTTGTCTGGCTTGGGAAGAAAAATATTTTCAGTTGGAAAACAACATGGGAAACAGCTATGAGATCTCTTGGACAAGGTGCTGCCCTGAAAGTCAAGGACCTTGAAATTTATTTGGCTCATTTGAGAATGAAGATTGGACAGGATGTTGTATTTTAGCCCTAGCTGGTTAGCTGTGAGTGAGAAGAAAATGAGCAACCTCATTGGCTAGGGAAAGGAAAAAGGAAAAAAGGGTTCAATACCTGCCTAAATTATGAACTGATTTACAAATAAATCAGCACTTTCACTAGAACAAAAAGCATTTAGAATATGACAGTGCCCATCTGAGATACAGTCCAGAGAACATCTTCTCCAGTGAGTCTCAAGTACAGTGAATTTAAAAATCCCGGGTGTTTGTGAACGATAAAGATCCCAGGCCCCATCCCCAGTGCTGGATCCAGCGAGGGTGGTGGCAAGCCTGGGATCTGCGGTTTATAGCAAAAGCACTTTGGGTGATTCTTACATGGTGTTCTTCAGTCTCATACTCCATTCTAGCCCCTTTGTTTTACAGATGGCAGTAAGCAATTGATATTAACTGATTTATTCAGGGTCACACAACTAGTAAGTAGCAGAAATGGAGCAGAAATTCAATTCTTTCAATTCTGAATGTGTTGCTATTTTCACTTTACTCTGGCGACTTTTAGTAGAAAGATTCTAGGCAAAAAAGTCCCCAAACCCAATCAAATTATTGGGTTCGCAGGTGATATGTTTATATCTCTCATGACTTTCAGTGGTTCGTAAAGAAATCCTAAAGAACTGTGCAGGAAAAAAAAATTTAAGCACCATCTCACCCCACATTGCAATCAATGACAAGATAAAAGTCATCTTTTAAATTCTTGAGCCCAAATATGAATATGTGACTTTTTCAAGTTAAACTTCACGGTGAGCATGAACTCCTCAGTCAAGTGACTTTCCTTATAGACAACATCCTGCCACAAGGCTAGCTATGCTACCGCTCTCATACAGATGGCCATTTGTGCTCACGGACGGCCCCCCTTAAATCCTGGCTTCCTAGTCCCCATCTTCATAGACTAAAGGTGTGCAATGGGAGAAGCAACTTTGTCTGATCTTACGAGCATGGGAGAAGCTTTTTGGTTATCACATTTTTGAGTCAATCAATCTTTATCTTGAAAAAGCAGGGCAGGATAGAGGGAGGAAGAGAGGCTGAGGGCAGGCAGCAGCCTGTGTGGAACCCATTTCCTGCCATCCCAGGGTCCCATAGTTGTAATGGACAGCATCCTTGCTTGGTTCCTTTGCACCAGGTGATACTAATTTAAATTCCTCTTTATTTTCTAGTGATGCAAGGGAGTTTGCCTTTACTGAGTACCTATGAGTTTGCAGGGATCATTTTTGACCCTTTGTGTTTTATTTCCATCAATTCCTCCAATAACCCTTCAGCATGGATCTGATCATCTCTATTTTTACAAATAGAGGAACTTAGCTAATAACATAAGTAACTCGTATTCAGTGATAGCATCAATATTTGAAACCAAGTTTGTATAGTTCCAGACCTTCAGTTCTTTTTCCTGTACCATGTTCTCTGAGATGTCAGGTAGTGGTTGTATTACCGGAAAGGGATCCCCATCCAGACCCCAAGAGAGGGTTCTTGGACCTCATGCAAGAAAGAATTTGGGGTGAGTCCATAAAGAGTCTACTTTGTGCCAGAGTTCATAGAGTAAAGTGAAAGCAAGTTTATTAAGAAAGTAAAGGAATGAAGTATGGCTACTCCATGGCAGAGCAACCCCAAGAGCTGCTGGTTCGCTGTTTTTATGGGTTTTTTTTATTATATGCTAAACAAGAGGTGGATTATTCATGAGTTTTCCTGTAAAGAGGTGGGCAATTCCCAGAACTGAGGTTCTTCCCCTTTTTAGACCATATACGGTAACTTCCTGATGTTGTCATGGCATTTGTAAACTGTCACTATGTTGGTGGGAGTGTCTTTTAACATGCTAATGCATTATTATTAGCATATAATGAGCAGTGAGGACACCAGAGATCACGTTCATTGTCATCTTGGATTTGGTGGGCTTTGGCCAACTTCTTTACCACCAACCTGCTTTATCAGCAAGGTCTTTGTGACCTGTATCTTGTTCTGACCTCCTATCTCATCCTGTGACTTGGAATGCCTAACCTCCTGGGAATACAGACCAATAGGTCTCAGCCTTATTTTTCCAGCTCATTTTCAACATGGAGTCGCTCTGGTTCAAACGCCTCTGACAGTTGTCACTGTTTTAATTTAGGAATAAAATGAGATTCTGGAAAAGGAGGCCTTGACTTGGTGATGATTCTGCTGGGTTGCAATGAATGGTCTTTATTATCTTCCTCTCTGACTTTTTCCGAACAATGATTAGACCTAGAATGTCATTTGGTTTACCTGTAAAACTTACTGAGTTATATATTAGAATAGCACCTCCCACCCTGGGGCAGGAATATGAAAGCAAGGAGATGAGGAGCTTCTTCTTGCTTTTTTTCTCTTGCTGTAGGCATTATTTGGCTTTGAAATACTCCTGGCATATGCCTGTGATTCTGAAATGCCCCTTCCTCTGCCTGTGTATATGAGATTTGAAAGCTTGTCACCCATGTGGCCAAAGCAGGGCCAGCCTAGAGCATTGGTCTTCTGGCTGCTGTTGCTGGGGGAGTATCCCTGCTGTGAGATGCTACTCCACCTGTGCCTGTGGCCTCTGCTTCTCTCCTGGGGCAGCTGTGGCTGGGAGGTGCACAACATGGTACAATGCTAGTTTTCATTTCAAGTCCTTTCTTGATGTCACTGATGGGTGCCATGAGTGGAGTGGGGGGGCCTCAGGCCTTTCCAAATTCTTAATAGCTTATAAAATTAGGAGTAGAGGAGGCTGGGTGCAGTGGCTCACACCTGTAATCCCAACACTTTGGGAGACCGAGGTGGGTAGATCATGAGGTCAGGAGTTCGAGCCCAGCCTGGCCAAGATGGTGAAACCCCATCTCTACTAAAAATACAAAAATGAGCTGGGTGTGGTGGCGAACGCCTGTAATCCCAGCTACTCGGGAGGCTGAGGCAGGGAACTGCTTGAACCTAGGAGGTGGAAGTTGCAGTGAGCTGAGATCACAGCACTGCACTATAGCTTGGGTGACAGGGCGAGACTCCGTCTCAAAAAAAAAAAAAAAAAAAATAGGGGTAGAGGAATGGGAAACAGACGAAAGGTTGACATTGTGGAGGTTTGAGGAGAAATGGATCAAATAAGTCTCTAGCATTCTGTTTGAATTTATGTTAGTCTGATTATGTTACCATAACATTTTATGATATGCTGCACATTATCTGATGGGTGATTAAATTTCAAATGTAATACAGATCATTGAGCTTTCCTGATTTCTGCCACTGAAAATAATTTGGAGTTTTCAGTTACTGCAAAGTTGACATAGTCACTTACTCCTTCCTTCCCTTAATCTTCACCTTACCTTGTTGTTCCCTCCCTACCCCCAAGCTTCCCTGGATTTTTAAATAAGCCAGTGGCTCCTGGCAACTGTCTTAGAATGCTTGAAGCCAAGTCTTTTTTTTTTTACCGAGAGTCTCTTTCTGGAAGTTTCTCTTTTTACCTTGGCAGAGCGTAAGAGTTCTTGCATCTCAGACAAAGACTGTGTGTGCTTGACTGTTGGACTCTCATTTTATTGTTACCAAAGGGACCATGATTTTGAGAACACCTTTGGACAGCCCAGCTCCCATGGTTGTATCCCACTGCCCATTTTCTGAATCCTCAACTCAGAATTGGCAATAAAAGATTGAGCTGGGATTATGATCTGTGATTCTCTAACAGAATTCTCAGAGTGTCAAACTCCAGAAAGAGGCACATCTTTTACAAACCTTAGAGAATTAGAGCTGAGGCACTGGTATGTCTGGGAGGGATTGAAAACAATCCACCCAAAGCCCCAGCGGCCCTGGCTCTCTGGTTGCTTTGCTGAGTCTATTCATCCATTTATTGAGAGTCTACTTTGTGTCAATTATTCTGCTGAGTGCTTTGTGGACATTTTCTTTTTCAAGCCTCACAACAACTCTGTGAGGTGGGTATTACTAGATATACTTTACAGTTGGAGCACATTGAATATAGAGTTTGAAAATTTTGCTTTAAATCACATGGCTTCTAAGGGGCAAAGCCAGAACTTTCCTTTTCCTTTGCCTCTCCCTCCCCCATCCATACATACACTCCCTCTTTTACATCCCTAGGTTCTTAACCTTTATTCTACATCGAGTACCATGTTCATGTAAGATTATTCGTGCATGTTACTTGGAATTAATTGCAGAATAATTTTTTTTCAACCCCTGTGGTGTGGTCACCTTCAGTGCTTATACTTGGTGGAATACCCCTTCAAAGAGTGGAATGATCCATTGCCTCGAGAGAGCTTTTTCTTTTTTTTTTTTTTTTTTTTTTTTTTTTTTTTTTTTTTTTGAGGCGGAGTCTCGCTCTGTCGCCCGGACTGGAGTGCAGTGGCCAGATCTCAGCTCACTGCAAGCTTTGAGAGAGCTTTTTCAATCTCCGTTTAGTAATGATTAGTTATTTCCTTATAACCGTGTGGCTCTGTGTGACAACAGAACACTTTTCAGGAAGAATGAACTCTACAGGACATGGTCTTCTGAATCTCACCATTCAATCAAGGGAAGTTCTGGCTCTTCCTCTCTGTTCCAAGTACTAGCCTTTCCAGCCAGTGCCTTTTCTGTGCTCTGGGTTTGGCTTCAATGTTCTATCATTTATTGTCAAAGAAGAAAGAGAAGTCTCTGTGGCATCTTGCCCACAATGGGGACGGACCTGTGCTCATCTCTGTCCTCCAGTGAGAACCTAAGGGTCCAGGAGGTATAGTGGTGCATCCCATAGATACCTCCCTTCCCTCATTTATAATGATATCTATTTCTTCATTTTTTTCCTTGCCAAGTCATTTTTCCACACAGTAATCCATTTCACGGTTTATCTTTAAATCCTTTCTCAGTTGTCTATTCTTCTCTGAAAGTATTATCCCAGCATCCTTATGAAGATTCCGTCAATGTCTAGTAAAATGGGAAAACCCTCTAGTAGTACTATGTTTTGTTTTTGTTTGTTTGCTTGTTTTGTTTTGTTTTTACTGGTGTCTCTTTATAATAAAAAGATTTGGTGGCTCCAGCATGGCTTCTAACCCTTCAACAGCTGTGCCTATACCAACCTGTTCTCTCTTATTTGTAACTATTTATACAGTGTTCTCTCCAGATATACTGTTCCATACTGACCTGCATTGGAATGTTAGGCTCTTCTTTGTGACTGATCTCTCTTTCCTACTTGTGACTCCATTCTGACACTAGCTTTGCCTTTTTATATCATCCTCCCTGCTTTTCTCATGTAGATTTGTTCAAAGATTCCCATGACTCCAAGATCCCTGTAACTGGCTCTGCTGAGTCTGTCAGCATTTGATCCCTTTGACTTGAGGAGGCCAGTCCTTCTCAGGAACCACCTGTAATCTCTTTTTTTCCTTAGAGACAGGGTCTTGCTGTGTTGCCCAGGCTGGAGTACAGTGGCATGATCATAGCTCACTGCAGCCTTGAACTCCTGAGTTCAAGCAATTCTTCCACCTTAACCTCCCAAGTAGCTGGGACTACAAGCACATAACACCCACCTGGCTATTTTTTAAATTTTATGTAGAGACGGGGTCTTGCTGTGTTGCCCAGACTGGGCTTGAACTCCTGGTTTCATGCAATCCTCCTGCCTCAGTCATCCAAAGGGCTGAGATTACAGGCATGAGCCACAGCACCTGGCCTATACCTATAATCTCAGTTTGAATTAAACAGTAGTCTCTAGGACCCTTCTGTGTAGGGAATCTTGTTACATGTTGTGGTTGTTCAAAGGCCAACTATTTTCAGAGAAAACCCACTGAGATAAGTTGGATGAGTGACTGCCATAGCAGTCACTATGACACCTTGGTCACTTTTTTTCATATCCTAATAATCTAGTATTTTTCCTCAAGAAAAGGTATATACTGTGGTTTGAATGTGTCCCCAGAAAAGCGTATGTTAAGTAGTAGTTTACTTAATGGCCATTGTAAACTATTAAAAGGTAGGACCTTTAAGAGGCGATCAGCCCATAAGGTCCCTGCTCTCATGAATGGATTAATGCCATTAACAAGAGAAGTGAGTTTGTTATTGCAGGAGTAGGTTCTTTATAAGAACACAAGTTCAGTCCCCATTTGTCTGTCTGTCACCCTCTCTTTGCCCTTCCACCATGCAATGATGCAGCAAGAAGGCCCTCACCAGATGCTGGCCCCTTGATTTTGGACTTCTCAGCCTCCAGAACTGTACAAAATAAATTGCTGTTCATTGTAAATTAGCTAGTCTGTGGTATTCGGTTATAGCAAGACAAAATGGACTAAGATAGAAAATTGGTACAAGGAGTGTGGTGGTTGTTATAATAAATACCTGAAAATATGGAAGTGGCTTTGGTACTGGGTGATGGGTAAAGACTGGAAGAATTTGGAGTAGCAGGCTAACAAAAGCCTAGATTGCTATAAATGGAGCATTAACAGTAATTCTGGAGGACTCGGAAGAAGAGAATCTGAAACTTCTTAGAGATTACATAAATGATTGTGATCAGAATGTTAGTAGAAATATAGACAGTAAAGGCCACTCTTTTTTTTTTTTTTTTTTTTTTTTTTTCCTTTTTTTTTTGTGACGGAGTTTCACTCTTGTTGCCTGGGCTGGAGTGCAATGGCACAATCTCGGCTCACCGCAACCTCCGCCTCCCAGGCTCAAGTGATTCTCCCACCTCAGCCTCCCAAGTAGCTGGGATTATAGGCACCTGCCACCACACCTGGCTAATTTTGTATTTTTTTTTTTAGTAGAGAAGGGGTTTCTCTATGTTGGTCAGGCTTGTTTAGAACTCCCGACCTCAGATGATCCGCCCACCTTGGCCTCCCAAAGTGTTAGGATTACAGGCGTGAGCCACGCACCCGGCCCAGTAAAGGCCATTGTGATGAGGGATCAGTTAGAAAAGATGCATATCTTATTGGAAACTGAAGTAAAGGCCATGATTGTTATGAAGTGACAAACAACTTGGTTGAATTGCATCCATGCCTTGAAGCTTTATGAAAAGCAGAATTTAAGAGCAATGAACTAGGACATCTGGTAGAAGAAATTTTAAAACAAAACATTGAAGAACCTGTGTGGCTTCTTTTAACTGCATACAGTAAAATGAGAGAATAGAGAAATAATTTAAAGATGGAATCTATAATTAAAAGGGATCTGAAGGATTCTCGGCCTGGTTGTGTGGCGGAGAAAAAAAGAGAGCATTTTCGGGAGAGGCAATGTGTGGCTAAGCAACCATTTGAGAAGCAGATTAGTATCAATAGAAGAAAGCCAGATGCTGTTCATCACAGCAATGGGAGAATGACCCTGAGGGGATTTTGGAGATTTTTGAGGCTTCCCCTCCCATCACAATCCCAGAGCTCTAGGAGGGCAGACGGTTTCCAGGGACAGACCCAGAGTACCATCCACAGGCTGACTTTCCAGGGCCATCTCAGGACTCTGCCTTCTGCATCCCAGAGGAGCATTTCTCTGCCACCCAGTCATAGCTCAAGGAGGCCCAGGTGTGACTCATGTTGCCACTCTAGAGGGCACAAGTAGTAAGCCTTGGTGGTGCCCACATAGTGCTAATTCTGCAGGCAAGCAGAATGTATGAGCTCTTAGGCCATGGGAGCCTCCACCTAGATTTCAAAGGATATACTGGATAGCCTGGGCACCCAGGCAGAAACTTATCACAGGGGCAGAGCTATGGCAGAGAGCCCCAACTAGGGCAATGCTCACTGGAACTGTGGGCTTGCAGCTGCCACAGAGAGTCCCCTCTACACCTAGTATAGCTGTCATGGCAGAGTCACCTGAGACTCCAGAACTGCAGAGCAACCAATGGGCAGCCCCAGCCTTGGACAGCTGCAGGAGCAAGACTAACCCATAAGAGCTGCTGTGAAGGCTGAGACTAGCAAAGCCAAGGGGTTGGAGCTTCCCAAGGTCTTCTGGGTACAACCCCTGCCCTAGTTTGTACGGAAGGTAGAAATGGAGTAAAAGGAGGTTATTCTGGAGCCTTATTTGAGGTTGTTTTCCCTGTTGTGTTTTGGACTAACTTAGGATCCGTTACTCCTTTCTTCTTTTTTATTTCTCCCTTTTGGAATGGGAATGTCTGTCCTAAGTCTTTCCTATCATTGTATTTTGGAGGCACATAATTTGTTTAATTTTATAGGCTCACAACTAACGGGGAATTTGTTTTAGGATGTATCATGCCTTGAGTATCACTCATAAATGATTTAGATGAGACTGTGGACTTTGGACTTTTAAGTTGATGCTAGAATGAGTTAACACTTTGGGGCTATTGGGATGGAATAAATGTATTTGTATGTGAGAAGGACATGAATGTGGGGGGCTGGGGCCGGAATGCTATGGTTTGAACATGTCCCAAAAAATACATGTGTTGGAAACTTAATGACCATTGTGATAGTATTAAGAGGTGGGATCTTTAAGAATTGATTTAGGCCATAAGAGCTCATCTGTCATGAATAGATTAATGCTGTTATTGTGAAAGTGAGTTTGTTATCACGGGAGTGAGTTCCTTATAAAAATTTGAGTTTGGCCCCCTTTTGTCTCTCCTTCACCTTCTCTTTGCCCTTCCACCATGGGATGATGCAGCAAAAAGGTCATGGCAAGATGATGGCTTCTCAGTCTTGGATTTTCCAGCATACAGGACTATGAGAAATAAATTTCTGTTCATTATAAATTACCCAGTCTGTGGTATTCAGTTATAGCAGCACAAAATGGACTAAGACAGTATGTATTACAGCTTAAAATCTTTAGTAATAAATCTTCTAGAGACTGTAATTGTAATAATAATCCTTTGTGTGTACTCTAGCCACAGACACAATCCTCTTCTAACTCTTCCAATTTTTTTTGCGTTTAAAATTTTTTTTAATTTTTATTTTTTATTGTGATAAGACCACTTAACACGAGATCTACCCTTTTGACAAACAGTCTAAGAACACAATACCGTATTAACTGTATGCACATTGTCATACAGCAGATGTCTGGAACTTATTCACATTGCGTAACCGAAACAGTGTATCCACTGAAAGAAAACTCCCGATTTTCCACTTCTCCCAATCCCTGGAAATGATCATTCTACTCTGTTTCTATCTTTTTGACTATTTTAGACACCTCACAAGTGGACTCATATGATATTTGTTTTTCTATGACTGGCTTATGTCACTTAGCATAATGTCCCCCAGGTTCATCCATGTTGCATATGGCAGGATTTTCTTGTTTTTTAAGGTTGAAAAATATTCCATTTTATATATCTACCACATTTTCTTTATCATTTATTTGTTGATACACCTTTAGATTGTTTCCATTCCTTGGCTATTGTAAATAATGCTACAAGGAACGTGGGCATGCAGATATCTCTTTGGGATAAGTTTACAATTTTTTTTTTTTTTTTTTGAGACGGAGTCTTGCTCTGTCGCCCAGGCTGGAGTGCAGTGGCCAGATCTCAGCTCACTGCAAGCTCCGCCTCCCGGGTTCACGCCATTCTCCTGCCTCAGCCTCCTGAGTAGCTGGGACTACAGGCACCCGCCACCTCGCCTGGCTAGTTTTTTGTATTTTTTAGTAGAGATGGGGTTTCATTGTGTTAGCCAGGATGGTCTCGATCTCCTGACCTTGTGATCCGCCGGTCTCAGCCTCCCAAAGTGCTGGGATTACAGGCTTGAGCCACCACGCCTGGCCAAGTTTACAATTTTTAAAATATAATTCAACTTTTATTTTAGATTCAGGAACATATGTGCAGATTTGTTACATGGGTATGTTATGAGATGCTGAAGCTTGAGGTGCAAATAATCCCACCACCCAGGTAGTAAGCATAGTACCCCACAGGTATTGTTTTAAACCCTTTCCCCCATCCTCCTCTTCCCCATCTAGTTCCCAGTGTCTATTATTCTCATCTTTATGTCCATGGGTACCCTGTACTTAGCTCCCACTTATAAGTGAGAACATGTGGTATTTGGTTTTCTGTTCCTATGTTAATTCACTTAAGATAATGGCCTCCAGCTGCATCTATGTTGCTGCAAAGGATATGATTTCATTCTTTTTTATGGCTGTATATGTAGCATATTTTCTTTATCCATCCACTATTGATGGGCACCTAGGTTGATTCCATGTCTTTACTATTGTGAAAAGTGCTGCAATGAACAGACAAGTACATGTGGGTTTTTTTTTTTTTTTTTTTTTTTTTTTTTTTTTTTTTTTTTTTTGGTAGAACAATTTATTTTCCTTTGGGTATATACCCAGCAATGGAATTGCTAAGTCAAATGAAAATTTTAAGTTCTTTGCAAAATCTCCAAACTGCTTTCTACAGTGGCTAAACTATCTACATTCCCACCACTAGTGTATAAGCATTTTCTTTTCTCCACAGCCTCACCAGCATCTGTTGCTTTTCAACTTTTTAATAAAGCTATTCTGACTAGTGTGAGATGGTATCTCATTGTGGTTTTGATTTACATTTCTCTGATGATTAGTAATGTTGAGCATTTTTTCATATGTTTGTTGACTACTTATATGTCTTATTTTGGGAACTGTCTGTTCATGTGTTTTGTCCATTTTGTAATGGGGTAATTTATTTTTTGCTTGTTGAATTTTTTAAGTTCCTTATAGATTCTGGATATTAGACCTTTGTCAGATGCATAGTTTGTAAATATTTTCTTCAATTCTGTAGGTTGTCTGTTTACTGTGTTGTTAGTTTCTTTGCTGTGCAGAAGCTCTTTATTAGGTTTTGTTTGTCATTTTTTGGTTTTGTTCCAATTGCTTTTGAGGACTTAGTCATAAATTCTTTCTCAAGGCCAGTATCAGAATGGTATTTCCTAGATTTTCTTCTAGGATTCTTACAGTTTGAGGGCCTACATTTAAGTATTTAATCCACCTTGAGTTAATTTTTTTTTTTTTTGAGGCGGAGTCTCGTTCTGTCGCCCAGGATGGAGTGCAGTGGCGGGATCTCAGCTCACTGCAAGCTCCACCTCCCAAGTTTATGCCATTCTCCTGCCTCAGCCTCCCGAGTAGCTGGGACTACAGGCGCCCGCCACCACGCCCAGCTAGTTTTTTGTATTTTTTTTTAGTAGAGACGGGGTTTCACCGTGTTAGCCAGGATGGTCTCGATCTCCTGACCTTGTGATCCGCCCATCTCGGCCTCCCAAAGTGCTGGGATTACAGGCTTGAGCCACCGCGCCCGGCCTGAGTTAATTTTTATATATGGTAAAATGTAGGGGTCTAGTTTTATTCTTCTGCATAGGGCTAGCCAGCTATCCCAGCACCATGTATTGACTAGGGAGTCTTTTCTCCATTGCTTATTTTTCTCAACTTTGTTGAAGATCAGATGACTGTAGGTGTACAGCTTTATTTCTGGGTTCTCTATTCTTTTCCATTGGTCTGTGTGTCTATTTTTGTAGCAATAGCATGGCGTTTGGGTTACTGTAGCATTATAGTATAGTTTAAAGTCAGGTAATGTGACGCCTCTGGCTTTGTTACTTCTGCTTAGGATTGCTTTGGCTGTTCAGGCTGTTTTTTGGTTCCATGTGAATTTTAGAACAGTTTTTTGTAATTCTGTGAAGAATGATGTTGGTAGTTTGATAGGAATAGTGTTGAATCTGTAGGTTTCTTTGCACAGTATGGCCATTTTAACGATATTGATTATTCTAATCCATGAACATGGAATGTGTTTTTGGGGGGGATCCTCTCTAATTTCTTTTAGCAGTTACTTGTAGTTCTCCTTGTTGAGATATTTCACTTTCCTAGTTTGATGTGTTCCTAGGTGTTTTTTGTTGTTGTGACTACTGTAAATGGGATTGTGTTCTTGATTTGGCTCTGAGCTTGAACATTATTGATGTATAGGAATGCTACTAATTTTCTGTACATTGATTCTGCATCCTGAAACTTACTGAAGTCATTTATCAGTTGTAGGAGGCTTTAGTGGAGTCTTTAGGGTTTTCTCAGTATATTATCATATTGTCAGTGAAGAGGGATAATTTGACTTATTGTTTTCTTACTTGGATCCCTATTATTTCTTTCTCTTGCCTGACTGCTCTGGCTAGGACTTCCAGTACTATGTTGAATAGGAGTGGTGTGGGTGGGCATCTTTGTCTTATTCCTGCTTTTAAGGAGAATGCTTCTAGCTTTTGCCCATTCAGTGTGATGTTGGCTGTGGGTTGGTTATAGATGACTCTAATTATTTTTGAGGTATGTTACTTTTATGCCTAATTTGTTGAGGATTTTTCCAGGCAGGAATATGGATTTTATCAGAAGCTTCTTCTGCATCTATTGAGATGATCATGTGGTTTTTCTCTTTAATTCTGTTTATGTGGTGAATCATAAATAGTGATTTGCATATGTTGAACCAACCTTGCACCTCAGGAATGAAGCTTACTTTATCGCGGTAAATTAACTTTTTTATGTACTACTGGATTTGGTTTCCTACTATTTCGTTGAGGATTTTTACATATGTGTTCATCATGGCCTGATGTTTTCTTTTTTCATTTTGTCTTTGCCAGATTTTGATTTCAGGATGATGCTAGCTTTGTAGAATGTAACTCTTCTATTTTCATCTAGACAAGACAACTAAGTGTTCTTTATGTTGAACACCTCCCCTTTCCCTTCATTCCTGCATCATTTTTTCATCCTTCATATCTTTTCTGGGTACGTTTGTGTGCCAAATGCTGGGAAAATTAAGTCAAATAAAGCTCAGTTTCCTGCTCTGAAGAGCCATAGTAGTAGAGGAGAATACCTAGTGTCAATAGAGGGAAGCATACAGGCAAATAAATACAAGAAGGAATTGAGGGAATTGTGGAAGAAGACGGTGTAGCCATAGTTGTTGGGATGGTCAAAACACTCACAAGGAAGTGATGGCCAGAGAAGGATTCAGAAGAGGATGTGATACTGGAGACAGAACTTGAAAGGTACATTGGTATTTGCTTGATAGATGAGGTAGGAGACTGAGGAAGATGTTTGAACAAAGGCTCTGAGGCAGGAACTACAAATGGTCCTTCTTTAGTGCTACAGCAGAGGGTATGTGTCTATACAATGGGTAGGGATTGGGGAGGACGGGGTCTGTATGTAGTTAAAGATAAAGTAAGGAAAGGAGACACAAACCGGACTCAGTCTTGCAGGCTTTCAGAAGCCCCACTAAGGAACTGTGACAAGGCTGTGACATCAGATTTGTACCTTCGAAGTCTCCCTTTGGCAAGAGTTTTCCATACAGATTTGGAGGGATTTGAAATAAGATGCAAAGAAATGAGGGCCTGAACCAAGACAGTGGATATTGAAAGGGAAAAGAGGGAAGAGTTATGAGATGGTTAGGAGACAGGATCCACAGCATTTAAGCACAAAGAGGAGATCTGGAAGGGTGTGGGAAGGGGGTGGTTCCTGAGGCAAATGAGTGAGTGGATGAGGCTTTACTCACTGAAACGGGTTGGTAAAGGAGGAAAAGGAGGCCTGGGAGGGAGGCAAGAGCTGGCCCTGCTTAGAACATGCATTGTTTCCTGCTTATGTGGACAATGTATGGCTGCTTCCATTCTTCCATCCAGGCCTCAATGACTGCCATCAAGAATTAGGTTGGAGATCAGAAATGATTTCTTATAATTGCACAGAATATTTAATCAACGTTTTCTCTTCCCCTGCCTCCCACCACTGTTTACAGTCCATCATGCCATCTCCACTCTCAATGTCATTTCCTTATTTTGGATCCCTGGCTTCTATATAGAGACAATAGTTATCAGAATGTGGGAAAAATGAAAAGGGAAGGTGCAAACTATTTTCAGTAAAGCCCCTGAGCTCAGGGAGGAGAGGGCCCTATAGAGAGCTATGTCTCCCTCTCCACTGAATTCTAGCAAATGTAAAGTCCAGGGGTGTGGCATCAGTAGCTAATTTGCAGAAATACCGGTTCAGGCTTCGAAGTTTTCTGAAAGACCCACATCTACAAATGAGGAATCAGGAATCCTCGCCTTAGTGGGTCATGCCAGTCAGTAGACTGTTTGCTCTCAGACCCACTCCCTGCCCTTCCCCTGTTCTACTTGATACCACAGATAACTGACCCTTACAATTTGCATTTCCCAGTCTCCCTTTCCATTGAGTCTGGTTAGTTTGGAGAGTAAGGTTGAAGGGCAGAAGTACAAGAGAAGCCATGTATTTTTGTACACACACATACACACACTCACACACACACACACACACTCACACACTCATTCCTCTGCCCTGCTTCCAGTGGTGTCCCAGGCAGTGACATTAGTTCCTCTCCGTGATCCCTTTGCTGTCCCAACTCTAGTTGGGCAGCTTCAGCCTCTGGGCCCTAGTAACAGCACCTCGTCCTTGTTTTCTCCAGCCCTGGGGATGGCGGTAGCTTCTTGTTGTTACTAATCTCTGGGTTGACTCATTGTTCCCTATTTTCATTTCAGCTCTTCGAATACATTTGTAACTAATTCCCCAAATTAAATGCTCTCTCTTGAACTACCAGGGTAAGTCCTGTTTTACTGATGGACCTTGACAGATACAGGTCTACATAATCTCCCTGGTTGGTACATGGTGAATATAAGACCCCCAATCTCTTTTCCATTGACCCTGTTCCCCTAGAGGACTCTTCTGTCTACCATGCTTCTCCATCCCTGAGAGTTGGGCTCCCGGCCTGGACTGCCTTGAAGGGCAAACATTTGTGCTGTACTTCCTGAATGGCATGAGAAAAGGAGCTCTTTTGGCCTAGCCTCCTTCCTGTAGGATTTTCCAAAACTTTCCAGATGTATCTAAGCTCAGGAAACATTTTAATGGCTGGAAATAATGTCTCATGGGAGTTGGGGGTTTGAAACCAACAGAACCTTCTCTAAAAGAGGTGTGTTGAAATGTTCCAGGGTCTGTATGCACACATCCAAACCCTGCCCCTCCCCTGTTGAAAGCATGGCAGGCTCCCACCATTTAATTGGTTCATGTTGTAGAAGAGGAGTTGGCATTCTCTGAATGCCCTAATGACATGGAGCAGAAGAACAGCTCCAAAGGCCAGAACTCTCTCCAGGAGGGAAAGGATTATTAAGCGGTTAGTGATGTATTTGGACTCTAATTCAGATTCCACCTCAGAATCTGTAAAGAGACTTCTATAACCCTCTTCTTTTGGCCTTATTTGGCTAGTAGTAATGGTTGTAAGATTGATCTAAATCATAATAAATCTTGTCTAAGGCTGCTGTTACTGACTTAATGAATTGGAGCATTATGAGTTTTTTGTGAGGATAGGCATTATCCAACTGCAGAATACACTATTGATTCTTTTTCAAACAGGCTGTGGCTTTTACTTTGCGATGTTGCCCACATTTCACAACAACTTTCAGAACAAACTCTGTTGAGGGAGGAAGATAATTGCTATCTGAAAGCATTCATCAAAGAAAAGTAGAAGTGGAAGAACTATACTTGTGCCTTCTCAGATTCTTCAGCATTGGGCCAAGAGTAGAAAGTAACCATCATTTCAGCCAGGCACAGTGGCTCACGCTTGTAATCCCAGCACTTTGGGAGGCCAAGGTGAGTGGATCACCTGAGGTCAGGAGTTCAAGACCAGCCTGGCCAACATGGTGAATCCCCGTCTCTACTAAAAAATACAAAAGTTAGTTGGGCATGGTGGCAGATGCCTGTAAGCCCAGCTACTTGGAAGGCTGAGGTGAGAGAATTGCTTGAACCTGGGAGGCGGAGGTTGCAGTGAGGCGAGATCGTGCCATTGCATTCCAGCCTGGGCAACAAGAGTGAAAATCCATCTTAAAAAAAGGAAGAAACAAAGAAAGAAAGAAAGTAACCATCATTTCTAGTCTGTGGGGATCAAACTCCAGAAATTGCCAAGAGATTATTACCTGTTCTAATACTACAAGGAACAGCTAAAACCTCATCCTTTTGAGAATTGGACTTGAATCTAAGCCAATATTTATTTATTTGGGATGTGTCTTGCAAGTCCGCAAATGCTTTAACACAGTAATCACTAACCAGGATACTTACGTAATTGTTTGATGACTCATAGAACGTTGTAGACCTTGGGGTCAGATATATGTTTTATATGAAAAAAGCAGGATTTTAATGAAAAGGAAGTAGGTCATTGTGCAACAATATAACTACAGTTTCTGTGTCTCTGAAGTGTTCAGCTTTGTATGACATTGTTAGTTCTTTCTTCTGACCAAGTTTCCTTCATTAGCCTACAGGGGTACCTGTGAAGTAAATCATGGCACCAGAAATATCATGAGAAGACCATGATTTTTAAATTATTTCAGAGATTAAGATTAATTTATGGATTCTAGTATATAACATACATACATAAACTACTGTCTTCATATGTGGGTACCTGGAAACATTTTTCCATTGCAAAAAAGATAATGTTATTCTAAACTAAAGTTCTAATTCTGTCTCTAGATATGTGATCTTGGACAAATGACTTTGAGTCATAGGTTCCTCTTCTATAAGAGAATTGCATGATCTAGAACATGATTTCACTTTCTGGTTCTACAAAGAAGAAGCAATGCCATGCTATACCTCACTTACTATTTTGTACAGTGGTAAAAGTCTCATTATCAATGGGCGCTGGCCACATTGTTTGCGCTAAACCATAGGATATAACCCTAACACTCTGCTCAGTTATTTATTTGGCTGATAACTTCCTCTTGTAATACGTCTTGACAGGTGGTCAGAAGAATACCTCTTGGAATCCACTTGCAGAGCTTGTTAAAAATTGAGATTCCTGGACTTCCCAGACTAAATCAGCAGCTTTGGGGGTGGGTCTAGAAATCTGCATTTCTACATTGCTGGGCAATTCTTAAAGACACAAAGTCTGAGATCCATGGCCAGTCAACAGCACATAGTATTAATATATTCTTTTTTTTTTTTTTTTTTTTTTTTGAGACGGAGTCTTGCTCTGTCGCCCAGGCTGGAGCGCAGTGGCCGGATCTCAGCTCACGGCAAGCTCCGCCTCCCGGGTTTACGCCATTCTCCTGCCTCAGCCTCCCGAGTAGCTGGGACTACAGGCGCCAGCCACCTCGCCCGGCTAGCTTTTTTTTTGTATTTTTTAGTAGAGACGGGGTTTCACCGTGTTAGCCAGGATGGTCTCGAACTCCTGACCTCGTGATCCGCCCGTCTCGGCCTCCCAAAGTGCTGGGATTACAGGCTTGAGCCACCGCGCCCGGCCAGTATTAATATATTCTATGATGTGAATTACTTTAACTCTCTTTACTCTTTGCATCCAGTCTGCAGGGTCCTAGCCCAGGGCTTACTACTGACTGGATGATTTGGTTACAAACTTTCTCTCTCTAGGACTGTCTTATTTATGAAATATGGGGCCTGGAGTATTAATCTCTAAGGAGTTTTGTGTTCTAACAGTTCATGAAAATAGTTCTCTAGCAGCCTGTGAGAGAGTTACTGAAACTACCTTAACAAATTTCTTGAGTGCCTACTATGTAGTAGGCATTGTGCAGCATTTTCTTTTTTTTTTTTTTTTTTTTTTTTTGAGACGGAGTCTCACTCTGTCACCAGGCTGCTCGATCTCAGCTCACTGCAAGCTCTGCCTCCCGGGTTCAAGTGATTCTCCTATCTCAGCCTCCTGAGTAGTTGGGACTACATACAGGTCTGTGCCACCACGCCCAGCTAATTTTTGTATTTTTAGTAGAGATGGGGTTTCGTCCTGTTGGCCAGGATGGTCTTGATCTCTTGACCTTGTGGTCTGCCTGCCTCAGCCTCCCAAAGTGATGGGATTACAGGCATGAGCCACTACACCCAGCCTGTGCAACTTTTATGTATGTTCCATTTATTCTTTATGCTAACCTGTGATATTATGATAATGATTATTATTTTTCACACTTAACACTTAAGGAAGTGGAGCCTATGAAAAGTTAAGTAATTTGTCCAAGCCCACTTAGTCAATAAGAGGAGCTGCAGTGAAGTGGGATGAAACTGGGGCTGTGAACACCTAAAGAATTGCCCGGGTTGTTGCTCCTCCTGAAGCTTCACAAGGCCTGGGCCTCATCCAGTGCACTGCTCATTCACCCTGTGTTCCACTCTCCCAGCAAAGGAGCCCTGGTTTTGGTTTCTTTCGATGTTTACTTGGCCTCTTGCTTAAGCATTTGCCTTTCCTCCTCAATAACAGTGAAAGGACTGAAAAAAAATAAAATAAAGAAAAGAAAATCCCAGGGCTGGAAACATTTTGTTTCCTACAAAAAGAATATTTTGCGGCCAGCTCTGTGGTTGAAAGTATTTTTCCTGTGGTCTAGGGATGGGTTGGATCCCATCTCTTCTTGGCCAGGGTCTGAGAACTTAGCCTGTGGCTTCCCATCAAGTCAGCACATAGCATGCTGTTTTTTGAACGAGTGTCTGATGATGTTGAATGCGTTCACGAGTGGACGAATAGGTCTGTTTGGGTGTATAAGAAATGTGTGCATGTGCCTCTGGCTCTTCCAGGGCAGAGAGAACCTGGGAGTGGTTTTCCACATGCTGTACATATCAACGTAGCTTTTAAGTTTTCATCACTCACATATGACCAAAAAATTCAGATGCTGACAAAGTGAGAGGAGGGTGATATGTGAGCCTTATGTGGATTTGCAAGTAATCAGAAAGCCAGGGAATCTAAGATTCCCTCTCACATTTCTTCCCATTTTCAAATGGAAAATGTCACATTTCTTTCCATTTTTCAAATGCTCAAAACCAAGACATGGGGTTGGTTTTATTATGGCAGGGTGGTCTGATGGTAATGCAGAAGGTGGGAGTTCTGAGAGCTGCCCCAGCTTGGCCACCTTCAACCTTCAGGACACTGACCTTTGCCTAGCCTTGGATAAGTCATTTTTTCTCAAGGACTGCATTTTCCTATGTAAAAACATAGATTTACGTTAAAAAAAATTTGTGCTTTCAAGAATAAAAGCTTCTCTAGTAAAGGATGAATTTTGAGTATTCAAACCGAATTCATGGATAAGAAATAGTAGTGCTAAGTACCTTTTCTTTACTCATAAAGCATTATGTACTCATATTTGTATGCTTCCAGTATGACTTTGAAGTGTGTATTAGTGCCTAGAACCTTTCAGTCTGTTCTCCATGGCATGGCCTTCATGATTCCATCTCTTACATTCTTGTCAACCACCATGAAGAACTGGTGTTCTCTGGACTCTCGTTGCGCATGGTGTTATGTTCAGTTACCTGCTGACTGCCTCCCTGTTATGCCAGCTGCAAGTCACAGCACAGTGCCTGGCACAGAGCAGATGCCCAGCTTGCATTTGTTGACTTAAATAAAACTTCTCCAAAGATGACAAGCCACTATTTGTAACTTCAGTATTCTCTTGTGCAAAGTCCTCTACATAACTCTCCATTCAGGGACATTTCTAGAACTCAAATCATCATGACTTCCAGGAAGAAAAGTTGTAGTCACTGGAGTAGGGGGCATTGTTTGAGGAAATAAGCAAATTCCACAGGTGGAAAGAGTTGTGAATTGTGTGTGTGTGTGTGTGTGTGTGTGTGTGTGTGTGTGTGTGTGTGTTTTGAGGTGAAAGAGGTTTAGGGAAGATTTGAAAAGCTATTGGAATGGAAATTAAACCATCCAGAGTGTTTTATTTTAGAGAGATAGGGATTAAGATAGACTCAGCAGTGGTGTCATTGGCCACAGGGCTGCACCTACCCTGGGATGCAGAAACTGGCCCATCCAAGTCAGCTCCATGGGAAAGAATGACCACAAAGTGATCAGGGGTCACCAGTGGGAAAAACTGGCATTTGCTGTATTTTGTCACATAAGACAGTAGAACTGTTCTCACAGTAGGAGCTGGGATGGGGTGGAGGTAGTGGTGGTGATTTTAGTAAACCAGTTTTCTGATGATGGGGGGGCATGTTTCTGTTTTTACCCCTTAACAATGAGACAGCAACCCAAATAACAGATCCCTCAGTACACTGAAATGCCAAGGCTAAATGAACTGGTGGAACTTTGTGGCTTTGGCTCTTGGCTCACAGGCATATCCGTGCATTAGAGCCATGGCTTGGCAGTAGACAAAGCAGCTGTGTGGGTCCTCGGGGAGCTCTCTGGCTCTGTGGCTTTCTTTGATATACAACTGAACTTTGGCAAATTTTTCCTCTCATGGCACTGTTTATGAGGTCCAGAGACCCTCATTATGGAACCCAATGCCAAAAGCAAACTAGAACTACAGGATGTCTTCCCACATTCACACTCTGCTTGCAGGCTGAAGAGCTAGCCCACAAGGCTTTCAACAAATTTAGGGGAAAAGACTGCAGAATTCCCTTCTTAGCTTCACATGGCTGTAAATCTGTAGG
This sequence comes from Rhinopithecus roxellana, assembly GCF_007565055.1. Classification (NCBI taxonomy): domain Eukaryota; kingdom Metazoa; phylum Chordata; class Mammalia; order Primates; family Cercopithecidae; genus Rhinopithecus; species Rhinopithecus roxellana. The sequence goes on along the minus strand of NC_044553.1, from coordinate 84,455,097 downwards.
ATTGGCCAGACCTCTTAAACTTTCTTTCCTTCAGAAGAAAAAGATCTCTTACTTAAAAAGGATTCTGTATAAGATTACTAATTTACTGGTTTCCAATTCATTTAGAAACAACAACAACAACAGTAACAATAATAGCTAGCATTCATCAAGTACTTGACCATTTGCCAAAGTTTGTCTTGCCTCATAAACACTGTGATAGACATCTGGTATTTCTGCTTGCCCTTGATCTCTTACCCCTTCTCTCATACCTACACCATGATTTTCCTGTAAGGAAACATGCCTCTTCAATTTTTTTCAGCCTATGTTGCTAGTTAGGGCTGATTGCACCCACTGGGTTCATGTCTGACCAATGGAAGGATCACATTTCCTTTCTACAGAGATTAGTTTGCAATAGTTGGTTAACCCAAACTAAGCTGAATAGAGTAAGCCCAGAATTTTACTGAACAGTAAGAGTTGCTAAATTGGTAGGATATAAGCCTGGAGCTCCTTGTGGCTGTCTTTGCCACCATATGAAGGAACCCACTTGAGAATGACAATAAATCAACCTAGAGTAAAACAGAAGAGATTGAGAGAATGTTCCAGGTGGAAGGAGGGGAGATTATGAGGTCATCATCTGAGGCCCTGGATCCAACTGTGCCTAAGGTCAGTTACTCCTGAACATTCCAGTTAAGTGAGCCAGTAAATTCCCTTTTTTGTTTGGTCTCAGTCACATCTCTGTTACTAGCAACAAAAAGAATACTAAATAATACACATATTAAGCTGGGTGCAGTGGCTCACGCCTGTAATCCCAACACTTTAGGAGGCCAAGGCAGGCGGATCACCTGCGGTCGGGAGTTCGAGACCAGCCTGACCAACATGGAGAAACCTGTCTCTAATAAAAATAAAAAATTAGCTAGGCGTGGTGACACATGCCTGTAATCCCAGCTACTCGGAAGGCTGAGGTAGGAGAATCACTTGAACCCAGGAGACGGAGGTTGTGGTGAGCCGGGATTGCGCCATTGCACTCCAGCCTGGGCAACAAGAGTGAAACTCCATCTCATAATAATAATAATAATAATAATAATAATAATACACATATTAGATACTCATAGTTACATACAAATGTGGGCCAGAAAATTCTAATAATGAGAACCTGTATCGTTAAGTTAAAGAGTTTATTCCCCCATTAAGTAGAGATAATTTCTGATTACTCAGGCCTACTTTCCTGGTTCCTATATCATTCCATTCCTTTTCCTCTTCCCTCTTATGCATTTGCTCTTTGTCTTTCTGGTTTCCTTTTGGCCTTTTTATTATTCACCTCCACCACAGTAGAGAGAAAAAAAAAGCATGAAACTTACATTGAACAGCTTTTCTGGCTTTTTTCAGATGAAGAGTAAGTTAAAAATACTGACTTAAAAGCAATTACAAAATCATTTTGGGGTTTTACTTAGCCATTCTATCCATGACCTTTTTTTTTTAATAAAAACCACTTTTAAGCTTGATGAAAGTCCTTGATGTCATTGCTTCCACGACAAAAATACAACCTTTTCTGGGTTAGTTTCCTTAATCATTAATGATGAGCTGTAAAATATTCTTTCCAGTTTAAAAGTGGCATCAAATAAGTAACTAAGATGAAATTAGTAGTAATTTTGGAAATGTGGTCATTCAGCAAGCTGATATTTACTGAACATCTACTGTGTACTAGGTTAGGCTCTGGAAAAAGCAAATATGAATAAAACATAATTTTCAAAATCTAGCTGGATCAGCAAGTCTGAATTGAGACTGAGCAGGAGGGGCAGAGGTGAGGGCTGAGCCTGGAGCAGCCAGTTGGCCCATATTGAGAAGGCCCTACTGAAGGCTTTGGAAAGTAGATACTATAGGGAGCCGAGGATGGTCTTCAAGAAGTGAAAAATGTGCTAATCTACTGGGGAGAGTTGGTGGATTATACACAAGTGTCTTAGTTGTCTGACAGAGAAAACTCACTTTAAGATTACATGAATATATGATCCATATGGTCTACCAGGACATCTCTTTTATATATTGTTCAGGTTAATCTGAGAAAGCTGGAAGTACAGGCATGTAAGCCACCAAAGTTGTGGACTACAGTTCACCCTCAGCAAGAAAGCGAGTGTTTTTTCACGTGTCATCTCCTGGATTCCCAAGGCTTTCTGGGTTACCTCAAACCTGGGCCATTTAGCTTCTTATGGGCAGGGACATCATCATGTTCATCTTTGCTTTCTCTAATGTCTAACTCAGTACTTGGAACATAGGAGGTACTCAGTAAATATTTGTTGAATTAATATAACATTAAATAAATCATTCAGTTCTGAGTAGTCGTTGTTTATACTTGTTGTAAATATGGTTTTATATAATTTCCAAGTGTGTCTGCCCTTTTTAGGTCCTGTATTTTCATTTTGGCATAGTCTGCTTTCAGTGGCACCCAGCTAGAATTTGCCTGCTCAACAGAAAATCTCTGGTGACACCGAATTGCATATCCTGGCTTGATTGCTGATGGAGAATGGCAGAGCACACACTCTATCTTTAACTTGACTTTCCATGTATAAGAGAGTGGATGTTTTTGTTTGTTTATTCTGAAATGGAAAACAAAAAAGTAATGCATACTAGTTGTGAAAAAAAAATCAAGCAATATAGTAGGAGGGAAAATCCTCTAATGGTATATAATCTTTTAGGCTTTTTCTATGCATATATCAAAATATTTATGTACTCACCATGTATAATGTTATGTAACCCACTTTAAAAATAATCCACACATTATGGATAATTTTTCATGTAAATATACATATTCCTAACCATTTTTCTGGGCAGCATAGTATTCATGGTATGGATGCACAGGAATGTGGTTAAGAGGATAACATAAAAATGAACGAAATTTTGTGTTCCTTAAAAACTCATATCAGGAAAATCTAAAGTATTTTTTTAAAAAACAACAAAACTTTGATTCAAACCAGAGAAGTAGCAATATAGCTTCATTTCAGAAATTGCTAACTTAGTGCGTGAATATTGTAGCCGCGCTTTGCTTTATCATTAACTTTCTCTAATCCTATCTAGGGCCCCCAAAGAGCATGGAAACATTTTACAAAGACTCCTTAAAGATGCTGGTCTGGACTGAATTGATCTTTAAATCTAGTTGTTTTTAAATGTCTTTTAGTAAGGCCTGCCTTAATTGAGCCTTTTTCTTAAGATCCTGATTTTAAAGGGGTAGATGGCTCAGAAAACTGCTCCATATCACCAAATAAAAAATCAATTCTGAACAGTGAGACACCTATAGGCCCATCCCCCGCAATTGTCCTGAAGATCACACTCCTTCATCATGTGTCTCCTGAGAGTCAGAGATCCTGCAGCTGTGCCTGAGGAGGACTGCGGTCTCCAGGGTCTTGTATTGCTAAACCTAGTTTTTGTTTTTGTTTTGTTTCCATTCTCTTTTCTCTTGCCTTTTTTTTCCTCTGCGGTGTCTCATTTCTCTTAGAGTCCTGGCTGACTCCCCTGGGGATGAATCTGCCTGCCTGTGCATACAGGAATCCACAGTGTCATTAGGGTAGTTATCTCTAATTTATTCTTCCTCCTTGTGATTAGAAGAGCTCGGTCTGAATATTGAAGAAAACTCATGTGGGCTCTTGTCTTTGTGATAAAAGCTTCTGTCCCATAGTAATTAGGCAGAGCTCTAGTTTACTTCTAAAACATGATTAACTCCTTGGAAAGGAGGGGAAAAAATGGAAAGTTATTTAAGATGGGTACCCTAGGGGAACAAAGGAGAGGCTTTTCCCATTGTTATGCCTCCTAATTAGGCCAAGCCCAAGGTTGCTGTATGCCATTCCAGGAGGCAGTTGCCTGCCTGGTAGGATAGGAACAGAGGGGTGACAGAATGAAGCTGACATCAGAAAGGCCCAAACAGAGCTTAGGCACCCCCCTTTTTTTTTTTTTTTGAGATGGAGTTTCACTCTTGTTGCCCAGACTGGAGTGCAATGGCACAATCTCTGCTCACTGCAACCTCCACTTCCCAGGTTCAAACTTTTCTCTTGCCTCAGCCTGTCAAGTAGCTGGGAATACCCGAGTGCACCACCACACCTGGCGAATTTTTGTATTTTTAGTAGAGACGGGGTTTCGCCATGTTGACCAGGCTGGTCTTGAACTCCTGACCTCAGGTGATCCACCCACCTCAGCCTCCCAAGCCACCATGCCTGCTCAGGACTTTTTAAAAGACTGTATCTTCTGGACTTGCCTCCTGTTCCACCTCTGAAGGGCCTTTGGGGAGAGAGGGAGCTTAGATCCCACACTCTGTTCTGTAGTTCCTCACATAGTTTTTCTCACTCAGAATCACTGAAAGAGGTTGGGTTGCCTTATTCCTCATGACTCTCAGTTTTGCTTGACTTGTTTATGGTGAACATGTGGTATTTATATAATCAGAAAACATAAAGCCATTTTCATAGTGTACCAATGGGGAAAGAGAGAGAAAAACCAATTGTTTGTTGGGACTGGCAAATAGTCTCACAGTGTAGTGAAGTCAGCATTAACAGTAAGAAGGGTACATGGGATTATGAAACTGTAAAAGGCCCCTGAGGATTCTGAGCAGAGTTCATTCTTAGCTTGACTGTGGGGGCTCAGTGCCAGGCCATGCTGCACCCCACAAGGGCCCTGTCCAGACTTCTCAGCCCAGGGAATTCTTCATATTGGACAGTTTTGGCCTCCTTTGATGGTCAGTATTCTCAGCTTCAGGGCCCTGTGTTTCAGGCAAGATAACCTATTCACTCATTCTATAGAATGCTCAGCCTGGTGGTATGTATGTTACGTAGGTAGACTGCCTGGAGACACAGATTGAGCACCAACAAGTGATTCTAATTCTAATAAGAATTTTAGAATGTTAGACTCCTTATATATCCAGTCTGGTTGCTATCAAGCTCTTCTTACCAAGTTCTTTCTGAGATCCTTCTGGTGCCTATACCTGTTTCTTGAATTATTTCAGTCTATGAGCCTATTTCTATGAATTAAAGATACCTTAATTCCCTTATAATAGTTGGTAAGTGAGTCATTCTGTGGTTATATATAGTATAAGATTTAGAAACAGTCACATTAACAATACTGAAAATACAAAAGATGAAGCTAACTGGTTCCTGGTTATACCCTGACCTGACTGGAGAGAGTTATTGTATAAAGTTCTAGGTCTCCTCCATCTTACTGAAACTAGATTTAGGCCGGGCGCGGTGGCTCAAGCCTGTAATCCCAGCACTTTGGGAGGCTGAGACGGGCGGATCACGAGGTCAGGAGATCGAGACCATCCTAGTTAACACGGTGAAACCCCGTCTCTACTAATAAAATACAAAAAACTAGCCGGGCGAGGTGGCGGGCGCCTGTAGTCCCAGCTACTTAGGAGGCTGAGGCAGGAGAATGGCGTGAACCCAGGAGGCGGAGCGTGCAGTGAGCTGAGATCCGGCCACTGCACTCCAGTCTGGGCGACAGAGCGAGACTCCGTCTCAAAAAATAGAAGAAAAGAAAGAAACTAGATTTAGTTTGTGCTTAAAAGAAAAGACGGGAAGGGTGCCCTGCTGTTTCTCTGTTACACCCTTCAACTCATCTGAAATCTTGTCTTGTGTTTTCTTCTTGTCCTTTGCCCTTGCATTTGCTGGAGGAGGACTTTGGGGAAATAGTAAGAATGCTGCGGTAACAGAGAGAATTAATTTGACCGTGCTCTGAAGAAAGAGCATGTTGATTCTCACTAGTATTGGTTCCTCCACCCATCAGAGCAAGGCCAGGGATGTGGTATATTACACAAACCAGTCCCATTTGACCAGCTGTTTTTGGATGTGTCGAGCCCAGAATTCAACCTCTTTACATAGAAACATGTTGCCTTCCTTGAATCAGTTCCTGTGAGACTAAAGAAAGTCCCGTGTGGCCCAAGCATGATGTAACAGGGATGTGTGCTTCAGAATTCAAGACACACCCTCTGAGTTCCTGGCATCTTTTTACTATAATAATCACACAGCCACAGTCTTCCTTCTGTGACCCTTGAAGGCCAGAGCCGCCTCGCCTCGGCTGCATTTTCTAGTGGGCCTGGACAGGAGGACCCAGCTCTGTTTCTTACGGGTCTTGTGGATGGTGCTGGGAAGTCAGGCTTGCCTAACCGGATATCCAGAGCTTAGCATTTACAGCTGGACAGAGCTCTTGTGCATCTTGTTTTTTTGGTTATTTAAATACTCCTGATTTAGGGTAGAGAAAGGGAATGGATTTCTGTTGCTTGAAATTCCCTGTGACAGTATTTGTTTGCTTTAATTGGCGCTAGATTGATGTTTCCAAATTCAGATGATGATGAAACCAGTTCATACTTATTTGAAAATTGAAACTGGTGATACTTATGTTAACTTTTGATTTTTAAAAAACCAATAAAAAATAAAATTTAAATGTAGTATTTGATGGCGATGAACTTACTAACGATAAAGTCAATTCTCACTTCCTTCAGAGTCCCCAATGGTAATATTAACAAATGGTAACATTAACAATTTTAGAAATGGTTAGAAATATGTGCAGTTCTGTAGCCTGTGTGTGAAGTTGTACATTAGCCTTATACACATAGGCACTCTCACATGGACAGTAAGGAAAGGCAGACCATTGAACTAATCTTTAGCCTTTAAAATGGGGCAAGTTACTCACTTTTCTGCATTTCTTATCCTCATAAGATTCTCTCATCATAGTGGAAAGAAACTAATATTTCTCAGGTTCCTGTGATATGCCACATTTTTCACTAATTTCTTTCATCTCTTTAATCCTTACAATAAGCCTGTGAGATGAGTGCTATTGTGTTCATTTTAGAGATGAGGAAAGTAAGCCTTGAAGAGGTTAGAGTACCCAAAATCATATAGCCAAGATTTGAAGCCATGTTTGACCAAATCTAAGGTGTGTTATATTTTGTAATAATGATGATTGTACTTGACCCCAAGCCACCTTTTTTAGCCCCTTATAACCATGATTTGATAATAGCTAAAAAATTATATTGAGCAGCCTTAAGAGGAGAGCTATTTGATACATGTGTACATGGGGGTGTGTGTGTCCACATGAGTGTGCACGTGTGTAACCCTCAAACTGATAATAAGATAATGCTACTAAGTCACAACCTAATTGGAGATAGAAAAACTAAAGTTCACAAAGAGTGCCTCCACTTTAATGTGGAGGTTTGATCACATATGTATATTCTTTCTTGTGATTCTTTTGAAATTATTTCCATGTGATAAACTAATCAAGTTAATCCAAAAAGACTAAGAAAGTGTGAACTTTTTTGAGATATCAACAGGCTTCAGCAAATAATAGAACAAGATTGTATCACAGGAAGTGATACAAGATTGGCAAGAAAGAACAGAGACACTTTTGTGCCTTCAAAGTAGTGTAGCAGTAGAACACTTGAGAGATTTCTTCAGGACTTAGAAGAACCAGATATTGTAGAAGACAGAAAAGACAAAAACAGCAGATTGGTTTAAAATTGTATATGAACTATAAGAAGGAGCTGAACCCCCTTTTTCACCCTGGAAAGCTAAGTGACAAGTCTCCAACCCATGATAAAAGCCAAAATTTATCTTTGGAGACAGACTTGGGACTCCAGACAAAGCATAGGACAAAAATGAGCATTTTGTTAAAACAGGGGATTATGCCTGCCAGATGGTAAGTCTACAGCCCCTTTCTCTGCCCTGCTTCTAGAATGTAGCAACCAAACAAGAGAGTGAAAGACTCATTTTTGCAAATATCAATCCACCTCTGAGAAGGTATCTCCATTTATTGGCTCTACAGTGGATCCCACCATTTACAAATGCTGTATGTATACACGGTGCTTTTAATTTTATTTTTAGTATAAAAATATTTTATTTTTAAATATGATTGAAAACCAAGGATCACCAGACTTTGGAAAATGACTCTCATATCAAGGAGAGAAGAAAATAGAGATAATGTAAGATTCAGAAGAAAACTTAAAGTATAATTCATTTCCTCAGAGAGTTAAAGATGACATAAGAACAAGAATAGGAAGCACTGAATTAGAATTGGTCAGAAGACAAGGAAGAGTACTTGGAAATTAATAATATAATAGGTGGCAGATTCAGTTAAAGAGCTGAAAGACAATACAAAAGTGGCATCATTTGCTATTTTCAATTATGTGTAAGCATTAAGTTGATTTAAAAAATCAGTTGTCTAGTGCTGTGAAAACTTTTAAACCAGAGAAAGGAGGAGTCAAAATTGAATGGGGGGGATAACCAAGACAGATACTGAATCAGGATGTTTAAATTTTGGCTTAGGAGACTCAATTTTCAGCACAGTGGAATAAGGCACTCCCAAACTCTATACCTCCATAAAAGTAACAATAACATTGACAAAAACTGTTAAAATAAACTTCTTCAGAATTCTGGAAATTAAATAAAGGCTCACAACAGTCTGAGGAGTGTTTATTTGAGGAAAAAAAAAAACAAGTGACTCTCAGGAAGAACAGCAAGACTTGTGGAATTTTAACTTGCCCTAATTCTATTCTCCTTTCATCAGTGCTACAGTAACCTTGAACACCAACAATCTTTATTTGTGGCATCTTTGAAAGCCAGCATGGTAGCAGCCACTGGAGAGGACAGAACAGGTTTGGAGTACCTCAAAAACCCCATCCCAGAGAATTGCTGTTATTTGACCTATTCAACAGCATGCTAAAAAGCTCCATTCTCAGGGCTTGTCTTTATTTGACCTAGACTCAGAACTTGCTGTGTGTGAACAGCACTACCCACTGTTTTCGTTTGTCGAAAACAGTCAGTGGTAATTGCTTACCATCATGGCTGCCCAAGGCTCCATTACCAGGTAGGGTCAACAAGAGGCTGACCAAAAAATGTAAAAGGAAAATCTGGGGGAATAAGATGGCTACACGGGGTTTTATAAAACTTCTATGTACATCAAGGAATCTAGAGGGCCACGTAGATACCCAGGGCTTTGTAAGAGCTGAGAAAACCTGAAGCTGTCACTTCCAGCTGACGTTGAGGCTATGTGCAAGAAGGAAGTGAAGAATGAAACAGAGTTATATGGCTTGATGGAGTATTTAATGCATGCCCCAACACACACACACACACACACACACACACACAGAGGCTGAAAGATTTACTGATTCACAGCATTTAAGGAAATCTGTCATGTCATTAGTGGATTACTAAGTGGTTTCATATATAAGGGACCTTCAATAAAATTAACTGACTCATCAGAAACCACAGAAGCCAGAAGGTAATTGAATAACATATTCAAAATGTTGAAAGAAAAAGATTGTCAATCCAGAATTCTATGTCCAGCAATACTATCCTTCAAAAATGAAGGAGAAATTAAGACATTCCCAGAAAAAAAAAAAATCTAAGAGAAACACCTGCCATACAGAAAATACTAAAAAGAATTCATCAGGCTGAAATGAAAGGACACTAGAGATTAACTGTAATCCATATGAAAAAATAAAGTGTGTGGCCGGGCGTGGTGGCTCACGCCTGTAATCCCAGCACTTTGGGAGGCCAAGATGGGTGGATCATGAGGTCAGGAGATTGAGACCATCCTGGCTAACATGATGAAACCCCGTCTCTACTAGAAATACAAAAAAAAAAAAAAAAATTAGCTGGACATGGTGGCAGACGCCTGTAGTCCCAGCTACTCGGTAGACTGAGGCAGGAGAATGGCATGAACCTTGGAGGCAGAGGTTGCAGTGAGCCAAGATCACGCCACTGCACTCCAGCCTGGATGACAGAGTGAAACTCTGTCTCAAGAAATGAAAGAGAGAGAGAGACAGAGAGAGAAAGTGTGTTGGTAAAGATAAATATATAGGTAAATGTGAAAGACAATAGAATGTATTTTTGTTTGTAATTCTTTTCCTCTGCCATCTGATTTGAAAGATAACTGCAAAAAGCAAGAATTTTAAAGCCGTGTAGATGGGCTTATAATATATAAAGATGTAATTTGTATGACAATAGTACAAGGGAGGGGAAGAGAATAGAGCTATATTGATGCACATTTTTTGCAAACAATTGAAATTAAGGTGGTATTCATCTGAACTAGTTTTAAGTTAAAATATTAATGACAATCCTCAAGGCAGCCTCTAAGAAAATAACTCAAAAATGCATAGTGGAAGAAACAACAAGAGAGTTAACATTGTATACTAGAAAAATACCTAACACAAAGAATGCAGTAATGGCAGAAGACAGTAATGGCAAAACAGAGGAACAAAAAGGAGATACACACAGAAAACAAATAGTGAAATGACAGGCATATATCCTACTTTATCAATAATTACATTACATGTGAGTTGATTAAATGCTCCAACCAAAAGGCAGAGATTGGCAGAATAAATTTTTAAAAAATGATCCAAGTATATGCTGTCTACAGGAGACACACTTTAAGTCAGACACAAATAGGTTGAAAGTAAAAAGATGGAAAATATATGTCATGCAAACAGTAAAGAAAGCTGAAATGGCTATGCTACTATCAGACAGAATAGACTGTAAGACAAAAATCATTACTGGAAACAAACAAAGAGAGATTTTATAATTATAAAAGGATTGCTCCATCAGGAAGACATAACTATAAATGTATGTGTACCTAACACCTGAGCCCCAAAATACATGAAGCAAAAACTAATAGAATTGAAGGGAGAAATAGAAATTCAATGTTAATAGCTGGAGGCTTCAATACCCCACTTTCAATAATGGATAGAACAACTAGACAGAAGTTCAACAAAGAAATAGAAGACTCAACAATCTATGCCAACTAGACCTCAAAGGCATCTATAGAACACTCTAAACAACAGCAGATACAAGTTCCTCTCAAGTATAAATTATACTACAAATTGAGCCTCAGTAAATTTAAAAGATTGAAATCATACAAACTTCTCCAATCACAATGGAATGATTTTTTTTTTTTTTTTTTTTTTTTTTTTTTTTTTTTTTTTTTTTGAGACAGAGTCTCACTCTGTCACCCAGATTGGAGTGCAGTAGCACGATCTTGGTTCACTGCAGCCTCTGCCTTCCAGATTCAAGCAATTCTTGTGCTTCAGCCACCTGAGTAGCTGGGATTACAAGCATGCGCCACCACACCCAACTAATTTTTGTATGTTTAGTAGAGAGAGCGTTTTGCCATGTTGGCCAGGCTGGTCTTGAACTCCTACCCTCAAGTGGTCTGCCCATCTCGGCCTCCCAAAGTGCTGGGATTATAGGTGCAAGCCAACACGCCAGCCCTGGGGTGAAATCAATAATCAGTAACAAAAAGAAAATCTGGAAATTCTCAATTGTGTGTGAATTTAAAAACACACAGACACACCCCTAAATAAGCAATAGATCAAAGAATAAATCACAAGGGAAATTAGAAATGAATGAAAATGAAAACAAAAATGCAACATATCAAAGCTTATGTGGTATAAAGCAGTGGTTATAGGGAAATATACAGTTTAAATGCTTATGTTAAAAAATAATTTTATTACATGTATATTATACCTAAATAAAGCTGATATTAATGTAGAAAGAATTGGTGGCCCATATTTTTGACTGTATAAATTTGCATACTACCATATATTTGTAGTCGATAAATTTTTTCTGATTGTGGTATAATTCAAGAAGAATTACTAACACTTTCAAACCACATGTAAGGTTCACTGAAAAAAAAAACCAACATAGTTTTTAAGTTGTATTAATAAATATTAAGCTTATAGTTAATTATATGCATGCTAAAGCAGTTAGAGAAAAGTGTACTGATGTTTGCAATTTAGTTTGAAATGTAATAACAACCAGAACAAAAAATAAGATGGGTTGACAGATAAATAGATATGTGATAAAAAAACAAGTGTAATAAAATTATTTTGGTTTTTGTTTCTGTTTTTTGAGACAGGGCCTTGGTCTGTAACCCAGGCTGGAGAGCTAATCATAGCTCATTACAACCTCAAATTCCTGGGTTCAAGTAATAAAATGTTAATGGTAGAACCAGTTGATATGTTTATGGGTATTCATTATAAAATTCTTTCACTTTTGTTGTATGTTTGAAAAGTTTCATAATAAAATGTTGGGGAAAAAACAGTAAATTCAAAATGTTATTCTGACCCTGAACTATTTACTATTCCATAATTTACTAAGTTAATATCCTACTCATCACAAAAAATTAATGTTTTCTTTAAGGAGCCCTAGCTGTTTTCTAGGCAATACTTTCTTATACTTTGGGAACCTGATGTGTTATATTATTGGTAAACATTTTGAAAACGATCACCAGAGAGGTGTTATACAAGAGCATAATGATATTCTATGAGGAAATAGGATCTTATAACCTCAGGGTCAGGCTTCCTAAGAGACTCTTCCCAGAGTCTAGAATTATATTATTTATAGATTATATTATTGTATTGTATGTTATTATTTATATTATATTTTTTAGGGATTCAGATCAGCTTACTTTATGTCCCCTGATTTCTGTAGAAAAAGTTGGGAAGTACGCCACATGTAGACAAATTAATAAATTCATGCCTGCTCAAATACAGTTCATTTTTCCATCCTGCCATTTTCCAGCACTATATTACTTCTACAGATCTTGCTCTTCTATTTTGAGAAGGCAGTTTAGATGCCGCTAAACTCATTCTCTGCTCTCCCTGCATAATCCTGCAAAGCTGCTGGTGTTGAGGCTTCAGTGTTCCATGCAGAGTGATTTTCCAAGTGATGAAGCAGATTCTAATCAGTCTAAGATCCAAATACAGACTGGGAGTTGGACCTCTGCCACCTTTCCCTCCAGCTCTCGCAACACAATGGGGAATTCCTGTGAGGATCACTGGGTACACTTCAAGCTCCCCTGATCCTATGGCCTCATTCCAGCCACAGATCTTCCTGTCTGGAGCATTTCCGGCCCTTCGGTCCTTTGGCTTGGAGAGTTCAGCTCAACCTGGGAAGGGACAGAAGACTTTGGGGTTATCAAAAGCCTGTTGAATTATCTGATGCAAGACTAACGGGTTTGTTTGCCTCCCTGGCTCTCTTCCTGAGCTTCAAAGCAGCTGAGAAAACAACTTTTTTCTAAGTCTTGGACAAGGAGGAAAACCCTGGCATGAAGGATTTCTGTCGCAGACACTTGGCATAGCTAGAGGAAAGGTTTGTTTAACTTACCAATGGGTTTTATTAGCCTAGGACTCCAGTTGAAGTGAGATGATAGGGTCCCTGTAGAAGGACATTTCAGTCAGTGGACTTCCTCCCTAATTTCTCGACAGGACCCTTGCATAAAGATGAAAGCATCAGACACATTCAACAAGGAAATCCCCACTGAATTTATCAACGACCACATAATCTTGCTGATCATGAGGGAGACTGAGACAGGATTAAATAACTAGCAGGACAGGAAATTGTGGATGGATGCAAAGTCATATTTGGGAGCTATCTACTTTAATTGCTTCTTGCTGTACTTCTCTTTGCTGAACATATTACAGTCTCTGGGCCCCACATCTTCTAGCAGATAGTAGGGATAGAAAGAAAGCCAGTCCTACCACCTGCCCCTACAGGAAGAAACTCTTCTGCTTATACTTTTCCTCTGCCAGCTCATTCCACTCTTCCTTTCACCCCCCAACTAAAGTGAGATTTGGGGTTGGGATGGGAAAGGGAAGGAAATAGAAAAGAGGAAGAATTCATGACTGGTGTACAGGAAGCCTTCCTGGCACAGGAATTAGAGAAGAGAAAGTAGAAGAATCAGTGCCAGCTTACCCTCAGCCTCATGGCTGCCTATTCACGTCTGCTTTCCTGGGCCACAAAGGCAAAACTCACTTTTTCCTAAGGTTGGGGCTATATTACAGGAACTCATGTAAACTGCCAGGACCAGAACTCTATAAAAGCAGCCTCCAGGCCAGGCGCAGTGGCTCACACCTGTAATCCCAGCATTTTGGGAGGCTGAAGCGGGTGGATCACCTGAGGTCAGGAGTTCGAGACCAGCCTGGCCAACATGGTGAAATTCGGTCTCAACTAAAAATACAAAAAATTAGCTGGGTGTGGTGGCGGGCGCCTGTAATCCCAACTACTCAGGAGGCTGAGGCAGGAGAATCACCTGAACCTGGGAGCGGAGGTTGCAGTGAGCCAAGATCGTGCCACTGCATTCCAACCTGGGCAACAAGAGCAAGCTTCCATCTCAAAAAATGAAAAAATAAAGCAGCCTCCAGGACAGCTTGTGCCCAAGGTTCCTGATGTCTCTCTGCTGCCTGCCCCACACTGGCCTTCCTAGCCACCCATGGAGAAGGGCTGGACTGGGCTGTCTCAGATGAGGGCCACACCTATACTTTAAAAAGCGGGACCCAGACACTATCCCTAGAAGGTGTCGCCATCCTGGAGAAGGCCTGGGGTTACTACGCCCAGCACTTTCTGTTCTGTGGCTCCTTTTCCACTTTCTGAGCCTCTTGGAAGTGGGATCAGGCCAGGAAAAACATGTGATGCTATAGCAAGCTGAAACCAAAGACTTGACTTTGGGCCTGGCCAAGCCGAGAATCTTGGCAGTGATTGACTGGGAAGCTTGCTGTTTTCTATGGCATTTTCTGAGTCCCCTAACTTTGGGAAGAGGGAACCAGATAAGTCCTAAAAATGGGTATGAATCAGTTGAGCTTCTGTGGGTCATCAGTTTGTGCATTTATTCACTCATTCATTCTTGTATTTCATAATGAAGCTTCTTTTACGTGTATAGCACCACACTAGAGGTTTGTGGGACCAGAAGCAGCAGCAACAACGCGAATGGTCAAATAGATTATGTTAAATTGAGGTAACATTCACCATAAAACAGTAAAGAAAACTAATAATTAAAGAGTACAGATAAAGTGTGAAGGGATGAGAGAGAGAAGACTTTAGGCTGGAGAAATCGGCTGAAGCTTCTGGAAGAGGTGACATTTGTATTTGGACTTTCAGGGATGAAGGGCAGAAGGAAGATTGCCAGTGTGGAAGCTTGTGAACAGCTGAAGCAGCCCACACGGATACCCTGTCCAGCCCCCTTCTTTGTCTTGGATCATGCAATATCCATGCAGGAAAAAAAAAGAAAAAAAAAAAAAAGCCCTTATTTGCTGTTATGTATCCTGCCTCATTTGATGTATTATCCCAGAAAAGTGGATTGAGTTGTATGTAGCAGATTGGGAGAAAGTGGATTGAGTTGTATGTAGCAGATTGGGAGCTGCCATTGTGGTGGTCAAAAGTACAGACCAGGTAGTACAGAACCAGGTAGCCTGGGTTGGAACCCAGCTTCAGCACTTATAAGCTGCCTACCTTCGAGGATTATTGTGAAGAATAATGTCTATTGGTTGTTATTGTTCTCATCAGTATTATTACTGTAGGAACCCTGGAAGCCTCCCCTACCCACTCCAGTCCTATTGCACTTTCTATCATTACAGACTGTTTCTCCTTTTTGAGAGTCTTATATTACAATGCAGACACACCTAAGAAGGCTAATGCAGGAAGGTTTACCAGCCCTCACTTTAGGGGTAGAGATAATTAGCTGACAGCTTAGTTACTGAGGGCAAAATAGAAACCTGTGGGGAGGGACATAAAAGAAAGAGGAGAGAGTTTTCAGGGAGAAGCCCATGGGCCCCAGTGGCCAATTTTCCTTCCACGCTTTATTTAGAGTACACAGGCCTCTGAGTTTCCACTTGTCATTGGATTGAAACCTCCACACACCAGCATAGGGATGAAGTGAAGAACAGTGAGGAAGATGCCTGCCCGTCATTCTCGGAGCCCTCAGCTGAAAAGCACCATATTGGGCTCTGGAGAAGGGAACAGAGTGAGATTACAGAACATGCCCAGATCTGCTGAGTTCCACTGAGAATTCAAAGCTTGCCTCTAAAAAATAAACTGAGGGAGAAACAGGTAGCAGTATTTTAATAAGTGCAGATTTACAGAGTGTAAATTGAATCCGCCTGGCCCAGAGTGTGGTACTCAATAAATGTTTGTTGCTGGATGGATTGAATGCCCTAGAGTGAGGAGCACATAGTAGAATGTCACAGTGGAAACAGCCCAAAGGCTTCCCTGTATTGTCTGTCTTCTGCCACCAGAAGGTCAGCTCCATAAGATCAGGGACCTCTCTGTCTTGTTCCCTGCTCTATCCCCTGCACCTAGAACAGTGCCAAGCACAAAGAAAAGAGCCCAGTAAATATTTGTGGATTGAAAAAGTGCATGGATGGGTGGGTGGATGGTACACATAACCAAAATTGTTTCCAGATGGTAGTGGGATTGGGGATCCAGCACCTAGTACATATTTGATATACCTTAAATGTTCCTCCAAAGACTTGGTGGATAGTGGGATCAATTAATCGAAACAGTCTCACTGTGTTGCCCAGGCTGATCTCAAACTCCTGACCTCAAGCAGTCCTCCTGCCTCAACCTCCCAAAGTGCTGAGATTACAGGCCTGACCCCTCCAGAGAATTTTAAAATATGGGGGATCACTTACCTTGCAAGGATAGGTAAAGAGAGGAGAAAGTGTATTTGCTCCAGTGCAGTTAAAGCTGAGCTGGTCTGATATGAAGGAAATATTCAAGAAGAAACAATTTGGCTATTTGTGGAAGATGGGATTAACTGCCCACATACCACATACCTACCACATGGAGCCCCAGGCTTTCTGAGCCACAGAATTTTTCAGTAGGGCCCTGTTGTTTTACTAAGTAGCTAGGCCTCCCTGCAGGCTATCATGTATTGAAGAAGATAGAATGATACTTGAAAACTGCCTAAGTCAGACAATGATTAGAACTCCCCAGATTTATAGAATGGCTGAACATCTGAACCAGCATAACCTAAATTATCTGCTGGGGGTTGTCTGCTTTAGAAGAGGATAGTTTATAGTTTGAACGGCAGAAGGGTCATGGGGCATTAATTTGGATCAAAAATAGGGAGGAATCTGTATGTATCCACAAAGATACATGGCAAGCATCACTTTTTTTCCTGAAATATATTGGGCTAGAAAGCTAATTTACACTTCCCGTCACTAGTATATAATACAACAGAATCTTCAGGTTAGAAAACTCAAAAGCAATATGCATCTCATAGTCTATACTAGTATATAATACTAGCATATAATATTACAGAATCTTCAGGTTAGAAAACTCATAGTAAAAGCAATATGCATCTTCACTCCAGTCCTCTTACCATGATGTTTGCATTGAAATGTTTGTGGTCATGGATTGCTTTGGACTTCCAACCACCTTCTTGTTTGTCATTTTTCCTTTTGGAATTTGGGCCCCAATCCAAACACATTGCATCAGGCATGGTTTGCTGGGTGAGGAGGAGAGCAGGACTATCACCTCGCTTGTTCCACATACTGTATCTCCATTGATGTAACCTGAGAACATGCTAGATTTTTGAGAATTACATCTCACAGCTGACTAATATTGAACTATAATTAACCAACATTCCATTTTCTGAATGCTGAATTTCATTTTGCCTGTTCCATAATGAATCATTGGTGCTCTGTTCTCAAGGACAAGGCCTTTCATTTAGTTCAATAAAATTGCATTCCAATCAATGTGTAGGATTTGTTCCAACATTCTAACCAAATTGAGATTTGTTTTGATATCATGATTATCTAATCTAATATATGAACTCTTTCTCTTAATATTTCTCTAAATCTTCTGTAACCTTCCCATCAGTTGAGCATCTCATCAGTGGGTTTAGTTACATGATTCACAAGTCCAAATGTCACCTCTTCAGTGAGATCTCATGATACTCTATCCAAAATTGATGCCCCCACCTCCAATCCAATATACTTCCTATATTCTTTATCTGCTCTTTTCATCCATTGCATGGATACTCATCGAACATAACATTTTTATTTATTTATTTTATACTTCTTATATTTCTTTAGAATGTAAGCTCTATTAGAGGAGCAGTTTTTATAAGTTCTATTCCCTGCTGGATTTCGTATTTGTTGTATGGGTGTATTTGAATACATCAGCAATATCATTCAACTCAGTAAGACCAAGCTAGAATTCAGTACAATCTACTAGAGGTTGCTGCCCCTCACCAGGTTACAACTGACATTTTGGTCACTCATAAGTCCACTTAATGGTATTAACACCCAGCTCAACTTATCTTCACTTTATCCAGAAGGCTATCAAGAGAGTTTGTCACATTTTTTGCTGAAATCAGATATTTTGTGTTGGTGGTAGCCCTCTGATCTATCAATCTGGAAGTTCTTTTCCAAAGAAAGGAAATGGAATTCATCTGACATAACTTATCACTTCCTTTTTCTAACTGCACACAGATCATCCTTTTGATGACTCATTTTAAATCCTGCTCCAGAAGGACAGTGTATTAATCAGTGACCTGTCCAAACTCTCTGATTTCCGGCAGGGAGGTCCCTCCAGGTGTGAGATCCTTTTGGCTGGGGTTCAGGGCTTGTTCGTAGACTGGCTATTAGAAGGTGGAGTTAGCACCACAGAGTTGGAAGGCTTCGGCTTAGATGCCATTCTTGTGTCGCATTGGAATATTACATTCTTTTTTTGTGGGTCTCAGCTTCTGCAGTGCATAATATAAAAATGGTATTTTTTTAAAAATATAGCATGAGTCTTTATTTATTGCTATTTGCACCCTTTGGTTTCATGTCTAGTTGCTACATACAGACAACAAAGATCTGAGATTTTTTATGTGTTTAGTTTATTTTTACTGCTGTTTGGATCTAAAGGATTTACATTTATCTTATCCATTTCCTTTTTTACCACTCTTCCTGACACAGCTATAGTTTAGGCCCTTATCATCTCATCACTGACGTATTGGCGTCACCTCCTAACTGGCCTCACATCTCCCATCTCTTGCTTCTCCATCTTAGACTTTTCGATCAGGCTAATTGCCTAGAACCTGGCTACTCAAAATGTGGTCTGTGAACCACAGCATCAGCATCTCTTGGGAGCCTGTTAGAAATGTAGACTCTTTCAGGCTCCACTCAAAACGTACAGAATCAGAATGTATAGGTCAACAGGACCCACAGGTGATGCAAACCCACATTAAAATCGAGAACAACTGTCTTTTCTTCTACCATGCCATTCCCCTTCTAAGGGGTATCCTTAAAATTCACATTGAACCGGGCCGGGCGCAATGGCTCACGCCTGTAATCCCAGCACTTTGGGAGGCCGAGGCAGGTGGATCACGAGGTCAGGAGATCAAGACCATCCTGGCTAACACGGTGAAACCCCGTCTCCACTAAAAACACAAAAAATCAGCTGGGTGTGGTGGTGGGCGCCTGTAGTCCCAGCTACTCGGGAGGCTGAGGCAGGAGAATGGTATAAACCTGGGAGGCAGAGCTTGCACTGAGCCAAGATTGTGCCACTGCACTCCAGCATAGGCAACAGAGGTAGACTCCGTCTCAAAAAAATAAACAATAAAAAATAAAATAAATTCACATTGAACCATCTCCAAACTGTCTCAGGCAGAAAGGGATCCACCTTAATCTTCAAATGAGATATTTTTGACATGAAAGTGTAAATGCCCACCTTTACTTTCTTCTCATTGGTTCTGAGAATGATTAACTTGTTTATCTAGATAACTTTAGAACATTTGTAAAGATTACTGCGATTCAACTGGAGACTTTCTTCTGGTAGAAGTCAACTGATATATTGTTGTTTGGTGAGTGAGGGTTAAGGGATCCATGTGTGATAGGTTAGTTGGAAATGTTCCTATTATTTATTATGAATTTATTTTGTGTTTGACACAGTGACAGGTGTTTTGCATACTTAATTTAATCCTCATAATAATCCCACTTGGGAAGGTGTTTTTATCAACATCTTACATGCGAGGAAACTGAGACTTAACAAGTTTAGGTTGTCCAGAGTCACAGTTTTGGTTAGAGTTCAGGCTGCACTATAGTAGCAAAGATAAAAATACAGTGGCTGAGACAAGTTGCTCTGCCCTGAGAGGACTGGTGACCCCGAGTGGGAGACACTGATGCTCTCTGAAGCCACCCAGCTTCCCTCTCTCATCCTGCCTTGTCATCCCCACAGTGTTGTCCACACCCGTTTGCTTGGATCTGGTTCCTGCCTTGGGAAGGGTGAAAGGGAAAGTGAAGAGCACACAGTTTTCTTATGAAAACATAATCCAGAAGTTCTACCTGTCATTTGTACTCACATTCTGCTAGTAAAGGCTTGGTCACATAGCCACACCTACTTGCAAAAGAAGCAGAGAAATGTGGAAACTTGGGAAGTTATTTAGTAAAGGGAAGAGGGGGAATGGCTGCTAGAGGAAAATTGTAGGCTCTGCCATAAGCTCCTAGCCGATGAGTGGAAGAGCTAGATTCCAAGCCCATGACTAAAACCTGTGATCTTTCCATCACATTTTCCCACCACTTCTCATACTTGACAGCAAATATTTGTTGAATTGAGATAGGCCAAGGTATTATATATAAGCCTTTTGATTATTAGAAATAGTTTCTTATTTCTCTCTTGCCTCCCTGATTACCTGCACGGTTCAGGGTTCAAACTGTCCCTGTTTCTGATAATGTTTTTTTAATTTGTAAAACAGGAAACTGATGTTAATCTTTCTTCAGTAGAAATATTGTAATAAAATAATCCTCCAATTATTAGAGGTTCTGTAAAACCATATGAGATGTGATAATGGCTTAACGATACTGATCTTTTAGATGACCAGATAACCATCTCCTTTAAAATAAGTGTTGTCTTAGGAAAATGCCATTGCTGAAAACATTTTTTGATATTTTGGCTGGTATATCAGTTAACTCTTGCTGTACTAATGCTTCATGACTCCACCACCAAAATCTCAGAGGCATGCAGCGATATTTAATTTGTGTATCTGTAGATCTCCTGGGGGTCAACTCTTTAGCCTGAGCCTTCCTGGCCAGCTCTGTTTCAGGTATCTATTGCCCTCCTTCTGAGATAGCAGACTAGCATGGACATACTTTTCTTTGACGATGGCACAAATGTTAAGAGAACAGCTAGAAATACTTGAGGCTTTTTGAGGCCTCGGCTGGGAACTGGCACAACCTGTGTCATGCCACCTGGCAAGTCATATGCCCAAACCCACAATCAAGGGCCATGGGAAATGCCGTACACCTTAAGTAAGAGAAAATGTAGTCACGTAGTAAAGGATTTGGTGAAGGACCAGAGCCAACAAAGAAACCTTCAATTGCTTTGCCTTTCTCAAGTTATTCTGAATATTTGCAGTGATAGTAAATCTTTTAAAGGTACCTTTGAATTTTTTTAGTAAAATGGCTAAGTTTATAAATAAAATTAGAGAATCAAGCTAGGTTTATTTTTAGGCAGAAAGGTAGCTATTTAAGCATGTGTTATAAAATAATGAGGCTTATTTCTAGAAGAATTGATTCAAGAATATGGCATTTGATGGCAGAATGGTTGGAATAAATGTACAGCCTTTTAAGGTGACCACTTTGAAAGGATAACACTCATTTAAATATTGGGTTATAAAATTTTTTTTTTTAATAAGGCTTGTTACTTACAATCCTATGTTACCACTTTGTCTCAAAGTGGGAAGGGGATGTTATAAAATAATGAGACTTATTTCCGGAAGAATTGATTCAGGCATTTGATGGTAGAATAGTTGGGATAAGTGTATAGCCTTTTAAGGTGACCACTTTGAAAGGGTAGCACTCATTTAAACATTGGGTTATAAAAAGGTTTTTTAAAAAAAAATAAGCCTTGTGACTTATAGTCCTATGTTACCACTTTGTCTCAAAGTGGGAAGGGGAGTGAATAGAGGCCCATCCCTGATCCTTTGACTAATCCTAGAAAAATGTGCTTTATGTGCAGATTCTTATTGCCAAGTCCCCTCTGGCTCCCTTCACCTCATTTGTCTATACCATCAAGGAGGAAGGCCTGGTTCTTCAAGGTAAGATCCTTGGATTAAGCCATTTCTTTCAGCTGATTATGCTCAGTGCTGCCCATTGCTAGTGGTAATTGCTGCTATGGTTCTGATAGAAGCTAGCTCCAGACAGAATCAAAAGCCAAGATGCATTGGCCAGTGATATTTACCCTAATGAAAGCAAGAGATTGGCAGTTGTGGCAAGAATTTGACAAAGAAGATTGAGGTAGGGCTGAAGGAGACCTACAGAATTTCCTAACAAAATGAGACAATCAAAACATGAGGATCAAACCAAGAAAGCTTGGAATTGCTACCACCCCATTCCTCTTTGCAGATCCTATGGCATGATGTGGGCAGTTATTCTGACACCAGTGGGGAGGTGAGGAGCCAGTGCTGCCCCAGAGCCCTCTTGCTTAACAAGCTGAAGAACCGTCTGGGTTGGCAGCCTCTGGGGCACAATGGCATGACTCCATGAGCCCTACTTCCCTGACTCCTTCTGGTTATCCTGTTTCCTTTTCCTGTCCTGTCCTGACATGGTCTTCCCGCTGGGGACCAGACCTTTAGGACCTGCACCTTGTGACATGAGCCCGGGACTTAGAAGGAGCTAAGTTCTTGCTTAGGGTAGAGCACCCTGAGGCCATGTCCTGGAACTCACTGATCTACAGTGGCGGTTCATTTCTAGATGCTAGATACGCCAGTGGTTAGGAAAGGCACTGGATTGCAGGTCTTTCCAGAAAATAATTAACATAAAGGGGTAAATTCAAGCACTGTTAGAAGAGTCAGTCCACAAGATCAGATGTCCAAAACTGCTTTGTGGATGAGGAAGGATCCACACAGAAGTGCTCAGGATACACATCTGTCCCCCGCTGTCAGGCAGGAGACCCCACCCACAGAGATGCTTAGGTGAATATCTGGCCTCACCCTAGCGGAGCATATTGTCACTGCTGTCCATGGGAGAAGGCCTGCCCTGAAGGATTTATAAGTTAAGTATTTTTCCCAGGTTTGTGAAACAGGGCAGTCCCTGTAATTTCCCCATGGAGACACATTGCATTGCAAAGACCTAGCAAGGATTATGTGGGGCAGGCTGGGGAGTTCATGCTTCTAACTAAGGAACAGGCTGTAGCCTTCCCTTTCCTTCCCCTTCTAAAATGTCTGCTTCTTAATGGACTCACAAAGCAGCATGTTTGTTTGGTGCAGCTGAGCTCCACAGCGGGGACTCTCAGGTCTACGAAATTTGGGGTGAGAACTACAACCTTTGGCTCTTAGCCTTTGACTTATGCTATCCAAGTTCCTTGGTAAATATTTTTTTTTTCACAATTGCAAATAGTGTTTTCTGACAAAAGAGCAGAGATTTTAAGACCAGATTAAGCAAAGCAAACAGCAGGCCTCTTTGTTACATACTCTCTAAGGGTGTATAACTAATAAGCAATCAGAAAGCTGGACTTTTATTTACCCAGTACACAGGGTGGCATTCAGCTCTTCATTTTTAGAGGCTTTCTTAAAAGATTAGAAGTATAGTACGTAGCAAATTTAGATGAAGATTTCAATAAATTCTATGGAACACTTAGATGAAGATTTCAAGAAATTCTATGGAATTATCTGAGGATAATTTCAGATAATTTCAGGAGGAAAAGAGTTTGTTCTGCTCAGATGACCTGTATGAAGAGCCTTGATGTGATACATGCACCCTGATCACTAGGCATTTTGTTAAATAGCATTTCTAAGCCTGGTCAAATTTGGATAACTTTTGGGATAATATTTGTGAGAACAAGAGCCACTGAGTTGCCTCTCTAATGCTCATTGCTAAGATCATGATTTTAAGAGGGAAGAGAAAGTTATTTAGAGAAAGTAGAGCCTGGAAATACAATGAATTGGTAGAGGTTAAAAAAAAACTGCAAGGAATGACTTTTCGAAAAAGTTGGAAAACAGGGGAGAAAGTGGATCACTAAAGGAGGCTGACCTGGAGCTGTGT
This sequence comes from Rhinopithecus roxellana, assembly GCF_007565055.1. NCBI lineage: Eukaryota > Metazoa > Chordata > Mammalia > Primates > Cercopithecidae > Rhinopithecus > Rhinopithecus roxellana. The sequence continues at coordinate 84,431,348 of NC_044553.1, read as the reverse complement.
CTAGGAAAGATAAAAATTCAGGAAAATGTCTTATGATTCAAGAACAACAACCAATAAGTAAAATGCTTGGTTGGGAGACCTTAGAACCTCACCTGGTTGCTTTCTAAGTTGTTTTCTCTATCCCACTCCCCCAAGCTACACATCCCTCTCTGAGGTTTCCCAGAAGCAGTGGAACACCTCTGCTTTTACCAGCAATGCCCCTGAAAACAAACCTCTTGACACACCCCGCCTTCTTGCTGTGTGCTCCCAAAGACTTTGGGAAAACAAAAAATGCAGGTCCCTCCTTTATTAGAAAGAACCTTTGGATTTTGCATTCAGCTTTGTTATGATCTTGAGAAAATATCTGGGCCTTGATTTCATCAGCTGGAAAATGAAAACATTAACCTTGATTCAAGGCTTTGAAAACTGTCGCAACCCATTGGTGGGTCATGAAGTGAAACTGATGAATCACAACCGGCATTTGAAAACCGATAAAGAAGACAGAAGAAAGAGAGAAAAAAAATACCAGATTATATCACACATATTGTATCGTTTCATAAAATATTTCTTGTGTGAGTGTGTGTTTGTGAATGTGCGCACACTATGGGTTTCTGTGGGGGCCGCAGCATAAAACGTTTTTCTTACATGGATTGTTGTAACCAGCCTGCAGCATCTCCAACAGGCTTGTCATATCAGCTTTGTCCGATCCTCCTAGGCAAGGATGTACTCATCGTTCCCTTAGCTCAGCCCAGTTGTACCCTTGAGATCTCCACATACTGCATCATCAAAGCTAATTTTTCCCCCTTCTTACCAGATGACTGAACTAAAAGACACCTGCACGATTCCCCAGGTTTAAAGCAAAGAAACCCTTGGTCCCTGGGTGGAAAATCTGGAAAGTTACCATCCGTTAAGGCCAAGTATCTTTCCTTCCATGAGGAGTTGCACCGGCAGGTGAGCCCCGAGTTGGTGTGGAGGTTGGCACCTGGAGCTGCGGGTGGGATATGCAGCCTATGTCCAGGGACTTAGAGACAGACAGGGCAACTCCTGTGCTGACAACTAGAAGGGAGACCGCCAGCCACTGTGGCTGACATTCAGTCTTCAATAGAGCCGCCTGGATGGTGGAAACAAGCCCACCACACCGGCTACCTGTGGGGGTAGGGAATGATCCCTCGGTGCCTTTTATCCCTTAGCGAGCCCCAAGATGCCTACTGGCCTGCTAGCCAGGAGATTTTATAATACCTGAAGAACTCCTGAGTGCTCAAGCAGAGGGAGGGAATAAAAGGTGAGGGCAGAATTCGATTTACCAGCTCCACAGGCCATTTCCCTCACCAGTTCTCAAGGATTAGGATGCTGAGAACAGTCAGCAACTGGGGGCCTTCTACCCTTTCCTCCCCTTTGTTCACTGGGATGGGAAGGACAATAAAGCGGCAGGCTGGAGAGACTGAGGGGCTGGTTAGAGATTTCTCAGGCTGCTTTTTGAAACACTTGAAGGAGCCGGTCCATGCTATTGTTGTAGTAAAATAGAAAGCGGAACTATTCTCTTTTTGCAAAAAGAAGAAGAAGAAGAAAAAGAAAGAAAGAAAAAGTAAATGAAAGAACCCCCCTCCTCCCAGCATCTTCAGGAGGCCTCAACTCAGGCCATTAACATGGTAATACCATCCTGTTTGCATCTTCTTTGTCCAGCGTTTGTCTGGGATCCTGGCCTCTGGATGCTGGGCCCTGGATGCTGGAAATACTTAGGCCCCAAAGGAGAGGGAGCTCACAGCCACCAGTTTCCTGAGGGTTTGGACTCCGAGAGGGGGCTAGATCCCAGGCAGAGAGTTGAGCCTCTCTGTGCAATGAAGTGGGAAAGGCAGAGGTAGGAGGGGATCTCATGAATCCATTTTTCCTTTGGTCCCCAGAGTTCACCATGCAAGTCTCCGTGCCTGCCAAGTGAAAAAGCTTCGCTGTTTGGCTAGCCTCTTAGAGTGATGCTCAGGTGTGCTGGGGCCTAGTGGAGAGGGAAGAGCAGGAGTTGGTTCTGGGAATCAGCTTTAATGGTGTGTGCCCACAGAAGCACCTGGCAGCAGAAAGGAAAGGGAGTTTACAGTGAACTCCAGGTTGACGCACATCTCCTCTGGTCATGTCCTTTGTTCCCTTGGCAAGCCTCAAATGTTGTGCCACCCAGAACAGAGCTGGGACTCAAGGCCAGGAATAAAGATTCTGTCATTGAAAGCAGCTGGGCTGTGTCGCTGGCACTGCAGGAGGCCTAGAGGAAAACCCAGGCCCCAGCTCTCTGGGAGCCCTACCTAGTTTTCAGGGGCTCATAGGCACAAACACCTGCAGACTTGGTGAAACAGAACCTAAGGAAGGGGAGGCCCAGGGGAATGAAGGGTTGATCTAGCACAGCCTCCCCTTTTCTCCTTTCCACAGGGATCTGGGTAGGATTTGTAAAAGAAAAGCCAGGTTGTTTGGAACAGGACAGAAGATAGTGGCTTAGTTCTCCAGTAAGACAGAAGCATGTTTTTTATACCATTTTTGCAAAATCAAAGTCAGGTATGACAGGTTGAATTTGGATCCTGACGCTGTTGTCTATCAGTGTAGGTTTAAATGAGCAGCATAAACTGTGGAGTGGGAGCTGGGGAGACCAGGGCACCGTGAGACAGGTCCAGAGAAAGTGCTGGAAATGAAATTAGTTTCCCATATCTCCAACCACTTGGCATAGGGTGGCAGAAGAAAACAGAAAACAAAGCAACAGTGATCCTTTTGAGAGCTGAAAAGCTATGTGCCTCATCTTTCTTGGTTTGCTTTTGCAATCAAGAACGGTTTGATCACCTTTTGAAACGTATCAGGAAAGGCATTAATCTCTTCTGTTTGTTCCCTTGTCACAAACTTGCGTTAAGTTTTCCCACCCCGTTTTTTCAGTCACTGAGCCAACTGGATGTTTTATTGAAAAACATTTCCCCCCAAATACCACCACCTGAGTTCATCCGATTTCAGTTTGAATCAGTAACCTATCAAAATGTTTTATGCTGCTGGACTCAAAGTGACCCAGAAGATTCTCAATTTATTTCCATCCAGGTACAGAGGTGTCTGCATGGTAAATACCACCTCCGCACCTGGCACAGCCTGGCATTCTTGTGGGAGCCTGGGCAAAGAGCCCTGGAACTCAATGGAGCAAAGAGAGTGAACTCCTCTCCCAGAGGTCATGGAGAAGAAGGCAGAGCAGACCTGTCACATTGTCCCCAGTCTGCCAGGTGCCACTGCAGCCTCAGAAAGTTTGTCTAGGCCAAGGTGCTGACCTTTGCTGCTTCTGCCTGCCTCTTAGTGTGGGACCTCCTGGGGAGATGAGAAAGGAGAGGAAGGACTCCTATCTGCTCAGTTCTCTTCTCCCCTGTCCACATTCACTTTACATCCCCTCCCTCCGTGACATCTTCTCATACAGGCTGTCTGCTTTGTTTACTTTTTGTTTTTTCTGGCAGTTAGCCTTGAAGAGAGATTTTACAATATTTGGAAATATTTTATAATATATGAAAAAATATTTTAAATACAGAACAGTACAGAAAATCATAAAACAGGTGAATCTAACACCCCAAATAAATACTAAAATTTTGTCCCATTTGTTTCAGATTTTTTTTTTTTAATTACAGGAATGATACTTGACAAACTTTAGGACTCCTTTGTACCTATTCCTGGTCCATTCCCTCCTTATCCCACATTCCTCCACAAAAGTGAAAACTCTCCAGAGTTTGGTCTATATCTTTCCTCTCCATTCTTAAAAACGTTTCTACATATATGTGAATCCACACATAGTATAACGATTGATTTTGAGTGCATTCTGAAATTTGCATAAACGGTTTATTGTACAGGATTTCACAACTTGCTTTTGTTGCTTAACATTGTTTTTGTTATATAGCCATGTGATACACAGGTCACATGATAACACAGGCCACGTGATGCACAGGTCCTGCTCTTTCACCTTAGATATCCACATCTATTCAGTGTGTGAATATACCACATGTTACCCACTCCCCTACTTATGGAAATTTTGATTATTCTTAACAGTTTTATTACGTGTTTCTTGATATTTAGGTATGAGGGTTTCACTAGGTATATCTAAAAAACGGAATGGCTGGTCAGAGTGTCTGCACGTTTTCATTTTTACTATATTTTCCCAAATTGCTCTCCAAGACTTTTACCAGCGTACACTCATTCTGGAGATAGTGGACCAATTTCTCTGCAGCCTTGTATAATCATAAGTTTGTTGTTATCTTTCCACAGGCAGTCTTCTCATACCTTCTTTAGGGATGTGCTGCACTCTCGCCTTAGTGACAGAGCAAAACCCCATCTCTCTCTCTTAAAAAAAAAGTCTTCATTTCCCTAAAGCTAACTATGGAATACTTCCCAGAAAGCGAGCTTTTAATCTCATCCATCACCCTGGTTCTCACTTGAGGGAACTGAGTTCCAGAAAGGTAAAGTAATGTTCACTGCCTCAAAATTGGGTTTGTAGCCCTTTCTAAGCCCTCAGCCTGGGCTCCTAAGATTTTAGAAAATTGGAAGTGGGTTTGGGCTCTCTCATCTTCCATCATGGCAGCCCCTGTGGCAACTTATCTCTCAGGCTTCATGAGCCTCTGTTGAGATACTTTCAGGCCTGTCTTGAAATTTGAATCTGGAAATTCTAAGCTAAAATGGATTGGTCATACTGATATAACAATCCTTCAACAAAGTTCCTGAGTGCAGTTCAATTATAAGTTTGGCCAGGTGTAACTATAACCTAAACTAACAGTGGTATACATGATAGAGATGTACTACTTCGTCATGTCGTGCTGAGGAGAAATGCAGTCCAGAGCTGGCATGGCAGCTCAGCTCTACATGTCTATCCAAGAGTCCAGACCATTGGCTTTTTGCTCTGTCACACCTAGGATGTTGCCATTACATGGTCCAGAATGGTTCAGCATCATGCCCTCCATCCCAGTAGCAGGATGTGCATGAGATAGAGAACGATGGTGGGAGGAAAAGCATCCCCCTTCCCTTGGGACATTAACCAGAAGTTATACACATTATTTCTGTTTATATGATGTTGGCCAGTCTATAAATATATGATCAGAAAGGCTAAAAATGTAGCCATTAATCTGGGTGGCCATATACCCAGCTAGATTTTGGGAGTTCTGTTATCATGAGAAAAGAAAAGAAAATGAATATTCGGTGACACAGCCCTTTCTGAGGAGCCCAGTTGCAGAGATTAGGTGCAATAGTACAGACTTAAGGGCTGGGCTTGTTGCATAATAGAGTTATACTCTTAAAATGCAGCATAAATATTGTATGTATTAAAAAGTGCCATCAGGACCTGCTTTGGTTCCAGACTCAGAAGAGAAAGAGTATCACTTCACCAAGGGTCAGCACCCAAAAATCTTGTTCTGCCCACCCAAAACAGAATCTCCTCCAGGAAGGAATTTTGGTATGTGTTTTGCTTTTATGCAGTATGCAAGAAAGAAACTTCAGTGAGAGCTACTATTGCTTATAGCACAAGGCAGGGCATAAACTTGGATCCAAACTCATAGACCAAACACTTTTTTTTTTTCCCAAAATGTTTTTTCCTGTCTCTACTTTTTAAAAAAATATGAAACAAAATGTCAGTTGGAATAACATTATAGAGAAAAACTTTATTCCAAGGCCTGGACTATAGTGAGACTGGATTTACATTCCTCTTTTAGAACCTGGAAGCCACTTGGCTATCTTTGCAGAGTTAATAATTTGCATTTACAAAAATGGCCAGGTAAGAGTACCAAAATATGTTAAATCAATTCACGTTGTTGATTTTCTTTGAAAGTCTCTTCCAAAGAACTTCATGTTCTTTCTGGAATATGATTTAAGCTGCATTTCAGTGAGTTCAGTTCAGCAAATATTTGTTGAGCATCTATTGTTCACAAAGCATGGTGCTCAGGGGTCAAGGAATATAAGGCTGAAAAAAAAAAAAAAGGTCCCTTCCTTTTAGTAGCCCAGAATCTAGTTAGGAGAGATGTAGTTAAATAAGTTTAATCAAAAGCAAACTGTGATACCTGTTACCAAGGTTCAAACAGTGGAATATAGAAGGATAAAGGAGGTAGACTCATTCCAACTAGGATGACTGAGGAAGGTTCCTGATAGTACGTGGGACTTGGACTGGACTTCAGCTTGTGAATGCTGACAAAAACCACATTCCATTGTCTCTTGACAGAAGCCAATTTCTTTTGCTATTTGAGGATAGATTCAGGGACACTGGGGAATGCTGATTAGTTCCATCACTAATGCTGATCAGTGGTGAATGTTGAATCATGCTGACTAATGTGTTCTAAATGGATTGACTCAACAATAAAGGGAACGTTGAGAGTCAAGAGTTCAGATCCCGAATTTCACCGATGAAGTGTAAATCACTTCGCCACTTAGTACTTAATTTTTTTGTCAATTAAAATGTGCTCGTGGGTAAGAATCCAATAAGTCATCCTGACCCATGAGGGCTTCAGAAACTTCAAGGATAACAGACAGCTTAACAGTGACTACCAGGACAGGCTTATGCAACCTTGGGTTATTCATAGTGCACACAGAGTCAGAACACCCATCACATGCCCCTCGCCAGCCATGCGAAACTTCTGTTTCCTCACACATGCCATGAGAACTGACAAACAGTGCACTGAACTCACAAAACCCGACAAATAGAGGAGCTTTTGAAAAATCTTCCTATCTACCTACTGGGGTGTCTGTGTCTTTCTACAACAAATGTCGCCACAGAACTAAGGGCTTGCATTGCAGACACAGCTCTTTCTCTCTTTTGACATCTCCCCAGCTAGACTGCTTGAGAACCTGGCCTTCCATGTCCAGATGTTTACTGAATTCTGAAGGCCCCCCAAAGAGCCCAAGTTCTTTTGTTGCTCTCCAAATCATTTCCCACAGAGACTGACCAATGTCCTGAAGGAGCCCTTCAATAGGGAGGATAAATGAAGGCAGATGAAGACATGACCCCCTGAGGCTTACCCACATCCACTCGAACAAAGGGTCTGAGGCACAACCTTGTAAGGAGTGTTTTGGTCAGCAGCGTCCCTATGCGAGGCCAAGTCTCCCCTACAGGGCTGCTTTCAATGGCTACCATCATAGTGGAAGTATTGGGCATTTGTTAAGGGCTGTGGTGTGTTAGGTGTAGCACAAAACATCTAAATCATGCTCCCCTGCCTTTGTGAGGGCTTCCTGGCTACAGATGGCAGCTGGCTTTCTCAGGGGAAACTTGGGGGTCATAGAGAAAGCTGAAGAGGGGTGCTTGCTTCTGTGGATGACCTCTTCCCACCCAGCGCAGCGACACTCCCCTTTTGTCTATAGCTATCCTTAGTCAAGCCAGGGCTGCAGGACCCTAACCCACACTTCTGCTGTGTTTCTGGGTCTCTGGTTTGCGAGGCCAGTGGTTCTGTGGGTAATAGGTATGGAAGAGGACCGCTGTTGGAGGAAAGTTCCAATTAGGTTGCTGGTGGGAAGTTAGTGCATTTCATAACTTTTTTTTTTTTCAGACTTACTTCCTCTCTTTTTTTTTTTTTTCCTTTAGGCCAACAGAGGCCATAGGGATACTGTGACTTTTGTCTAGAGTTGATGGGGGTGTGATTTGTGAAATAAAACAGGACCGTACTGCTTGGAAGAAGGAAACGGAAGCTGACATAATGGGGATTAATTAGTTGATTGCTGTTGAGATGGTAACAGATTTGCTCCTAAACCATTGAGCTAGCGATTTCAGACCTAGCAGGGAAGGTGAAGATGAAGAAGCCTTTGTTCAGGTCTCTAGATGTGTAGGGCTGAGGGCTTTGCCGCCATGGGATGTCAACAGCCATAATAATAATTTGCACTTATATAGCACCTTTCAACCAGGCACCTCAAAGCGGTTTAACCACATTAATTAATTAAAGCCCACAATCCCCCTGGGGAGAGGAGGAGGATGACTAACAAGATTTGTAATTACAGGAGCGAACATTTCCGAATAAAGTATTGTCTACCAAATAAAAAGAGTAGGTGTAAAGGAATTGGGGTCTCCAAATAGTAACCAATTCAGAAATGAAATCATGGAATGATGTGGGAGGTTGGGGGCGGGCGGGCATGGGCACGGGGGTCGACTCTGTGTCAGAGGGAGGTCGATGGGCTCAGAATTCACTGACAGGTTCAGATCCAGCCGAGAAGTGGAGCATGTATGGTATTAGTGGCATTTGAAGGTCATTAGTGGCATAACTATTGTAGTGTAAATTCAAGTTTCATTGGTATATTGTGTATAGCCCTGCAGAACAAAGAGTGAGACTCATGCAGTATTTAATAAAGGATGAAATGATTTCTTTAGATTTAAAGCCCAAAGCTGGGCCAGTCAATTAGCAAATAAATCAATTGGTGACCCGTAGAATAATTTAGTCGTTTCCAGTAGAACACCCAGCCTACACGTTCCGACTGCCATGAGGCTCTGATTGAAGCATCAGGCTGGGTTCAGGGCAAGGTCTGGGGCCTTTAGCCCCTTCAAAGCCAGGCATTAAATCTTTCCAGCCTTTGGCCTTGCTTACCCAGGTTGTTATTGACCTCAAGCTATCCTCTGTAGAATCATGTTGTACCTGCTCCTCTATCAGAGGTTTTTAGTGCATTGAGGGCTAGAATCAAGTCTCCTCCTATTTCATGTCTCCTATGAGTGCCCAACAGAGTGCTGTGCACCAAGTAGGTACAGATTGATGAAGAATGATGAAGAATGACTGAGTCCTTTAAGCACTCAGGATTTGTTGAGCGCATACCAAGTATCCAGGTAAAGCTTGAAAACAAAGCTCAATGTGTGCCTGCCCTCCAAAAATGTACTCCAAGGAATGGGAAAAGATTTACAAACTATTAACTATAATATAAAGCAGAATCACATCCAAGCCCCGGGCAGCAAGGGCAATAGGAAGAGCATCTTATTCAGCTGGAGTGAATCAGGGAAGGTATTGGTGTGCTGAGCATCGGAAGGCGAGAAGGATTTGGGTAGACCTGGAAGAGGCAGAGCAGGCAGATGTCCCAGGCTGTGACCATGTGTCTCCCTCTGAGTGAGATACATTTTGAGAACTTGGGATGTTCAATAGAATGTTGGTGAAAACCAAGGTGAGTTTTCGCATTTAATCAGGAAACGTACATTTCCTATGGATTCTTATGACATGAATTGGTTAATTTCAAACATCAAGGGATTATTTGAGAAGTTGAAGGTGGGGTTCAGGATACACGACTCCAAAATCCGGCACCTTGGCCTTGAAAAAATAGCAGAAGCAGGAAGGCCATTTTCACCTTCCCCTCGCCCCTCCTCTCCTGAAGCAGGTTGTAAAATGTTCATTCCTAAAGTGTTCACTCTCTACCAAACGAAAGGAATATCCTTATCTCTGAAGACACGGGGACAGAGAATAATCTGAACAAACAGGCCTTGCTAAATTTCCCCCAGTTTATTCCCATTAGATCATACTCTTTAGTCCTCCAGTCATACTTCTGCATGACTATCTACTCTTCATCAAACTTAAGCATAAAAATACACAGATTTCCCTGGTTTGGGGGTGGGTTTTTTTGTGTTGTTTTGTTTTTTGTTTTTGTTTGTTTGTTTTCCAGAGTCTCACTCTGTCTCCCAGTCTGGAGTACAGTGGTGCGATCACAGCTTACTGCAGCCTCAACCTCCCAGGCTCAAGCGATACTCCAACCTTAGCCTCCCAAGTAGCTGGGACCACAGATGGGCGGCATCACCACACCTGGCTAATTTTTTATTTTTTGTAGAGACAGGGTCTCTACTGTGTTGCCCAGGCTGGTCTTGAACTCCTGGGCTTAAGTGATCCTCCAGGCTCAAGCCACCTTCCCAGCTCAGCCTCCCAAAGTGCTGGGATTACAGGCATGAGCCACCATGCCCAGCCAGGTCTTCATATCTAAAGGTTCTCATATCACATAAAACTTACATTAAATAAATCTTTATGCTTTTCTCTTGTAAATTTTGTTGTTGTTGTTGTTGTTGTTGTTGTTGTTGTTGTTGTTGTTTGAGATGGAGTCTCACTCTGTCGCCCAGGTTAGAGTACAGTGGCGCGATCTTGGCCTACTGTAACCTCTGCCTCCCAGGTTCAAGCAATTCTCCTGCCTCAGCCTCCCATGTAGCCAGGATTACAGGCATGTGCCACCATGCGCAGCTAACTTTTGTACTTTTTTTAGTAGAGACGGAGTTTCACCATGTTGGCCAGGCTGGTCTCGAACTCCTGTCCTCAGGAGATCTGCCCGCTTGGCCTCCCAAAGTGCTGGGATTACAGGTGTGAGCCCGGCCTTCTCTTGTAAATCTGTCTTTTGTCATGGGGGCCTTGGCCATGAACCTTGCAATGGGTAAGGAAAAGATACTCCTTTTTCTCCTGTGCAGTTTCTGGTGCCCAATATGGGGTGACTGAGATACCCCACTCATTTTGGATCTTGCAAATGAGATTCTGGGGCAACTGACAAAAAGCTGGAAAAGAAAGAAATCAAACTCAGCTCTCCCAGATCTCTGTCTATAGTGCTTGGTCAAGAGAGAAAAATTTCTCCTTATCCCTTCCTTCCCAAATTCAGATTAGCAGGAGATAAAAAACAAACAAAACATGTCTATATTGTGACTCTCTGGCTAAATCTGCCTTTAAGATACTCATTTGATATTGATCCTTTCCCTCCCAGGGACTGCTGTCTCTTTCCTTGTTTGTCTCAATTTCTGTCCCGATAACTTGGTTTGATTTTCTCCCTGTTGGGGCATACAAGCTGTCTTGAGTTCCCCAACCAACTTCAGGGGAGGGAACTCAAGAATATGGCTGGACAGAAATGTGGGTTGCACCCTGTTTCCAGCTATCCTGCCAAATATTGCCAGCTCTTGGGGAGTTTGTTTGTATCTTTCTTTTGACTCTCTTTGGGAGTGGTTCTGGATTTGGGAGGGCTGCACTCTCTTTTAAGAACCCCTTCTTAATCCATGGTGAAGTCATAAAAGGTTCTTTGGTTTTGGTTGAGTCACTTAGTAGGTACTTTCAGTTTAAAAGAAGAGAAAAGTAAATGTGTATGTTTTTCTCTTGTTAACCTGTGTTTTGTTATAGTGCTCTCAGCCACGAGCCTTGAGATGGGTGAGGAAAATATATTACTTTTCCTCCCTTTCATTGAGCAAGATGCTGTATGTTCTCTGCAACTCCTAATTTGTTCTCTCTTCACTTCCATTGTCTGCCAAGAAAAAAAAAAGCTAAACTGTTCACACATTAAAATGGATCACTCACAAGTGTCTGAAAAAAAAGCAAGAGGAAGACATATCCTAATCCCAAATGTCAAAAATTAAGTGGCTCCTCCTTGAAACTACCTTTTTGACCCCAAGAAACACTAAGAGAGTGCCCTATATCCAGTGCTTGACAAATCAATACAGTACTCTCCTGCCCAAAGCCCTGCAGACCTTCACCACAAACCATGCTGCAGGGACAGGACCTAAGCACTGCCTCTGATACAGAGCACTTGCTGTGTGTCTGACACACACTTTACATACACAACCTTCTCTAATGCTTCTAGGACTCTTACAAAGTAGAATTTTGTATTATTCCTTCTCTACAGATGAGGAACTGAAGCAAGAGAGGTTCAGTCTGTCACTGGAAAGGATGAAATGTGGATTTGAACTCAGGCAGTTCTACTCTCTTTTCTCTCTCATCCGTTGCCCATGTAATATTTCTGTTCACAACTCTTACTCATCCTCAGTTCACCGAAGTACTCAGCACAATACTACACACACAATAGTAAAGAACTCGTGAATATTTTCTAAATAAAAGAATCACCAGGAACAATGCTAGTAGTTTGATCTTTTACTCTGAGCAGTGATGCTCAGAATATAGCAGAGGCTCCATCACTGCCTTCTCCTGTCATTTTTAATGATCAGAAGACATGCACAGGAAAGTTGCCCCAGGAAATGTTCACAAGAAAGGACACAGGTAGCATTCTTCCCCACAGGCTGATAATCTGCCAAGCTGGTACCACCCATGAGATGCTAGTGTTGCATCTTGTATCATTAATTACTTTTACTGAAAGTAAAAGTAATGATGCAATTCAGAGATATTTTAGGGGTGTGTGTGTGTGTGTATCAAAGTTCAACTTTGTCTCCCTAATCATGCTAGCCTTCTGGCTATTCTGTTAAGGTATTGCAGTCCTGATGAAGATTCAGAAATGTGTGGTCCCTGTCAGCCTACAGGGTGAACATTTTGGATTAACCCAGAGAGCCTTGAACTCTGTGCATAATGTCTTTTAGGTTGTGGGTTGTGAATAAAGCAAAATGACCGCTCAGAGACAGGGTTGTAAAAGTTTGTCCAGCAAAACCAGGATTGCCAAATGAGAATTCTGGAAAGGGAGGATAAGGATTAGGTAATGGGAGAAAAGTGAGTGAAGGCAAGAAGTGCAAAATATCTGATTCTAGCCTAAAAACTGGTCTTGGAAACATTTGGAAGGGTCATTTTTTCCAAGTTTTATTTTCAATATCATCACCATCACTTTTATCCTGTGGCTGTGAAAGGACTTCCTTTATTCCACTCCAGAATTCAAAGAGGCTTCTTTTGCACAAATGGAGGGAAGGCACTCATCACACTTCTCAGCCAAACATCGTAAGTGTGAGAGAAAACACACTGCCTACTTCTGAATTTCAGTGAGGGCAGGGTTCAGATAGAACACATGTTTTCCAAAACTCCAAATAGATCTGCTAGGAGAGGAAACCAATAAATCACTAGACATAAGTCAGGACACATTTGGTTTTGTTGTCTATCAAACAGTCCCCCCAAATCTCAGTGACTTGCAAAATCCATACATGTCTGAGACTCTCCAGACAAGCTCTCCTCCATGTGTGACTGAATATTGCACTTCATCATTAACATGCACTGCCACAGTTGCCACAGTAGGGGAAGGGAGAGGTGGATAGGGGGAGAGAGAGAAGAAAGAAAGAAAGAGAGATTGAGCACTGATAATTAAGTCCTTCCCTCAAAAAATGATATACATTCCTTCTACTCTCCTGGCCATGCAGCCATGCAGCCACTCCTAACTTCCAGGAGGCAGGAAGGTACCACTTCCTCCATGTTCTGAAGGAAAGGGGAACTGGATATTGGTGAACACCTGTAATGTTTGGCATGCACAGCTATACCCAGTGGGCTTGCAAATGTTTCCTTCTTCCATATTCACGCTTATATGTACCTTTCCCTCAGATTACCTGGCATACATCAAAGATGTATGGGGTAGCGTTAAGGAAGACCAGTTTTGCAGCCTATTTTAGTCCACAGGTGACCTTTTGAAATAGAGGGGTAGCCAGGAAAGACCAGTTAACTCTGGTAGTTTTCCTCTAGAACTTTCAGACACAAGTAACTCTGGGAAGGGATAGTGGGTTCAAGGGAGCCATGGCCTGATAGATAGAACAACTAGACAGGCAGATCACGAGGTCAGGAAATCGAGACCATCCTGGCTAACACGGTGAAACCCCGTCTCTACTAAAAATACAAAAAAAAAAACCTAGCCGGGCGAGGTGGCGGGCGCCTGTAGTCCCAGCTACTCCGGAGGCTGAGGCAGGAGAATGGCGTAAACCCGGGAGGCGGAGCTTGCAGTGAGCTGAGATCTGGCCACTGGACTCCAGCCCGGGCGACAGAGCGAGACTCCGTCTCAAAAGAAGAAAAAAAAAAAAAAAAAAAAAAAAAAAAAAAAAAAAAAAACTAGTTTTGAGTGACCCCAGACCATCATGCCTTGTGTGAAAAGACTTTTGGAAATGTGCCCTTCCATTTCCATTCTGCCGCTTTTTACCAGACATGATGCACGTTGCTTCAAAGCCCTGTGATTTTCCAGAAAGCAGCTCTCCCTGCAAGAGAGAGAAACTTTCCCTTACTATTCTTTCAATAATGAATTCCTGCTCGGAATCGGCTGCCTCCATGTGTTTTCAGTCAAGTGCTGATGGCAGCCTTGCCTAGGGGCATTTCTAAAGGTGAGGACATAAGAGATGAGGGAGGTCTCATGTTGACAAGAGCTGCTTTTGGTTTTCCTTCCAGTTTAGCCCTCCTGAGCCTTGAAATGGGAGATAACAATGATTCATCAGCTCTTGTTGGTGAACCAACATGACCACCACACCTCTTTGCTCCTTTCAACCAATGAAAAAATCATGGTTTTAAAGCTTTCCTCAGAGAGATTTGTGGACCAGGATTTTGGTGACTTAACAGGGATTTAACTTTTTTGGACCAAACCAATATTTTGTAGATGCCAAGACTTCCTTTCTTCAGGTCTCAAACATAGACTTGGTGTTCCCTGACATGATAAGAACAAAGGAGAAATTAGGTCACACTATTTCCTGCCTAAAACCTAATCTCAAGTACACAGGCTGCTTCCAAGTAAGCTGTGGTGGTAGGCTATGTTTGCTGAGAGCCAGCCGACTCACTCTCCCTAAAGCAAATCTCTTCAGATAATAGTTCAGTTTTCAGCCTACCTACTTGGAACTTGTACAAACGTTTAGTTACAGTTGGGCTCTTTTCATTGGGAAGAAGAGTCTCAATTATCTCTGGTAAAAGGGGACACATACTGTTAAGGATATCGGTGGTGCAGAATTGGAAAGCCTTCTGGAGGGGAGGCAGCCCTGGGCATTCATTATCCTGGGGTCTCCGCTATTTTCTCTACATGTCTGCCCAGGGCTACTGTCACTCTCCCAGCAGATTTGTCCTGCATACTAGAGTTCTATTTACTCAAAACTTCAGTTTGCACATGGCTCACCCTTGCGTTTCTCCCTACCCCTTAGACCTTCAATTTCAGTTTCCATTGGCTGTTTTCCTTGGTTAAAATTCTGAAGAGACAATCTGATTGCTCGGGCTTATCTTAGTGTTTTGTCTCAGACAACATCACTGGTCACTAGCTAACCAAACCCTTGTTGGCTAAGGAAGCCACTGAAAACATGGCTGCCCAAGCAGCAGGAGGTATGGGCAGGGTCTTCTCTGTCCCCTGCAAGGATCCCTTGTCCCTATCCCTGATCCTTGTCTTTCTGCAGCCCCCACCCCCAGGTCTTGTGAAGCCCAGATTCTTGACTAAGAAGTCCCAAATAACTTTCAAACTAAGATTTTAGAACGCAAGTGAAAGACTCGGTTTGGATCAAGTTTTTGCCAACTGTATTCTCAGTGCCCAAAGCTCTTTATTGGAAGTTATTCACAAATCTTCTTGATGGGTTTTGGAAGACTAGTCATGTGTGGTTTTGCCCTATTTCACATGAGTCAGAGAAATTGTGCTTTTTATGAATTCATGCATCAACCAGAGCATTAGTGGGAAGATTGAATTGTGACAGTATGCTTTACCATTTATTCATGAGATACCATTACCTTTGTAACTCATCAGATGGCTAAAAGCCAAACCCAAACCATCTGCGTTCAAATTTCAGTCTGCCCATATTATTTTTAGTGGACATGAGTCTAGGAGTGAAAGAGAGGCTAGTCTAAATGTCTGTGTTTCCTTGCCCTTTCCTGAGCTCCGAGTATGTCAAAGGTGATTAAATCATGGTCAAAGTTTGTCCTGTGACTGACACCTTTATCCAGTGACTAAAACTGCAACATTTCCCTAGGAGCCTATGATAGTGTTTGCAAATCTCTACTGTGGGATTCTAGTCAGTTCCTCTGTTCCTCCGGAGCCCCTCCAGATCCCTGCCCATTCTATTTAGAATCGGAGGTTTAAGTCTATTGCCATTGGCTGTCCTCTGGGGCCCAGAAACCTATATGGGGTTTGTCCAGCCTCTCATCCCAACACCATCGTCCAAACCCCACAGTCATTACCAATCTAACAACTTGAAAGTTGATACAAAGATGAAGCAGAAGCCAGTTTGGCTTTCTCCCAGTTCTCTATGCCCCTCCGTAGTTAATCAACAACTACCTATCTTTGTGTCAATAACATAAGCCTCTCTAACTAGAACACCTGGTGAAAAGCCGGAGGAAAGCTTAAAATGAAGCGAATTTTGCAGTGATTATTCTGACCATCACTGTTTAAGCTGGACTCAGGATCTCCAGACAAAAACTGCTTGCTAAACCCAACCAACTAGCTGGATGAACCTATACCTCTCAGTGCTCCTTAAGCCACTTTGGGTTTTGCTAATATTTTTCATGCCCACACCTCAACTCCAAAGTCTGTAAACTTTAAGCATCAACTCCCCATTTCAAGCACACAAGGTTTAGTGAGATGGCCTGAGTTCATCTCGCTGGTAGAATTTTTTAGTGGCATCTCCCCATCCCTTTCCCACCCTCAAAGCCCATCTTGATGGTGTGGTCACAGCACTGGAGAAACCATAGACCTTCTTAACTGGGATTGCCAACACCCTCTCTTAGTACCTATTCACATGGCCTTGGATGTTGGGTGACTGCCTGTTCAGGGAAAGTGGGGAGGGTGAGAGGGATTGAAAAGGCAGAGTGCACATGGACAATAGTTCCTTGCTATATTAGTCTGCTCAGGCTGCATAGAGATACCACAGACTGCATGGCTTAAAGATCAGAAATGTATTTTCTCACAGTTCTGGAGGCTGGAAGTCCACGATCCAGGCTCCAGCAGGTTTGATTTCTCTGGAGACCTCTCCCCTTGGCTTGCACATGGACATCATCTCTCTGTGTCCTCACATGGCTTGTTCTCTGTGTGTGAGCTCCTAGTATCTCATCCACTTCTTTTTTTTTTTTTTTTTTTTTTTTTTTTTTTTTTTTTTGAGACAGAGTTTCGCTCTTGTTGCCTAGGCTGGAATGTAGTGGCACAATCTCGGCACACTGCAACCTCCACCTCCCGGGTTTATACCATTCTCCTGCCTCAGCCTCCCGAGTAGCTGGGACTACAGGCGCCCACCACCTCGTCCGGCTAGTTTTTTGTATTTTTTAGTAGAGACGGGGTTTCACCATGTTAGCCAGGATGGTCTCGATCTCCTGACCTTGTGATCCGCCCGTCTCGGCCTCCCAAAGTGCTGGGATTACAGGCTTGAGCCACCGCACCCGGCCCTCATCCACTTCTTATAAAGACACTAGTTCTATTGGATTAGAACCTTATCTTCTTGCTTCTTATTTTCTGTATGTCCATTGTATGTTTTTTGGTTTGAGGTCACCATGAGGCTAGGACCTCATATTTATGACCTTGTTTAACCTTAATTACATCCTTTTATTTTATTTTCGGTTGCTGAACATGATGTACAATTCATTACCTTTTTTTTTGAGATAAGTCTTGCTCTGTTGCCCAGGCTGGAGTGTAGTGACATAATCTTGATTCACTGTAGTCTTCACCTCCCAGATTCAAGCAATTCTCCTGCCTCAGCCTCCTGAGTAGCTGGGACTACAAGCACGTGCCACCACACCTGGCTAATTTTAGTATTTTTAGTAGAGACTAAAAATTTTAGTAGAGACGGGGCTTCACCATGTTAGCCAGGCTGGCCTTGAACTCCTGACCACAGGTAATCTGCCCAACTGGGCCTCCCAAAGTGCAGGTGTGAGCCACCATGCCTGGCCATTAATTACCTTCTTTTAAAGGCCCTATCTCTAAATACAATCTCATTGGAGGTTATCACTTCACATATGAATTTTGAGGGGACACAGCTCAACACCTACCATAACAGTTTTCCTCACAGAACATCCCTTATCCTCTGATCTTGCCCTTCTTATCTGATTGGGAAAAAAGTAGATACTGGCCAAGAAATTCAAGTATGACTGTGCAGTTTGAGAATTGCTAAGCTAGGTAGGGATGGTGCATGAGACAGAATGAAAAGGTGGATGGATGGATGCATGAATGGATGGTTATTACATGGAAAGACAAATGAATGAATAAATGACTTTGGCAGTGTATTGATGGCACCAGGACAGAAATTACATTTTGTTTCTTTAGGGTTTGTCTTTTTTTTTTTTTTTTTTTTAATAGTACAGGGGTTACAAACTCAAATGTCCACGCTAGACAGGTAAAAAGAGTTGCAAAAAGAGGCCAGGTGCAGTAATAGGCAGTTGTAGGGACTGACAGATTAGAGAGAGCCTACCGTATTTAAATGGGCAGCAGTCACTGACAAAGACTCCCATTTTGATCAAACTTGAGTCAGGCTCCTCTGAGTCGTCTTTCTGACTCGGCGCCAACCTTGGGCTCTATGCTTGGCTTGCTTAGTCCAGTTTTAGCAAGAATCCTGCTAAGTCAATTGAGTGAAAATTCCCCACCCTTGGTATTTGATCACCCTTGGTACCTAATCATATTCCTCAGCCCCCACCTCTAATACCCCATCGCCCTTGCCTGCCCTCAGTAAGCATCCTGCCGTGGCAGTTTAGCCAGATCCCCCAGCCTTGGTGTTCCTTCTTAGTAATTTTTCACCCACTGACAGCCACCCTGCTCTTTGGCTATAAATTACCACTTTTCCTTGTTGTATTCGGGCTTGAGCCCATCTCTCTCTACGGCTGCAAAACGCCATTGCAGTGTTCCTTCTTGAATAAAGTCTTACTTAAAGCCTTTAACAAACTGTCATGAAAAATTTCTCCTTCACAATCTCAGCTCCAGCCAACTGTTATCTTGTGGGATGCTGGCCTCATGTTGCCAGAACGTCTGATTTTACAAGGGAAGCCAGAAATCTGGGTTTTCAGATAAATTTTTTCTTTATTTTTATTTTATTTATTTATTTTTCGAGATGGAGTTTTGCTCTTGTTGCCCAAGCCAGAGTGCAATGGTGCAATCTCAGCTCACTGCAACCTCCGCCTCCCAGGTTCAAGTGATTCTTCTGCCTCAGTCTCCCAAGTAGCTGGGATTACAGGTGCACACCACCACACCCGGCCTTTTTTTTTTTTTTTTGTATTAATTTTTTCTTTAAATACATCTTGAAATTCAAAAATTATAAAATAGTCTATAAGTCAAATGAATGCTTTTATAGTCCGAATGCACCCTGGAGGCTGCCAGATTTCCACTCTTGGGAGGCATCTGTAGTGTTATCACATGAGGATATAGATGCTTGTGAGTTCGGGCCCATGAGTAGACTGCCTGGGTTCCTGCTGCAATCCACCACTTACTAGCTTTGTGATCTCAGGCAATTATGCACATAATTCTTACAGTTATTGTAAGGTTAAAATTATTCAATGCATGTAAGTACCTAGAACAATGCCTGCTGCCTAGTAAGAAAGCAGTAACTGTGAGCTGGTATTATTAGCTAGTATCATGAAACCTCTTGGTTCCCAATAATACCATTTCTGTAAAATGGGGGAAACCCATTTGCCTTTTTTACCCCCTAAAGGCTTGTTGTGCAAGTAAAAGAAGAACAAGTGTGAAAGAGCTTGAAAAAGTGGACACATTAGTAAGAAATACACCAGGCATTTCTATGTTCCTATTCCCACAGATGAGGCACAGCCTTTCCCAGTGCAGGGCTGGGACTCTGTAGGAAGAGGAAAATAGTAGTAACTAGAACCAGACCTTTCTTCTTTTCAGGTTCATTTGTTGTTTTGTTGTTCTTAGCATTTGATGAGTTTTTCTTTTTCTTTCTTTTTTCATTATGAAAAATTTCAACATTCAGAAAAGTAAAGAAAATAGTGTAATGAACACCCAAATGCCCATATCTAGATTTCCTAATTATTAACATTTGGCAGATGTGCTTCACTTGGTGAGTTTTCCTGGCAATTATATGCGAATGGAACATGCAGATATGTGGTAGGGAAGTGGGGAGAATTGCAGAATAAAGATACAGACTGGGAGGCTGAGAGCCGTAACTGCCTCAGCCACCACTTATTTTTTAAACATATAAGATCCAATCAAGTGTGGAGGGTTGTGCCTTTTGGATAGGACCCTGGAGAAGGGACTTTTTGGCAGAATGGTTTGTTATGGAGAATACATTGTTACCACCTTAAAGAAAGTAATATAAATGAGATAACAGAAATGATTTTATTATTTATGTGATTTTAATATTTTTAAAGTATCAATTTTTTGCAAAGATGATATATTCATGTATTGCTTATATCATTGAAAATTAAAAATTTCTAGAGAGACTTTCAATGTGAAAATGTCTCCGCCATGAAGAACTCAGGGGTTGAAACTTGTGGATCTGAGAGAAGTCTGATAAAATCAGTGATTTAAAAAATATTGGTCACTAAAAATGAAAGCTTTTAAAGGCAGAAACACTCTGATTCAAGGAAAGTATATGCTAATTATAAGTGATTCGTTTCTGGTAGATTACTGAAAAGATTCTCTAAGACATATTGCCCCATTTCTCAACATCAACTATTACCGCATTTAAATGCTAACTCTTCTCTCTGGAAAGGATGTCTTAACAACACGAAAGCAACTAAACTTTGCTTTAAAATTCTATTATTCAGACTCCTCATTAATTTAAGCTGACACTCCTTCTCAATTGGGGCAAATCATCAAAGCTTTATTGTATTGAGAACCTTGAATTCAGCAACAAAGAGCGTGGGGTATGGAGGGAAAACGTTGGGAGGGGAAGGGTGGAGAGCTCCCAAGGCCAAAAGAAGGGAGGGGTAGGGAGGAACACTGCAGGAAGGACAGCAGAGAGAAAGATGGACCATGGAGAGGCCAAGGGGAGAGCAGGGAGTTAGAAAAAGACTGAGATAAGCAATGGGAGGCCTCCTCAGAGGGGTCTTACACTGTCAAACTGCCCCTGGAGCCTCTGTTCGTCAACATGGTGGAAGCAAAACCAGCCTACAACTTTGTAGTCACAATTTTTTCTCCAGAGTTAAGGATGAAAAGGGAACTAGGAGATAAGGAAAGGGAAAACATTCCCTTTCTTCCTACATTCGGGTGCCTCTCCAATCTTCTTCCTGTGGCACCTGCCCAGCAGCCAGTCCTGCCAGTAAGCCCACTCCACAGACCCTGAGGCCTGGAGCCCCAGCCCTGGTCATGGATTAGTGCCTGGCCAAGTTGCACCCCCACCTCAGGCCCCCAGCAGCGCTCCCTCTCTTCCTTTCTGTTGTGATTGACTCTGAGATATATGATGTGGGATGTACTAGGTGCAACGCATCGTGTTCATTATTGAGGCATAAGGTAAGAAAGGATCTTTTGAAATGTGAGGACATCATCCACAAACTGTCATTGACCATCTACGATTTATAACTAGAATGTAGTAAGATTTGTAAGATGAACTTTAAAGCCTAAAAGAAAACTGAGTTTTTTCAATGTGTAAATTTAGTAAATATTAATTTCAAAAACCAAAGTAGACCCAGTTGGTCTTTTCTCTGCATCAAAACAATCCTCAAGGATGCATGAAAGCCCCATGGACACTGTGGAGCAGACAGCTCCTAGTGTCCAGAAACCCATCTTAGTCCACGTCAGGGGGCACTGTAAGAATTCAGTCCTCAGCCTACCACCTTCCAGCTCTGGGCCCTCAGAGAACGCCCATAGCCTTCCCGAGTCCCAATTCACCAGTTTGTAAAGTGGGAATAGAAATAATCTGCCTAATTTTCATGCCAGGGGGCCTGTGAAGATGACAGGGTAGATAAATGGATGGTTTTCCAGCCTTCATGGAAGGCCTGAGCCTGAGTTTATGACCTCCTCTCCAGTTTTAAGACATAAATCAGATCATGCCATTCCTCTGCTCAAAACTCTCAAGTAACACTTTTTCATTCAGACTGAAAGCAGAGTCCTTCCACAGGCTTAGAAAGCTCTACCAATTCCAGCAGCACCTGCTTCCCTGCCTCTCACGGCTCCTGGCTTGCTCACCTGTTGCAGACACACTGCCTCCTAGCTGACCCCTGTCACAGGCATTCTTTCACCTTAGGGCCTTGGCATTTCTGAACCCTTTGCTGGAACCCTTTTCCCCAGAGTACTATAGCTGACTCCCTCACCTCCTTTCCTCACATAATGGATGGCTCCCTCACCTTTAAATTTCTGCTAAAATACCACCTTCTCTGTGAGACTGACCCACTTAAAATTGCAGCCAGCTCTGCTTACCCCCATCCTGCTCTTCTTATATTTTCCCAAAGCACTTATCTCCATACAAGGTAATAAATAATCAATAGCTCACAATGTTAACCCTTCGTTCTGTGTCTTCTCTGTTACCATATAAGCCCCGGAGGGCGGGCATCTTTGATTTCTTCACTGAGTTTTTTCTTAAGCACCTAGAGCAGTGTCAGGTATATTAATGACCTGGAATAAATAGGCTGGATCTTTCTTAGGAGTCCAGAATATAACATCAGTAAAAGAAGGGCTGCTACAACTAAAGGGATTTGTGAGCTCAAAATCCCTCCTGCTATCTCTCCATGAGCAAGTGCAAAAACTGCTGATATTTGTTCTCATGTGTGAAACCAGTTTTGAAGTTACAAATTGCTACTTGATGTCAGGTCCAAGGGCCTACACAATAGCTTGCACATAGCAGGTGCCCAGTGGTACAGATTATAAGGGGAAGGGAAGTAACATTTGTTGAGCAGCTACCAAATGACAGGCAGTGTCTGTGCCTAGTGAGCTATAGAAGTGATTTCATGAAACTGTCAACCCTTCTACCATTGTCTCCCCAGTACCTTGTGCCAAGCCTGGCATGTATTAGGTACTCAGTAAATGCCTGCTTATTTCCCTAACAACCCTCTGAGGCAGGTACCGTTATTCCCATCTTGGAAGGGCCCAAATTTCAGATTTAGGTAGCTTGCTTAATGTCATACAGCTCGTGAGTGTCAGAGCCAGGATTTAAATTCTTCTCAGATAAGCTGCAGCCTCTCTGATTCTTTGAGAGAATGTACATTAGACCATCCCTCCGAGCTTCCCTGAAGCAGAGCTGTCTCCCAGCAACCCCAGAGATGAGGGGAGGGGTCTCTTTCTCCACCTGGACTCACTTCCTCCCTTTGTGCATTTGGCTCACCTGGAGGGGTCTCCTGCTACCTTTTGATTAATGGGTCTGCCCTTCCCATCTCCCCTGGCTGAATGACCCCAGAGTTACCAGCAGTTCATCTTGAATCATAAATCAAGTTCTCAAAGACACTGCAGCTTTGTGCTCAAAATCTCACTAGAATTCAAATTCTTTGTGAAAGGCATTTGCTTATGAGTAGAATGATGGATTCATCAAGTCTCTCCTTTTAAGAAAAATCTGGATGGTATCTGCTGGTTTCTCCCTGCCCCCTCCAAGAAAAAAACAGCCCTAGTTAGTCAATTTCATGTAGTTAGAATTCCCCCAAGGACCTCATACTCGGCTTCCACCCTGGCCATACTAAAGAACAGCCCTAGTTATGTTGCCATTTTACATAGATAGAAATCATTTGCAACTTGCACATTCGTTGTGCTTCCCATATACCCACCACTAGCTCGGATTTTATTTTTTAGCCATTGCTGAAGTGTCACGCACCAGCTATTTACACTGTATAGGGACAAAACAACCTAAGGTATGTCCCAGACCTATTTTAGAGAAGCCAAGAGGCAGCCTCTGAGTCTCCAGTTCCCAGAACTCTAGCTCTGGGAGAAAGCATCTCCATAAATCTCCCAATGCTTTATGCCAGGTTAGAATTTCTCTTGGGAAGTTTTGAGTTTGTGTAAGAGTTGCCTTTAAAGGCAATTGATGAACTATAGATGTCAGGCGGGTTTTCATTTTCTTTGTGTTTTTTATTTCATCTAGAACCAACAGTGGCCTTTAGAATTGGATTCTTTTCAGAGACTCTATAGGTTTCATGTTCAAAGGCTCCAGGTTAGAGGAGCTCGGGGTTTAGCTGAGTGTCAGAAATGACCAGTTCTGACTAGATGCGGTGGCTCACGCCTGTAATCCCAACACTATGGGAAGCCCAGGCAGGTGGATGACTTGAGGTCAGGAGTTCGAGACCAGCCTGGCCAACATGGTGAAACCCCGTCTCTACTAAAAATACAAAAAAAAAAAAAAATTACCTGGGCATGGTGGCACGTGCCTGTATTCCCAGCTACTCGGGAGACTGAGGCAGGAGAATCCCTTGAACCTGGGAGGCAGAGGTTGTAGTGAGCTGAGGTCACACCATTGCACTCCAGCCTGGATGACAGAGTGAGACTCCATCTTAAAAAAAAAAAGAAAAAAAAAGAAAAAAAGAAAAAAAAACAGAAATGACCAATTTCACCAGTGCTGCTCTATTAGCAAAAGGGTGGGAGTAGTTCTTCAGTTGTATGACTATCCTGTGTACTGGAGGACATTTGTACTTCCAGCCTCATCCAGAAAATGTCAGGAGCACTCCCTGAGGCACTGTAACAGCCAGAGGTGTCTGGGCAATATTCCAAGCATTCCTGGTTGAAAACACCAGCAAGGCTATCTCTGAAAGATGGTGAACTGGGGCAACACCACTAAGTGTCACCATCAGTGAGGGGTCAGTCCAGATGGGCGCGTTCTTCCCACTGTAAGCTGCTTCCTATTCTTGCTGCCTTTGATGATCTTTGTCTGCCTTCAAGTCGGGTTTGTTACAACATTTGTTTTCATCTCTGATTCCTGCCATATAAAAATGGGGGCAATGGGAAGGAGAAAGGAAATACTGAAATTTTCCCTCGGCCTATAGCCTCCCAAGAAGGGTCATGTTCTCTGGAATGACTTTTAACTCTTTATCCAGTTAATGATTGGGAGAGTTTGCTAGATGTAGGTTCCCAAGCCTAGCAAGCAGAGTGTGGGGTAAGAGATAGAAACAGGGGCAGAAAAAAAGTGGATCCATCAGGACCCAGACATTGAGGTGCAACCAGTGGGTCTTCTCCACCTCCACAACTCATCAGTTCTGACTTGCTTGTAGATTCCTGAGTACCGCTCATCCACCCTACAAGGCATGGTGGGTTTTCTCTGATCTCTAGAAATGTCAGCATTCTCTGCAAGGTGAATGAATGGCCAGAGTCAGGATCTTCTAGTCGGGCAGGGATGATATAACTCCCTGGGCCCAGGAACCATCCAGAGAGGCTGTCAGATGAATCAGCATCTGTTCATGCCCTGCCTTGCTTCTCTTGGGCATGACTGTCTCGCATGCCAACACCCAGGCTTACAGGTCAACTATTCCAACCCTGCATCCTGCCCGCCCCACTTGCTGGGGAGTGCTCTCCACAGCTCTAAGCGCATCCTGTTTGTTCAGACCCCTTTGTCTTCCACTGGCGCAATCGAGAGAGAGGATTCCTCCGAGCCCCTTTGCTTTCGGCTTTGAAATCAGATCCTGGCACACCTGATTACACTCAATAGCTGGAAATGGTAAGGATGTCCGATGGCAGAGAGCTCTTGTTTTAAGCTCTGCATGCCAGGAAGGCAGGGGGCTGGGTCTCCTCAGGGCTACGCTGGAGGGGGCAGGATGCTCTAGCGGAGGAAGCAAACAGTGTTAACTTGAAGGGAAATGCACTTGACAAGGAACTCGGAGCACGGGGAGCCAAGCTGCGTAGAAGCAGTAACTGAGGACACACTGTGGGGCTCAGACCCCTTCCTCTCTGCTCATATGCCCCTAGATGGGAAACATTCAGTTCCTGCCCAAGGGAACCAGGAGGGCCAAACCTGTCTGTCCTGCTTTTTCTGTAGAAGTGTCAGCTCTGAGGCCTTGACTAGGTGGAATAAATAGTGATTTACCCCCTTAACCACAGTGAAAAACCCATCAAGCATTTGGAAATGAAGGGCAGCCCCTGTGTTCTCAAGGGACCCTCAGCCTCAGACACTGCCTCTTTTCAAGCCCAGATGCTGCCCTAACACGCAGGTCCAGTGGCTTTAAGAGTCATTATGAAAATTTCACACACCAAAAGGCACAAAGAGTATCCGTGTACCCAAACCCAGCTTAAGAAATGAAATGTTACTGATGCAATTAAAGCCACCTTTGTTCTTTGGGTCCCATCCTTCCATCCTGGCTTCCCCCAGCAGTAACCACCCAGTCATTGACAAGCAGTTTCTTGTATGTTCCGGTGATATGTGCATCCCTCTTTGGAATTCCTTAACCTTTTTGAATCTCTGTGTATTCATCTGTAAAAGGGGGCTACTGATAGGATGAAGGAAAATGATTTATGACAAATATTTGGCTGTTGTTCCTATGAAAAGGAAAAAGTCAGCAGAAGAAAATGGGTCACATTTAAGACCCTTTCCAACCTGGCCCCAACTTGCCCCGACAGCCTCCTCTCCTCTTGTAGCGATGTTCCCTCCTCTCCTCTCTGCAGCAGTGTTCCCCAGATATGCCACCTGTGTCCATGCTTCTGGGCCAATGTGGATGAGGTGCTTACTTGCCTGCAATGCTGGTATCCTGTCACCATCTTCCTTTAACACTGGACTCCACTGTCCCCAACTCTGACAGGACCCAGAGGCAATGACTCCTTGGTGCTCCCATGGCCTGATACCTCTGTCTGAGCACTTGCCGTATGGCTGTGATGTTCCTGGTGTGTCTGCCTGGCTTTTTCACTGAGATGCTTATGTAGCAAGGCAGGGACGGGGTCTTCTCCAGCCAGTGGCCTGGCCCATTGCCTTCTGGCACATGGCAGGACCATTTGCAGTGAGTGAATGAATTCCATTAAGAACATTCATGAGTCACAGGAGGAGGTCAAAATATCAACATTAACAGGAGCTTGGAAGAAGTTGATTTCCACCCTCATGAATGACTTCAAGGGTTTAGGTGCATGAGTGAATGACAGTTCCATCAACAGACTACAACTTTCTGCCCTGGTTAACGCAGGGTATCTACATGTCCCCAGTTCTCCCTAGGGGCAGTTTTCTCTTTGAAGTTCCAAATCTTCTCTGTTCTGGAAGCACAAAACTACAGGTTCTCTCTCAACTCTTCAAATGAGGTTGGAACAAGTAGAATGGGGACATGAACTTTTTCCCCCATAACTTAAATAAACAACAGTTTTAGCCCAGTAGGTTTTATGCAAGCCTTCCATCTTTTTCTAGGTATCTTGACACTTGTATTCTTCTTCTTCTTGCAGCCTGTGGAAATTCCTAGAGACAGAGAAACGTGCAAACCTGTTCATCTTGCCGAGAAAAATCCACTTTACCACCACAGAAACAAAATATTGAGAAAGAGTCTTGTGGTGAGACACCCATTGTTCTCTGGTAAAACATTTGTTTGCTAGTGTGTAGACTCAGCTTTAGTCATGGAAATCTAGAGGATGTGTCTCAGAAGTGGGATCAAGAACAAGCCCGACAGTAATCTGCACCACAAGCTGATTTGATACCATGGCACTGACAATGGGCACACAGGTCTACCGGGAAGGGAACGGGAAATGGGAACGAGAGCAGGGGTTGGGTTGTGTTCATGGAACACACAGGTTTTTTTTTTTTAACTTTCTCTTTCTAAAACATTTCATTTTTATGGAGGTGAAATTTATATAAGATGAAATTAACCATTTTAAAGTAAACAGTTCCGTGGCAACTAGATATGATGTGCAACCAGCATCTCTGTCTAGTTCCAAATGTTTTCATCACCCCAAAAGCAAGACCCATAACCGCTATGCAAGCGTTCCCATCTCCCCTTCTCCCAGCTCCTGGAAACCCACCAACCTACTATGTCGCTATGGATTTACCTATTCTGGATATTTCATATCAATGGAATCATATAGTATGTGACCTTTTGTGTCTGTCTTCTTTCACTAGTGTGTTTTCAGGCTTCCTCCATGGTGTAGCATGCATCAGTACTTCATTCCTTTTTATGACTGAATAATACTCCATTGTCAGGATATACTGCATTTTGCTCATTCATTCATCCATCAGTGGTCATTTGGGCTGGTTCCACCCTTCAACTATTGTGAATATTGTGCTGCTATGAACTTGCATACACATGTATTTATTTGAATACCTATTTTCAATTTTTTTTAAGGTATGTACCTAAGAGTGGATTTACTAGTCATATGGTGATTCTATGTTTAACTTTTTGAAGAACTGCAATTCTGTTCTCCACATGGCCGAACCATTTTGTATTTCCATCAGCAATATAGGAGCACAGGTCAGATTTTTTGGGAGTCACATTTTAAAGTGGCACAAGACCCTTCTAGAGGGCTCTGTTCCATGCACACAAAACTCGTAGTCTCCACTTGAAGACACAAATTTTGCACAAACATGCAGGCAGAGAAAGGAGAGAAAGTGGACCCTCAGCAGAGAAGCTGAAAGATCATTCAGAGAAGCAATGGGCTTCACCCATCGTCTTGCTGCACTTTCCATAGCTAAGCAAGGGGCAGACTGGAGATTCCACTGGCTACTTTGTCTTATTTTCACTTCTTTCCAGTTAGTCCCCACTACTCTACCCTTTCCACAGGACTGTAGGGTTATGGTGACTTTCCTGCACCTAGCCAGGTTCCAGTGGTGGGGGACTCTGTGATTATATGATCTAGTGTTCAGAGCTCCCAAATTTGTACAGACTGAACTCTACACATGCTACTTGTCAACATCTGTGAGCCAGAAATAGGAGGAACACCTTTAAAAAGAAACCTACAAACACAAAATGATTCATAGACGCTGTTGAAGGGCAAAGCAAGGCCACCACCAGAGCCCCATGCAATTAGACTCATCAGAGGGAAAGGGCATAATGCTGGCTTTCTTCTTAAAGCCACCTGGAAGGAGCTGAGACCTATACTAAATTTATATACAAGTATTATTTGATTGGAAGAACAAAAAACACATTATATTATGATCTGTCTTCCCTTGCAGTCTGGTAGCTTAACTGTCAGCAAATTTTGGAGGAAAGGCCTTCCTGACAGGGGACTGGGAACCCCTGGGCAATGTCTTTCCTATGAGACATGGATGTTTATGTTTGAATAAGGGGATGAAGGAGGAAATAGACAACAGGGGTCAGAGAGCGAGGCCAGAGGAGGCCTTTGAGAAAAAAGAGGAGTTATGCCCCCTTTTCAGTGAGTGTGGGGCCTCTGGAGGTTGGCAAGAAGAGGAGAAGGTGAAGGTTTTGAGCACTGAGAGAATGATGTTTCTGGTGGGGCTTTGCCAGAAGGGGACTTATCACACGTGAGTTTTTGCACTCATAAGCCTAAGGGGCACAATGGGGTTTTTTTGTTGTTGTTGTTTTTGTGGGTTTTTTTGACACAGAGCCTTGGTCTGTCACCCAGGCTGGAGTGCAGTGGCGCGATCTTGGCTCACTGCAAGCTCTGCCTCCTGGGTTCACACCATTCTCCTGCCTCAGCCTCCCGAGTAGCTGGGACTACAGGCATCCGCCACAACGCCCGGCTAATTTTTTGTATTTTTAGTAGAGACGGGGTTTCACCATGTTAGCCAGGATTGTCTCGATCTCCTGACCTCGTGATCCACCTGCCTCGGCCTCCCAAAGGGCTGGGATTACAGGCTTGAGCCACCGCGCCCGGCCCACAGTGGGTTTTGAAATCCCAACATATCCAACTAAGAACAGGAAGCCCTGGAACTCAGCACAGACTTGAGTCCCCCATTGGATGCAGTAGGTGCCTGTTTCTCACTAAGTGGAAGGAACTTGTTTTCACTCCCTGCCAATGAGTAAAGAATGAAGAGCTAGATTTTTCCTTGAAGGTGGTGGATCATGACCCCTCCTTGAGGCTACGCAGAGAAGCAGTGATGTTACCATGGAGAGGAGTGAGCCCCTCACCTACCCCAGGTGAGAGGTCTTATCCTGACTTTTTAGTCATAATCCAATGAGATATTTTGCAGGGTTAGTGGATGCAGTAGGTTAAATGGTGGCTCAAAAAAACATACATCCATGTCCCTACCCCCAGAACATGTAAATATGGCCTGATTTGTACAAAGGGTCTTTGCAGAGGTAATTAAGGATGTTGTGATGAGATCATCCTGGACTACCTAGGTGGATCCTAAATCTAATAACAAGGGTCCCGATAAGAGACACAGATGGGGAAAGTCACAAAGAGGAGGAGGCAGTGTGACCATGGAGGCAGAGACTGGAGTTAAGCAGCCCCAAGCCAAGGAACACCTGGAGCCACTGGAAGCCGGAAGAGGCGAGGAAGAGGTCTCCCTGAGAGCCTTCAGAGGGAGCCTGGCCCTGCAGACACCTTGATGTGGGGCTTCTGGCTGCCAGGACTGTAGAGAATACATTTCTGTGGTTTTAGGCCACTCTGTTCGTGACACTTTGTTGCTGCAGTCCTAGAAAACTAATGCAGTGGGGTCGCCCAGAGAGATGAAATGACTGGAGAGAGAGAGAGAGAATCTGGTTGTCTAGAAAACTGAGTTCAGCCCCCAGACTTGCTGCTGGGGTCTGAGGTGAACTTTCCTAAACATTGTGCTGTGGAGTCTCTTTCCTCTTGCGTTCCTCATACGTTAACTTCTCATGGCAGAGATCGGGGCTCATGGTTCACCTGAGGACACTACTAAGGACTGGGGAGGTTTTATCAGATCCTCACATCTATTTGAAATAGTGGCAATAATAATGACCGCACTCTATAGAATGCTTAACATGTGCTAGGTAGGTCACATACTTTATCTCATTTAATCCTCAGAACAATCCTATGTGGTTGCTATTCTCATCAAACTGAGGCTCTGGGAGGTCATGTAATCTGCTCAAGGTCATTTAGCAAATGCTGGTGGAGCCAGACCTTGACCCCAGGTTTGCCTGTGCTTGAGCCACAGCATTACAAAAGACTCAAGCACCACAGAGATAGTCGGGTGCATCCTGTAGCACCCAGCTGTCGGATGAGAAAGGATGTATTTATTTATGTATGTATTTTAATAGCAGCACTGGCATTAGAGTTTCTTTGTCAGTGAGGGTTGGAGTGATGGGTTGATTGAGATGAAGGTTGCTGAGATGACCTGGTGGGTCCTGCTACCAGCAGATGGATGTCAAAACATTTGCATTGAGGGGGAGATAAAGTCAAAACTGGGACGAATCAACTTTCTCTCAGCTCCAGGGCTCTGAGGTCCTTTCTTGGCTCTCAGCCCTGTTGGGAAAAGAGAAGAACCCCCTGCCACATGGTCTCTCTGGTGTGAGAAGCTGACAGTCCACTGCTGAGCTTTCCCTGCTTTGCCACAAACAAAGGGCACCTCCCCACACAACTTCCTCTCCTGCTGGAATGGGAAGAGAGGACACTGGCTATTAAGAAAAGCTCTGATGAGCTCCTGTCCTGGGGCAAACTCTGTTTCTGGAGTCCCCTCTTAAAGGGCTAAACCCAGGTGGGCTGTGACTGTTGGGGGTCCCCGTGCCTCTCACAGTCATGTTTTCAGGGTTTTGGGAGATCTGGGTTGGTTTCCCTCTTGCCATGGTTCATGCTGGGGTGTGGCCAACATGGCAGCGTCTCCCCTGCCCTCCCAGATTTCAGGTTGGAGGGAATTCAGTTTCAGAGAGACAATCCACAGGCCTGCAGATTTCCTCCCATGCAGACCTCAGTGCAAGATAAAGTCAGGCAAGGCTGTGCCACAGCACAACAGCATAATAAATCCCCCTCTGGCCTCCTCCCAGACTTATTGTTCTATTGCAGTTGTTTTGAGTATGATCAAAAGGAAGGAAGAGACTGTGCTATCAGACTGAGGAAGAAGGATGCTCTCCTGACCGCTCCTGTTGCCCTTGGCCACCCTTATTTTAAATATGAGGAAACCAAAGGGCAACGTGCAGCCTAACCCCATCCGCATCATGAGGAGCGACGAGCTGCAGCCCAGGCCCCATGGACCTTTGGTGAGGCAGCAACCCCTGTGCAAACTCACCGACAGCTGCCTTGAATGTCCAGCCCTGTCCTTTTACACACCATGGGGGGCTGGAAGGCCCAAGCACAGGGTCAGCGACACTTTGGGGCCGGAGCCGGAAGTAGGCCCTGGAGCAGCTAAGGTAGCTGTTGTTAACCCTTTGGACTGAGGACTAAGGCTGTAAGGCCACAACTGTTGGAAATAATGGGCCAGAACAGGAACTCCCCAAGCTCAGCTGGCCTGGTGCCCACTTCTCCAGATAGTGAATGGCTCAAGTTCTTTGGAAATGTTGTCAATGTCAGGGCTTTGGCCTTGCCTATGTCCAGCCCAGGTTCGGGCACAGGCATGGGGTAGGGTGTGACATCGGCCACCACCGCTGGATTCCTGCAAGGAACTAGAGCAGAAAGCAGCGACTTGCCTTAGGCTTCAAAGGTAGAAAAGGCGGGGCTGAGTGTTCCTCTTCACAGACTTGTAGGCTCACTCAGTCCTCTGCCCTCACGGAGGGACATCTGCCCTGCCCAACGCCCAGATGCTGATTTGCCAGGTGCCTGGCTGCCGCAGCCTGGTCACCTTTGTCTGGGCTGGAAGGCCACGTCTGAGCCATCAAAGGAGCCTCAATGGGAGAGGACGTCAATGTGCTTCCTCAACCAGAAAGGTGGTTTGAGTTTGGCCAAAGCAGCCCAACCAAATAAGTAAAAAGCCTGTCAATGGAAAGATGGGAGCTGCTGGGAGATCACACGACAACAAAATGAGAACCATTATCAGTCTCATCCCAGCCTGAAGGAGGGAGAGCCTTTGAAGCCACAGACAGGCTGAACAGAACTTTCCACCTGAGAGACGCTGGAGATGGGAGGTCAGGCTGCACTCAGCCCCCACGAAAACTGATCAAAGCCTGCTGCAGAAGGGAGGGGGCGCACAGCTGCAGCTCCGACTCCCACCACGGGCCGCCCGGGACTTTCTGAAGGCAACGGGGCTGCCTTTGCAGGGGCCTGTGGGAAAACCCAACACAGATGCACATTGCAGCCAAACCCCCGAGCACTGCTGGGAGAGGGAAAAATAAACCCCTCAATAGTCCTGAAAAGAAAAGGGAGGGAATCAAAGCACACAAAAAATGCAAAGACCACCCACCTGATGAGCGCCTACCTTTCGGAAACAAATAACTCCTGGCTTCCAAGGCACACTTCTAAAAGAACAGACGGACTGAACACTCTGCCTCAAAGCTGCGTGCACCAGGGGATTTGTGGGAAGCCATGGCCCCTTCTAAGCGTTGGAAGCTTAATTTAAAGTGTCTTGGCCTCTGCGGTGCCTATTCAAGAGCTCCCTTGCATCCGCTCTCCTCCCTGGGAACCCAGGAGACAAGAATCCTCATTTAGAAAAGGACAGGATCCTGTGTGAACTCCTTTATCATGGTTCTCTCAGACAGGACAGCCATATCTGCCAGGGAACATTCTAGGGGGCATCTTTCAGGCTAGATCCAGGGTGATATGGGCCCCTGCGAGGACATCTTGGAAGGCTGTGTTGTTTCTGCCTGGACTGGTCCCTCTGGGACAGCCTCAGCCTACCCTGCCTGACCTCACCGCTCCTCCCTCTGGCCTGAAGCCTCCTTTGGAGGACTGACACTTCATGGAGACTGCAGTTTGATCTTTTCTGAAGTGGAGACAACAAAGCAAAGCCACTTCCACTGTGTGCTCTCTCAAAAGAATAGGAAAGCTCTTCTCTCCTCCTTGGGAATGGATTTGAAGGGAGGGTGGAGTGTGGAATGATGGGGAGGCCGTGGAGGTAGTTTGGTGGAGGAGGGTGTGTATGGAGGAAATGAGCCGCCCAGGAGCACAGGGGAAATTGACATGAGAACATTTCAGAAGCACTGGTTTAACCGGCTGACATTCTGGATGGACAAGCCTTTAGGAGTAGACAGAGGGCCTCAGGGAGGAGAAACAGAGCTGAGGAAGAGGCATCTCCCTTCCCCCTCCTCCGGAGGCTGATGCTAGAGAGAAGGCGGCAAGGCCTCACCGAGCGCCTACCCACCACTCACTTGATTTCTATCTTTTTATTACCTTACCCTGGGAGATAAATGGGGTTATCTCCATTTTACAGGTGACAAACAGAGATTCAGAGAGGTGAGGAGAGGCTCTCCAAGGACCCCTATGGAAGTGTCAGCTGGAATTCAACCCTCAGGCAGCCTGGCCCCAAAGTTCACAACCTTTCCTACTCATTTCAGCCCTGCCTGCCTCTCAGGGCTAAGAAGATGTGAGTAGATGTTCCATAAGTATTTATTAAATTGAACTGAACTCAGCAGCTGAACACACACAGGCCTCTTCCACCCTGACCAAGAGGATTCCTTTGAGGGTCTGAGGTATGGAAAGAAATTCTCTGAGGCGCTAAATAAAATCCTGCTCTGAGGTACAAGGAGGACTTTTTTGAAATTAATAGCTAATAAAGTTTATTCAGACCCCAAAAGGAAAAACGGAAAGGAATTGGAACCATTTTAAAAACAGAGTCGGTAGATAATAAAACTTCACGGTGGTGGTGTCTTTCATCAAGAAGCACAAAGTGCTCACAGGCTTTAATTACATCTTCATCCCTACGGCCCCTTCTGAAGTTGGTAGATGCACGTTAATAGTACCTTTCATTTTACGCATGGACACATTCCGGACCAGAAGCTTTAGCAATTCTCCCCAAGGCAAGCGGAGTACAGAGCTGGATCGGGGCGCAATGACTCTCCACACCGGCGTTCCATGCCACCTCCAGTTGTATTTCCTCACTCCGCAGCTGAAACCAAGGACTTCATTTACATATTTAGGGATCTGAAGGTCTAGGAAAGAAGGTGGGCAGAACCAAGGAATTAGGCCTCCACTTTGGCCTGCACACCATATAAATCCCCTCTTTGTTCACCCATGTGTACATTCTTTAATGTAGGCATGTGTTCATTTGTGTACATCAATGAGTTTGCTCACAGTCACAAGGGTGCGGAAGCCTGAGCTGGACCACTCACTTTAGGTAATGCCACAGCAGTCAGTGCCTCTGATCATGAAGCCTGGAGAAAGGTGTCTGGGCTGGTCCTGTCCTTGACGCTCGGGAGGGAAACTCTCCCAGTGGACCCTGGGGTTGGGATGTAGAGGCTAAGACAGCTAGAGATGGGAAAGGGAACTTAAATTGCAAGGGAGTAATCCTTTTTTTTTTTTTTGCTAGTTCATTTTCAATCATTCATTTCCTGGCTTAAAAAGTAATTAATAGTAGTAATCGCATATGGCTTTTTAATGGCTCTCCATTGCCAAATACTATTTAAGCACAAATTTCTTCACTAGACACTGGAGCCCAGTGTCCACACTTGATGGTGTGGCTCCATCTGGGACCCCAGTCTCATTTCTTATTCTTAATTTCTGCACAGTTATTCCTAATTTGTGAACTGCAGACCAGCAAAAGTCCAGGGCATTTCAGCAAGGGGTCCATAACTCTTAATACCACACCAAACATGGGCAGCAGCTGAAATCCATAATATGTAAAACTCAGGCAAATTTGAAAGGCTGTCAAATTCCTAGCAGCTCTTTGTCATTACGTATTTTCTTGGGTACAAAGTTTAACAACTGCTACAAGAAGGGGCCTGCATTGTGATAACGGTTTCAACCTGGGATCCAAGGAACCCTTTAGAGATACCCTGAAGTATAGATGGGGGAGCACAAGGATGGAGCAGGAGCAGATGGAGATACCCCATTCCCGCACACACACAGCTAACTCATCTGTGTAACCAGAGAGAGACTGTTTTGATCAATTTTGTACACTGGGCTTTCTAGTAAGATTTTATTTGAAAAAAGGACTCTGCCACAAAAGTGAGTGGGGTAGAGTTTGCAAGCAATGGCTACAGACAAAGTACATGTATTTCTAGCCAGTCCCTTGCACAGTTCAGTGGGGCACAGTGAGAAATCTGTCAGTCGCCCTTCTGTCCAGATCCACACAGTAAGAACTCTGGGTTTGTTAGTGTCTTAGATGCATGAAGTCCCATCTGACTCTTAGAAATAGCAAATGAGCTTGTAGATTAGCCAATCTTTTTTTTTTTTTTTTTTCTGAGATGGAGTCTCACTCTGTCGCCCAGTCTGGAGGGCAGTGGCATGAACTCGGCTCTCTGCAACCTCTACCGCCCTGGTTCAAGCAATTCCCCTGCCTCAGCCTCCCTAGTAGCTGAGATTACAGGCACGCACCACCACCATGCCTGGCTAATTTTTTTGTGTTTTTAATAGAGATGGGGTTTCACCATGTTGGCCAGACTGGTCTCGAACTCCCAACCTCAGGAGATCCGCCCGCCTCGGTTTCCCAAAGTGCTGGGATTACAGGCGTGAGCCACTGCGCCCAGCCAGATTAACCAATCTTACTGTCACTGCAAAGACAGTATCCACTTTGCATATGTACTGCTGAGGGAATCATTAGAACATTCACTGCTGCTGAGGGTCAGGTGGGGAATTTTTTCTATACCAGCTTTTCTTGTGGGCCAAAATTCCTAGAGGGATAGTGACCACTTGGGGTCCATTTTTATCTCCTTCTGTTTCTACCTAAATTTGTCTTTGCTTATGTGGCTGGGGCCTACCACTCAGGCTTTCATGACACAGTGTGCCCCCAGGCAGCCCGGGCCTAGAACAATTGTAGTAATAAGAGGTGACAAAGCAGGACCTTGAGACAGAACTTCCAGAAATTCTTTGGCTGAGCCTCCGTCCTCCCAGCCAGGTTTCAGACAGGGCGGCACATAAAGAAATCTCCGAACAATCCAGAGCAGTGCACATTAGCGAGTGAAGCTCAGGCAGGAGATGGGAAGGAATGCCTTTGTCTCTGCTTTCCACCCTGCCACCCATAGCTCATTCTCAAAAGCCACCTCCCCAACACTCAGGCTTGGGGTAAATGCTACAAAACAGGGTGGAAACCTCTCATGACCTCCTCTCTGTTGCACGAACGCCTGTTAAAGGCAAAGGAAAACAATGTGACAGACCCAGGCCTGTCACAGCTGTGCTGGGGCCAGCTGGGATGTGGCTGTGTGTGCGCGTGCATGTGTGCATGCACACTGGTGCACACGTGGGGATATAAACATCCTTGGCTCCCCAGCTCCTGTGTGCTGGATCGTGCTGAGTGGGCACAAAGTTCTGCGTGTGTCCGAGGTGGGGAGGGGCAGCACCAGCATGCCTAGGCACTCTCGTTTATATATGGAAAGGCAGGTGGGGAGACAAAGGAGAAAGTTTGGGAACAGCTGTGTGCCCATGTATGTATGGGCAAATCTCACTGTTGATGTGTCTTGGGGGAAATTGAGGGAAATTTTGTGCTTGGGTATGTGTGCACGCATGACAGGTGCCCACACTGAAGTGTGCAGAGGGGGAAGCTGAAAGAAAGTTTCGAGATTCTGTGAACATTCTCAGTTAGAAAAAAATCTGGCAACTCCCCATACCACAGGTGGGTACACAGTCAATGCTTGTGAAGTTCATTTCCTGTCCTAGTTACCAGCCCTTGTTTATACAGGACACAAGATGGGATCGGTAGCAAAAGCTCTAGGTCTCCGGGGTGAGTTGAGGGAGAGTGCGTAGGTGGAGAGGGTGGGGAGGGAGTGTGGGCATCACTGCCCAGGTCCCCTTGAAGTACAAATGAAATCAATTTTCAACATTAATCCATAATTCCACCCATATATGTTCAGAGGGGAGAGAAAGCAGAGTTCTAATTTTAGAATGACACCCTCCTTCAGTTGCTCCAGTGCTGTTTTAGCACCCAGTCTGCTCGGGCCGGTGGCAGCTCGGGTGTCCTCGTGTGTTTATGGGTTTGAAATGCATCTGGCTTGTTCTGCTTTGAGCTTTAGTTTGTGAGCCCAGCCCCAGGAAGTGTTTATGAGCTTTTTCACTTTGCTTTATTCTGGCTCAGCTTTGTTTGGTAGCACAGAATGGTAGAGTTTGACATAAATACTGTGTTCTTTGTGTGAGGGCTTCAGATTGCAGAGGGTCCTGGGACTGGCATTCCATAGGAAAGCTGAGGAGTTTGACCCACCCCATGATCACACACCTGTAAGCAAACATTCTGCACACCTCGATATGGGAAGAAACTGAACTCTGTAAACAAACTCCTGGGCCCATGACCTCCGCAGAGTCTACTTGCCAGTTCGTTCATCCAAATGGTGACCAGCTCACAATGGACACTCAGTGACTGCTAATTAACTCAGTGACTGCTAATTAACCATGGAATATTCCATTCCACTGCATTACCAAAGTGCCAGCGTCACTCCTCAGCATAGCTCAGGACCTTGTCCAATCAGCTGTCCTGAACACCCACTTCGGTCCACGGTTCACATTCATGTCATAGTCCTGAGCCCCTGCTCTTCCGCCAGTCTCGACTCAAGGAAGCAGTGGCAGAAATCTCCTGGCTGTGGGGTTCCATGGAGCAGAGAGCCTGAACCCACCCGGAAACCAAGTCTAGACAAAATAGAGCTTTGAGGTTTACACCCACAACCTTTGTGCCGTCCGAAGCAGAGGGTGCCAGGGGATCCACTGGAGGCTCCCTGGGAAGCAGAAGCCAGAGGTGCTGTGCTATTTCTCCATCTGGCCAAGGGCTTAACCCTGCTGAAGACTATTTCTGAGCGGAGTCCCCATGATGAGGGGACCCAAAAATGCTAATGGGGTTGTTTCCCAGGCTTTGTTCTGGTCCAGTGCAGGGCTCCAGTTGTTGATGGTGATGGAAGTTTGCTTTATACTTGGTCTGCTCGGTTGGAGTCCTCTGCCACCCTCTGGCAATTCACAACCTCTAGTCACTTGGAGACCTCTGAACACTAGCAGGACTCTAAAGACTGGGACCCCTGGCTCCTCGGTGAATTCTGAAACTGCTTTGAGGTGCTGCCTAAAGTTCAAGGAGAAGCTTACCAAGGACAGGGGACTTGGGGACAGCAATGGAAATAGAGACAGTGAGGTACAGGCCACTTGCTATGCTTTGTAGGAACTTTCAGCTCCTGTTAGCTAGAGACCTTTGCAGAGTCAACATTCTATGCGAGCCAGTGTGGCACCCTGCTGGTCTATGATTCTGTTCAAGGCACAGACATAACCAGCCCTTCACGAGCTTCCAGACCACTGAGATTGCAGCCTGGGGTGACGTCCTACCTTGGCTGGAAGGGTCTCCCCACCCAGGCCTGGTCCTGCAGGAAGTGGTTCCCATGGGGAGAACTCCTACTGCTCCAGGGCAGCAACTTCCTTGGTGTCATCAGTTTACCTGCCAGTCTCATCTCTGGGAGGGTACCAATTTCTCTGGCTTCCCTGCCTGTCCCCAGAATGATCCCAACACTTATTTCACCCCTGAAAGCCTTGGAAGGATGCCCACTTACATTTCTAGTGAATAGCATTTCCACTGGAGGCCCTTCACCCAGGGTTCCCTACAAAGGGGTTTGCTTTTAGGGAAGGGCAAGGTGACCCTGCTTTGTCCTCCTGAAGCACCACATGTGCCTCTCCATCACTGTGCCTGTCACACAATCATAATCCTCCCCTTCGTGTCTCTCCCCTGCTAGCCTAGAAGCACCTGAAGGCAAGAGCTGTCTTAGAGGCACACTGGGAAAATAGGGGGCCCTGGGTCCTGATGGAGTGAGGGCCCAGCTAGGGCCAGAGGGCCTGGGCTCACCAGCCACTGGGCCTGGATAAACGTGGTTTTCAAGGGATGAGTGTAGTCTGGCCTATCTGATTTTCATCCCCACTCCCTGAGAGTGCTATGTTTTTCACCTTGAAAACAAAGGCACACTACCCTGAGCCCTTCACTGGCTTATCAAGTGGTGGTGTGGCACATGTAAGGGAGCATTGCTATGTGAAAGCTCCCCAGCTCCCTTCATTACGGTCATCCCAGGGACAGAGGACCATGCTGTGACTCAGAGGCCCAGCTCTTCCTAGCCGTGCTGTTCCCTAAGTGAACTTCAGTGAGTTGCTTTATCTCAGTGACTGTGTTTCATCTGTGAAACGGGAGTGTCGGGTTGTCAGGGCAAGACCTTGGAACCTTCACTGAGTGGCATGGTCGTGGGCATTCCTTCTTATTGTCATTGCTTAAATAAGCATGAAGATACTTTCCTGAAGAATGATGTTTGGAAGGAAGGAACCTAGACTTTGGTATGGCGTGGGAATGGAGTAAATCCTAAATCCATTCCTTGTTAACAGGCTTGTAAGTGGAATTCTTGCCTAGCAAGATTCAGGATAGTTCTCTAGCTCAGGAGTCGGCAAACGTTTACTGTAAAGGGGCAGAGAGTGACTATTTTTGGCCTTGCAGGCCACAGGGTCTCTACCACAACTGCGAGGCAGCCATGGACAATACATAAACAAATAGACATGGCCTTGTTCCAGGAGGACTTTATTTACATCAGGCTGCAGGCCGGATTTGACCAGTTAGCCATGGTTTGCTTACCCCTGCTTTAGTTTATGGGGGTGCCCAGCAAGCACTTGGGAAATTAATTTGTTGAAGATAAGTGAGTAGAAGCCTCTGCTAGTCCTGTCCCTCGGTTTTAGCTCTGTTTACACAGGACCAGGTTCTGTGTTCTTGTCACTGAGTCAAGCTGCAAGACCCTCACCTCCTCCTAGCCCCACTCCCCCAGCTTTGAGTGATCCCAGGTTCCTTCAAGCCCACTGCTGAGTGGGGAGCAGTTTCTGTGCCTTCCAGGGTCTGTCTCCCACACTGCCACTCGCCACCCAGGGCCTTTTCCCTCCATCCTGAGTTTGTGGGACACACAATTTGAAATCTCCTTAAAACTGAAGAAGCGAGGTCTCTGATTCATGTAGATTAAAATCAGCTGCAACCTAT
The DNA here is from genome assembly GCF_007565055.1 of Rhinopithecus roxellana. NCBI lineage: Eukaryota > Metazoa > Chordata > Mammalia > Primates > Cercopithecidae > Rhinopithecus > Rhinopithecus roxellana. The sequence continues at coordinate 84,391,114 of NC_044553.1, read as the reverse complement.
TAATGGTCCAGGGCCCAAGACAGATTTTAGGAAACAAAAACACTGGACCAAATTAGACTGAGCCGGCCTCTGTCTCCAGGGAAGGGAGGTAGCGTAGGAGGCTGGGGGCGGGGGAGTGGCCATGTGGTTTTCATTACTTTGGATTCTCTTCCTGAAGCAAAGTCACCCAACACAAAGCGAATGGAGCGCCAAGGCAGCGGCCAGCCTCTGGAGCCTGGCTCTCCCTGGTAGAAGCCCTGGGTCCTGTTGGGGGGCTCTGGCTGGTTGTGTGTCTGTAATTAACAGGTTTCAAAGTGGTTATTTTGGAAAAGAGAATTTCAGTGGCGCGTTAAAATCCTTTCATCAGCCATCAGCTGCAGTCCCAAGGCCTTCAGCAAGGCCTGAGCCACTTAAGGCTTCTGAGAGCTTTAAATTCCCGGGGTCCTGTTTGAGAATGTGTTGGCTTTTGCCATGGGTTTTATTGGGCTGATGGTTGCCATGATTTTCATTGTGTTGTTTGGTTCCTGGGATCATAAAAATGTTTGCCTCTTCCTAGAGTACCTAGGATCATTAAAAAGAAAAGGAAAAAAAAAAAGCCCCTGCATTTGTAGCTGCTACATAACATACAAACCATGGCTTCCTTGTGGGAAAAGGGCCAGCTTCGGCCCTGGGCTAGGGAAAATTATCAACCTGGAAGAGACAGGACAAGCAGCCACACCCAGTCTCCACCTCCCTCCCATCCAAGGACACTGAGGCCCAGAGAGATGCTCATCTAAAGCCGGTCTGGAATCCTGGTCCCACTCTCAGTCAGGTGCTCTTTCTCTTCCTGGTGACTTGAGGCTGCGCGTAGAGTTGGGAAAGGTAGAGGAGTCTGAATTCTGCTGGACTAGTGCTTTGGGACACCTCTAGGAGTGGAAGAAATGGTCAGATTTACAGGCAGCATAAAGTGAAATGCTGATGTGGACAGAGGAGCAATCCGGGCCAGCACGGGCATTCCCATGGCCTACAGGACAGAACGCTCCTCTGAGGCTGGAAGGGTTACTGGAGGCTTCACTTGGCACCCACAGCCCTGAGACATGGAAAGAAGGGAAACAGGTACCAAATCCCACAAGCCTCAGAGATGATTTCTCACTGCTTTGAATATGAAACCTCTGAAATCTGGTCAAGCTCCCAGAATCACCACAGGGGATGACAGGAATTTTGGTTAAGCCAGTATGATCTGATAAGTGGAACACTAACCTGGCTTTACTTCCTATTTTGATGATGGCTACCTTCCAGAACCTTCTTTCATGGAAAACATGACAAAAATTCTGGGAGACTTGCTATTAAATAACCTCTGCTGCTTTAAAAACAAGGCCAGACCAGCAGACCTTGCTCTCAGCAGGACACATGTAAGAACTAGTCTACAATAAAGAAGCTATGAAGGCGTGTTCAGAGAATTAGAGGCTGTCAGAGCTGGGAGGGAAATTGGAGTTCAGCTAGGCCAGGCTTTCATTTTACAGATAAGGAAACTGAGGCCTCAGGGCATATCCAAAGTGATCTAGGGGGCATAGGGAGTCCAGGATTTTCTTGACTATCCCATTCTTCACAAGGCCGCTGTTCTCCTTTTGGGTTGATATTGTCCTTCATTCATTCATTCAGTTTTTACTACCTCCTATGTGTCAGATGCTTGTAGGCACTGCTAATTTTGTTTCTTTGAAGTTTTTAGAAGTGGAATAAAAGAGACACATTTCTGTGGACTACATTAAAGGAGGAAAGGAGTTTTTCCCCAAAAATCTAGGTCTGGGAAAAGTCTGGTGACTTTTGTGAGCCTGGGGCATCTTTGGGAAACGCCTGCCCTTTTGGGTGTGCCTTTCAGATGAGTGCGAAATATCATTGTCAGGTAAAGGGGTGACTTGCCTAGGCTGCCCCCACTTGCAGTGACCCCCACTCCCAACAGCCACCTGGCAGTGTGGCCCAAAGGAATCTGGAAGTGGACATCAGCAGAGATTCTCTGGATCCAAATTTGAGTGAGGGCTGGCGGGAACCCAGGCTAGCTGGAGGCTGCAGCTTGCATGGGTCTCTCCGTCTGTTTCTCATCATTCTCCTCCTACAGTTTGCTTGTCAGTCCTTTGCTCTTGTTTACCTCTGTGTGGATAATTCCTCGATTATAAATCAGAGAACTTGGCACTGAGTTCTGGATTATCTGTGATCTTTAACTTTCCCAGGGCAAAAGAAATTAAACCAGCAAATCTCTTTGTTTCTCATGGTTCAGCATCCAAATCATGGAAGTGTGAGTCTGTGGAGTGAGACAGCCTGAGCCCACCTCTGCCCTGGCCCCCACGCTCTAGGTGAGCAGTCATGCATCCGTGCATTCATTTATTCCCTCAACAAATATTCAGTGAGTACCCATGTGGCACACTCTCTTCTAGAAACTGGAGATACAAGGTTAAAAAAAAAAGGACACTGTTCCTTCTTACCTTGTTTGCATCTTAGTATGGGTGACAATAAGCAAACAAACCAACAAACATACATGCTAGTGATAAATGCCTTGAAAAAACGTAAGCAGGGTAAGAGATGGCAGTGAGGGGTGGACTATTTTACACACAGTGGGGTCAAGAAGACCTCTCTGAAGAGGTGACATTTGAGCAGAGATTGGATGAACAGAGAGTAAGCAATGTTCAACCCAGAAAGAACATTTCAAGCAGAAGGAATAGCAAGTGCAAAGGCCTGGGACAGGGACAAGTGTGATGTGTTTGGGGAACAGTAAGGAAGCCAGGGACTGGAGTAGAGCAAACAAAGGGGACAACTATGGTACATCAGGTCAGAGCAGTGGGCAGGGGCCAGCCATGGAAGTGGTGACTTGGGATTTTGTTCTGAGCCTCACAGGATGTCCTTGGAGGTTTTGGAGGGGAGTGATGCAGCAAAGATGAACATTCAGAGGCTATAGAAAGGCTTGTGGAACAACAATGGGCCAGCTTGGGTTAAACACTGGCATTCAGACACATGGCAATGGTAGCTACACCTCATGGGTGGTGCTTCCAGTGGGAACTTTTGAGAGCTACATGTCTCGACAGGGTGAGGCTGGGCCTGGGAGCTCACTACCTCTACCAATTAGTGTTAAGCCCAGAAAAAGGAAATGCTGCTGTTTAAATTGTAGGGTTGGAACCTGTGAGTCATAGAACCCTCAGCCAAATGGACCGTGGTGAGCTCTGGAAGTTACTGGTGCAGGGTCTGAAGCCCCCAGCTGGGTTGTTTTGCCACCCATGGGGGCTTCCAGACACACTCGGAAGAAGCAGACTCAAATACAAACGCCATATTTAGGGGGTCCAGCTTTATTTTTGGCTGATTGTATACTGTCTGGTCAGTTTCCTTCCCAGTGTCTTTTACTTTGGAAAAGGCAGGCCACCTCACGGGGGTGCAGAAAGAAAAGGGGAAACACATGGATTTGGGGCTCAATCAACCCCACAACACAACCCTCACCTCATTACTCCGCTGGCTTTTGGAAAAGCTACTGAACCTCTTAGAGCTGTGCTGGTCGGTGCAGTAGCTGCCAGCCACATGTGGCTGTTTACATTTAAATCAATTTAAGTGAAATAAAATTTAAAAATTTGGTTCCTCAGTTTCACTTACCATATTTCAAGGGCTCAATAGCAACATGGAGCTTGTGGCTACCTATTGGACAGTGAGATGTAGAAGGTTTCCCTCATGGCAGGAAGCTCTGTTGAACAGTTTCACTTCTTTAAAAAGGAAGTGATCCATGAGAACTGAACAAGTTAACAGGCACAAAGCACAAGGTGCTTTGCCGGTCTCACTCCAGGTGCTCAGCAAATGGTAGTCACTATGATTGATCATGTGAATCTCCATCCTCGCTCTGCTACCGACTAGCTACGTGGCAAGTCATTCAACCTCTCTGAGCCTCTGTTTCCTGATATGTAAAATGGGAATAAAAAGTACCGCGGAGGACATTCCCACAGCATAACATGATCCTTGTTTTTCTCAGTTCTCTCTGGACCCATGAGAACTTCCTTACCAACCCTCAGCTGACTTATCTAGACCAGAGCTTGGAAACTCCAGTCTTGCAGCACTTAGCAAGAAGCAGGACCTGCTGTGGCCCAATAATGCAATCTGGAGATTTTGGCCATTCTGAAGGGTTTGACCATGGCTTGTGGTATGGAGTTCTAATGCACAAATCTGATCAAGAAAAATAATCATTTGACTCAAGTCGGATATTTACCCTGCTCTGACGCTCTGAAAGACAGCATGTCTTGGGTTCCCCAGCTCCAGGCCCCGGCTTCCCTGGCTAAACGTTCCTCCTGTGGGCAGGGCTCTCAGAGAGGGGCTCCCAAGCAGCCCTTCTGGTATCTCAGCCTGCAATCAGTCTTCCATTTTCCACTTGGGGTTTTTGTTGTTGTTTAAACGTTTATTAACTGCAGGCATTTGGCGGTGGAAGTTGGGATTTGCCTGAGGCTGGGAGGAAGTTATTTGCCAGGCCAGGATAAGGTGTGGTTTAAGGGTTGAAACTGGAATCCCCTTCACCTGTTTAATGCATTTCAGGGGAGATTTGTTTTCAACTCCCAAATTACCTGCTAGGAATTCTAGACCTGAGATCCTATCTCACTGGCTGTTTTCTTTCATTTTCGAAAAGAAATACAAAGAAAAAAGAGTGAAAGGCTCAAACACGACATTCTTGCACTCTCTTAAATAAAATTACATAGAGTGAGTGATTTTCTTCCCTGTCTTCTATAAAGCGGTAAGGGGAGGGCCTGACCTAGCCCAGAAAACTTCTGCTCCAGGGAAGGTGCAGCTGGGAGCTGCAGAGAGCAGGTGATACTAAAGACATTTCTTATGTGCTTATTGGCCATTTGTGTATCTTACTGAAATATAATTTATTTTCAAATATTAATTTTATGCCCAGCAATCTTACTAACCTTTCCTTTAGTTTAATAATTTATTTGTAATTTTGGGGGTATTTTCTATGTACAAATCACACAAAGGTTATGGGGAGTGTTAAAACTCATAATGGAGTCTCCAGTAAAGTCAAGTTCAAAAGAAATAGCTAAAAGGACCTGTGTCCAAGCTCGTGGAGGGTAAGTGAGCAAGAAGTTGCCTAAATGATGGTATAACTATGAACAACAGGACAAAGATAGACAGCAAACACATTTCAGACATATGGATCAATAACTTCTTTTCTTCCTTTCTTTCTTTTGTTTTTTTTTTAGAGAGACAGGGTCTCTCTCCCTCTGTCATCCAGGCTAGAGTACAGTGGTGCAATCACAATTCACTGTAGCCTCAACCTCCTGGGATTAAGCGATCTTTCAGCCTCAGCCTCTCAAGTAGCTAGGACTACAGGTGTGCACCACCATACCTGGCTATTTTTTTCTTTTATTTTAGAGATGGGGTCCCTTGCTATGTTGCCCAGGCTTGTTTCAAACTCCTGGCCTCAATTGATCATCCCACCTCAGCCTTCCAAAGTGATGGGATTACAGGTATGAGCCACCCAGCTGGACCACTTTCTTTCTTTCTTTTTTCTTTTTTCTTTTTTTTTTTGAGATGGAATCTCACTCTGTTGCCCAGGCTGGAGTGCAGTGGTGCAATCTCGGCTCACTGCAAGCTCTGCCTCCCGGGTTCACACCATTCTCCTGCCTCAGCCTCCCAAGTAGCTGGGACCACAGGCGCCTGCCACCATGCCCGGCCAATTTTTTGTATTTTTATTAGAGACAGTGTTTCACTATGTTGGCCAGACTGGTCTCGAACTCCCAACCTCAGGAGATCCGCCCACCTCGGTCTCCCAAAGTGCTGGGATTACAGGCATGAGCCACCATGCCCTGCCAGGAAGCTGGACCCATTTCTTTAGGCTGGCAACTTTAAAATATTTTGGCTCTAAGTACTCCTTTATATGCTTAATAGTTGTTGACTGATGATCTTGAGGAGCCTTGGTTTATGTGGATTGTATCTATTGATAGATCCTGTGGTAGCCAGTTTCTAGAATAGCCTCCAAAAATCTTACCTCCTAGTATTCATGCCCTTGTGTAGTCTCTTCCCAAATTGAATCAGGGCTAGTCTATGTGACAGGTAGAAAATGGCAGAAGTGATGGTAGGTGATTTCAGGGGCTAGGTTATAAAAAGGACTACTTGTTCCCACTTGGCCTCTATTGTTCACTCTGGAGAAAAGCAAGTCCTGTGTTTTGAGTACCCCAGGGGAAGACCTACACGGAGAGGATGGAACCAAGGCCTCCTGTCCGCAGCCAACAACACTGGCCTGACTTGTAAATGAGCTATCTTGATGGCAGATCCTCCAACCCCAGTTAAGCCTTCAGATGACTGCAACCTCATGAGAGACTGCCTAGCCAGAACTGCCTAGCCAAGCCACTCCTGAATGCCCAAACCACAGCAACCAGAGATAACAAGTGATTATTGTTGTTTTAAGCCACTAGGTTTCAGGGTACTTTGCTATACAGCAATAGATAATTAAATAATTTACCATATTAAAAACTAAAACAAAAAATAATATTTGTTCATTTAATACATATTCATTGTTAATGAATAAATTAACATTTAGTAATTTATTAAAATGCATATATTCATTAATCCATTTAAATGTTAAAAATAACATTTTATTATAAAAATAACTTTTTAAAAAAACCCAAGCGAGAAGAATGACAGTGTTTTACATTTTTGCAAATCTCTTGACTGTCTGACTTAATAGAAGACAGCTGGATTCTCACATCGGCTTCTGCATTCAATCAGCTGTGATAATGTTGTTTTGGTTGAAGCATGCGAAGGAAACCCAGCCTCACATAGATATTTTGTTGGAAAGGGAGGAATATTTTAATAGTCTTTTCAGATAATTGTGAATATTCTTGTTTGACATTATACTAAAACCCAACCAATAGTAGATTACTAAGGTTAGTTGCAATGTGGAATCTGAAACTCTATCAATGAACTTTTTGTGCTCAGTTATGTTAAAATTCAGTTGTCTGGCTTGTACTCTGAATAGATCTTTTGCTCATGCATGATTTTGTAATAATATGCATGGGTCATTTGGAAAATATTGCTTCACTAAGTCATGCAGATTTTTCAAGTTCGATGCATCATGATGAAAACTAAAAGTTCTTATTTGTTAATATCATCACTGATCTCATCAAAAACCTCTATAAGTGTTGGGAAGGTGTTAAGTTCACTATGGCAGATACAGGTTTTTTAAAATTCTAATTTTTGCTTTATACTTCTATTTTGGCAGAAAATACTGTCAATTATTTTCTTTCTTGAAGTGATGAGCTCAGTTTTTTCATTTTTGAGAAAATGTCTGTCAAATAACCAAATCTGAATAACCATGGTTACTTGGTCCTTTTGAGTAAACATTGTGTTCCATGAAAGTGGCTAGTGCAGATCACAACTCAGGACACTCACACAAGTGCTTTTCCTCCAGATGACTGTCATACTTTGAGATGCACCAGAAATGCTTGATACTTTGTTTCCAAGTCATCACACAAAGAGAAGGGAAGGGAAGGGAAGGGGAGGGGGGGATGAAGGGAAGGAAAGGTACACTTTTGGGCAAGATTTTATAAAATTAATAATTTTTACTGTCTAATTTAGGACATTCTTCGGTGAAACTGGCATTTTTTTCCAACTGTAGGTTTGTAGCAGTGAAGAATACCATGATTGCCAGCATAGTTCAGCGCCAGCAATTTTACCCAGATGTCAACACAGTGAAGAAGGCAAATAACATCTTGGTATTATTATGAAAATAGTTTTCAGCTTGCAGACACCCTAATAGGGTCTCAGGGATCCCCGGGGACTGCAGACCTCACTTGGAGAATCAATGCTTTAGGGAGATGGCTGCCATTCTACTACTTGTAGCATTTACAGGTAAATGTGCTACATGCTAAGACATATGTGTACCAAGTCTTTGGGCAAAATTGTAATCACCACCATTTATTGCATAAACTAGAAAGCATATCATTAGATATCAGCTTATTCTTGTAGATGGACTAGATATGAGACAGGCGTTTTATTTAAGGGAGATTTTATATGGTTTTATTTATCTCACTTGTCAAAGGTATATGGATGGTGGTGAGGAAGCTAGGCTCTAAGCCATTTCTGAAACTGTCAGTGTTGAATAAAAAAGATACATAAGGAAGCTAACACTTACACCCCTTCCTTTGTAACTCTTCTACCGCCTTGATCCAGTGAGCCCTGAATGCTCAGGGGGCTGAGGAAAACATCCTTTTTAGAGCATCAGGGTTCCCTCAACTCCACTCTAGAAGTGGGCAAAGTTCTGACATTGGCAGTGCCTGCAGCATGGGACAAGAGAAGCAGCCGGCCCCGAAGGCCACGTTTGTTCAAACGGCCATGGCACCTGTGAGCACTGTACTGCCGTGGAAGAGCTCAAGTCATTGCCTCTACTAAAGTGCCTCTGAATTCCTACAGAGTGGACTTAGAGCAAGACAGGGCGGGGACATAGTTGTTTTCCATTCTTGTTGAGTTAGGCTTACACATCCTCTCACTCCCAAAAGGCAGAGTAGGCTTGCGCCCCACACCTGACTGGGCTCAGCTCTTTGGCGAGTGATTGCGTAGCTGTTCTGCCTGTGACTGCAGGCCCCAGTCTGCAAGCGGGAAACAACAGGCAGTTGTGTCCCGAGCCCTGGGAACTGGAGATCTTTCCACATCTGTTCGCCTAGTCGGGGGCGGGAGGAAATCACCAGAACCTTCAAACATGGGGCCAGAGCAGGGAGACAAAGGGGAAGTCTTAAGCCGATGGTGACCCCAGGTCATATGAGACCCCCCAGGCGCCCCCCCATCCCCTTTCATCCCCTCAGGTCCCCGACACTCAGCCTTTTCATCCTTCTCCAGGTCAGCAGGATCAGGTTAATGTGAGTTGACCAGAAAGTTTATCAAATGAAGGCAGGGACAGGTGTTTGAAACCCCTTCCCTGCTGAAAGCTGGGTTGAACAAGGTTAGCAGTGTAGCTGAGGCCAACATCCTACACTAATTGCATTTTCTTTCCTAGAGCTCCTTCTCTTCCCCTTCCTTGCTCTCTGGTTTGGAACCCCTCAAGGTCTCTGAGAGCCGGTAACCAAAACAAACCGTTCAAAAAACAAAGGATTTAGGGGAAAAAATTAGGGGATGTGACATTCTAGACCGAACAGTGGCCCTTCTATGCCAGAGCCTAGGAACCAGCATTTGGAGGCCACTTCCACCCAGTGGGCATGCTGAAATCAGTTACTATGGGCTTATCAGAACTGATTGCACAAACCTTTGCCCAGCTTCACAATCATGATGTCATATTTGTAGCTTGAGTTGACCAAGGTGGGAATATTTGTACCACAGAAATCAGCAAGCTACAAACCAGGCTTTTCCACCTCCAGAGCCAGTTGTTAAACATCTACCGGCACACCAATGCCTCCACTGTAGCTACTGTCACTCAAAGTATGATTCTCAGACCAATTACATAGGAATTTCCTAGAGATCAGAAATGAGGTGGGGCAGGAGGGTTGTTATTTAACATGCAGATTTCCTGGCCAACCTGAATTAACTGAATCAGAGTCTCTGGAGGTAGAGCCTGGGGAAATGCTTTTTAGCAAGTCCCTAAGGTTATTAATAAATTCAGTAAAGTTTGAGACTTCAGCCTGAGGGAAAAGGAGAAAAGAGTGGGTGTGCATCTGACTCTTGGCATCTGGAAGGAACAGCTGGCTTCAGTCCCAGTTGGCCTAAGAACGGACAGCTGTTTTCCCTTGAGATAGAAACTTCATGACAGGAAAAAGAGGTGGGAATTTTGGGGTCTCAGCTACCCACTGACAACACGACTGGTTCTGCCTTAGATCTCAGGATGAACCCATTTTCCAACTTGAGACTTTGACCCAAGACAGCATGAGCAAATGCCCAGATGTATGTACAACGTGGAGAAAGTCACCATCATTTGCACCAATGGTGGGGCCAGTGGAGCCAGGGAAATCCCAGAGTCAGTTTTCCATATTAGATTGCCCAGCACAGCATTTTTCTTTCAGATTTGCCTAGACATTATCAGGAGCTTTCACAATCAGGCATGATTTTGTAAAGTGAAGACCTTGTTGGCTTCATCCCACTGAGCTGGAAGAGAGGGTCTTTTAAGGCAGAAAGAAAAAGAGAAGAAAAGGAGAAGAGAGAAAGTTTCTTTGCCTAGATGTAAAACAGAAAGTTCATAAGGAGCTTAACTCTGCTTTCGACTTGTTTTGCACCTGCCTGAGGGAGTGGTTTAGACGGGGACAGGTAGTGTGAAAACAGAGCTGGTTAGTAAATTCAAGAGCTGGGGTTTGGACCCAATTTTACAGCAAAACAAACAAAAACCAATGCCCTTTCCTGCCAAGCACAATGCAGTATTTTTTCAACATGCAGTTGGAACCCAGAGGAATCCTTAATGGGCAACTGGGGTAGTGACATAGGACATATACGCTCAAAGTACTGTGATTTCCTAAACCATCAGAGCCCTCTATATCCTGATGCAAATTCTGAAACATAATCCAAAGCCACATGTAAAACTTATGGGGTGATAGGCAAGTAAATTATGAACTATTAGATTATCGGCTATTAGATTATGCACTGGAATGGATAATTGAGAGTCAACCATATTGATGCATATCATTTAGGCACTCCCCATATTAGACAGTTAAGTTTGTAGCAGTTTGCTAAGTTCATGATCATGTGATCATTTCCTATATATTTGTTCTAACTATTCAGGGCTTTAATTAAACATAAAACTTCATCAAATGGGAGGAGGAAGAAACCAAATGGCCCTTCAGGAAAACAAGATATGAGCTCATGTATTTTTTGCCAGGTTTCACGGCCTTTCTTTGTGCCCAGAAACTCTTCCTCACCCCAGGACCCATCTTCACTTTAATACTATCCATTCAACAAATACATAGTGAGGACCTACTGTGTGCCAGAGAGGGTGTGGAAGAAAGGAGACAAACCACCTGGTCTCATTCTCAGGAATTTTACAGTCTATTGGGAAACAGGTATTACACAAGTCAGTATAAAAATAAATAAGTGATGATACATTGTCCTAAGGGCTGTGCAAGAAAAGTACAAGGTACAAAGAGAAACGTCAATAGTCCTGAAGGGTTGACTGCATCAAGAACATGTCCATGGAGACCAGGCTGATGGGGTGTTTGTTTGGATTGTTTTGGGTGGCATGGGGTAGGGGTAAGGGGACACGGAGCGTTCCGTTTGAAGTACTTGAAAGAGCGGTCAAGTAGGTGACTGAATATCCAAATCAAGAGAGTCGGTAGTGGAGAGGTGACTCAAGCCCACACCTGGATGAGGTCATAGGGATGGAATGTCCAAGGAGAGGCAACAGCTGGGGCCTGCTCTCTGGGCCACTCATATGCAGAGCTCACGAAGGAGGCACTCCCAGAGAGGAGGGAGTCCCAGAAGCCATTTGCAAAGGGTATTTTATGAGTGGGCAACGTGAAAGTACCAACATCAGAAAAGCAACTCAGGGCCTCCAGGACACACCTGACTCCCCAATTCTCCCTTCTCATGAGCCAGGCAGGCTGTCTGCAGGCCTGCCAGTGAATTGAACTGGGGCTCTCAGAGTCTAAACAGCTGGCCATGTCTTGGACAGTGCTTCGTGACTCTAAGTTATTACTTTCTGTTCCTTTCCTAGTCCCGAACTCAGACCCGGGCTCTTTGCTCCCCAGAGCCTCTAAGTGTGTAGGTATTAGGAAGAGAGCAGATAAACCAGTTCACACAGATGTATGAATAATGTTTAACCAGCCAGTTCTCTTTGAGATGTATTGTCATAAAGAAGCAAAACTAAATCTCTAATCTGTGGAATTTCAGGCAACCTTCGACGTTTCACGTGGTGCCCTTGAGAGGGAGACCTTTTGAGCTGGGGCTGCCACCCTGCTCCCTTCTAGCTTCCCCGCACTGTTCCTGCAGCAGCTTCTTTTCTTCCTCCATTTCTGAATCCCCAGAGTCTTGAAAACCTCCAGAATTCTCAGAATGGTTCCTTAGGCACCAGTGGCCATGCCTCTGACAATTACAGTAGCTAACATTTATATGTAATTGTTACATGTAATTGTTAGCTCCTCATATTAAACCTATGTTAACCCTATGTTAAATGAAGTTAACCATAACATAGGGTCGCTATGACTTCACAGCAAACTTCAATCCTACGTTAACTGACTTCACAGCAACCCTATAAGATTGGCTCGGTTACTCTTCTCTGGGTGAGGCTGCGGCTGGATGAGAGATGTTTATTAGCTGCCTGTGGACACACAGCTGGCAGGCTGAAATCTGAAGCAGGGTCTTGCACCCAAACCACACTCCGGGCCTCGTGAGTGGGATGTCAGCCTGAGTCTGCCCCCGCTTGGGTGTGCTGTCCTGAGAGAACAAAAGCAAATCCACGTTCTGGTTCTCTGAGGCAGCTCTTACTAGACCTGACTCAGTTTGACACCTTTCTGCAGCTGGAAAGGAGGACAGCGCAGGTCAAGGCCCTGGTTGCTGATTACAGAAAAGATGGGAGTCATGTGGGGTGTCAGCTTCTGTCTCCTGAGAGAGAAAACCGAAAACTGCTACCTGAATTTCCAGGATGAGGTCGAAGGCACAATCTTTTCAGGTCAAATCTCTTGGGCAGAATTGAAGAGACTGCAAAAAAAAAAAAAAAAATATGGAAGTTTCCCTCACCGTTTCTGGGATGTCTGAATTCCTCCCTCTCTGGCATGGAGCCACTGGAAGGCTCCATAATCCTCCCTCTCCTGGCTCAGAGGCCCAGCTACACTTTCTAAAACAACCCAGAGCCATCTGATTTGAAGCATGTACCGGCTCGTGTGTGGAAGACAGTAATTACCTCCATTCCAGTTAGGAAAGCTGAAACCTGCCTTTTTCATGCCTCAAACAATTATCGAAGTGCCTTTTGAAGCTCTGGATAGAAGAGAAAAGCAAAACAAACCAGAGCCAATTAGAGCCTGGGATTTGAGCGTGGCTTAGTTTTGTGCAGTGGGACTTGGGGGGAACTGTGGGAGAGGATCAGAGGTCACCCCAAACCTCCAGCTGCCAACCAACTTTGCCCGTGCCAAAAGAACATTATTTTGCATTTAAAATGAAGGCCCCTCTGCCTGACTCAGGAACAATTTGCAGGAACAACCTCTGCATCAGCTGTGAAGAGGGCTCCCTGATTAGATAAGGCCTGGAATGCACTTGATGTTGAACAAAACAGTTCTCTGACAGCTTTTCTTACTTGCCGTTAGAATGTTTTCCCCTCAGCTGAAACTTGGTAAGATAAAGTGAATCCCCGGGGACCCTTTTGTTTTGGGGTACATATTTGAGGAATATTTGTGGCCTGTGTTCCATTTGGAGTTAAGGTTCTTGGTCCCTGAAGTTCTTCCAGGCTTGGTGGTAAAATCTGGCTGTTCAGAGGCAGGCTGTGATGAGAGTGGAAAGCAGATACCAGGCATGAGGGCAGAGGATAGCAAGTGGCTCTGCCGTGGGATGGGAAGCCTGAAGGCTTTTTTTACAGTCCCCAAGGACAGTTCCCTGGCATTCAACACTGCCACAAAGCACAGAGTGGAAAGTGGAGTTGGGGCATGGAGGGGGTTGAAGCTGGATTAGAATGAACTTGGCCAAGATCTGTTCATGATGTCTGGGATGGCCTTTTGGATTAATAGGATTTGATTGACTGTCAGGGCAACGTAGCACTCTCTGGGAGGTTCCCTTTTGAGTTTGGGTGAGGATCAGGAAGACAGCCAGCACCAAAGAGCACTAAGATAACCCACTATACCTTATTTACATCCCTAACCCAAGCTGGATAGAGGAACTTTCTCCTGGCCCTGGCATAAGTGCCCAGCTTTCCATCTGCCTATCATTTACCCCTTCAACAGTGGGCTTTGATGTCTACCCTCTGCTACAAGAAAAAGCATTTGTGGGAATGCCTCTTGGTATATGTGGGGGACTGTCCCTTGGTATAGGGAAAGTTGTCCTCCATACACACAGGTTTTGTATCCTGCAAGTGCTGTGTTTTCTATCTGTATTTGGTTGAAAAAAAAAATCTACATATCAGTAGACCCAGGCAGTTCAAGTCCATGTTGCTCAAGGGTCAACTATATTCCTATAAAGCAAAACAAAGAAGCATATTGCTTAGGAATGTGTCTGTCTTGCTCAAAATGGGGTGAATATCAATGGTCTGGTGGCATCAAAATGGCCAGTTCTGTGACAGTAAAAGAGGTTCATGTCTTATTTAATCTTTTGATAATAATAACAACTATGGTGTATCACAGCTTTACCAAGTACCAGACACTGTTCTAAGGGCTTTACATGGTTCACTTACTCCTTACTTCAGCCCTAGGTGGCAGGTGCTATAATTATCCTCATATTGCAGACAAGGACATTGAGACAGAGGTGAAGCCACCTTCCCAAGGACACACATGGCGTCTGCACTGCTTCTGACCAACCAACAGAGAGAGCTGCTGTCACGATCCTCAAATGAGTTACGCATGTCAAACGTTTAAAAATAAAAAAAGATGAAAAGATGCATAAAATTTAAAAATGTAACCATTTCAGGCTGAACAGACTAAAACTGAGAGATGGCCAGAGCAGAATATGAAAGATAAATCTATGGACAGAGTAAATCATGACTGGCTTGAAATTAGGGGCCTTACTCCTCCACATTCCTGACAGCGGTTGGTTCAAGACCAAGAAATGGAAGCACATTGTGAGTTCTACGCATGCTGCCCTGGGACACACAGAGGCTAAACACACCCACAGGCTCAAGCTGTCTTTGAAGTTGTGCCTAACAGATCCGAGATGCATGATGAAGGAATGTTCTGGATGTGTTCTTCTGAGATTTTGGAACTGAGTTCACTCACGTTCTCCTATGAACTGTCCCTTGCAGTCACTGTTCAGAAGGATTCCAGGCTGCCTGTGTCAATGATTTGACCCCACAGATGGTTCTTTTTTAGGTTCTGACAGGGAGCAGAAATGAGTTTTTTGACTCAAGAAGATGGACGTATCTGTAGTTCTTTAAAAACCATTTATGTGATTTACAGTGTTTTCTCTGAGGCAGGTCTCCAACGATTTCTCTCCAGGATGTGGCAGGGACCACCAGCTGCTTAGCAGGCCCTCAACTGGACCAAGAATGTTTGTGATAGGGGTTTCCACCCTTTCCATCTGTGGCCTATGATAGGCAGAGTAATGGCCTCCCAAAGATGTCCAAGTCCTGATCCTTTAAACCTGTGCATATGTTACATGGTGAGGGAGAATTAAGGAAGCAAAAAAGTGCTAATCAGTTGACTTTAGGATAGAAAGTTTGTCCTTGGCCCAGCGTAATCACAAGGGTCCCAATATGTGGAAGAGAGAGGCAGAAAAGACAATGTCAGTAAAGCCATGTAAGAAAGACTCAATGGGCCATTGCCAGCTTTGGAGATGGAAGGGGCCATAAGCCAAGGACTGAGGGCCACCTCTAGAAGCTGGAAAAGGGAAGCAAATGGATGTTCCTCTAGAGCCTCTAGAAAGGAACATTGCCTTCCAGATGTCTTAATTTTAGGCCAGTGAGACCCGTGTCCGACTTTTGGCCTCCAGAATTATAAGATACATTTTCCTTGCTTTAAGCCATTCCATCAATGGTAACTTGTTACAACAGCAATAAGAAAGTAATTCAAAGTTATCATGGTTTTCAACCCCCAGGTCATAGGACCTGGAGGAGACATTGTCCCATGAGCTGGGAAGTGAAAACCATGGTGGTCACCTTAGCATCTTCCCACTGACTATCTGGGAATTCTCATGGTTCTCCTGGCTAAGCCCCATCTACATGTGAGCACTTCAGCCATCAGTGTGTCCCTGCAAATGGGGTCTCTTCTTGACGAGTGATGTTTCATTTCTCAGCAGTGTTGCCAGGGCCTCTCCTTAGTGTGGTCCAGACATCCTGTAGCATTACAACAAGCTGCTTTTCACACCCTCACTCGCCCAAAATGCCAAACACTTCCAGCCAGCACAGAGTCTGGGGGATTTTTCTCCCCTTCCAGATAGCCAGCCACAACGTCTATGAGCTCCGGAATATGGAATTAGCATGATAGAACCATGACATGCCAAGCGCCAGAAGCCAACCTGAGCCATCCTTGGATTTGAGAAGTTATCAACTGGGAAATACTTGTGATTTACAATTTTCTTCCGTCCTCCACCATTCCATCATGTGAACATCCAAGTCAAGCTTCTGAGCTGGGTTAAGAAACTGGAATTCCTGGGGCTCTGGTTCAGGCTCTTACTACCTCTGTGACATTGGGAACATTGGTTAAGATCACTGCGCCTCCGTTTTCTTATATGTAGAATGGGGAAAATATATGAGTTAATACATGTCAAGTGCTTAGTGAACTATCTGGGTCATGTTCAGTGCTATAAAAGTGTTCATTGTTGTTGTTGCTGTTGTTCCTATTGTTGTTATTATTAAATGGGTCCCAAATCTTGAGGCAAGTCATTTGGAAAACCAGCTTGTTCATGGTTTGCCACATATAGTCATGTGCCACATAACAATGTTTTGGTCAACAACTGACCATATATAGGACTATATAGCCTAGGTGTGTAGTAGACTATACCATCTAGGCTGTGTAAGTATACCAGATGATGTTTGCACAGCAACAAACCCACCTAATGATATATTTCTCAGAAAGTGTCGTTAAGCGACATGTGACTGTATTATACTTCTAACAATTGAGATGAATTACCGTTGCACACAGTGCTGAAGCTCTGGTGTAGACACCCTCTTTTAAAATATTTTTCCCATGAACATGTCCTCCAGGAAGCAGGCTCTGGTGTGTCACAGCCAGATGAGTGATTGTTAGGGAAGACAAAGCCTGTGTTTAGCGTTATGCAAGTGTAGTGGGGAGAGGGCATCTTATTGCTGACTCACACCCCCTGGCAACCCAGCCTGATTCATCTAGACTGCTGCAGAGCTCTCTTCATGGAAGACCTCAGCTCAGAGGATCTCAGTGCACTGCATGGCCCACCAAGAGCCTCTGATATTCAGGCCTCTTCGTTCTTCTGGATTCAGTTCTTAGGTCCCCGAAAGTGGTAAAGGGGAGAGGAGAAGACTAGCTCATTTTCAGCCAGGAGTGGCCCCTGGCACATGGGACACTGCTTGCATTGGACAGAGGCCACTCATAACAGGCTGCCCCTTCTGGGTGCGGCGGCCAGCCTGCCCTGACAACAGTGCGACCTGAATCTGTGACTCTTAATGGCTGCTTGGGACTGCTGCAAGACTCTTGGGTCTGTGACTTGCCGAAGAGAGAAGTTTCTGGGCAGAACGGGGACATCAGGAGAGAAAAAAGTTACATCCGCACTAAGTTTCAATTATAAAGCCCAACGATAACGATGACCAAAACAAAACAAAAACAAAAACAAAACAAAACAAAAAATCCTACATGCTCTTCGGTATTATTGGGACTGAAAACAATGGAACTGGGTTTCTTGACTTTTTCCTAACTTTAATCCCCATGAAAGAGGTTTGAATTACAATATTTTATCAAAGTAAAAACCGTCTGAACAGCTGCCTGAACTAACCTGGGGGCCTAGAGAGTTTAGCTTCTTGACCTCTGGCATGTGGGGGAAGGGGACAAAAGGAGAGAGAGGAGGGGAGGAGTGAGCTCCTTCTGTTTTCTGGGCTGGCCATTTGAGGCCCGGGAACCAACTGAGCTGATGTCAGACTCTGGCACTCCCACTTCCAGGAGTCACAACAAAGTGGCAGAGATCAGGGGCACGCCTGGGTCTCAGAGAAGTTGCACGTTGTAGGAGAAAGAGAATATGCTGCGCAGACACGCCCAGATTTGTGTTTTGCTGCTCCTTTCACTCTATGTGATTTAGACAGATTACATAACCTCTCTGCAAATAGGGAAAACTTCCTTGTGCCTGTTGGTCTTGGAAGGACTGGGACTACATAATGCACCAATAGAGTGTCTGGAGCACATCAGATATACAATATATGAGCAGTAGCTATTTTTATTATTAAACACAACAACCACTTGGGCCAAAGGCCACCTAATTTGTAGAATCATAGAGCCAGAAAGAACTGCAACGAGTCAGCTAATACAGTATGCGTAGAAAGAAGCCTGGAAGGAAATTTACTAAATATTAACAATGATTATTTCTGAGCAGTGGAATTGTAAGGATATTTGTGTTTTCTTCTTTATACTCTTTCGAATTTTCCAAATCTTCTTTAGTAAATGTGTATTTTTAATACTACAAAATTTTAAAACATTTTTTTTTTTTTAAAGTCTTCCATCTCAGTTTGCGGGCTTCAGTCAGATTGCACTAAGATTGCATCTAAAACCACAGTCGTCCAAACTGGTGCTAAAGCCATGAGAAAAGGCTGGCAGTAAAGAATTCCTTCCACTCTTCTGTACCATACATCCTGAATGGAGCATAATCCCTACATGGTTTCTAGCCCATCATAACCTTGCTACACTGTTTCATAGAAAAACTTCAGCCATTGAGAATGATGTCATTCATCATATTTCCTCTTTCTTTCCCTTTTGCTGCCAGGAAGCCTTAAACAAATTTAATGCTCAATTACAGTAACAATTAACTCAGATTTTGGGCATAAATTTTTTCCCTTCTTCCTCTATGGTTTAATTTTCTCTTTTTTATTCAACCAACTTATTGCATATGTGACTTTCATTGTAAACTACCTCAAATACACTTTAAAAGTTGGACATAAATCATAAATAAATGAAGCTTTATCTGATCTCTTGTAAAAACCCATGAACAGCCTGTTAAAATTCGTATTACTAAACATCTTGACCAGTAAATGTCAGGAGGGTGGCATGAAGAGCAAGAAAGAGAAAGCTCTGAGTCAAGGTCCATAATTAGTGGAAAAAAATAAAATCCTGGCAAATATAGATTTGTTCAGAACTAATTATTTCCCTTTTAAAATGGTTACTTAATACTTACTCTAATATGTTCTTTGAGCATCTATTGGGTGTCAGGCACAGTTTTAAATGTTATTTCATTAATTTTGTGAGGTAGGTATTATCATTTCTAGTTGAAGAACAAGAAAACTAAGACTCAAACAAGTTAGATAACTTGCTCCCAATCTCCCAGCTAGTAAGTGGTAAGTCTGCAGAAGAAACCCTGGTACGTCCAACTCCAAGGAATTCACAACCCTCTTCTGTTTCATCAAATACAGGTTTTCTTTCTCTAGGTGGATTAGTTGAAATGGTCAACCAGGCTGAAGCCACAGGTTGGCTGAGTTCTAAATCCAGAAGCCCAGCTAGAGGCTCCTGTGTGGTGAGAAGGACTAAAATTGCTTCAAGTGCAATGGATTACTGGGGTTAGGCTCACTTCTAAAAATGAAACACTGAAGTGGGGCTTTCTTTTTTTGTTGTTGTTTTTGAGACAGGATCTCCCTCTGTCAACCAGGCTGGAATGCAGTGGCACAATCTTGGCTCACTGCAACTTCCTCCTCCTTGGTTCAAGCAATTCTCCCACATCAGCCTCCCCAGTAGCTAGGACTACAGTCGCATGTCACCACACCGGGCTAATTTTTGTATTTTTTGGTAGAGATGGAGTTTCACCATGTTGGCCAGGCTGGTCTCGAACTCTTGACCTCAGATGATCTGTAAGGTGGACCTTTCTTACTAGGAAAGAATGTTGAAAAACAGCTGCTGATGATCACGTCTGAGACTGTTTCTTATAGGAAACTGTAGGCCTATGGAGGCAGGAGAAATAATCACAGCCTAGCAACCAGAAACTAGGATGCTTTCACTACTAAGGGAGAGATCGGTAACACCATGGCTGGGAAAGATCTTAAATCATCACTTGATTCTGAACCAGAGACCTCTACAAAACCTCTAGGATAGAAGAAAATGAGGAGAAAGAAGAAAGAAGACCTCACTCTCAAAATTAGTATCCAAGCAAAAATATTCAACACTAAGAAACCCAGTCGACAAAATCAACATTTGTTAGACTGATTTTGTTCAAAAGAAATTAACAGAACAATCTGACTAAAACTTTAAATTTGTCTAAATACTCAAAGAGAAATAACACCTACTTTAAAAAAGGATATTGTGAAATAAAGCAGGCAGAAATAAGAAATGGCAAATATGAAAAAGAACAAATTAAAAAGATAAAATATACAGATAGGATAAATTCTAGACATGAAGTAAATGAAGAGAAAATTAGTGACTAGGAAGATAGTATTTAAGAAACCACCAAAATGTAGCCCAAGTCAGAGTTAAGGGCGTGAAGATATACTGAGAAGCTCCAATTTTTATACATACATATGAGATAGTAAACCTATCTCCCTCCAGGATAAAAACGATTGTATTAAAAGTTGTGGCTGGGCACAGTGGCTCACACTTGTAATCTCAGCACTTTGGGAGACAGAGGCAGGAGGATCTCTTGAGCCCAGGAGTTCAAGACTAGCCTGGGCAACATGGCGAGACCCCATCTCTACAAAAAAATTTTTTTAAAATGCCAGGCATAATGGCATGCACCTATAGTCCCAGCTTCTTCAAGGGCTGGTATGGGAGGATTGCTGGAGCCCAGAAGGTCAAGGCTACAGTGAGCCATAATTATGCCACTACACTCCAGCCTGGGCAACAGAGAAAGACCCTGTCTCAAAAAAAAAAAAAAAAAAAAGAGAGAGAGATGAAAGAAAGAAAGAAAAAAAGAAAGTTACCAGGGAGAAAGGAGAGTTATTTATAAAAGAATGATAGCTACATTGATAATAGACGTCTTATTAACAACAATAGATTCTAGCAGACAGTGGAGTAGTATCTTCAAATATACTATTTGAGGGGGAAAAAAATCACCTGAAATCTAGAGTTTTAAACCTAAACTAGCTTTCAAGAGCTGACTTAAAAGAAAGGCAGTTTTAGGATTTTCTTAAAAATGAAGTTTATATCATTGAGTCTTCACTAAAAGAACCATTAAAAGATGTATTATATCAAGAAATAACTCAGTTTCAAGATAGGGCATAGAAATCAAGAAACTATAGTGGGCACAGAAATAAATAAATTAAAATAGACTTACTTCAACTGACTATAACTAAATCTGGAGTTTAAAATAAAAGTTAAATTAAAAAGTAATATGTTCAGATAATATGTTAGTAGAAAGAGCATTTACTGGGTAAAGTGTGCTAAGAGTCTTGCCTTGTTCAGGGAGGAGGATAAGATATTGAAAATTTTAGACTTTAAAACATATATAATTAAATGTGTATGGTAAAACTTTAAGGTAATTATGAATAGAAAAGAATGTCAATCTATAGGTTCTAAACCAACCAAGGAGAAAACAGAATATAGAAAACCTCGGCCGGGCGCGGTGGCTCAAGCCTGTAATCCCAGCACTTTGGGAGGCCGAGACGGGCGGATCACAAGGTCAGGAGATCGAGACCATCCTGGCGAACACGGTGAAACCCCGTCTCTACTAAAAAAATACAAAAAACTAGCCGGGCGAGGTGGCGGGCTCCTGTAATCCCAGCTACTAGGGAGGCTGAGGCAGGAGAATGGCGGAAACCCGGGAGGCGGAGCTGGCAGTGAGCTGAGATCCGGCCACTGCACTCCAGCCTGGGCGACAGAGCGAGACTCCGTCTCAAAAAAAAAAAAAAAAAAAAAAGAAAACCTCACCAACCTAAGGGAAGACAGGAAAGACAAAAAAAGAAAGAAGACAGGAAAGAAGAAAAAACCTAAGAGAAGATAAGAAAGAAAATAAATAGAAAACTAAATAAAATGGAAGAAGTAAGTCAAATATGATGGTAACTACAATAAATGTAAGCTTATTAAATGTATCTATTAAAAATTGGAGAATATCAGATTAGAATTTTTAAAGTATTCAGTTATAGGCTATTTTCAAAAGTGGCTCAAGCCTGTAATCCCAGCACTTTGGGAGGCCGAGATGGGCAGATCACGAGGTCAGGAGATCGAGACCATCCTGGCTAACACGGTGAAACCCCGTCTCTACTAAAAAATACAAAAAAACTAGCCAGGCGAGGTGGCGGGCGCCTGTAGTCCCAGCTACTCAGGAGGCTGAGGCAGGAGAATGGCGTAAACCCGGGAGGCGGGGCTTGCAGTGAGCTGAGATCCGGCCACTGCACTCCAGCCTGAGCAACAGAGCGAGACTTCGTCTCAAAAAAATAAAAATAAAAAATAAAATAAAAAATAAAAAAATAAAAGACCTACTTAAGCCAAACCACACAGAAACTTAGAAATAAAGAGATGACAAAAGACATACCAGAAAATGCTAACCAAAAGAAAGGTGGTGTCACAGTAAGACAAATGGAATCTAGGGAAATATATATTAATAGGGATAGAGAGATATATAATGATACAAGAAAATATAATATTCATGAACCTATATGCCCCTAAAAACATAACCTTAAAACTCAAAACATGTAAAGCAAAAACTAAGAAAATTTAAAAATGTAAAATTGTGGTAGATTTAAATTTATTTTTACAGAAATTTATTAAAAACATAAAAGATATAACCACAAACTGATATATCCTTTACTCAAAATCCAACAATAGGCCAAGCATGGTGACTCACATTTATAATCCTAGCACTTTGGGAAGCTGAGGCAGGAGAATCACTTGAGTTCAGGAGTTTGAGACGAGCCTAGACAAGATAGGAAGATCCTGTCGCTACAAAAAAAATTTAAAAGTTAGCCAGATGTGGTGGCTAATGTGAAGGCTGAGGAGGGAGAATTGCTTGAGCCTGGGAGGTTGAAGCTACAGTAAGACAAGATGACATGCCACTGGCCTCCAACCTGGGTGACAGAGCGAGACCCTGTCTCAAAAACAAATAAAAACCAAAGTCCAACAATAGAGAATATATGTTCTTTTTCAAAAATATGTTGAACATTTATATAAATTGACATAACAGGCCACACAAAGGAAGGTCTCAACAAATTTATAAGAATTGATAACTTAGGCCAGGCGCGGTGGCTCACGCCTGTAATCCCAGCACTTTGGGAGGCCGAGGCAGGCGGATCACGAGGTCAGGAGATGGAGACCATCCTGGCTAACACGGTGAAACCCCATCTCCACTAAAAACACAAAAAATTAGCCAGGCGTGGTGGCGGGCGCCTATAGTCCCAGCTACTCAGGAGGCTGAGGCAGGAGAATGGCGTGAACCCGGGAGGCGGAGCTTGCAGTGAGCCGAGATTGCGCCACTGCACTCCAGCCTGGGCGACAGAGCAAGACTCCGTCTCAAAAAAAAAAAAAAAAAAAAAGAATTGATAACTTATAGACATATTTTCTGACCACAGTGGAATCTGGTTTTTAAAACTCAATAAAAGATGTGTTTAAATCTAGAAGCAAGGAGAACAATAGATTAAGCCTGAAAAAAGCAGAAAAAAATAAAACTATCAGAAATGAATGGAAAAGAAACAACAACAAAAGAATGAACAAATCCAGAATTTGATTTTTCAAAATTACTAGTAAAGTAGATAAAACCCTAGCAGGGCTGCTCCAGAAAAAAAGAAAATGCAATAAATAATATTAAGAATTGAAAAGAGAACATAATTTATAATGATAGCTACAATTGGAATAAAAAATCATAAAAAATATAATGAGCAAATCTATGAACAACTTAATACTAGTAGAGGAAGTTAATGTTTTTTTAGAAAAGTAAATTTTGAAAGTTGAATCAAGAATAATTAATTGGAACATCCATATCAACCAATAACCCATGTAGGAAATGAATTGCTACCCCAAATCAAAGTCTTCTACCCAAAAGACATTGGGCTTAGGTGGATTTCTGGGATGTTCGGCCAACCTGTCAAGGAACAGCTAACCCTTATGTTATACAAACTGTTTTAGAGTGTAGAAGAAAAGGGAAAGTGACTCATCTTATGAGGCACTTGATACCAAAACTAAGAATACAAGTATAGACTAATCCATTAAAACATAGATGAAAATTTTCTAAATAAAATATTAGTAGAGATGACATGTCTTAATACAGATGCAGAAAAAAATTATTTTATAGAATTCAAAGTTCCTTTATTACATAAACTCTTAGCAAAGTAAGAATAGGCAGGAACTTCCTTAACTCGATAAAGAACATATAACCAATACCTTTATAGATAACACACTCAATGGTAAAACTTCAGAAAAAAGATGATACCTACTATTACCCTTATTATTCAATATCATTCTGGAAGTCCTACCAGTGCAATGAGAAAAGAAAGAGAAATGAGGTATAAGAATTGAAAAGAAAACAGAGAAACCTATCTTTCTTTAAAGATAATAAGGTTGTTTACACAGAAAATCCACTGAATCCATTGTATAGGAAAATTATTATAAATAATAAGATATTTCCTTGAGTTTGCTGAATACAACATCCATATACAGAAGTCAACAGCATTCTGTAGGCACTAGGTAAAACTAATTGGGAGACAGAGACTGAGATTGTAGCTGGAGGGGAATGTATCAATGTAGGATTTTTAAAGATGGGAGATTCCTGAGCACTTTGTTTGCTGTTGAGAATAATCCAGTAGAGTGAAAGAAGTTGATTGTGCAGAAAAGAGAGGTAGATGACCTTAGGAATAAGTCCTGGAGACATCAAGAGAGGATGGGATGCAAAGCACAAGTAGAGGTGTTTGCCTTTAAGAGGAACAGAGCTACTTCCTCCATTGCAATGGGAAGGAAGACAATTCCTATGCCAGGAGGTTTACAGATGTTGCAGTGGAGGGATGAGGGAGTTTCTGTCTGATTATTTCTGTTTTCTCAGTAAGACATGAATTGAGATCATCAGTTAAGAGGGGATGATCATTGGAGGTCTGAGGGGAGAAGAGACAAATAGTGACCTTAGAAAAGTTAAAATAAACTTACTGTAGAAAAAAATGTAGCCTTTCTGAGCAATGTTGAATACTCATTTGAGGACTGCAGTCATAGATTTAAAGTGTAATCAGTCAACTCAGTGGAATTACTTTCTCCATTAATCTTAAATTGCCTCAGGACTGTTTCAGCCTAAGCAAATAGCTGGGTTTAACCAGATTTGAAGATTTTTCTAGGAGAGTTTGGCATGAGGAGAGAGGGGCAAAGGGGTGTAAGGCAGTGTTTATAATAGCGGACCATGGAATAGATCATGGGTAAAGAGAAAACAAGGACCTGTGAGGAGGTGATAAATAGAACAAAACCAAGCAAAACAAAACAAACAATAAAAACAGACAAGCAAGTGAGCTTAATTGATTGGAGGTCTTATTGAGGTCAAAAAATTATTAGAGCAGAAATACTACAGAAGGTTGGCTGGAAGGATGAAAATGGTGGTCAGCGTATGACAGTTGAAATCTAGACTTGAAAGGTGGTGATGACAAGGTTGGCTGTGGCCATTTAAATGTAGCTGATGAAAGTGGAAGAATAGATCATTGGAAGTGAGAAGGTCAGGAATTCAGAGACCAAGGATGTTAAAGTCACCAAGAACGATGGCAAAAATAGGGGTGAAAGGGAGGAGTTATATGCCCAAGTGTTTAATAAATGAATAATAGGTTATTGATGACAGCAATTCAGTGGGAGAAGGGTTAGATAAGTGAAGGAATGAGCATCCAAATAGCTGTGGTTTTTAAAGGATAAAGAAGGAGAAAGGGTTTGGAAGTAGCAGTGGAAAGTAAGGAAGCCCATTTCTCTATCTACAGGCTCTGGGATATGGGACAGTGAGATAAACAACAACCACACTTTTGGGTGCTTTGGAGAAAAACCACCTCCTCAGGGCCAATCAGGTTTCAGTGAAGGCACAAAGATGAACAGAATGTTGAAAGAAGAGGATAAAGATCTAGAAGATTTCCAGAAAGCTAAGTGGAGCGGGTGGATATTGGGTCAGATATTAATAACACTGCCAACATACCTTATCTGTCCTCCCACTCCCACCCCTACTAGACTGTAAATTCCACAAAGGTGGAGATCTTTGCCTATTTTGTTCATTGATCTATCCCAAGGACTAAAACAGTGCCTGGAACATTGTGGATGCTCAATACATATTTGTTGGCTGATTGATTAATAGTAGCTAATATTTATTGAGCACTAATATGCCAAAGATACTACTAAGTGCTTTATATGTATTATTATTATTACTATCCCCATTTTATAGATGAGAACATCGAGGCACAGAAAGGTTAAGTAGCTTGCCTAAGTTCATGGGACTAGCAAGTTGTAGAGCCAAAGTTCAAACACACTCTAGCTCTGGTTTGGTTCTGGAGCCTCTGTATTCTTAAATTCCAAATTACATCACCTTCTTATGGTTAGTGGATGTACAGAACAATCTCAAAGTAGAAGCCCAGGTAATGGTAAAAGACCAAAGAGGCCAGACCTCTAGTGGTGACTGAGGTTAAAAGTTAAACAATAAACGTGAACACTGATTTCAAATGTTAGTCTAAAAGCTAGCCTAGGGCATTTGCTGCCTCTAACGTCCTATACTCTTGTTCATCTCTTGTTGCGATTGTGACCCAGGCACCTTCTACTATCAGTTCCCAGATCTTTTTATTTCCCACCCCTCACTCCCCGCATATTGCTCTTCTTCGTTATTTTTAGTTTCTGCATATTCCCATTCCGACACCTGGCAAACCCGGCACTCTTTTCCACTGACTTCTCTTAAGGGCAGTCAGGTGCATTGAGACCTAATTTCTAAGCATGTGATATTGACACATCGAGCTTACAGCAAGGCTTAGGATCACCAGGCTGGCTCACTGTCATACAGATTCCAACTACAAAAATCATTCTGGGAGCGCCCTCCGAAGTGCTAGGATTCTGCTGGCTGTTTTATGAACAGCTCAGCTCATACTATGAAGTGGAAAAGCAAAGGAACATTCCAACATTTCAGGAAAACCAAGGAAAACAATGAGTATGTGTAACTGACTGGAGGAAGCCTGGGATAGTACCACTATTTCTGTGTGAAGCCTCCCCTATCCCTCAGTGAGATACATGCTCACTGGGGTCAGCCACACGAAAGGTCTCCAGGAGCCCTTGGTGATTTGGACCAGAGATCAGGACCCACAGTGCACTGGTACTATTGTATGTGCTAAGGTTCTTTGGGTGCATGCAACAGAAATACCTCTGGCTAACATAAGCCAGAGTTTAACAGAAGGATATAAGGGTCCCATAGGATTGAGGGAAGGCTGAAGAACCAGTCTTAGAAATGGGTAAGAAGCAGGCAAATTCCAGAAACTAGGAAGCAGGAACCACAAGGGTCACAAGAGTCCCACAGGTCTGGTCAGGACACTCCACTTGGATGGAATGGAACTCCTGACATCTCCATTCTCTTTGTCTCTCTGTTCAAAATTTACCTTCCATTGAAGGGAGCACCTGATTGGCCCAGCTTGAGTCAAAAACCTCCTGATGGCCAGTAATATCCACAGACTGTATCCTACTGGGAAAAGGTAATCCTCCAAAAGGAAATTAGATTGTTATTAGGAACAGGAGATGAGTGCTAGGCACTCTGGCAGCCACCGTTCCCAACCCCTCCCTGGATGTTTAAGAATATATAAAACATTTCAACTTGAGAAAGCTGATTGAATTAAAAAAAAAAAAAAGACTATATAAAACTGTATTTCTTCTCCAGCTGTACTTTCAGAGCCCTACATTTGTCTAAATGGAAGGATATCTTTCAGTACCAGGCCAGTCATGCTTTTGCATGATTATCTCTATCAAACTCTATTTCTTTGGAAGGAACTCTTAAATTAACTGTCACATAAATGTTTCCTGGTAGCTCAAGTAATCCTTCGTAAAATTTTGTCTAACTCTACGGCTTGAAGTTAATTTTTCTTAAATCTTTAAAAATAAAAGTTCAGTCTTGTTATTGATTTAGATCCTTGTGGAATTTTTTTAGTATTCCATTACTCTTTTAAATAGTCTTTTTTCCCCCTTTTGCTATTTTTCCTATTGGTTTTCTTTCATTAAAAATTGAGACCCAGCCAGTCTCAGTGGCTCATGCCCGTAATCCCAGCACTTTGGGAGGCCAAGGTGGAAGGATCCCTTGAGTCCAGGAGTTTAGGACCAGCCTAGAAACAGAGATTCTGTCTCTACCAAAAAAAATTGAAAAAATTAGGTGGGTGTGGTGGTGAGCATCTATAGTCCCCACTACTTGGGAGGCTGAGGTGGGAGGATCACTTGAGCCTGGGAGGTAGAAGCTGCAGTGAGCCGTGGCTGCACCATTTCACTCCAGCCTGGACGACAGAGTGAGATCTCGCCTCAAAAAAAAAAAAAAAAAAAAGGCACCCAACATTTTTAGAGTGACTGTCACAATAATAGCACCTGTCCCTAAATAGAGATCCTACCTTAATGTTGGTTAAAGGAGGTTGCTCTTAAAAAGGAGCCACGAATCACTGAAACGGGTTTCACTTTTGTTTTTGTTTTATTTACCTCTGCAATGTCCTTTTAAGATCAGTGTGATAGGAGACCCATCCTAAGGGATTGTTGAAAAAGAGGAAACAACCTTAATGAAAAGTACTATCATTTTAGTTCTTCTAGATTTAGCCCATATCTTGAGATTAAAAAGACTCTTTTTTTTTTTTTTTTTTTTTTTTTTTTTTTTTTTGAGACGGAGTCTCGCTCTGTCGCCCAGGCTGGAGTGCAGTGGCCGGATCTCAGCTCACTGCAAGCTCCGCCTCCTGGGTTCACGCCATTCTCCTGCCTCAGCCTCCTGAGTAGCTGGGACTACAGGCGCCCGCCAGGTCGCCCGGCTAGATTTTTGTATTTTTAGTAGAGACGGGGTTTCACCATGTTAGCCAGGATGGGAAAAAGACTCTTAATGGGATATTTTGAATGAGACCTTCACATATATGCTCCCTTTGATAAAATTTGTGTCTGTGGCAGTTTTTTTTTTTTTTTCTTAATTGGCCTTTTTATTTCTTTATTTACTGCTTTAAAATATTTTCATATGTAATCTCATTTCAGTTTTCAAATGAATTGGTTAGAAGAGGTATTTTGTCCCCATTTTAATTATGTAGAAACTGGTTCACAAAACAATGACGATTTACCCAAGGTCATGTAGCTAGTTGGTCAAAAACCCGGGCTAAGCATCAAGACGTCTTCATTTCTGGGTGTTTATTTAAGTCAGCGATCTCAAACTGGGGCCAGTAACATTCTTAGGTCTTGCTAGGAGGGGACCCTGACTTGGACCCCACACTTTAAAGAGCCTAGCTCTGGCTCTTTCCAGTCCCATGGGCCAAAGACCCAGACACCTCACATTCTGGGTCCCAGGTCCTCAGAGTCCTGTCAAATGTCACCAAATCCATTTGAGTCTGTCCTCCTAAGGGCAGTCTGCACCTTTGATGTGAGGAGCATTAAGCCAGAGGGCCAGCCAAGGGGAGGCTGTGTGAGGTGTCAGGGGATAGACAGAGCTCAACTCCCATAGGTGTGCAGGCTGGAGCTGGGGTGGAAAGGTGAGGGCTGGGGGCCAGGAGCCAGCTCTTCTCTGCTGCCCCGTGTCTGTGTGCAACTCCAAGATGTCCCAGAACTCCTAATTCTCACACCTGGCTGCCAGGTCTTTAGGAAGGCATATTTTTTCACTGTAGACAGACAGAATATATTTTGTTTAACAGTTAGTCAGCTTGATTTATACTTTTAAATATTTAGACATATGATATGGGGGCCTCCGTTTGTACTCTTGCCCCAGGCTCTGCTAATGTTAGGGGTGGGCTAACAGAACGCCAACATGGTTTGTTTGGCTAGCACACCGCTTTTTTTTTTCTTTTTTAACATCTTGAATTAGTTTCTAACATTAACAATTGGGAGATTTTGTGTAAGAATAGAGCTTTCTGATTTCTCTTTTTTCAAATTACAGAAAATCATGGGCCTGCCTACTTGTATGGCAAAAAAGAGCTGGGGCCAAGCAGGACCAGCCTACCCTGGGTGGGGCTGGCCCAGTGGTTTCTAATTGGCCACAGTTCCCACCTGTCTCCCTTCTCTCATTTCGGTGACCTCTGATCTCTCTGGCCCCTGAGGGCATTTGAGTTTGTCACCCCTGATTTACATCCTTCTTTAGATGTGTCCTTTCTATATAAAGCCACCATGCCATCACATTTAACACATTGTTTTTGCCTCTTTTCTACAACTTCCCTCAAAGAAAGTGTTTTTCCCCACTAGCTAAGTGTAAATCCCTACATTTTAGTATGGATAAATGCCTATAATTTTGCCATCTTATTCCCTAACTTCTGAATCTTGGGAAATCATTAAAACAACAGCTAGGAACTTCAAGAGAGCAGTCTTTCTCCACAGGGATCCCCCCTTTCTCCATGCCATGCGAACTGGAAACCCAGTGCAATGGATTTTCTCACTTTGACCCCAGTGAGGGAGGGAGATTTTTGATAACTGACAAAGAGCTGTTGTTCAGGTTTGCGACAGGATGGATCAGTCAGCCCCACCTCATGGCCCCATGCTTCTTCCAGGTTCATCTTCCCCTTCTGCCCCAGAAAAGCCCCCAGCCACAGCCTCCTTGCCTCCAGGTCGCCAGCACTCCACCCCCTCCTCCGCCCGCCTCTCAGTCTGGAAAACAGCTTTGCACGTTAACCTCCAGGGGCATTCACTGGGTTTCCAGAGGGGTCCCCAGCCCCACAGGCTGCCAAAATAGGCTCTTTACACTCCATAGATGGGAGAGAAAAATCTGCTTGTTCGGTTGCAACTGTCAAGCAAAGGACGTGCTGAGCTCAGATAGAAATAGCAGCAGGGTCAGGGCAGGGCAAGGCCCCAGCATTTCATTAGCTCGGCCCAGCTAAGGGTGATTAAATGCACACAGTGGCCCATGAATGGGGCCATGGAGGGCAGCCACACAGTGCAGCACAGAAAAATCATTCTTTGGCCGCTGTCAGCTGGCTGAATGGGACTTAATTATCGGGATAATGAGAACTGATTTTCATTGTTTTAATTTTGGGGAAGGGGTGAGAAAGGAGGGACTTTTCTTCCTCATCTGGGTGAAAAGATGCTAAACTGTGGCCTCTAACGGGGCCCATATCCTCCAGGCTGCTGTTGGCTCCTGTGTTTGCTGTTCTTTATCAATGCTGTAAGAGAGTGTTAGGATGGTCTTCTGTGTCAGTATCTCCTTTAAGGCCTGTAATCCTGGCAGAATGTGTCCTCAGAAGAGCATTTCTGTGCTGGCATCCACTGTGAGCAGCTGCACCAAAGCAACAGAGGGACAGAGAGAAGCCACTGGATAGAGCTGCCCATGCTCAGCCCCTTCCAAATGCCTCCAGGACATGAGGGAATCCTACCCTGCTCCTTTTTTTTTTTTTTTTTAATACAGGATCTAGAGAATTCAAATGATCCACTGGAGGCAAACATTGGATCGTCTGAGTTCTTTGCACCCTGTTCAAGGTTCAAGAACCTAGGACTCTACTGCAGGCCACACCACAACACTGTTGGATCATCAGACCTCTTCTAGCTAGAAATCCTTGACAATTGAGATAAGCTCCACTTACATGAACCCTGAAAGTTATTACATATGACTTATTCAGCCCTCCCTTATTCAATTTGATTCGCTTGCCACCTTCCCAAGATATTACTCTTCACGTGGAAATGACTTATTTATTGCTCAGCTTGTTCCCTCATTTCTCTATGTAACATGTACCACTAGTAGGATCATCAAACAATAAGTATTTGCAAAACCGGGTTTAGCGTGGTTCTAGGTGCTATGCAAATATATAATGACACCCCAACCGAAAGAAAGTCAGCTGGGAAGACCTGAAACAATCAGAAAAACACACAAGGGGACTGTAATTGAATGTGAATCTCTCTAGCCAACCAGAAGAAAGAGAGGGTGGGTTTAGGGGTGGTGAGGAACACTTTGTGAAGAAATGACAGCTTGTGAGGACTCCAAGGTTGAATAAAATTCAACAAAGAGCAAAGAATGGAATTGCATGGTGTGTTCGAAAGAAGGAAACAGACATTACTGGAATAAAGACTCCATGTGGGGAAGAAGGTTGAGTTGAAGAGTAGGGCCAGAGGATGTGAAGTTTGGAAAGACAGACAGGGCATGCTTTCTTCACCCACACCCACATCTTTGACCATAAAGAGTGGTTGTCATTGCTATCGTTTGTTTTTGTTTTCACTTTGCCCCTTCAAGTTCTTGAAAAAGATAGGCAGAAAAGAAGAGGGTATGTCCTCATTCATGGAGCACAGAGAAGGAAGCCCTCTGTGATGTTTCCAGATGTGTAGGTTTAGGCTCTAGAGCAGTGCTGGTGCTTTCCTGGGACTGCGCAAGCTGATCCCCAGGGAGAGACTGCAAATCCTTTCTCTGCTCAGCTCAGTTCAGGTTCCTCTTTTCTTGAAGATCTGACAAATATTGGTTAAGTTTTTCAAATCTGACAGCTGGGTTCTTTGTGGCAAAGAACCTCTCCTTAGGTGGCTAAGGAGAACTGGCTGTAACAGGCTAATGTCCTACCTGGCCCCTTTCCAGCAGGAGAAATGCCGTAGTCCTTCCCAGAAGCCACATCTTATATACACAGTCCTCAGTGTGTGTCTGTGCATCAGAATCAATTAATCATGCCTGTCAGGAGGGGGAATGGCCCCTCTGGCTGAAACAGTGGCAAGAGCCCTCGTGATTGAAGACCCCTTTGCCTTGGAAACCCATGCAGGTCAGAGGGGAAAGTTGAGTCTAGATGGCATGCGGTATTCCTTGGGTGTGTTTTCTCATCCCTGAAATCTGCCCATGTCACCCAACTAAC
The DNA here is from genome assembly GCF_007565055.1 of Rhinopithecus roxellana. Taxonomy (NCBI): domain Eukaryota; kingdom Metazoa; phylum Chordata; class Mammalia; order Primates; family Cercopithecidae; genus Rhinopithecus; species Rhinopithecus roxellana. The sequence goes on along the minus strand of NC_044553.1, from coordinate 84,358,542 downwards.
GGCTTGTAGCAAAGCTGTATTGTCAGTGCAATCCTTTGGGGACTTGTTTGGGCCTGAAGAAGCCATTCATTTCTTAAAGAAGAAAAAGCTGGCAAAGTGGAATTTGTCATAACAGCTCTTAGTATTACAACTTTTGTTTCAAGATCTTTGGGCACTTAAAAATGGCTTTAAGTGGCCACTCTGCAAGAGTCTATCTTTTACATGGCAGCCTGTGAGATCTTTCACAAAACAAACCTCATCCCATCTCCTCTTTTGTTGAGATCCCCATTGGTCCTCTATTTTGTATAGAAGTGGTTCCCAATCTTTTTTGATTTAACACCCCATCAGTAAACAATTTTGAATAGGTACTCCCAATATACATATATTTCTTTTTATATTATACACAGGTATTAGTTTCCTAATATATTATGTACTTTATGAAACATACACAAAATTAATTTTTTTAAAGGCCGAGATAAAGATGAAGCAAGCAATAGCTTAAAATGTCTTGTCAATTATGATGGCTTCATACTGTCATTACATAATATCTCAAAGCACAATAAATATGTCAGGGGAGATAGTTCATTTGTGATGGAAATAATATAAATCCTTATATCTAATAGTTTTCTTGGAAATTTCTAATTGTTTTGGTTTGACTTCTTGTTACATGCGAATATCTGGTCATTGTCTTCACCTTGTAACATGACTGAAGAAAACTTGTTCTAAGGGCAGTATCAATGCTATTATTCTTATTATTTGCTTGTGCTTATACTACTAATATTATCTTTGATCCATTGTTTCCATGCGGGAATATTTTAATCCACTTGTCCATTTTGTGTGTGTTAGGTTAAATTTGATAATATCCATAATCCAATGAGTCAGGAATGTGCAAGCTTTAGTGATTTGTATGTAATTGAAAGCCCCAGGGGAGTGAGGACTGGGGACACCATTTACCCCCTCTGCAATGTGCAGGTCCTAATCTTGCCACAGGATATCTCATGAACAATTCATGACACATAACAATGGATGTGAGGACTCCATTGTCAATATTTATATCAAATATTATAAGACCATGTTTTTTATTTCCTAGAAAAAAATAAGTTCAAATTCTAGTACTTTCTGACTACTAAATTCTAATGGATCATCTTATGTAACTCTGGGGCATGCATCCTATTTGGAGACCAAAGGTCTATAAGATGGATTTCAAACCCATTAGACTTGACTTACAGGGTCCTTCTCTATCCAAACTCAGCCCATGTTTCCAGCCTCATCTCCCATTGTTCCCTGTCTTATACCAAGGAGACATCCCATTGCTTTTTAAACATCAAATATTCTTTAATACCTCCATTCTTTTGTGCTTACTATTCCAGTCAACTAGAATGCCTTTCTCCCATTCTCTAACCCAACTTAAATCTTTGTAAGATTTCTGATTCCCTTAGAGCAGAGGTCAGCAACGTTTCTGTAAAAGGCCAGATGGTAAATATTTCAAGCTTTGCAAGTCATATTATCTCTGCCAACTACTCAATTTTATCATTGTAGTGCAAAAACAGCCATAGGCAATATGTAAACAGATAAGCATGATTATGTTCTAAAAAAATTTCTTTACAAAAATAGGTAGTGGGCTGGAATTGGCCCTTGGGCTGTAGTTTGCCAACCCCTGCCGTAGAGAACCTGTCACTCTTCTACTACTGCCATCCTAGCTTTTTCTCCATGATTATCTGGTTTTTTTGGGGGTTTTTTTGTTTTTTTTTTTTTTGAGACGGAGTCTCGCTATCACCCAGGCTGGAGTGCAGTGGCCTGATCTCAGCTCACCGTGAGCTCCGCCTCCCAGGTTCACGCCATTCTCCTGCCTCAGCCTCCCGAGTAGCTGGGACAACAGGCGCCCACCACGTCGCCCGGCTAGTTTTTTGTATTTTTTAGTAGAGACGGGTTTCACCGTGTTAGCCAGGATGGTCTCGATCTCCTGACCTCGTGATCCACCCGTCTCGGCCTCCCAAAGTGCTGGGATTACAGGCTTGAGCCACCGCACCCGGCCTGATTATCTGTTTACAAGCACATTTTTCCAAAATACTAAATTATTTGAAGTCAAACACTTTTATTCCTATTCCCTAAAAGCTAGAAATCTGGGACTAGAAATGATTCAATAAAGACATATTATTGAATATCAAGAATTTACATTATGTTCTTTGTGGAAAAAAATGGAGAAAAATTCTTTGGTTGGGTACAAGATTGAATGGCTTACTTCTAAGATTTATCTAAAGTAAAAGATTATGTAAAAATACAAATTAATGAGATGGAAGGATTTGTCTTGAGTTGGGACTAGGTCTTCTAAAAGCGCAGTCAGTGTACTGCTCATCTGATCACCCATGTTCATATTCCTGCCACATTGTTTTGGCCCACAGCTTCAATGGGACCTGGAGAATCACTTCCTTTTCAACCACACAGCCACCGCTGGGGCCAACCGCTCCCTACATTTGTATAATGCTTTATGATTTTCAAAGCAAGTAGCACAATTCCTATTTTGTAGATAAGGCAACTGAGGCACATTAAATGACTTGCCCTGTGAATGATATAACTGAGACTTCTGATTCCTAATCTAGAACTCTTTTTGTTACACCAGACAGCCTCTCAGGTAATTAGAACAAAAACATGACACATTGCAAAATTAAGTCCAAGAATAAATTAACCCCATTTGAAAGTCCAAGGAGATCTTCAGACAAATGTGTAGCAGAATTTCAATGGTATTTGGTGGAGTTGGCCTAATGGAACTGTGGACACACTGCCAACTTTACACGAGATACATAAATCTCAAAATCAATTTAACTAACTTTCATTTATCTTGGAAACACAAAAATTTAGACTAGAACTTGGCAGGAATAAAGAGATTTACACCAAGCCTGCATCCCCACTACTCTTGTAAACTGCTTCATGAACCCCAGTGTTGAAGACCTCACTGTTTTGTTTGACTGTGAGGGCCGCCTACGCATACTTGCTGCTGGAGGAAGGTTAATACTGACTCAGAAGCAAGAGGACCACTGACTGAATCACCACCACTTACTACAGTCCTCTGCTCTGTGTTCCTTGGAAATCTCTTGCCTCAGCTTGGGCTTAACCCAACCCACTTAGAAGGAGAGAACAATTTTACAGCCCTGCATGGAGTGACTCCAAGCCAATCGTGTCTGTTTCCAAGTGATCTGACGCAGCAGGCAGATTGTATTTCCTTTGGAGGCTTGGCTGAGAATTGTTGGGTTGGCGACATTGAACCAGAGTGAATAAAATAAGACTGTCAAGAAAAATCTGAAATGGTCCCTAAAGAGATAGGACTAATGAAATGCCCAGGTCAGGGGTGGGGTGCTTTCTGGGGAGACTGAAAAAAGAGTGAAGGACTAGGTGACCATGTGTGAAATTCAAGAGTCAACAATGATCTAGGTAAGCCAGGCGGATTGGCACATGCCCAGTACTTTTCCGAGAGCAGGCACCAAGCCTAAAAACATGCACAAAATCTACCTCTTATTTTTATTCTTACCTATAATCAGATTTTTACTGAAGTTTTTCATGGTTGATTACCTGTCCACCTTCCTCCCATCCTGCCAAAGAAGGCAGGGACTCTGAGTGCATTTGCCATAAACCAACAGACCCCTGTGTTCAATTATTCTGGGCTTAGGGAATAGTGATTAAGGAGTTCCAGGGATGGGATGTGAGAGCAGCAAAGGAGTTAGGTTTCACTTAAGGTCCTTGGGAATAAATAAATATTCTGTCACTAGGATGAATGAGGTTGGTTCTTCACAGATCATGTGAAGGGACAAGCTTAGCCCTAGAACCAACTCCTGATCCAGATGAGTTTCTGTTCAGATGGATAAGGGCATATCTTTGAGCACCAGATTCCATGGGCACATATCTGGTTCATTATTCTCTGCTTTGTTTGTGCAAAATTATTTTCAAAGGCAAAGACACAGGGATAAAGTTGGACTCTTTGAGGCTGTTCCTTGAGCAAAGAGGTGTATGCCTCTGGCTGCCCACTTGGCAGTGGATGTCTTCATGCTTCTTTTTTCCACCCAAATATTATGGCCACTGGAGTATTTGTAGGAAACAATCTAAAAAAAGACAACACTCACTTCCCCTTGCTTCAGGCTCTTCACAGTCAACTCCACTGGCATGTTTCAGGCACCTGCTGTGTGCCAGGCATTTTTTTCGAAATGGAACAATATTGCCCTTGTCCTTAATGCCTTAACTGTCTAGCAGGAAAGACATTGTTATGAGTACCTGGGGCAGAAACAGTGTGAGAAACATTTTGGAGACCCAAAGGAAGGGGCTATTATAAAGAAGTTTCACCAGAGTAGAGGTAAGAAAGGGGAGAGGGCATGCCTATAGACACCTATCCATCATTTGCTCGTCCACACATTGATTTCCCTAAATATTCATTGTCTGCTTGTCATTTGCCAAGAGTGAAGGGCTTGAGATTCACCGATGAATAGGACCTGGAACACAGAGTAGGGGGTTGGGCGGAAGAAGGTAGTGGTGGGAGAGGGAGTTGAAAAATAGATTGGGCCACATTAGTAAGACTTTTGCTTGCCAAGTTGAGTCTGAACTTTGTTCTATAGGTAATGAGGAGCCTCTGAAGGTCTTTCTGTAAGGGGTGGCACAGATACCCGCCCCACCCCATTGTTTCCTACCCTGCAACTTAGAATATTTTATTCACGTATCTGTTTTTGAGCTTGTTTCTTGTTTGATTCCCTGAGATATGAGTTACCTCACATCTTACCTTAACTTACAAGATACCTACTGTATCCACCACTGTATTCCCAGTTCTGGGCACAAAGTCTGGCACACAGTGGGTCACCAGCAAATATTTTACTTACGGAATAATCAGATCTGTGTTTAGACAGTTGTCTCCAGTTGATACCGTGGAGGGAGATCCAAGGTTGGGAGATCCTGGAGGAAGGACTGGTAACAGCAGAGAGGAGCTGAGAGCCTAATCTGGGGCTGTGGTGGCATAGATGGGAAGGGGAGAGATTTAGAGGACTCATCAGAGTTAACATTGTCAGGCCTTGTTGAGGGAGAGGGAGGGTCCAGAGTTTTCCATTTGGATGTCTGAGTAGCTGGTGATATCGTTGACTGAGAGAGAGGAGACAGGGTAGGAACCTTCAGGAAAAGAGGGGCTTGTCATGGAAAGCAAGGGAGCATAGATAATGAGATCAGTCTTGGACATGTGTGATTTCAGACAACCATAGAATGTTGGAAATATATGTGGGCAGTTCTGGAAGATGGCTGGAGCTGAGGTCACAGGTTTTTGTGATAAACGAAGCCAACGAAAAGTAAAGTCACTCAAGGAGAGCAGATAGAGTTGGAAGAAAAAATAGAAGCCCCAAAACTGGAGGAATATCATTTGAGGGTGAGAAAGAGGAGCCGGAGGGAGGAGACAGAGGTGTGCTCTGAGAGGCGGGAGGAGAAGAGAGGAGGACTTCTGGCTACTATGGGTTAGCATGGGCCCTACCTAGGACAGGGCAGAGGTTAGTGGGAACGGGAGCTGTTATCTCGGGCGACCAACTCCACTCAGTTCTTACCATGTTAATGTTAATGGCAAACTCTTGGCAGTTCTGGGCAAGTGAGAAGAGCAGAAACACCTCTGTGCAGTTTATCAGGACTTTCTCCTTCTAGCACACCCTGAGGGTGAGGCCAGAATTAGTCATGTGCTGAATGGTCTGCCTATTTCATGATGGCCTCAGCTTGGAAACATTTGTTTTTGTGCAGCTCCAACTCAAGCACCAGCAAATCCAGCCTCTCCTCACCTCCTATTACAAATGGCTGTCCTGGACTAGATCGGTGCTTAACAAACAGCCCACACTTTGGGATCTGCGTTCAGGTTCCGGCAGGATTAGTGCAGGTGGCTTCTGGCTCTAAATCTCTCAGAGGAGACATCTTCTTCTGGGGGCTGGTTCACATGTGAGTGCTGATCATGACCTTATGTCGGGATTAACCTCCTTTCTCAGTATCTCCTGCTACATTCCATCTGTTTCTAAAGACACCTCATTCTGCCTTCCTTCCGGCCACCCACTGTTACCTTCCACTTCCTGTCGGCTCATACAGGCCAGTGACTTTACTCAAGTCACTGAACATTTTGGGGAAAGGAATTGAAAACATAAAGAGAAGCCCAGTCCACAAAACAGCTCAAAATGGAGATGCTCTGGCTGAAGGAAGGAGTGTTGGGGTCCAGGAGCCCCGCTCACTCCTCAGCACCTGGGAGCATCACAGAATCCATGGTGAACCTCCGGGGGAGGAGACACAGCACTGGCCTTAGAGTCCGCAAGCCCAGGTTCCTTGGCCCTGTCTCTTTCCCTCTGTCTGTTGTCTGTAGCTCCCTCCTAGCTCTGAAACTCCGAGTGCAAGCGAGCAGGTCATGAGTCACCAAGCCTCTTTTCCTGGGCGTTTTTCCTTCTGGGGAGAGAACAGCCAGGCTTGGACAAAAAGTGTTGGGACACCCTGAAGCAGAACACACTCCCTGTCATTCCTGGCCTCAGTCTCCTCCAGAACGAAAGCACCCAGACCTGTAGGCCTTTTTTTGGAATGAAGTCACTGGTCTGTGTAGGTTGACAGAGCGTCCCTGGAAAAGGCTGCTTGGGAAGGAAACTCACAAGGCATGGGTGTCCCCACTGGAAAAATCCAGAGCAAAACCCTGCTGGAAATCCCCCACCCCACATACACACAAGGAAACTCCATGGAAGGCATCCTGGCTTGGAGGCCTCAGTGGGTTCCTCCTGGAGAGTTTAAGGGTAGGGAGGCAGAGGAGGAAGGAGAGAAACCTAAAGTCAGCAGCATATTCTCATGTTCTCTCTCTGTTAATTGCCTCCTCTCTTTTTCTAAGAAGGCTGAGATACCGAGGCTTCCTCACCCACCACCCCTTCCTCTACCTCCCCTTAGTGCTGGGTGAGTTCATCCATCAGGACCCCTGCCTGGGACTGTCCTCACTCTCCCGCTGTGGCTCACTCGCCCCCAGGGCCCAGCCCAGCCCAGCCCAGCCCAGCCCAGCCCTACCCAGCCCAGCCGGCTGCATGCTTCTACCCAGGCTCCCACTCAGGCTCGTGCGTCACCGCTATTCATCTTGTTTAGTGCTTGGCTTGGCTGCAGATGCTGTAAATATGGTAATTTTAGACTCCCTGATTGGAAAGGATTGCAGAGCGGGTTGTGGGGGAGGAGGGCAGTTTGATTTACTCTGCAGGAGCTGGATCCGAGATGGCTCTCCACCCTCTGTGCACGCCTCTTCTCCAAGCTGTACCCCATCAAGCTCCACTCTTAGTGTTGAGTCCTGACTTCTGGGGTCTTGGGAGAAATGAGAGGGACAGAGTAGATGTCTCTGGGTTCTGGGCCTGGAGAATTGCTGGTTAGCACACAGCATCACATGCAAGGAGGCCGGAAGTGTAGTCCGTGATGCGCAGGGTGGGGGTCCTGATGCGGCTAAGACAATGCCCAAGGCTGATGACCCAGGATTATCCCCCCCACCCAGGGCACACTGGGGATGAAGTGGGGGCTGCCCAAGGCCTCTGACCCGTTCTAAGTGCTCTCCCTTTTCTGTTCTCCTTTCTTTCCTGACCTCCCTCCATGGGGGGCCATCAGTCCCCAGGGCCTTCTGCCAGGCATTCACAGGGTTGTCAGAAAATCCCTCCTCCCACCCCTTTGTTGCATAAAGAACTAATTTACATTTGATTATAGGACCCCTGAGGGGGTAGGGGTGTATTCAGATCCCCAGGGAGTGACTGTGAGGCTGGCATTTCAGGCCCTGGGAGTCAGAGTGGGAGCTGAGGATTTTGAGCCCCAGGAGTAGGTCAGGTTCTTCAAAAGCCACCAGATAGTCTCCCAGCTGCCTGTGTCATCTCCTCAGGACAACCCTAACTCCAAGGCTGGTGACTGAGTCAGACTTGGAACATCCCCATTTTTGAGCCACAGTCTGTAGTCACAGAATGTTCCAGGGGGAGGGATCAGAGGGGGGAGAAAAGGAGGGCACAACTCACATTTTTTGAGCCCCAAACTTCATTTGACCAATGAGGAGTGGCTTGCACCAAATCATCGGTCCAGCTAACCACAAGAATGTTAGCTCTTATCTGGTGCTTCATCCATGCCCTGGACACATTTTTATAGAAAGATCTAGAAGACAGGGAAAAAAAAGTCTGATAGGTATTTCTTTCTACTAAGTCCTGCAAGAAGTTACAGCGGAATCCTGCCACTCTCCCTGCTGACTGATGGTGACCTTATGTTTGGTGACAGGAAACTGGCCATCTACAAGGCAGCCTCTTAAAACTTCGGTCAGCTCTGACCGTTGTCTAATAATCCTTCGCTGCTGCTAGTTTTCCCCCACATCTGTTTTAGTGGTCGTGGAGGATTAGGGGACTCAGAAGGAGGGTGTAGGTTGTCCTACTACATAAAAAGAACTAGCAGGACTCCTCTAAGGGAGCAACACGGAGAGACTTTCTCACCCCTCTGCGGGCAGGCCCTGCCCCCTTTCACTCACAGGAGTGTTCACTTCCTGTGCACACACTGCGTCGTGCTCCCTCCTGGACCATGAGGTGCCAGTCACCACACACTTGGATTTGTTTACTTTTCCTCCTGGAAATGTGAACATGAGGGCATTATACTCACTTTTCAAAGCAAAGGATTCTTTCCTGGAGGAGTTAATAGTCCTTAGGTGTAAGTACCCCTCCAGTGGTTGTATAGCAGTTGTCTGTTGGGGGACCTTAAGTGATTATTCATGGAATCTTTCATGCTAAAGATGCATTGCAGCGAAACGTCATTGGTTTGGACCAATTCCAGTTACGGTCTGAAGAACCTCAGGTATGGGACATCCCCTGCAAAGCAGTCTTATTACTCTTTATCCTGCAGAGTCACAGCTTACAGAATCTTCCCTAGGAGAGGTGTGCCTGGTGTACTTTTAAAAATAGATGCGCCTCTTGTGTAAATAGCATTTTGCCTGTTGGAATGTAAATTAATGTTGTTGGAGTGCTTGGAGACAGTTTGTTCTTTTAGTGGATTAGCAATTTCCCCTGCAAATGTTGTTTCACGGTATTTGCTAAGCACATCCTTCCGTCATATGCAATATGGAATTCCATATCAGCCAGACTAGATGGGCGAAAACTCTGGAAGTTCTGCTGTACCTAATCCATCAATAACCCTAGCAGTGATCTGTGTTCTAGAGAGGCAGGGGTGGGAGATGAGTCCAGGTTTTCTAGAGACATTGGGAAATAACAGCACATTTGCCAGAGAAGGAGTTGCTTCCAAAAATTTTAAAAAATAGTTAAAGAGAGGCATTTATAACCAAGAAGAGTAGACGACTGAGAAAAAAACATGCCGGTGAATGAACAGCCTGGCAGAGGGTGGAGAAAGCAAGCCTGAATAGTGTGGAGGGGGTACAAGAGTTTCAAATTATTTTCCCTATATAAAATTCCCATGATCCCCCCCAGGCAGTCAGTTTTAACTGCATACCCCGCCACTCCCAAATTCCATTCTTCCGGAGGCCTGGTAAAGCACCTCCTCAGCACTCCCTACCCAGTCCCAGGCCTCATGTGTGCTCTCCCCACAAGGCCACTATCCCCATCTCCACTTCCATGTCATCCTTGGATCCTAGATCACTGTCCCTACAGCTCACTTCCTTGTTTCCACTCCCTGTCCACACATTAAATATCCATGCTCTGGCCTGGCAGTCAGCAGCCCCATGACCTGACTCCAGGGCCCCTGCAGCCCCATGTCGCGTCCCTCACAGGTTTGATGCCCGAGCAGCAGATTTCGCCCCCACAGAGGACTCAGAGAGTGCCTGGCCGTGATAAGCACGTGTTACTATGATTTTGTCCATCTGTCTCCTTGCTTTTGCTTAGGCTGTTCCCCTGCCGTCCTCTCTGCCTGGCAAGATTCCCCACTTCCCAAGAAGTGCCTGCCTCTGGTCTCCAGTAATTGTCTGACGTCAGTCATATTCTTAAATCTGACCAGCTCACAGTATTTACATCCAGGGTTTCTCTCTTTTTCTAGAATGAAAACACTCCAGGTCAAGAGCTTTCTCTCACACTTGTTTACAACCCCTCAGCATCTAGCATAGAGCGCTGTACACAGCAGATGCTTATTTTAGACTGTGATATCCTTAATAATAATAATAGTTCTGCTTTATTAATCATTTTCCATGTGCAGGCACTGGGGGTCTCTCCCCAGATTCATCTTCAGCACAAACCGAAGAGGGTTACCATCAGTTCCATTTTATGGAGGAGGAAAGTGAGGTTCAGAGGATTTTCACTTGCCAAGAGCATAGGTAATAAATGACAGAGCTGCGATTGGAACCCATATTTGTCCCCTGAAGGACTTGAATTTGAACTCATAAGGGCACTATTCTATTACTCTCGTGAAGACAGGGACTATGTCTTTACTTAAAGCAGGGTTGCAAGTAGAGACCTGAAGGCCAATATGTTTTGTTTGGCCCATTCTGTGTGTGTTTGTTTGTTTAATCAGGAAATTTTACATCCACATCTAGCTTTCTGGCTTTGCTGGGAGGCCCGGGAGATGCAGTAACCCTGGATTTAAGCGTAGTGATGCTGGCCAGTGCTTGAAACAGCTGTCCCCACTTCACTACAGCCTCTGCTTGCCTGGCCTAGGGGTAGAGGAGCATTCGAGTTTGCATCTTCCGCACTGTACTGTCCAGTTCCGTGTTTCACCTCGCGGGCATTGGGATTGGGGTGGGTCCATTCTTGGTTATATAGGACTGCCCCATATATTACAGGGTGTGTAGCAACTCTGGCCCTCACCCGCTAAATCAACAGCACCTTTCCTTCAATCATGTTGACAATCAAAAACTCCCCCAAACATTTGCAAAGCCCCTAGTGAGGGTGCTGCCCCGTTCGCTTTTGAGACACAATGGCAGATAACCTCTTGTCTGACAGTGCTGGCACACAGTAGGGCCTCCATTAAATAGATTTAAAAGACCTAAAATGCAACATCCATTACCAAATAGTTCTCATGTTAAAAGTTCCCATGAAAGGAGAAGCAGAAAAATACAATAATCATATTTTTTTAAAAAAATATATTATCTGGAGCAAATTTAGTGCATTCCTTAAACACCTGTCCCATGATGGGAAAAAAAAAAAAAGTTAGTAATAACACATTTCTGTGGAGGCATTTCCATTCTCCACGCCTCAGTTCCCACTGTAATGTTAATTGGTTATGGTTTTCTTTGCTTCTAGTCCTTACATGCACAGCTGTCAACCAGGCACCACCCCAGGAAATGCTGCATTTAAAGGGATAAGTAAGAGGAACTGAATCACACGCAGCTTTTCTAAGGAGAAATGGTATTGTTAATACTTTTGCTTTTTGTTCTAATTATAAAAATACTATGTGCTTATAGTAGAAATTTCAGAGTAAAGTACTAAGAATAAGTAAAAATCCCTCATACTCTCATCATCAGAAGATAATCACTATTTCTATTTTTGTAGATTTCCTTCCAGTCTTTTTTCCCATCACACATATTTGTGTTTGTTGTCACTGACTTCATTTTGCTTCTAAGAAAATTGGGATTGTACTATTGATAAAGCCCTCCTTGCCACTGCATGGCTGTATCATGATCAGTTTAGCCAGTCCCCTTTTGTTGAACATATGGTAGCTTCCCAGTTTATGCTGTGACCAACAGGACAGCAATCACCTTCTTTATTCATAAATCTTTTGGGATCACTTGGATTATTTCTATAGAAAGAGTAATATGGTAGGCAGTGCAGGAAGAAACCATCCTCTCCACAAGAGAGATGTTATTGGCTGTGGCCCTAGAAGAGATGGGCAGAGCCAAGAGTAGACTGAGGTACAGTTAAAGAATTTCCAGGCAGGAAGAAGTTCACGTTGTTGAGCTGTCTTCTCTAGTGCAGCTGAAGACAAGCCATCTGCTGCGAGCAAAGGGAGGCGAGGTGGGGCTGGGGACTTGGGTGGAGTCGGTTTGGAGCTCCCAGCGCAGGAAGCAAACAAGGGCTTAACCAAAGGATGAAAATTATTTGGCAGCATTGAGCGCCTAGGTCACGCTGTATGATTTAGAAATAGAGGCCATTGGCACAGACATGCAGCTCTCTCCAGTGAGGCAGAGAGACAAAAGCAGAGGTGGGATGGAGGTTGGGGGTGGGGAGGGCGGGGATAGTAGGATCATCTCAGGTTTGGGAAATGGCCTGACAGGTCCAGCCAAAGGTCAGAGGGGCTGCTGAGAGCCTCATGGAATCTTTTCCCACCCAAAGTAATAAGATGACTGTAACACATAAGTAAAAATCGTCTCTGCAACCTAGCAAACAGAGCTAAGAAATGAGTTTTGTCTACTAAAATGGCTTTACAGACCCAACATGAGCTCAACATAGACCATGAGTTATTTTATGGTATAATAATAACAACAGTGAACACTTTCTACAGCAGATCACAGTTACAGAGTGCTTTCTACAATACACGAGTCCGATCCCATAGGGTATTACCAAGTGGGTCCTCCATTTTCAAAGGAAAAAACTGAGGCTCAGAAAGGGTGATGATATGTATAAGTGTAAATAGGCATTGGCTGTGGAGTCAGACTCCAGACCAGCTCCAAGGACAGATTTGTGATAATTAATATATTCATGTGACCATCTCTTCTGTCCTTGCAAGATGACTTTTGTTGGAAAACGAAAGTCTCAAAACAAAGATCACACCTGTGACTTTGATCTCCTAAGCAAGACAATCAACCAGTCGTGCTAACAGGAAAAGCCAGTTCTTCCTAGATGTAAAGAGTGGTCTCAGCATCCTGCCTACCAGGCTGGTCTCCTTGCTGTTCTCTGAACAGACCTCACACAGTCCTCCCGCCAGAGCTTTCCCCTGGTGAGTGGTTTCTATACATGGACTCTTCTCCCCCACGTGCCGACACAGCTGATTCTCTAACCTCTTCAAGTCTTTGCTTCAAGGTCCCCTTCCCAGTGGTGCCTTACCTGGCCCCCCTATCTTAATGGCCACTGCCAACTCTCTCCTCCAGCACTTCCTGTCTTCCTTTCCTGTTCTTTATTTTCTTCCATAGCATTTATCACCTTCTAATATACTAGTATTTCAATCATTTTCTTGTTTCTTGTTTGTTTTCTCCACCATAATGTCAGTGTGACAGTGCAGAATTTTTGTCTGTTTTGTTCCCTGCTGTTTCCCCATGCCTAGAAGATGTCCAGGATATAGTACGTATTTAAAAAGTAATTGTTGAATGAATAGCAGCCGAGGTATTAGGAGAAATTAAAAAGTATTCTTTTTTTTTTTTTTCCAAGACGGAGTCTCACTCTGTCGCCCAAGCTGGAGTGCAGTGGCACAATCTCGGCTCACTGCAACCTCCACCTCCGGGGTTCAAGTGAGTCTTAGCCTCCCGAGTAGCTAGGACTATAGGTGCCCGCCATCACGACCACCTATTTTTATATTTTTAGTAGAGACAAAGTTTCACTATGTTGGCCAGGCTAGTCTCAAACTCCTGACCTCGGGATTCGCCTGCCTCAGCCTCCCAAAATGCTGGGATTACTGGCGTGAACCACCACACCCGGCCAAAAAGTATTCTTAAGAAGAACACTAGCACAGTGACTCGCTCATAATAGGACATCCGTATGTGCTGGTTCCTTCTCTCTTGCCCCTTCTTCTGTGTTAAATGTTATGTGTTCAGCACATCCATCTTTGGAATTAAAGTATTTCTGGGAAAGATAACACATTAAGCCTTAATATCCAGTCCATGAAGCTGATATCGCAAGGGGAAAAAACCCACACTGGCTCTTAAGGAAGTAGGTGAGTCGTACATGAAACGAGCCAGGGTGTCCCTGTCTGCCTAACAGGGTGGGACACGTGATCTTGGAGGGTATCTACAGTGCTGTCTATGATTCCACCCAGCTGTCAATCAGGGTGGGCAGAAACTGGAAACAGGCATGAGGGACCCAGGTGGATCACAGTCTCCCCTCTTCCACCTGCTGGCGTTCCTGCCTTTGGGGACAGCAGGGCAGGTGAACCTTGGGCTGTCTGCTCACTGACAGCCATGGGGTTGCAAAGGATCCCTTCTCTTCAGCTGGGGCACTGCTGAGTTACTTACTCACCCATCCCAACATTCATTTCTTCAGTAGAAACGTATTAGATGTCCCCGATGTGCTCAGTGCTAAGCTGAATAAAACAGACATGACCCTGATTGACAGCTGGGTAAAATCATAGACAGCACTGGAAATACCCTCCGAGACCACGCGTCCCACCCCCACCCCTCATTAGACATACAGGGAGACCCTGGCTTGTTCCATGTACAACTCACCCACTTCCTTGAGAGCCAGTGTGGGTTTTTTCCCCTGTGATATCTGCTTCATGGACTGGATGTTAAGGCTCAATGTGTGCTATCTTTTCTGAAAAGAATTCTAAAGGTGGATGTGCTGAGCACAAAACATTTAACGTAGAAGGGAAGAGAGGAAGGGAACTGGCACAGTGATTTCCTACTATGAGCCAAGTCACTGAACTAGTGTTCTTCTTAAGAATGCTTTTTTATTTCTTCTAATAACTCAGCTGCTATTCACTCAATGGTTACTTTTTTAAGTACCTGCTATATTCTGGACATCTTCTAGGCATGGGGAAACAGCAGGGAACAACACAGTCAGGCAAGGGGGACAGACCTCAAACATGAAAACCCACCCAGACCACAGCCATCCTTGGGCACCCTGATGCCAGTCGGACTTTCCTATCCTACTTTGGGGCTCTATTCCTTCCCAGGGTCTTGCTCAGGCCCCTCCCTGGAACCAACAGCCTCCATCTGCTCTCCTTGTCTGAAGCCTCCTCAGCGTGCCCTTCCTCCCTGCAGATCGCTCCCAGATGGCTCCTAAAGCCATCAGGTGGAGTTTAGTCCAGGCTACCCAGAGGATGAGTGAGGGGGCCCCTGGGGGATGGGGAGAGAGCAGCCTGAGAAGAGGAGGTGGCTAGAAAGAGAAAGGGAGGAAGAACAAGAATGAGGAGTCTTTTAAGGGTGTGAAACCTGAGGAGCAAATGTGTCAGAAGGTTTGAGGAAAGGTTCACTGGGAAATGCACTGCAGGAAACCCCTGCATGGCCTCTCAAGAAACCCTACCATGGAGATCACATTAGGCCTGAAAGTGTTTGCAGTTACATGTGTCTCTTTGAATGCAAGACCAAGTGGAGGCCATCTTCCAGGGAGGGCTGGTCACGCCAACTGCAAGCACAATTTTAATCTGTCATCCACAAAGCATCCTAGAGGATAGCGCCTGCATACCCTTCCTGCCTTGTTTCCTACCACCCCACCCCACCTTCTCCATACACCCTGAGTTTCTCAGTGTTCCCTGAATAAACCTCCTCACACCCCATTCCATGGCATCCTCAGGAATCCTCGGCATTGGAGCACTGCCATTTCTCCTTCCTGGGCTCCTTCCCCAACCCTACCTGGACTTCAAGCCTCGACTCAGAGCCTTCACCTCTTCCAAGAAGCTTTGGCTGGCCACCTGGAAGCATCTTCGGCTCCTTTCTACACTTTGAGGAGAACACTTTTTATAAACTCCCTTGTATGGGGTCATTATTTTATGTACATGAGTTAGCTGTTGCACCAACTACAGATGCATCTCCACTCACAATAAGGTTAAGTTCCAATAAACCCATCGAAAGTTGAAAATATTGTGATTTGAAAATGCATTTAATTCGTCCAATCTACCAAACCTCCATAGGTTAGCCTCACCTACTGTACACGTGCTCAGAGCACTTACATTAGCCTACAATAGGCAAAATCATCTAACACAAAGCCTACTTTATAATAAAATAGTGACTATCTCATGTTTATTGAATACTGTACATTGTGTCAAAATTGGAGGTTTCGCACCATCATAAAGTCAAGAAATCATTTAGTTGAATCATTATAAGTCTAGGACTGTCTGTAGATGTAAATTTGTTAAAAATTAGGAATCAAGAGTAGAATTCCTTTAATCCACGTAGACTTACAATGGTGCTGTGCACATGGAGTCCCTAAATCATTGCTGACCAAGTAGATTTCCCAGGGCAAGCCCAAGAAGTTACTCCTAGAAGGGGCTGGAAGGGGAAACAGCCAACATCCCACATGCCTGCCCACTTTGGGTCTGGTCCCTAGAAACAAACTCCAGTGGCCTTGAAAATTTAATATTGCTGTCAGAAGGGCCTCCCCTTCAAAGGAACAGGTCCTGATAGCTCTTGTTATATGCAAAGTGGAAAGGTAACGTGACTGTTCTCTGCATTTCCTGCCTTTCAATTGAGTGAGGACAGACAGATGATTTATTGGGCATTTCCTAACCTCCCCTTCACCATAGGAAACCAGACTGAAAAAAAGGTGCAAATTTTAAAAAGATGTGTGAGTGTTTTGAGGGGGCTGGGGGCGAGTTCCTGTGTACCATTAAAGCAAAAAAAGAAAACTCTCTAACAGCAGGACCTCTGATCTGAAGGCATACTGACCGTAAATTTATGCCACCCCATGAGAGCTCAAAGGCAGTGCCGTTCTCGTCCTCTCTCAGTCCCCACTTCCAGGTGATCAAGCTTGGACATAGGGTAGTGGCAGTGTGGCTTTAGCTGTCAGCCATCACCATGGAAGAGCAGGAGGTTTAGGGGCTTTCACAACCTTTCAAGTGTTGGTTTCCATTGGAAATAGTTAAATATCCCCACCCTACCCCTGCTCCTGAGAGAGAGCTGGGAAGAGGGACCACCATCGGGGGCTCAGCAGCTGCAAGCCCAGTGCTGACATGAAGGCTTCGCTTCATTCCATTCGGCTATGAGAGCTGCTTCCGAGGATTCCCTAGCCAAGCGGGTACTTTACTGAGTGGCTGAAAACAATAGAATTTGATTGCATCGTTGTTCTGGAGGCTAGAGGTGTGACATCAAGGTTTCGCCAGGGCCATGTTCCTCCTAAAGGCTGTGGGGGAGAGTCCTTCCTTGCCTCTTCTCAGCTTCTGGTGGTAGCCAGCACTCCTCCACATTCCTTGGCTTGTAGCTGCCCGGCTCCTGTCACTGTGGTCGTCTTCACGTGGCCCTTCTCTATGCATCCGTGTCTTCACGTGGTGGTCTCCTGGTGAATGACAGTCTCTGTCTCTGTTCCTCTCCCCTCTTCTTATAAGGACACCAGTCATACTGAATCGAAAGTCCACCCTACTCCAGAATAATCTCGTCTCCACCTACATTGTATTCACATCTGCAAATATATTTTTATTTCCAAAATAAGGTCATAAGGTACCAGGGTTAGGACTTCAGTATATCTTTTGGGGGTGACACAATTCAGTCCACTACAGGAGACAAATGCTTTTTGTCCATGGCCTTGTAGGGAAGCCTTGGGTTACTCCGTATCTGTGTGTAAGTATATGCCTGTGATTTGCATTCATATAGTGTCATACACACACAAATACCTATATATTTATGTGTATATATACAAATATCTATAAAATGATGTTTACTAATACATATCTGTAATAGGTATTTGTTATATATATATAAATACCTGTGATTTGTATTGATATAGTGTTATATATATGTGGGCATATATATATATACACACAAAAAAAAACCTGTACATATATATGTGTCTGTAGAGACAAATACCTATAAAATAGTAGGTAATTACCTATGTATACTTACAATAGATATTTGTAATACATATACAAATATCTATACAAACACCTGTAATTTGTATTCATGTACTGTCATACGTGTAATATAAATATATCTAAATATAATCTGTCATACATATGACACTATATGAATGTGTAAGTCGTTAACCTGTGATTAATACACATCCTAGGGGCATTTTTTTTTTTTGAGACAGAATCTTGCTCTGTCACCCAGACTGGAGTGTGGTGGCATGATCACTACAACGTCTGCCTCCCAGGTTCAAGTGACTCACCTGCCTCAGCCTCCCAAGCAGCTGGAATTACAGGTGCCCTCCACCACACCCAGCTAATTTTTACATTTTTGGTAGAGATGGGGTGTCACCATGTTGGCCAGGCTGGTCTCGAACTCCTGACCTCAGGTGATCCACCTGCCTCGGCCTCCCAAAGTACTGGGATTACACGCGTAAGCCACTGCGCCTGGCCCCAGGAGCAATTGTGAGTAATGCCCTGTTTTCATTAATCAAAGGAAGACTGCAGAGGTGTTTGTAGTCCTTTTTCTGCGATTTTCCCACTAAAGCAATGGCAGGAAAGGTCTGTCATCTTTACCACAGACACACACGCTTGCCGGGGCTGCACCCCGAGAAGGACTCTAGCGTGTGGAATGGGCAGAAGGCAGAAGCCCTATGTCTGCCCCTGGGGTCCCAGATCAGCAGCTGTGCTGGCTGCACGGCTCTTCCCTACCTTGTTTTGGATGAGAAGACCCAGACCCAGAGTCCTGAAGTGGCTTGTCCAAGTCCACGTGGACACAAACAGTTCTAGAAGTCACACTGCCACATACTCAGCAGAGCTACTTCTCTTCTCTGCCTCCTCCTTGCCCCATTTTTCCAACTAATAATAAGATTTTTCCTCAGAGTGACTCCTGACGATTACTCAGATGTTATAGGTAGTCACAAAAATAGCACCCCTTTCCCATCAAATGGGCTGAGAAACGATTTTTCACGGAGGTCTTGCCACGTGCAGAGGTTAAAGTACTTTGTGTTCAGTTGTTTTGGAGTTGTTGGTGAGGCGGGGAAAAAAATCCTTTTTCAATTTTATAAAGGATTTTTGTTTTTATTTTCTCAGACTCCAAACTGACTCACCAAAAGGTTCATCTCATATTCGGCACAGAGTGGCCCACCTGGGAGGTCTTTTATTAATGAGTCTGGGGACTTGGAGGCTGCTGCTCCCCTAAATCTATTTGAAAGTGACCTTCAGAGCCAGGCGTGGTGGCTCACACCTGTAATCCCAGCACTTTGGGAGGCTGAGGTGGGCGGATCACCTGAGGTCAGGAGTTCAAGACTAGCCTGGCCAACATGGTGTAACCCCACCTCTACTAAAAATACAAAAATTAGCTGAGCGTGATGGTGGGCACCTGTAATCCCAGCTACTCGGAAGGCTGAGGCAGGAGAGTCACTTGAACCTGGGAAGCGGAGGTTGAGGTGAGCCAAGATTGCGCCACTGCACTCCAGCCTGGGCGACAAAAGTGAGACTCTATCTCAAAAAAAATGGGACCTTCAGAAGCACTGACCTGGCCTCCCCCCGCCCCACGCACACTTCTGCCCTGGGATGCCCTCCCCTCTCTGTCTCCACCCTGCTCTCTCCACACTAGGAGGCTACTTAACTTCCCTTCTAGAGGCCCTAGGGCCTGATTCTCTCTCCGTGCTGCTCACTGGGATCATCCGGCAGGGAACAAAAGGGATACTGCTTCCTGGTAGGAAATGGGCCAGATTCAGGAACACCTGAAATGGGGCTCTGGAAGCCTTCTGCTTGGAACTTTCTCAGAGCATGTTTTTGCCAGGGCCATCACCCATCCGGGAGTTCCAAATGGTTTGGCAGAAATATTGCCCAGCCTCCTACACCATCCTCTGCCACTCCTGACTTCCTTTCACCCCAGCCTCCGCATCTGCGAACTCCCATGCCAGTACCCAAATACACAACGAGCTCTTCGCAAGGTGCCCAGCTCCACAACGTCTGGTGATCAATGTATCCTAATTCATTGGAAAGCCTTAATTGTAGACCTCAAACTTAAGGATCATTTAGGGGGCTTATTAAAAATATCAGTTTCTAACCCCACCATTCAAAGTCTTATTGAGGTCTGTGGCAGAGCCTGGGAATCTGCATTCTTGGAGCACCCCAGCGGATTCTTATGTTGGGCATCTAGAGGACGCCCTTGGAGAAATACAGCTTAATTCTACAGCAGGCCTGCTCAGCTGGGGCCTCTGCTCTGCAAAGTGCTGCTGGGGACATTTAGGGGAGGTGACTAGGAAGAAGAAAAGACTAGCAGTGTGAGGATTCAGGCTGAGGTATAAATATAAACCAGGTAGGCTAGGGCCTGGGCCTGGGAGGAGGGCAGAAGAAGGTGAGTTCCCCATGTGGCTTCTCAGGGACCAGCAGTGGCAGGGTTCCACATGGCGACACTGCTGGAGAGACATTTACATCTGGGCACTGGCAGAGCATTCTGGACAGGCCATCAAGCCAGAGGGAGCAGGCCCTCGAGCTAACTGGCATCATTCTGAGATGGGAGTTCCTTCAGCTTTGTCCTCAAAGGCACTGCAGCTTGGTGAATGAACATACGGGCTTTAGAGTCACACTGGTGGGTTTGGGGCCCGACTTGTCTGGTCTCTGTAGTTTCCTCCACTGGAAAAGGAGGACAACAGTCTTCCATGCAGAGGGTGAGTAAGAGGATGAAATGAGGTCATGTGTGCAAAGTTCTCAGCCTGGTCCTTGTGGCAGCAATGTACACGAGCTATTGTCTGTCCTCAGAGCAGCTCCTGTCTGCCTCACAGTACATCTCTGAAGCTGTCTTTGCAGAATTAGACCACATGAATAATTTGAAGCGTCCATAACTGTCCTAGAAAGCTTTTGGTTTGTCCTTTTTCTCCCTATGAAAGCCCTCATCACCCTGGAAATGGCAGTTCTGAATAGGCAACGCTTACAACAGCGTCAATTTTTCTCTCCAAGTGACCCCACCTCATGGGACATTTGCAGCCCTTCCAGCAATCCTGAAAGAACCACTCAACAGATGGGGGCCAGATCTTTGCACCGGAAAATGCCGTTTTTGAACTCCAAACCTCTGCCTGATGAAGGCTGTATGATCTACAGGGTGAGATAGGGAGTTTAAGGTGGGAACCAAAGGCTCTTGAACAAATGCAGAAAGGAAATGCACATATGCAGAGGCCCAGACAGCCCCCAGTCAACCCTGCCTTTGCCAAGTCAGCTGTGGGGGCTTTTGTGCTAGTCTCAGCCTCTGAGCGCTCTCTGCCTCAGTTTCCCTCTGCAGGGTGGAGCCAGCACCCACAGCCATGTTTTGGCACGCGGCAAACTTTTGTGTGTTGTGCAGTCTTAGGAGTAATGAGGCAGCAATATTACTGTTGGTTCTCTGTTCTAACGATCAGCTGTGAGGACCTACGCAAATGAGATTGCTGTAGCGTTATGAAGAAAAGACCCTGACTTGTTAGAGTGACCATTTGTTTCCCTGCAGCTATTCATCCCCCTGGTGCCCTCATCACCAGGGCATATCTAAAAGATGCCCTGCTAGATACCCATCGAGGGTATGGTACAGAATTCACAAGGTAAGTATTCCAAGGCCAGAGAAGTGAAAATGTTCACAGCAGCTCTGGAAGACAAGAACTCAGAAACCTCTGAGCACCTTCTGGATGGAGCCCGTTGCCTCCACATCCAAACATGGACCATGTATTGCTACAAAGGAAGATGGTGCTCCTGTGCTCCATGGAAGGCCCGGGCTGCTGCTGGTGCCTCCAGAGTTCACGGCTGGGCACGATGAGACCGACCTCTCTCACCCTGGCCGCCTCCCTAGCCAGTGGGAGGGCAGAGGCTGGCAGAAAAGCCTCAGTCTGCCTTGTTGACTCTGCCGGGTTCAGACAGGGCTTCACATTTGACTTGGCGAAAGAGAGCAGTTCTTTATTTCCCCCAGCCTCGGGTCTGCCAAGCCCAAGGCTGAGGTGAGCAGTTTTCTCCTCCGTCTCTCATTCCCACATCATTACCTGCAGAGTTCAGTGAAAAGCCCCATCCAGAATGGGCCAAGCCCAGCCTGCAAAGGGGCCTGTTCTCTCCTCCGGGCGTGCTCCTTCTTCCCCTCCAGCTCAGTCTGCCGGGCCTTCCCAGTGATACTGCGAGCTGGGTTTTTCTTTCTTCCCACCCCCCAAGTCCAGAGCCCAGTTATTTCCCCAAAGAAAGCAGGGAAGTGGCAAGGTAACAGAGTGCACATGCTGTGAAAATGCGCAGGCGGGGACTGGAGGAAAGAAAACACTCTTCCACAAGTAGCTGCCTTGTTAATTCAGTTTTTCTCCAGATGAGAACCAGCCATTTCTTGTGTGCCTTCAAGCACCTTCTGTGGTTTCCTGACAGCTGCCTGCAAGCGGTGAGATTTGGCTTGAAAAATGGGCCATCGGTCATGCTTCGGGGGAAGGGCAGAAACCAAAATTCCCAGATTGCTCAAATTCACTGCTCCTTTTCTAAATGGGAACGAAAGAGGGAGAGGTGGTGGGGAGAGGACTGTATAAACTCTGAGGCATAACCTGATTTTCCATAAGAAACGACAGCTCGGTAATGAGCAGTCCTTGGAACGTGCTTTTTTACCTCCTCTTGAAGTTGGTTTCCGATCCCTGGCAAGCCTGTGCTCTGCAGCCTTGAGTAACGGCCACAGGCCGATTCTCGGCAATTAAAAATAATATTGGCCCTGATAGAGAACTCTTGGGTGCTCCCCCACACATACACACCCTTTTCATTATGTGCCAAAGATCACTTTCCCAAACCTGTTTCGGAACAGCTGGCTGCACTAAGAGGGCCTGCATGGGCTGGGGGAAGCTGGGGTTATTAATAGCATTTGCTCTGCCTGGTGTTTGGGGCAGGAAAGGGGTGATTTGTGTCTTTTTGGAAGGCTAGACCCTAATCAGTTTGGGGCCTGATTTTTCTGCACTGGATCCTTTAAGCCTCGGGGCCTACCGAGAATGGTTGAGAAAGCCTGAAGAGAGGCTCTCTGCAGCCAATGTCCCTTCAGTGCAAATCATCATGCTTCTCATTATTTCCCTCGTCAACAGTCCCTGTCTCCTTTGCAGCCTGTGGGTATTGGCCTGCAGCTTGGCTGGGCTCCTTTTGGGAGAGGTCATGCCGCAGAGGCCTGGCCGGCCCCTGTTAGCATTGCTGTGGTGCTTTCTGTTAACGAGAGGCCACTGAAGCTGGGCCATGCCTCCCAGCAGGGGACCTTGTGAGAAGGAGCTGCTTGTTCCCCTTCCCCAGAGAGGAGGCCGAGTGCAGGCCTGAGCAGGCAGCTGGGATTGGAGGAGCCTCACGATCCCTTACTTATGGCCACAGAGTTCATCAGCTTCCCACAACCAGCACCCACAGCCTTATCCCCGGGATGGGTGGAAACTCTGCTGTCTCCCCACCAACACAACGGCACCTTCCCAAGAGCCCAGGAGAGGGCTGGCTTTCAGGCCTGGCATGGTGTTGATGACCGGGTTGAGGCTGAAATGGAAAACCTAGAGAGTGAGGCAGATGGTGGGCTTGAGGATGAGGTCTGCCCTCCAGGCTGACGTCTCCCACTGAGAGAGCCGGGTCACAGAGACACATTCAACGAGTGCCTGTGGCCTGGCTGACTGAGGGGACCTCAGAGCACCAGTGTTTGGGACTGGGGCTGGGAAGGCCCTGCCATCCACCCTAGTGACATCCTTCACATGGGTCACCAGGTTCCCACTGGGTGAACACGGCCTCTCCCCTCACTGGGCCAGATTCCAGCTTCTGGCCGTAGGTGAAAGACAATTTCCGATTATTGTTTTCAAACATTCTACATCCAGTGCATAAAAACACAATAGTGACAGGAAAAATACACACACACACACACACACACACATGCACACAACACAGAAGTTTAAGCGCTCACTATAAGAAGGTCAGGGGACCCTTTTCTCTTTCCAATCCTTGATGTGGATCCAAGGGAAGCAGTGTCTTTGAAGTCGGCAGCAACCGCAGCAGGCTCAGCTGTGAGGGTGTGGACAGGGAGGCAGACAGGATGTGCTGCCTTATCAGGACCCAATCTAAGGCCCTCCTGTAAGGACCAAGCTTCCTCCAGCAAAAGGTGACTTAGAGGTGTTTGGTCAATAATGCGAGGAGACTCATTACAACCCTGGGCACTTGGGATCTGGCGGTCTCAGAGCCAAGCCTTTCTGTTTGGAGTTTTGCACAGCCCTTTGAGACCAGACCTCAATGTGTCTAATTCCCAGGCAAGGCCCTCCCTTAGACCAGGCCCTTCACTCTACCATATCTCAATGGCAGTCATCTTTGAAATGTCTCCATGCGGCAAATAATGATGCAGAGGAATGGCTCTAGGTGATGAAGATGCAGCAGGGAATGAATTCTGTTAACATTCTGTTTTGAGAATTGGATTTTGGGCTCCTATGATTGTTGTTGAAAGGTGTTTCTCTGGGTTCTGGTTAAGGCCGGCCCTCAGATTCCTCCTCCTTCTCTTCAAACCTCTGCCTTCTATTACCAGAGGGCTCTAGTTGGTCACGGAGTCCAATATCCCTGTCAATACAGGATGTTCAAACAGATGACCTTCCTGGGTTTTGCACTCTTCTGGGATGGGGTGCTCACTGCCTTGTAAGATATCTGAGCCATCGCTTGAGAGTTTTCATCCTCAAGAAGTTCTTTCTTGGCTGGGCACGTTGGCTCACACCTGTAATCCCAGCACCTTGGGAGTCTGAGGAGGGTAGATCACCTGAGGTCAGGAGTTCAAGACCAGTCTGGCCATATCTACTTAAACCCCATCTCTACTTAAAATACAAAAAAATTAGCCGGGCATGGTGGTGCACATCTGTAATCCCAGATACTCAGGAGGCTGAGGCGGAGAATCACTTGAACCCAGGAGGTGGAGGTTGCAGTGAGCTGAGATGGCACCATTGCACTCTAGCCTGGACAACAGAGTGAGACTCTGTCTCAAAAAAAAAAGAAGTTCTTTCTTACATTGAGGTGGAATCTGCCACTCCATGACTTTGATTCATTGACCCAGTTTTGCAATAATTCTCAAGAGTGGGGCAGAAGTATAGCCAGGTTCCAATACCAGGGAGAGCAGGCACAGAAAGAGAGCTAATCTCCTTTACCCCCTCCTCGCTGCTGTCTGTCTCATGGCTGATTATTAATATATTGATTATATTTTGAACAGGCTGACTCTTGCTTTCACCCTAATGTATTTCCATGAAATATTTAACATCTTCATGTCAATATTATCTTATAAAACACTGCTGAAAAGATGCATTTTGGAGAATGGTGTCTCACTCCATCCGGTTCTCCCAGTGCAGCTGGGAAGGGTGTCTGGATCTTTTCCCTGGAGGTGTCTGGCCACTCTCATCCCTCCTTGGCTCCATTGTGGCCACAAGCCACTCTTGCTGTAGGAAGTGTGTCTGCTTTTATACCTTGGGTATGTTGGGGTAGAAAGTTTTAGGACCATTCTTCTAGAATAAGGCAAACTTGCTCCCTCTTCTTGGTGCCAAGCCGCCTCACTTCCCTAGGCCTTGTCACGCTTCACCCTCTCTCTCCCGATTTCTCCAGGTTAAGCAGTTCCAGGACTCATCTTTCTCTGTACCTGAAGAGAAACTAACTACATGGCTTTTTACTAGAATGTTAACTCTGTGAGGGTGGGGAGTGTGTCTGTTTTCTTTGTTGCTCTGTCCTCAGAGTCTATAAGTATTTACTGAATGACTGCTGACTGGTTTCCCAGATGTAGCTGACAAAACCCTATGTTCAGCTCTTACGCTCTGTGATGAAAATCTGGAGAATTAATAAGAAGGTGAACCTGGCTTATTTCCCATAGAATCGTCTGATTCATCACCTTTGTTAGTAATTAGAAGAACAACATCGAGGTCAAATTTCAAACAGCAAGTCAGCAGCAAATCCAGGCAAACCCCTCAAGCTTGAACACTGCTTGTCTTGTACGCCCTATTATGCCCGCTTCGTTCAAATTGTGACCTTGATCCAACTGAGGAAGCTCGTACTCAGGAAGCACCATAGGATCTCATCACCACTGCCAGATTGACTGCTGTCTTCTACAGCTCTGTTCATGGACAGTCCAGGGCTCACAGCCTACACCTACCGAGCTGGGAGAAACTCCCTGGTGCCTCAATGACTGGGGGCATGTTTGGATCACTTTTCCCTCTGAAGTCTCATCAAAACCCACTTTCATGATGTCACTTCTCAGCCCTAGAAGCTACAAGAGCTCCTTGTGTTCTCCAACACCAAATCTCAACTTCTCTGCTTGGCTTTCAAGATTCTTCATTATCTGACCCCAACTCGCCTATCAAACCTCCTTTCTTATTACTCTTCAAAGCATTCTCCCTTCTACCAGCAATGGCCAGGCCATGGGTTTATTGCCTTCCCTGTGTATTTTGCTTGCTTCTTTTTCAATATGCTTGTTTTGTTAATATCCCAAATAGGCTCATATCTTCTTTTTATAAAATTCAACTTTACTGGCTGGGCGTGGTGGCTCACATATATAATCCCAGCACTTTGCGAGGCCGAAGCGGGTGGATCACGAGGTCAGGAGTTCCAGATCAGTCTGGCTGAGATGACGAAACCTCATCAAAAACTACAAAAAATTAGCAGGGT
The DNA here is from genome assembly GCF_007565055.1 of Rhinopithecus roxellana. Lineage (NCBI taxonomy): Eukaryota > Metazoa > Chordata > Mammalia > Primates > Cercopithecidae > Rhinopithecus > Rhinopithecus roxellana. Next base: position 84,332,322 of record NC_044553.1, on the reverse strand, counting down.
TCAGTGGCAGGCACCTGTAATCCCAGTTACTCGGGAGGCTGAGGCAGGAGAATCGCTTGAACTTGGACAGCAGAGGTTGCAGTGAGCCAAGATCTTGCCACTGCACTCCAGCCTGGGCGAAGAGTAAGACTCCGTCTCAGAAAAAAAAAAAAAATTGACTTTATTTTTTAGAGTGGTTTTAGGTTCATAGCAAAATAGAGCAGAAAGCACAGAGAGTTCTCATATACCCCTGTCCCCCAACATGCACAGCCTTTTCCACTATCAACATGCCACACCAGAGTGGTACATTTGTTACAACTGATGAACCTACACTGATGTCATTATCATCCAAAGTCCCTGGTTTACATTAGGGTTCACACTTGGTGTTGTACATTCTCTGGGTTTGTTACCATATGTTTATATGGTAACACCATGTATCCACCACTACAGTATCATACAGAGTAGTTTTTCACTGCCCTAAAAATCCTCTGTGCTCTGTGTATACCTCCTTTTTATCATCTGTTTTCTACCCGAGTCATCATGGACAATGCAAGTTCTACCTTCTTCACAAAGTCTTTCCCAGTGACTGTAGTCTGCATAGATCTCCCTCTTCCCAGGATCCTTGCTGTACCCACAAGAAGAACATCCTTGGCTGTGCCATTATTGTCTCCTCCTTTCATATTAGCCCTGTCTCTGTAAGTAGATTTTAAGCTCCTGGTACTTGGATTCTACCATAGTGCCTGGCCTATGGCAGGAGTTCCACGTGCAGGGCTGACATATTGCACAGTTCATATCACATGATATGAATGGGGCCCCTGGAGTTACACAAGTTATAGCTCTGTCCACAAGCCCTCGGTGATTGAATAAAACTCATTCCAGGACCTGAAAAAGAAACAATTATTGTGATCATGATTCAGTTCAAATCTTCAGGTGATTATTGATTGAACAGCTACTATGTACTAACCACCAATGATACAAAAAAATGAATAAAATGGTTGTTCTTACCCTCTGAGAAACTATAGTCCTGTGACACAGAAAAGTAAGCAAACAGGTCACCATAATACAATGTGAAAAGTGCTAAGATAGAAACATGGGTAAAGGAGATGATGCTTGATATGTAGCATGAAGGATTCATAGGAATTTGCCAGGTAGGTGAGTGGGTGGAGGATATTCCAGCAAGAAGGGACATCATTGGCAAAATGAAAGTATGTGGTACATTCAGAGAGCTGCAAGTGGTACGGTTTATTTTCTGCTGATAAAACCAGAAGCCCAATGGTTAAATTGCCTCTGGTCCCCAAGCAAACCTGTACCAGACCATTGGCACAATAGGATTGTCTGCATCACCTGCACTTACTGCTTCTGAAATCAAAAAGAAAGAATAGAGCCCTATCTTTCCTGGCCATCCCTTGCTCTTCCAAGGGCTGGATGGAGTTAAGACACAGAGCTTCCTTGTATTTTTTTCATATACACTACCCTGTGTTGCTCTGTGCACAATCGGGTGTACCATTCAAGCAGTGGAATTGGATCCCTCTAGAACCCTCACTGGGCAACCTCAGGAATGGGCAGCCATTTTCAACAGGCTTTCCTTCAAAGCTTGCACTGTTTTTGGCCTACCTCATAAGTTCTTCTTCTTCCTCGTCCTCCCTTTCTTCTTCCTCTGCCCTCTCTTTGCCTTCTTTCTCATCTTCTTCTGATATTTTGGATGCAAGAAGTCTAGTTAATTACATAAAATCCAGTGTGGGCAAAAATAGAGTTGTTTCTTCTCCCTGCATGGCTTCCTCTCTCCAACCGAGTTGCTAAGTGGTCATTGGCCACCATGTTGGAATTTAAATGTGGCTAGGCTTCCACAATGCGAGGTCCAATCTCAGAGTGTGTTAAAGGGCGTTGGGGTCTGACTGGATAAAACAGCTGAGGCCCAATGTTGTGGTTCTGCGCACCTCTCATTTCCCCTCTCTGTATTTCCCTTCTGCGTCATCAGCAGGATTTTGTTTAAGGCTTCTGGAGCTTGTCTTTGTTTCACCTGGGAAAGTCCCTGCAGGGAGAGCTAAGATCTCCCCAGAGGAATGGGCCGGAGCCCTGACCTCTGTCACCCGAATTGTTTAGGAGAAGCAGCCCCCGTAGGGGTTAGGAGGGTGATCAATTGGCAACTTAAGGAGTAAAGGCCTCTCTCTCCCTCTTGTCCCTCTGCTTATTGTGCTCAGAAGGGCAACAGGGTCAGCAGCAGCAAACTGAAGAGCCAACTCACCACGCCTTGAAAGAGGCTCGTTTTGTGTTTCAGTAATGAGCACTCTTTCTCCCCTTGGATGCACTCAAATTTCACAAGTTACAGGGAACCTGTCAACTGCTGTTTTCATTGTATACGGCTCACAGGGAACTTGGATATAGGGCAAGCTTGTTTCAAAGAAAGCAGGGGAAAGAAAAGTCCTGAATAGCTGCAATGTGCTGTCATATGCAGATCACAGCCCCAGTTGCTATGGGACACCTCTGCCCGCAGAGAGGGCAAGATGCCGAACGTCCCTTATTGATGTGATTGCCTCCTTGGAGATGGGAATGCCCCTCTAAAAGGGCCCGGCTAGGAGCCGACAGCACTGCGGGCTCTCGGGTTTGCCGTGGAGCCAGGCCTGAAGCAGCCTGCATCCCAGCAGCCTCTGCCTTCCCACTGACTGTTCAGTAGGGAGCCGCCCAACCCAGGGGCTGAGGGAGCAGGCCAAGCTAGCCCTGGAAAAGTGAGGAGAGGCAGGTGGGAAGGGTTCCTCTTTGTGGGGCACGGGCCTTTGCTCATAGAAGGGCTGCTGGAGGGCATGGTTGTGAACCGGGCCTGATGTTAAAGACAGGTTTCACCTTCTTTGTTTGTCTTGCCCTCTGAGAACACTTGGCAATAACATTCCTTTCCTGACGGGCTCATTTTGTAGCTGACAGACATTGTTTTCTTTCCCCTGTTTACCTAATGTGGCCCAGAGTAACAGGACAGGCTGTGCCAGCGAGAGGGAAGAGTGAGCCTCCCCGGTGGCCCCTGGGTCCCCATACCCAGGTTTGTCTCCCCTGAGCTCCTTGTCTTGCATCTGTTTGCCCCACCTGTGGGAACAGGGAGTACCCAGAGGGCTGTCCTGCCTGGAGCCAAGCACTGGCTGGACCTGGGGGGAGCCTACGATTAGGAGAGGGCCCAGAATTATGACTCTCCCCCAGGGGTCCTCTGACTGCAAGGTTAGAAGGTCTGGGATCAGACAAGGCTATGAGAAACCAGCCTTGTCACTTTCCATAGGATAGACCAGTGGGAGCCAAGATTGGAGGCATCTGAAGGTCACTGTAGGACCTTAAAAATACCAGGGGAAGGTACTGTGAGAAACAGATTCCCATCAACTGTTTACTAAACACTCTACTCTATTTAAAGGGATATAGCATGGCCAGGTCCTATCATCAGGGAGTCTAAATCTGGGGGCTGAAGCTGAGCCAGAAAGGGGGTCCAGTGCTCTCGGCAGCCTGCCGTAACCTTCTGACCCTCTTGTTTCCAGCCCCCATCCCCATGTTTACCTCCAGCCAAGCTTCTGCCTGTGGGGGTTACTCCCAGGGTAAATACTGAAGTCCAGGCCCTTCCCTCAAAGAAGCTGCAAATCTAGTTAAGAGAATAATATGTGCATATATGAAACTATAATTTAAGACTGTGATCAATAACCTAAAGGGAAAGGCTCTGAGGACATTCAGGAGCCTTGGGCTCAAAGGCTGGAGCACCACACACACAGACACATCAAGTCACATATTAGCTCATGTCTTCATGAGCTTTCCAGTTTGCAAACCGCTCACATGTACAGCGTTTCCTTTAAACTTTACATGAGCCAGTAAAGGGGCTTTGTAAGTCTGACATGTAAGATCTAACAACCCTCCTAGAAAGAGAATTGGCAGAGGGGGGAGGCAGGAACTGTCAAGCAACGGCAAGTTTTCTGACTGGCTGGAACACAGGGCAGGTGACCCTGTGAGCTGAGGCGACACAACCAAGCTGAAGGCCTTGCATGTTGCAGTGCTGGGTGCAACCATGTCAGTTCAAACCAGGTTCAGTTTGGTTGCTTAATGTGTCCATTTCCTATTGCTGCCATACAAACGTAGTAGCTTCGACAGTACAAATCAATTAACTTTATAATCCTGGAGGTCAGAAACCCAAAATGGATCTCACTGAGCTAAAATCAGTGTTGTCAGGGCAGTGTTCCCTTCTGGAGACTGCAGGAGAGAATGCGTTGTCTTGTTTTTTCCAGCTTCTAGAGGCTGCCCACATTCCTTGACCCATGGCCCCCTTTCTCCATCTTCAGAGCCAGCAACATCACAGCTCTCCGACCAATCATTCTTCCACTGCCACTTCTCCCTCTCACTTGGATTCCTCTTCTGCCTCCCTTTTCTTCTTTTAGGACCCTTGTGATTACGTTGGGCCGGGACAATGTGCCTGTTTCAAGGTTAGCTAATTAACAGCCTTAATTCCCTTTTTCCTGTCAGGAACATGTTTATAGGCTTCAGGAATTAGGCCGTGGACACCTTTGAGGGGCCGTTATTCTTGCTACCATATATAGTTAGTTGGTTGATTGTTAAGTTGTTCAGTTATTGGTTGTTTGGTGTTGGATGGCTGTTGTTTTTGTTTTTGTTTTGTTTTTGAGAATCTCCTTGGCTCAGGTCCTTACCTGAGAGCCAGATAATCACATTTGTTAAAAGAAGAGAAAAATGAGAGTGAGCAGCTGCTAAGGGGAAGAAGGAGCTGCAAGAGGCGGCACAGAAAAGTGGGCATCGATTTTATTTCATTGTCCATCATTATCAATCTATAAAACACAATTCCCCAAACTAGAGCACATGCCATTCTGGGGAAATTTGTTAGCTCATGGATGCCCACAGACCCCAGTGCATGGCTGTTTCATACTCCATGCAAACAAGCCCTTGGAGTCTGTCTCATGTCCTCTGGCTTAGAAGCAGGGATGTTTGTAATCTACAAACAAAAGGTTGTCTGGCCAAACTTTTGAGATGTAATCTCGAATCCAGATACACTAGTGGGTTCTGTAAGTGTGTATTGGTCCCCTAGGGTCTCTCAAACCCACAGTGGGCTTCAGTCTCTCTCCCAGGCGTCAGCCCTAACCCTGTGACATGGGCCCTGCCCAGCTGCCTCCCAGACTTCACATCTCGCAGGCCGGACTGTGTCAGCAGCTGCCTTGCTTTCCTTGCCAGAAACCTAAACTTGCTTTTTAAGGAACCCATCAAAACTCTTGAAATCAGATGTGGGCATTGCTCACTTGCCCTGAGCTGCCCCTTGCAGCTAGGGGGCTCCTTGGTTTGCTCTCTTGGCAAAGTCCCTTGTTTTTACTCTGCCTGGGGCCCAACTCCTTCCTCCTTTGTTTCCTTGCCTGGGGCTTCTGATTCCAGTAAGCCACCCCAGTAACTCCTGGGGTGCTCCCACGGCTCACCTGCCAAGGCCACTCCCACCTGATCCCAGACTGTCCACTCATCCCTGGCCTGTGGCTTGTCCCAACCTCCCACTGTATCCTGGCTTCTATCACTGACCTTCCAGGTAGTGACTTTGATCTTGATATCCTCTGCCCCTGCTGACCTTGACTTCCCATCTGCAAACTGCCAGTGTCGTATCAACAGCCTCACAGCATAATGGCTAATGTTTCTTGAGCTCTTACTACACCTCAGGCACTGTACATGCTTTCGTTCATTTAATCCTCATCACAACCCTAGAAAAAACCCTATGAAGAATGGGTACTAGCCCATCTTACGTGTGAGGAGACAGAAGCACAGAGAGATGAAAGAGCCTATCCATGGTGCCACAGGTCGTATGTGATGGAGTCGGGAATCAAACCCAGGCCGGGGAGTGCCATCATCCCTCACATCTGGGTTTCTGCTACAGTCACCTCATATGACTCTATCCTATTCCCAGTCAACTCCCAGCAGCCAGTGTGAACTGTGTGTACAATGGATCATGTCCTCCACTGCTCAGAGCCTGCCAGCAGTTCTCACCTCACTCGGAGCCTTCCAGCAGCTCTCACCTCACTCAGTAAAAGCCCGAGGCTCATGTGGCCCACAGGTCCACGTGGTCGAGCCCTGCTCCTTCTCTACCCCACCTCCTGCTGTGCCCCCTCGCACTCTCCTCCACTTGGCTGCACTGGACTCCTTACCGTTTCTCAGGGAAACCAAGCACACCCCTGCCTCAGTGTCCCTGTTCTTGCTATTCCTTCCGCTTGGGTTGCTCCCTGCCTCCTCACTGCCCATACTTGGCCCATTCCTTTCTTAAGGAGAGCTTTGCTGATACTCTACGTTTAAGAAAATTAAGACCTACATTTGCCGACATCCCTGCCCAACGTCTCCCTATCCCCCTTACCTGGCTTTATTTTTCTTCATATATGTGTCACCAAATAACACATGAGAGCTACCTGTGTTGTTTATTATCTGTCTCTCCCACGGGGAATGAAGCTTCAGGAGGGCAGCACCCTTGCCCACTGCTACGTATCCAGCACTGTGTAGGGCGCCTAGCAGGTCTTTGTTAAATGAGTGGATGAAGCCTCAGGACTCCCCTCAGGAGCCTAAGGTTCTGGGAGGCTCCACGCCACCATCCAACCTATATCTGTTCCCGGGCCACCAAGGGGGCAGACCTTCCATTCAGCCCACGGATGAAGACTTTAGCTTCACTTTGGTGCTCAGTTCCCTCTACAGGGCCCGGCAAACAAGAACATGCAGCACATGTGTATGGGCTGAGCTTGAGCTTTTATTCTCATTGACTGCTGTTTGGGGGGTGTGGGAGTGTGGGTGTGGGTATCGGTGTGTGTACGTGTGTGTGTGCTCACTCATGTGTTGAAGGAACTCCGCTGCTCTCTCCTCCATCCCCAGCCCCTACTTCAGCAAGCTGAGGGTGAGAAATAGCTACTTTTTGTTTGTTTGTTTGTTTTTGTTTTGTTTGAGATAGGGTCTCACTCTGTCACCCAGGCTGGAGTGCAGTGGCACAACCTTGGCTCCCTGCAACTTCAAATTCTCAGCCTCAAGCAATACTGCTGCCTCAGCCTCCTCAGTAGCTGGAACTACTATTGGCTTTTAGTGGCTGCACTCACCAGCATCTCACTGTGTTGCTCAGGCGGGTCTCAAACTCCTGGGCTTAAGCGAAACTCCAGCCTTGGCCTCCCAAAGGGCTGGGATTACAGGCATGAGCCAACGCACCCAGCCACAGCTACTTCCTTCACTGTCAGCACCACAGAACACATAGGTCTTCATTCTCAGCCCTTAAAACCCTACCCAGCCCACCAGACATTATTTAAAAATAATCCAACTGAGACATCTTTGTGCATCTCTCCCAAAAAGATAGCTTTGTCCTCCCACCCATTGCTTCAGCAGCCTGTATAGGGGCACCCAGAGGGCCAGCTCACCACACCTGGGGCCCCCAGGCCTCCACTTTGAATCCACCAGGCCCACTCTAATGGGACAGGGACCTTGGGCCAGCAAAGCAGAAATGTATTGCTGTAACAGCCCCGTGGTTTGAGATCCTTGCAGTAGCAGGTTCTGGGCATGTGTCCCCATCACCCTTCTCCAGCAGAGAATAGTTTATTTTTATTTTTTCATGGCTGGCAGCAAGGTAGCACCTGTGGTAACCTCATTAGTCAATTCCAAGAGCTCCTCAGAGAAAGGGGAAAGCCTGCCAATTTAGCAAGGGTTTTTGGTCGCAAGTAGCTCTGGAGGGTTGGGAGGATTGGGGAAATAGGCCCAGAGCAAGAGAGTTTGTGGGTGAGCAGTCTTCTCATCCAAATCCACTCTGAGGTTAGAGAACAGGAAAGCATGTCACTGACTGGTGTTCTGATTGCCTTCACACATCCAAGGAGCTTCTCCACAATGACTGTTTCTCTAGTGGGAAGCCATGGAGATGGACTTAAATAATACCAAGTACCATTTCCTGCACACCTTTTGCAGGCCAGAGATTGTGCCAAGCCCTTCAGATGGTGCTCCTCAGTGGGAGCTGCTCAGCCCAGGTTTTCTGTCAAAGATACTGACTCGGCAATCCTAGAGGATATGGAGTTTCTTTATTCCTAATTGGAAAGTGAGGTACTCGAGTCTCTGAGCGGTTAGGTGACTTCCCTAAGTTCTCATAGCTTCTAAATGGTAGGACCAGAACTCAAACTCTGATGCCAAAGCTTACATGACAAGCTCCCTCCCTGCTCCCTGCTCCCCCTGCCCCTCTTTTCTCTAGCTGTCACCAGATTTTATTTTCCACAGGATGAGAATCTATAAAGGTTTGGGGTCTGGCTGATTTGGACTGAAAGGGCTCTGTGGCCACTTCCCTGGGTCTTAGGCCCCATTTGGAAAATTGAAATGGATCACTGAATTCCAGAGCTTTGCGGCGTGGTAGACTGTGAAACAATTCCATCTCTTCCCTTCTCCCTCCCCAACACCACCCCCATGGTGAACGGGGATTCTCCCAATGAGGAAGGCTCAGCAACTCCCAGGGTCCCCGACCTGTTCATTCTAGAAGCTTCAGCAGCAGCAGTCCCTGCACCCAGGCTCATGCCCCAATTGGCAGCCAAGTTCTTCCTCTGGACACCAACATAGCTTCAAAAGAGTCAATGTCAGAAAGCCTCATACTTGCCTTACCATTGAGGGTAGTTTTTATTTTGAAATACATATAGAAAGATATATTAATCAGGGTCCCAGCAGGAAACAGAATTCTTTTCAAAAGGATTTGACTGAGAAGAATGTAGTGAAGGCACAACTTGCAGATGGACGGGCAGGGTTCAGGGCAGCAACAGGAATGTTGAGGCTCCCAGGAACTAGCAATATCAGGAAGATGGTACCAGTCCTCAGCCAAAAGAGCAAAGAAAGGAAATGGTGTGACTGGGGCCTGGTGAGTGTTGGAAGCATAGAGGTGGCCACCTGGTGGGAGTAGTGGTCCCAAGGGCCACAGTCCCTGCCGTAGCCAAGCATCAGAGCAAAGAGGGAGCAGGGGAAGAGACACCCTCCTGACCTCCAGCCTCTTACCTGTACCTTGCATTGGCCAGACATAAAAGGAAGCCAGAGGCAAAGGAAACTGGTGATTCAGCTCCTAGCACTCAGCCCCAGGGGTCACAGAGCAGGGTAGCAAAGGGAAGAGAATGAACCTGAAGGGAGAAGGCCAATGGAGAAAAATAAGAACAGGGGACACCTTCCTCCATTTCGAGATTAGGATTGTTACCATTGCAGACCTGCCTGCCACCCCCAACCCAGTGGACCTTGAGGCTTTGGGGAATGAGAAGTAAAGCCCCTCACTAGAAGGTTGAGGATGCATAAAGCTTAAAACCCTTGTTCTAGGGAAAGTGTCTTGGCAGCCTTTCCATGGCGCTTAGCGAGGAATGAGTCTTGTTTCCAGACAGAGATGCTAAAGCACCCAGGCATGCCCACCCTGGGGGATGCAGGGAAAGATTCTCAGGGAAGGACCCAGGCCTTGTTACTTTAGAGCTTCTAGGGTAGGAGTCATCTTTGCCTCTTAACAATCAGATCAGTGGTATCCTTCCGACTCTGTCATTTGGCTGCGCTGGAGGCAAGAAATGGTTTGCACTCACGCAGGGGCATGACATAAGTAAGGAAGGGGTCAGAGGTGAACCTGGCTTGTGTGCTCCACCTCTTGACTCAGAGTCTATGCTCTTTGCTGAACTTTCTGTTACCTTGGGATCTTCTACAGTAGGTCCCAGTGTGCAAATATTTCAAGATCAAAAGAAAATATTTTATTGTGTTTTATTTAGGAAAAAAATGCTAGATAAAGGGGGAACCAACAGGGCCATTCTGTTTGTGGTTTGCTGAGATTCCCTGGGAAGCAAGCTTGGGAGGCCAGGATCTGTGTCAGAATGCAAGACCAATGTCTTCTCCAAAACTTGGATGAACAGAAGGTGCTTACAAGCTGACAGGGAGTTATGGAGAAGAAAGCAGAATTTCCAGTTTAGTTCCAAGTCTTTTCTGGTCTTGACTTTTAGCCTAAAAGCAGAGTGCCCAGTTGATCTCCATTATTACTGTAACACAAAAGGAGACACGTGGGTCCATGAGAGAGCTGGGAGGCAATGCTGGGTTTGCATGTTTTGAGTTCATGGAAACCCAAGGAACTGGCTGCCCCTCTCTAGGATAACTAGAGCCAAGCCGCTGGACCCTTCTCATCCTGTGGCTTTGTCTACAATTTAAATCATTTTGAAGATGAAGGTTTTGAAGATGAAGGCCCAGCCTCAAAAAGGAATAACCAAGAACAACCCTCTCTCTCTCCTTTAGTCTAGATGCTTCCACAGTCAAATGTAAAATTATTATTCATGTGCTTTTACTCATTATTCATCTGATTTACATAAAAAGAAAAAAATGGAATCCTAGGCTGGTCATTGCATGGTGTTCTCAATCGCAAGCCATAAGCCAGGGTTCAACATGCACCCTTCACTTCAGACCTTCCTCACAACTGAGCCTGGATCCCACTCTGGACCTCGTGATCTGCCCACCACGGCCTCCCAAAGTGCTGGGATTACAGGCGTGAGCCACCGCGCCTGGCCCCCTGCTTTATTTTTCTATATAGCATTTATTGTTACCAGATACATTTGTGTTTATCACCTCTCTCATCACACACACATACACACACACACACACACACACACACACACACAGAGAGAGAATTAAAGGCAGGGACTTGGTCTATTTTCTCAAAGTTGTACCCCCAGCACTTAGAATCCTGCCTGCCATGGTGTACATGCTCAATACGTATTTATTAAATGAATGAATGAATGAATGAATGAATGAAGTCAGACAGGTCCTCAAGGGTTCAAATCAGGGAGAATGGTGGGTGTCCCTACTGCTTTGTAGGACTTCAAGCTGGCCTCAGACTTGAGTCATTTCCATCAGGCAAATTCCTGAAATACTTACTGGTCTTCCTGATTCTGTGGTGTGTGCTTGTCAACAGCACATTGTCAAACACATTGCTGCCTATGCAACACTGTGTGGCAATGGCTGTTGGAACTCATTGCTAACAGAAGTGAAAGCAAAAAAAAAACAAAGATAAAGAACGTAATGGCCGGGTGCCGTGGCTCATGCCTGTAATCCTAGCACTTTGGGAGGCTGAGGTGGGCAGATCACTTGAGGTCAGCAGTTCAAGACCAGCCTGGCCAACATGGTGAAACCCCTTTTTTACTAAAAATACAAAAAACTGGCCGGGCATGGTGGCATGCACTTGTAATCCCAGCTACTCGGGAGGCTGAGGCAAGAAAATCACTTGAACCCGGGAGGCGGATGTTGCGGTGAGCCGAGATCACACCATTGCATTCCAACTTGGGCAACAAGAGGGAAACTCCATCTCAAAAAACAAAAACAAAAAAAGGAGAAACAAAGTAATTTTTCCCTCCATGGGTGATATGACATGGCAGCTTTCATGGAGGTTTCAGAATCTGCTGGCCCACTTCATACATGACTTCCTATGCAATTAGTATAAAGCAAAGAGACAACAGACAACGCTTCACACCTGAGGCCCAGGTCCTGAATGTCTTTGGATATCCTCTCTCCTTGAAGGATATATTGATTCACAGACAAAGGGCCCTCACAATGATATAAGGAGGCCAAGTTGGAAGGAATAGATCACAGGAGGGTGAAGCCCAAAATCCAGAAGGGAATTTCAGTGAAAGTGGTCTGGACTCAGGCACCCTGCCCAGATCCGTGTGCCTTCTAACACGTGGCAGACAGAGAGGTGACAAGACAAAGGAGCAGAGCGTGCTCGAGGGATAGCTAATGGGTGTGTCATTGACCTTCCCAAGACCTAGCTCTCTGGAAGTATCAAGGGTTCAGGGGACTGGGTCATAGGCTTGCTTTCCCTCTAGCTCAGTGTGCAGACCTTGGCCTTACCCATTCACCCTTAGTAGCCTCTTCTCTGACCCCTTCCGTGGTTCTGTGCAGAGTAAAGATGTAGAACACACAGTAGGGCCCAGAAGGGTCTCCTGGCAGTCACTGATGCCAGATTCAGCTCTCTTGACTCTCTATGTTGGTGAGGCCACCACCAATTTTCCTTTGCACACATGGTCTGACTCACCTTGAAAACTCAAGGGTCTACAGGCAAGTTACTTCTGCTTCTAGGGGCCTCCCAGAAGCACCTAGTATTCTGTTTCAAGTCCTTTGTCCAGCTGCTTTCAAATCACCAAACTCCTCTCCCCCTCCCCTCCATTACTACTCATGGAGATCCAGAGGAGGGACCTCTTAACTTCTCAGACAGTGAATTGAGGGAGCTTAGAGATTTCTTTTCTTCCTGGAGCACAGAATGTAATGTAGGTGCACCAGATGAAAGGCATAGCACCAGCCTGAGCTTCTCTTTGACCAAGTCCAGGGAGGCAGGCTGGGTGTTTGTGTTTGAAGATAGAGTGCCAGATGTTGCAAATAAAAATAGAAAACACTCATTTAAATTTGAATTTCAGATGAACAATGAATAATGTTTTAGTATAAGTGTATTTTATAAAATATTTGAGCCATACGTATACCGAAAAATGATTCCTTGCTTGCCTGAAATCCAGATTGTGTTGAGTAGTCTGTATTTTACCTGGCAGCCCATTTGCATGTTTCCTAAACACCCCGGCAGCTCCCAAATCAACCTAGAGAGAGCTGGGCCTGGTGCGTGGGGCACACCTTACAACCCCAGTTTCTGTTCCCCACCCATGTTCCTTCCAAGGAGACTGGCTGCCCCACTGTCAGAGTGCCCAGGAAAGAAAATGGAAGAGAGAAAATGGTCACAGGGTTCACAGGCATTGTGCCCCCACTGTCGGCTGCACCGAGGCTGAGGCAGGGACTCAGTGTGGCAGATGCCTCCTTGTCTCCAGCCCAAGCCCAGTCAAGCAAGGGCCCTGAGATCTGCCCAGAAGGAGAAGGTGTGGGAGGGGGTGGTGCCCGCAAGTGGAGGTGGGGGACAGGAAAGGGAAGGGCCTGCAGTGCCAGCATGGAACTTCGAAGGGTGCTGCCTGTGAAGCACTGCTTTCCTCCAGAGCAGCCATCCTCCCTGCCTGCCCTGAGACCCCTGCTGGCTCCCACTATCCCAGGACAAAACAGGGCCTGGGCTCCCGGTTCCCCCTTATTTCCTCTTTCAGTATATTTTCTCTCCTCCATCTTCTGGAAGTTTCTCTCAGTGTAAGCCTTGTCAGGGAGGCCTGCCACTCTGCCCCACCTCCTCGCCTCCTGCTTGCCCCGTGGCCAGCTGTGGTTTGGCCTGATCTCAGAGCTTAGCACACGCCAGGTCTCCTGGGGTTGGAGGTCTGTCCTGCCTTTGAGTAGCTGTGTGACCTTGGAGGAGGCCTGTCCTGCCTTTGAGTAGCTGTGTGACTTTGGTCTCCTTAGTGCTCGGCACCTCCGCTTCCTCATCTGCAAATGGGCACTCTGGGCAAGATGAAGTGAGTCACTGAGTGGGAAGTGTTTGGGACAGTGACCCGCATGGAAGAGACACTGTTATACACGTGGGCTTTATTCTGCCCCTGCTGCTCCACTCAGCTGTTCCTCAGTCATGTCCACTGATTTTGTTCTTAGCTGTAGCCCTTCTTGAACCCCCACCATCCTAGGTGCACACGCCTGCCCACACCTCCCACTGTCCCCTCCCTGGGTGCCCATGACTCTCTTCTTCCCTTTCAGTTATTTTCCTCTCAGACCCGTCCAGCCAGCCTCATTTCCCCAAGATTCTGTTGTAACCTCTCTTTAATCCTTTTTCCCTTGGAGATCTCAAGGAACAGATGGGAGCCTCAGCACAGTATAGCCTTGTATATGCACAGGCCAATTCCACACGGGGCGGGGACGTGGCAGCTGTGCTTTGGCCGTCATCTCTGGAGAAGGGCAACTGGGGCTCAGGAGGCTGAGGGAGCTCCTGCTTTTCACTTTCTTCCCTCCTGTGAGATTCAGTTTTTTTCATAAGTATTAATTACTTTTATTAATATAAAAGAATTACAACTGTAATTTAGGATTTTTTCAGGAGAAGGGATAGATTACCTTTGACCAGGCTCTCAGGCTTTCTTTATTAAGTAATCTGCCTTTAAGACAGGATAGGAGGAGGGCATTCAAAGTAAAGACGGTCCCCTAGTTTTGATTTTTCGACTTTATGATGGTGCAAAAGTGATAGGCACTCAGTAGAAAGCGGCACCACACTCTCCTGTGATGCTGGGTGGTGGCGTGAGCCATGGCTCCCCATCAGCCAGCTGGTCAGGAGGGTAAAGGGCCGATGCCCTACAGCGTGCTGTGCTGCTAGGTGATGTTGCCCAACTCTGGGCTGCAGAAGCGTTCCGAGTACACTGAAGGTGGGCTAGGCTCAGCTGTGATGCTCAGGAGGTTAGGTGGATTCAGTGCATTTTCACCTGTGGTATTTCTAGCTCACCCTGCATTTATCTGGATGTAATCTCATCGTAAGTCAAGGAGCATCTGTACAACAAGCAGTCTGAGGGAAGGCACAGTGGAGAGGCTTTGGCACCTGGAAAGAAATGTCGGGCCTCATACTGCCCCAAGTAATTTGTAGATTCAATGCTATCCCCATCCGGCTACTATTGACTTTCTTCACAAAATTAGAAAAAAACTACTTTAAATGTCATATGGAACCAAAAAAGAGCCCGTGTAGCCAAGACAATCCTAAGCAAAAAGAACAAAGCTGGAGGCATCACACTACCTGACTTTAAACTATACTACAAGGCTACAGTAACCAAAACAGCATGGTACTGGTACCAAAACAGATATATAGACAAATGGAACAGAGGCCTCAGAAATAACACTACACATCTACAACCATCTGATCTTTGACAAACCTGACAAAAGCAAGCAATGGGGAAAGGATTCCCTCTTTAATAAATGGTGTTGGGAAAACTGGCTAGCCATATGCAGAAAACTGAAACTGGACCCCTTCCTTACACCTTATACAAAAATTAACTCAAGATAAATTAAAGACTTACACGTAAGACCTAAAACCATTAAAAACCCTAGAAGAAAACCTAGGCAATACCATTCAGGACATAGGCATGGGCAAAGACTTCATGACTAAAACACCAACAGCAATGGCAACAAAAGTCAAAACTGACAAATGGGATCTAATTAAACTAAAGAGCTTCTGCACAGCAAAAGAAACTATCATGAGAGTGAATAGGCAACCTACAGAATGGGAGAAAATTTTTGCAATCTGTCCATCTGACAAAGGGCTAATATCCAGAATCTACAAAGAACTTAAACTAATTTACAAGGAAAAAACAAACAACCCCATCAAAAAGTGGGTGAAGGATATGAACAGACTCTTCTCAAAAGAAGACATTTATGTGGCCAACAAACATATGAAAAAAAACTCATCATCACTGGTCATTAGAGAAATGCAAATCAAAACCACAATGAGATACCATCTCATGCCAGTAAGAATGGCAATCATTAAAAAGTCAGGAAACAATAGATGCTGGAGAGGATGTGAGAAATAGGAACGCTTTTACACTGTTGGTGGGAGTGTAAATTAGTCCAACCATTGTGGAAGACAGTGTGGCAATTACTCAAGGATCCAGAACCAGAGATACCATTTGACCCAGCAATCCCATTACTGGGTATGTACCCAAAGGATTATAAATCATTCTACTATAAAGACATATGCACACGTATGTTTATTGTGGCACCGTTCACAATAGCAAAGACTTGGAATCAACCCAAATGCCCATCAATGATAGACTGGATAAAGAAAATGTGGCACATATATACCATGGAATAGTATGCAGCCATAAAAAAGGATGAGTTCATGTCCTTTGCAGGGACATGGATGAAGCTGGAAACCATCATTCTCAGCATAGTGACACAAGAGAAAACCAGACACCACATGTTCTCACTCATAAGTGGTAGTTGAACAATAACTCGTGGGCACAGGGAGGGGAACATCACACACCAGGGCCTGTCAGCGGGTGGGGGACTAGGGGAGGGATAGCATTAGGAGAAAAACCTAATGTAGATGGCAGGTTGATGGGTGCAGCAAACAACCATGGTAAGTGTATACCTATGTAACAAACCTGCACGTTCTGCACATGTATCCCAGAACTTAAAGTATAATAAAAAATAAAAACATTTAAAAAAGAAATGTGGGGCCTCAGCTGGTGGTGGCAGGTGCCGTGGCTCACTAAGGCCTCATGTCCATTGGCTTTACCCAACAGGTTTGTCTACAGCACCTGCAGACCTGCCAGAAAGTGGTGACGCTCTTCGGAGACAGGGTGATCCCCTAATAGTGATGTAAGTGGGTGGAGAAGCTGTAAAATGAGTTTAGAAAATAGAGACTCCCCCACATACTTTTTGGGGGTCCAGGTAAGGGTACAATGTAGACCAGCTTTTACATGTCCAAATATTTGAAAGTTACAAATCAAGTTAACAAACTATTACATAGAATATGTTCTCTCCTCTTGCCTTGACAAATGCACCTTCTTGATATGGTGAAGGCCAGGCTTGAATTTAGAACCCGTGGACCCCTCAGAATTCCACACTGGAATGTGGTGACCTGGGGGGAGCCCGCCTGGGCTGGTTTCAGACCCTGGCTCAATTTAGCACTAGGAAGGGCCTTGAGCACACATGTGTGGGCACTCAGCTCGCATGTCCAAGCTCCGCAGTGCCCTCAAGCCACCCCGGTCACCACCTGAGGCCTATGGGTGTGCACACCAGTGATGTGGTCCACCCACACCTTGGCCTTGGGCTTAGGCTCAGGGAACTGACTAGGGAACTCGAGGATCAGAGTGCACAAGGCACGGTCCAATGTCCAGTAGCAGGGCATGTGTGGGTCTTGGGGGCCATGTTCCTTTAACCTGTGGACACTTCATCCACGGCTGGAGATAAGCCACAGCAGACTCCCTAATGTGTGGGCCACAGCATAGACCACTCCAGTCACCAGATGAAGGCCTGGCAGGGGTGAGCTGAGCCAATGAGAACCGGAGGAAGGAGCTCTAGTGGTTTCCTAGAAGAGTCCTTCAGATGCCCAGGCGCCCCCCACCCCCCATGCCGGGGCTGGGTTTCTGCCCAACACCTCGTGCCTCAGGGTCATTCAGGTGTCACCGTCTCATGCTCCTGACACAGTGGAGAGCTTGTTTTCCTCCTCTCACACTCCCTGACTCTAATCCCCACCAGCCTGTGCCACTTGGCTGGCCTCCTTGGCAGAAAGGTGACAAAAGGACATGTCTCTGGAGAGTCAGATCCCTCAGCTGCCGGGACCTAGGACCTCCTTGGGGCCACATGAGCCAATGGCCGAGGGTCCTGATCTTGTTACTGATCTGGTTTCCTTCCATCTCTTATAGCCAGGGTGTTGGTGGGAGTCACTCAAAGCAGTTTCATTAATCTTGAGGAAGCAGGAGCTATTACAATCGAGAAAGCCTCTTTGCTTCTCTCTAACGCTCATGCTCCCGTAGCACTGCCCTCCCAGCCTGATCAGCCTTCCTTATAGAACCTTACCTCCCAGTGTTTCCTCACCTCCAGCCAGCTCATCTGTGCCACTGCGCTCCTTGCCTGCTCCCAGCATCTGCTCATCTGCACCTACCCAGCTGTTCTTATTTCTGTCCAAATCTCTTTCATCCTCCAAGGTAACTTGAGGTTTCACCTCCATAAAAGGTTCCCAACACTTCCATCGATTCTTCTCCTGCTTTATCACCTGTATTGTTTACCACCTGGACCCCACATTTGGCCCATGAATTCTGTTCATGTTAGTACCTTATACCATATGGCAATTTTTTTCTTCCATTGTTATTTAGAAATCATAGAACTAGAAGAGGTCTTAAAGACTACCTAGTCCCATCCTCATTTTCTGAAGATGAGGAAACCGAGAGAGAAGAAGGTTTTGTAACTTGCCAGGCTGAGCCCTCAGGGTTTGGCAGAGCTGGGCATTACACTCAAATTACATTCAACCCTCTTAGCCCAATCCAGGACTTGCCACAAGCTCTTGATGTCTCTCTACATAGAAGTCTGCATCACCCATAGGATATGGCGGTCAGGAAGGGCATTCTTGGGATATACTCAACTGGGCAAATGGAGCCTTCCCATTTTCTGGCAGGACACAACCCAAAGAGGTGCATCCCACTTCTGTATACTCTGTTTTTTAAGTTATTTGCATTTTAATAACCAGCAGGCAAAAAAGGTGGTAGTCACCTAGATTTTCTCAGACCAGCCTTGATTCCCTGCTATCTCCCCATGGGGAATTTCAGGAACTCCCTTTTCTTCAGAGGGAATAAGCCCAATTCCTGCTTCACCATGGCAGGGAGGCCAGCTCCTTTTGCTGCCC
Source organism: Rhinopithecus roxellana (assembly GCF_007565055.1). Classification (NCBI taxonomy): domain Eukaryota; kingdom Metazoa; phylum Chordata; class Mammalia; order Primates; family Cercopithecidae; genus Rhinopithecus; species Rhinopithecus roxellana. Next base: position 84,314,111 of record NC_044553.1, on the reverse strand, counting down.
ATCCCCATCATCCCTCGCATCTCCATTGTGGAAGTGCAGAGAGCTTCTTAGCGAGTCTCCCCTTGGACTTTCCCAGGGGCTGACGAGGAGCCCCAGGCAGGAGGCTGATGGGCTAAACAAGCAACCAAGGAATAGCCATACAGGCTCTAAGTTAGAGCCCATCTTTAACAAAGGTGGGATAAAGCAAGCAACAAACTAGAGGGCAGAAGGGTAGGGAGGGGCTGGGGACAGGATGACCTATCCCAGGTAAGGCCCCTAAATGCTAAGTAAATTCTCCAAGTCAAAATCAGCTGGAACAGGGCAGAGCAAACATTTTTTTTTTCTCCCCCTACTCTCTCTCTCTCTGGTTGTCCTGCTCACTGCAAGGAAGAAAAACAGAATAATGAGCCACGTTGGAGAGTGTCACCCGAGCAGCTCCGGAAAGACGTGGGCAGACGCCTGGCTGGGCGGCTGACTTTCTCTGTTTCTGGTAGAGATTTTATAAATATTCGGGGAGTTTGATCTGAGGCTGTTGGTGGGGAGGCAAGGAGAGCTGCAGCGGGGGGAGATAACTCAGCCCACGGGGGTTCTTGGACCTCTCTGAAGCCTGCTTTTCATTAGCGTCGCCAAGGCAACGGCTCATCTGCTGCAGATCTCATCGAGGGCCTGCAAAGCATCTACGGCGCGTTACGCTTTGCGTTTCATAGTGAATCGGCTGCAATCAGTCTTCCTCCAGCCCCCCCGCCCTTACCCCCATCACCTCCTAGCCTATGGAAGAGAAGATAATTAAAGGGGGTTGAAAAACCGCAATCAGAATTCTCTGAGGCCGGCATGGAGAGGCAGAGCTGCGATAGTCCTGTTCCCAGGGCAGTGATTCACCCCGAGGACTGTTCAGAGCTGGGCAGTCATGAGCCTCAAGTAACAAGATGGACCTGTAGCAACTCCCCAGCTTGGTCTTCTTCCATGGTGCACACCCAGGCTTGATTGTTGTCTCCTCCCCACCTGACCTGACCTTTCCCCTCCACACACCTTTATTTTTGACCAAGGCAAACATTTGCAGCGCGCCCAAGAACCTCACCGGCCCTTGTGCCGATCAGTTCCAGATGCCCATGGAAATGCAAGCCCATGCGTTCCTCTGGTTTTAACCAAGGTGTCCAATGGGTTCTAAAGGGTGATGTCAGGGGAGGTGGGGGCAGGCCAGGGAGTAAAGGGAGACCCATGTTGGCAAAGCAGTGTGAGAGCAGGTGAGTGGGTCCAAAGAGGAGGGCCAGGTGTCATGATCAGCGTGGCCAGGTAGGGAATGTGCACAGAACACGTTAACTCGGCTTCACAGACACTCCCATTCTCAGCATGTACCCCATGGAAATCCAGTCACCCCCTTTAAAAGTTGACTCCTTCCATGACGGGCGCGGTGTTTCAGCCCTGTAATCCCAGCACTTTGGGAGGCTGAGGCGGGTGGATCACCTGAGGTCAGGAGTTTGAGACCAGCCTGGCTAACATGGTGAAACCCTCATCTCCACTAAAAATACAAAAATTAGCTGGGCGTGGTGGCATGTGCCTGTAATCCCAGCTACTTGGGAGGCTGAGGCAGGAGAATCACTTGAACCCAGGAGGCGGAGGTTGCAGTGAGTTGAGGTCGTGCCGTTGCAGTGAGTCAAGATCGCACCCTTGCAGTGAGCCGAGATCACGCCATTGTACTCCCGCCTGGGCAACAAGAGCAAAACTCTGTATGAAAAAAAAAAGTTGGCTCCTTTCAGCTTTGAGCTCCTGGGGCCAGCAGCCAGGGATCCTGCTGTCTGCTTTATGTCAGTGTCCAGCACAGTGCCTGCGCATAAGGGGCGCTCCGTAGTGTCTTGAAAGAAGGAATCCCTCTGTCCATGCAAAAGAGGGGGAGAGTGGTCAGAGCACTGCAGAGATTGGGGTTGGGTTTTCTGGTTGTCTTTCCAGCTTGTCTTTGTGCTGGAAAGCAAACCTGAGCTCCAGCCTCTCCCAGCCCCTCCTTTCTGTGGAATTCAGATCACCCCAGCCCTCTTGAAAGATTTGTACTGACAGCCTTTGAGCAAGCCCTGGGAAAATGCAGAATCTCAGGCTGTAATTATGAGCTGGAGAAGATCCCTCCCCCAGCTATAAATGGAGCAGAACCAGGAACCCAAGACAGCTGGGCTCACACAAAGGCAGCCCCTCGCTTTCTTGCTTGCTCCTACTTTTCCCACTGAGTTTGGCCCTGAAGAAGCAAACCCCTAATTCCTCTGCTGGTCTGAGCAGGAAATTCCCGTCAGCTTGTGGGAGAGGCCATATGAGAGAGATTTCAGCACATCCATTCCCGCCGAGATCCAGAGCCGTATCAAGTCCTACCCAGTCCCGCAGAGCAGCTTCCTCCTCCATAGCTTCTGAGCTGCACCAAGGCAGGCCTCCGCCAGCCTTTGTTACCCAAGGCTGATGCTGGGTTTTTAACACTCAGCCAAGTCATAGGGAAGAGTAAGATTTACAATAATTGGGTACATAGCATAGCTGACTGGGCTGCACAGTGTGGCTTTTGGTCAGTTCTGGCATTCTGGTGGGAAAGCTGCATTGAAGAGACAGAGAAATGCCAGCCCAGATGGCAGACATGGTGCATTTAAAAGGGCGGCATGGTATAGACCCTCGCTCCTCAAAATGCGGGCCTGGAACCTGCAGCAAGAGCATCACCTGAGAGCTTGTTACAGAAGCAGAATCTCAGACCCTACTGAATCAGAATGGGTTTTAACAAGCTGGCCAGCAAACACAGGCACATTCGAGCTCGAGGCAGAGTGGAGCACAGGAAAGAACATGTGGGTGCGTTCATCCCAGCCTTGTGAATTCCTAATGCCAGCTTTGTCACTCAGTAATATGTGACTTTAGCTAAGTAAGCTCCCTCTCTGAGCTTTGGTTTCCTCCCCTTTACAGCTGAGATGAGGTAACCCATTATAAAGGGCTGATGTGAGGCTCGGCCTAGTACCAGCAAGCTCCTACCCTAGTCAATGTTAGCAGCACAGAGATGACTGCTCCGGGATCAAAATCCTTTATTTCCCCCAAGGCAGCCACCTAGGAGATGCAGCTTCAGTCTGTCCTCTTGCTACGTCACTTTTTTATTTTCTGGGGGGACTTTTAGTCCCCTGACCACGAACCCCAGAGCCAATAGTGATAGCTTTTCCTTCCAGCTACCCCCATGTGAAATTAAGATCCAGAGTGCCCCCAGAGAGACCAAGATTTCTCATGTAGAATAGATCACTGTGGGTGAAGGAACTGAATGAATGTGGTCTGGCAGGGTCAGGTCTGGGGACAGGGCGTTCCAGGAAGAGGAGATACAACATGTGACTTTCATAATGGATAAATGGCTCCTTGGCGGTTCTGACAAGTGAGTAGGATCGGGTCTGGATTTCATTTCTTTCACCATCTGTGAGTTTCTTGGAGAGACAGTAAGATTCTCTCGTTGTATAGGGGTTGGAGTTTTAACCCACTTTTCTTTGTTTGGTGTTGGTGTGTTCTGTCACTACAGTCCCCTCCTGCTTTCCCAAGCTAATGTAATGGAACACAGGGATGGACAAGCCACGAGGGTCTGCAGGGACCTCAACTTCTCCATAAATGCTGGGCTGATTTTGCGAAGCTGCTTTCCCCATGAGACTTGGCTAAAGCTGCTTTTCAAGTCAGTTTTGTAGAGGAAAGGAGGGCAGGTCAGCTCCCGGGTACTGGTTGGGTGACCTGGGGCGAGTCCCTTAACCTCTCTAAGCCTCAGTTTCCTCCTAGGATGATAATGCTAATATGAGAATCTCCTTGAAGACAGACATGCACGTCTACACCCATTCTGGGGATAACAGAATTATTGGCGGATTAAGTAACATGATATTTACAAGGAACATGGTACAGAGAGTGGAATATAGTCAATAAATGGTAGCTGCCATTTTTGTAGTCAGTAGAAGAGGTGAGCCTTAAACAGCTGGCCTCTGTTGAAAATTACAAAAGAGAGTGGCCTACATTTGCAAACAGCGAGCATAGCCACCCATTCCAGTGCAGGTCAGCAACTGACCCTCCCCTCCCCTGCCCCCTGCCTTCACTTTTTTTCTTTAGCTGCAGGAGTTGAGACATGTGGCTCACCAGGCTACCTCAGTGAGTTAAAGCTTTAAATAAATACACACTCAAAACGGCTATCACATCACTGCCCCCATGACTGCCACAGGCCCCTCCCGACCTGGGAACGTCTCTTCCTCCCTCTCCCTTTCTCTGCTGCTAGAAACCAGGCCTTGGCTGAGCCCTGGAGAGGGTATCTCCTCTGCACGTATGCTGGTCCCAGGGGCCCTGCACAGGGCAGATGAGGGTAGTCCTGATCCCGTACAGACTTTCCTCTTCCTGGGTTTGTTAGAAGCCTGGCCAGGCCCCTAGTCTTATGACTTCCACAGATGTTTCTGCTTAAGGAGCCCTGGCATCTTTATGGCCTGTTTTTTCCATTCTTGCCTCTCTTCCTCTGTCCCAGCAGCCCTGAACGCAATTTGGACTTTATTTTCTTTCTAATGGTTACAGGGATAGAAAGGGCTTTTTCCCCCCCCGCCATTTTCAGTTTTTGGCTTTTTCGTTAGCTCATCAAGCTGAGAATGTCTGTGTTAGCTCACACAGACATATACACACACACAAACACACACATTCCATATGCATTCAGATCGTACCCGTGGTGTGTATTTCTTAATGTTGCACTGACATTTATTGCCACTTCAGACCTAGCCCATTTCAAAGTCTTCCTCCCTGCCTCCACCCCACACTTCACATTCATCCTCTGCCTAGCCTCACACAGATCACCCTGAGCAGCCGACTGGGGTGTCACCCAGATGCTGATTCCAAAAACTAGTGCTGGCCTCGGCCTCCAGCAAGATGCGAAGAGCCTCACTAACTCACCAGTCTGCCTCTGTGCTTCCAAGGAGGTTTGGGCTGACTGATGGAGTGAGAGCTGAGACTGCAATTGCCATGCATCTCTTCAAGCTCTGCCTGGCCAGCCAGTCTACCCAGGCTCAGGGGGCCAAGTTGACAGCTGTTTTTTAAAAAAAAGAACCACTTTTCCACGAGCAGGCTTGAAACAAGTCTGGCCACCCCTTGGATCTACCTCTGTAACTGCCCCCAGCTTGCCAGCATGGCAGGGTGTTCCCAGTCACCTCCCCCGCAGCATTGGGGGTTGCCTGTCCCATCAGTCTGGTTCCCAGAGCAAAGAAAACCTGGTGATGTCAGGTCTTCAGCTTTTAGTCTATCTATGGCACAGGTGCCTGGGACTGAGGCCTCTTTATTACCTCCTAAGCCTGAGGACTGGAACTGAACTTCTTATAAATAAATCTACCTGGAATCTTAAATGTTGACACCACCTGGCTGCCTTAACTGGGGTTAGACCCATTACCCACAAGAGGCCATCCAACCTCAAATTCTCTGTGTCTCTGCAGCCCTTCTTCCTAGGAGGGCGATGATGCCGACTCACCTGTTACAGCATTTTCATCATTCAGCTAACTGTCCACTACTTTATCTGCCCATTATCCACCCAATGCTGGCCATGGGTGGCGGGGCAGAGTGGCCCCTCTAGAATGTCTCCTCTTCAACACCCTCACCACAGAGGGGCCTTTATAGATGTCCCCATGAAGTTCTCGCTAGGTGACTGCCCCTACCTGAGATGGGCCAGGCAGCCATGGACCCCTCTCCTCCCCTCCCCTTCCTGCTCTGCCCAACCTCATTCTGATGGTTTGGCCTTGTGCATCTCACCAGTGACTCTTTTCTTCACTCCTTCCTATTTAAACAAATTAAAACTCCAGTTTTTCTTCGTTTATGTTTTGGTGGCTGAGGCGGAGCATCTTTCCCCCAGTGGGTTAAAGGAGGCTGGTTGGAGAAGACAGCAACAGTAGAGTGAGTTGGGTCCCCAGTGGCATAGCGACACAGACAGAGACAGTGGGAAATGGAAGCTGGAAGAAGTCCCAGAAGTAGGAGCAAGAAGAGTGACTGTCCTCCATGCTGGGTTCTGCCAGGGACTCTGGATGCGCTGAACAACAGCCATGCTAGAGACTTGAGGACGCCTCTTCTGTTTGCTTTACTTGTCACAGATTCATTAATAAAGACAAACAGGGTAGCCACCTCATTGGTTTTTCCGTCTGTAAATAAATCCCTTCCGAATACACACCCCCAACATGGATGCTATGGATGCTTCTCAAGAAACAGCCATACGATGCTATCATAATTGACATCCTTCCGATGATTCAAATCAAATCAACCTGAGGAGCCCGATGGGTCTGATGCTCTTCTTCCCTGGGCATCTGCACCTTGCCAGAGCCAGGCCGCCTGTGTGTGTGTGGCCAGTGGGGTGGCAGAGTTGCTTCTTTTCATTTTTGTGAGTGAAAATGAAAGGGTTCCCCACAACCAGCTGCAACAAGGATCTCTCACCCTGTTGCTAAGGAGTGGTGGGGTCCTGCTACCATGTGGCGCTCTGGCGGGCCTGGGGAGATCTTTAGGGATCTGGAACAGCCACTGGATGTGCAGTGCTGAGCCCCTGGGATGTGGAAGTGATTAGCTGGCCACCTGGATGGGCCACAAAGTCCTACTATCACTCCTCTTCTCTCCTTTCACTTCTGGACCCTGTTGGAGAAATGGAGCCCTGGGAAACTGTCTCACCACCTAGGACTGTGTGGAGCTGGGCACACACTCAGGAGGCAGGTGACTTCCAGTTGGTCAAAGAGAAGCGCACACTCCCTATCCTCTGATAGTCCTATTCCCTGAAGGATCTGGTCAAGCCATTCCTTCCAGATGGCTGTGATCCTGTGTCCCCTCAGTATTAGGAGTGGGAGAATGGACGCTTTCCACGAATGCAAGTTCCTAACCCCCTCCCCTGCAGCTAGGGCTGAAACCCCAGATGTCCTCATTGCACCATAAATGTGAGCAGGGAGGTGCAAAGGTGTGTGCAATGATGTGTGTGTGTGTGTGTGTATCAAAGAGAGGAGTCTGTCACAGGAAGAATACTGAGTGACCCCAAATGTTGTAAGCATATGCATCCCTGTTTTAAAATAGTAACAATCATAATACTAATAATTTTTGCTATCTTTTGTTGAGATGTTTTTCTGGGCCAGGTACAGTACTTTGCACATATTATCTCATAATTCTCAAAATCTCTGTGAGGTACAAGTATCACTGTGCAACTTTTCAAACGGGAAAACAAGCATGGGGAAAAAGTTGGTTCAATTGCCAAAGATAGATCTGAGAAGTGGCAGGGCCAGGATTAGAATCTAAGAGCTCAAAGTTCTTCTGCCATGTATCATAGAAGTGGCCACTATATCGATAATGGTAACTGCCAACCCCTACTGTTCACTGGCCACATGCCAGACACAGATTCACTTAATTCGTTCTTACAAAACTCTGGATATATTCTTATTGCCTCATTGTGTAGATGAGGAAACTGAGGCACAGAGCATTTTGGCATTGATTCCCTTTGGCAAATGTGATTTGAACAGCTCCTGTGTGTGTGCAGGGCAGTGTGCTCTTGGCTCTGCATGGGATATGGGACTGAGTAATATGTCATTCTTATGGTCTGAGATCAATCAGCAAGGTCCATGGCCATGGCCATCAGAATGGGCTCAGGGTGGGGTTCCAGTACTTGAAATGAGGGACAGTAGGAATCCTGCATCCTAGGATATCCTAGAAAGTGGAACATACCAGGTTTCTAGAGAAGGAACCTAGGCACAGAAGCAAGACAGAGTCCTGTTGTCAGCCTGAGGCCCCAGGTCAGTACTGGGCCAGGAGCAAGCGCTGGCTGAACTGGAACTGTTTTATTCCTGCCCACAGCATGGCCTCGAGGGCAGGACTCCAGAGCTAGGCTGCTAAGTTCAGATCTTCCATTCTTTAGCTGTGAGACCTTGGGCAAGTTAATGAACCTCTCTGGGTTTCAGTAGCCTCATCTAGAAAATAAGAATAATAACTGCCCAGCTCATGGAATTGTTCTAAGCGCTAAATGAGTTAATATGTGAGAGGCCCTTGGAACAGGACCGGGCCCATGGTGGGCTCTCAAGCTCTCACCAGCCAATGATCATCGGGCCCTTTGATGCTGAGGGGGCAGAAGCGGCAGGTAGGGGCCAAGTTGTCCCAGTGGCAGAGGGAAGAAAATTGTAGTAGGAACTGATTAGGGCCTGTCTCTGCAGGTGGTTTGATGGGAGGGAGAGATGAAATCCAATGGGACAAGAGGGACTTCACATCATTAGTATAAAAGGTTGGCAAATGGGCACGGGGCCCTTCCTTCTTAGTCTCCAGAGGCCAAGATGCAGGTGCCTGGCACCTGAGCTGGCTGGAAGTGGGGAATGTTTCAGGGCTGGCATTTATAGTGATGCCACTGTTACCTAATTATGGGCACAAAGAGAGGCTCCCACTGTCTGTGCAGCCCCTCAATCACCCAGGGAAGAAATATTGATCTGTTCCCAGCATTCCCTCTGTCAACTCCCCAACCTCAGTCTCTGGCTTGGAAGAAAGACGGCTGGGGAGGGGGATGGAAGGCAGCCATGCTCTGTTGCAGTAAATCTTTCCTAGAAGAGGAGACAGCTGAGCTCATCAGCCAGTGCCAGATCAGCTCAGAAAGAATCCTTTCCAACTCCCAGAAGACCCCTCAGCGGCTTGGGAAAGGAATGGCTCACTGGGGCACTTTGTTTGTGTATGTGGGCCTGTCAGGCTGGGCAGGGGTGTCTGATGACACATTAGGACAGCTGAAAAGAGAGGTGGGACAAAAATGTTTGCCTAAGGGCAGTCTTGTGATTCCCCCACCCCTCCTGCTCCCCACCCCCACGCGCTTTTGAGAGCTTGTTCCAGGACTTTTCATGTGCATTTGAGACCACAGTTTCCTCTCCCAGAAACCCCATTAAGCTATGAGTGAGTGAGGCGGTGGGGGAGAGAGAGAGAGAAAGGAAAAGAGAGACAGAGCAAGAGAGAGAGAGTTTGTGTGTGCACACGCGAATGTTTCTTCCCCACCCACATTCTTTTGCACATGTCTACCATTATGTACATTCCTATGCCATACCCCTTGAACTCTCTCTCCATCAGGTCTTCCTCAACCATCCTCTTCAGTAGGCTCAGGGCCTCAGAGAAAGGCAAAAGGGCCTAGACTTTGACTTTCTTTTTTTCTCTCTCTCTCTTAGAGACAATATCTTGCTCTGTCACCCAAGCTGAACTGAACTGGGCTCCAGCAATCCTCCCACCTCAGCCTCCTGAGCAGCTAGGACTACAGGTGTGCCACCATGCTCAGTTAATTTTTTAATTTTTTGTAGAGGTGGGGTCTCATTACGTTGCCCAGGCTGATCTCCAACTCCTGGCCTCAAGAGATCCACCCACCTCAGCCTCCCAAAGCGCTAGCATTACAGGCATGAGACTTTGCCATCCCAATGAGAATTTTGTCCTTAGCAATCTCATCCAATGGCCACTGGAGATGTATGTAGGGCCACAAGAATGAGAAAGGGGGCAATGCAGTGACAGGTGACCTGCTCAGGTACCCTTCCCCAGACCAAATGTCCCAGGCACACAGCCCGTGCCCTCCACCATGGAGTACATTTTCTCCCTGGCTTGCTGCTGCCATAAAGGACCAGGGATGTGGAAACAGGAGGTGAACTAAGGTACCCCGCCACCCACTATGACAGTTTGAGTTTCTTGAGGCTGAGACAAACTGGGATCCAGCAGCCTAGATTTTGCCCCAATTTCTCCACTGAGTATTTACTCAGTGCTCCTGAGCGGATGCCTTCCCCTCTGCCTAGAAGAAGCACAGCGTTTCAGTAAACGCCTCGGCATGCCAGGAGCGCTGAAACGTTTATTCTTTTCCCTCCCAATTATCCACTCTAATGGAGCAGAACACTTACATGGAAAATCCTAAACATGGAAGATAATTTAAAAATGATTCACCCTGGAATACATGCTGCCAGTTGCTTCTGCAGGTTTACCTTGCTAAAGGCGTTTTGCTTCCTTTGCTGTTACAATAAGCTTGCCTGCCTTGTAGAAAAGATGGCCAGGGCCAAAGGGAAATCAGTCAAGGGAGGCTGTTTGGTCTGAAATAATGCATCTATGAACAAATGAATTGAATATAACTGTCTTTTTACATCAGTGTTTCTGTGGAATTAAGAGAACATCCAAGGCCACTCCTAGCTTGAATAGATTAAATTTGTCCTTGTGTTTGGAGCAAGGGTTGGGAAGTCTGTCTGGCCCATCAAATGACCAATGGCTTTTAAGGAAGGACTAAGTGACTTATGACCAGAACAAGGGAGCAGCCTGAGTCAGTCTCCCCAATGTCTACATTTTGTTATTTATACTAGCAAAAAATGGACACAACCTAAATGTTCGACCATATGGTATTAGTTAAATTAACATCTATATGATGGAATACTAGGTAGTCATTACAATTATGTGTCAGAACACTTAATCTCATGGGAAAGTGTTCACACCACATTATTAAAGAGAAAAAACAGATTATAAAGCAATATGCATACAATGTAGCAGTTCTGTAAGAAAAAAGTATTATGTGCATTTTTAACTGGAAAAATATGTATAAAAATGTTAACAATGCTATCTCTGGGCAATAAGATCATACTTGACTTTTATTTCTTTTTTGGATTTTTTTTTTTTCAAATTTCCTCCCATTAACATGCATTTTCCTAAATCAGGGGAAAAATACATTAAGAAAAAAAGATTATCTGAGAGTCCAGCAGATGTGTTTCCTGTTTCTTATCCCATGTCTATTCTCCATTTTATTTTGGAGATTCAAATTCTTCAGTCCTTTCCACAACAGATACTTACAGGGCAAGAGGCACAGAGTATCTGATATCCTAAACAACATCACCAGGGTGAATTTCTCACTGACAGTAACAGTTTTGGAAAGGTTTTGTTTCTACCTGGCACTGGGAATTAATCACACCAAAACTTTTTTTTTTTTTAATAATCAGTAATGAGCATCTCCAAGGGGTCCTAGAAGGGTTCCAGGGGTTCATGGAGGACAATTATAAACCTTGACAGCTGCTCAGTGAGTTTTCAACCATAGCGGTGATTCATCCCTTCTCCTAGGCCTTTTCACAGCACCCTAAGCTCAGAGTTTGGAGGGGAGAGGGATCGCATTAGGAGATATACCTAAGGTAAATGATGAGTTGATGGGTGCAGCACACCAACATGGCACATGTATGCATATGTAACAAACCTGCACATTGTGCACATGTACCCTAGAACTTAAAGTATAATAATAAATAAATAAATGCCGATTTATATATATATATATACACACACACACACATATATATATCTCTCTCTCTCTCTCTCTCTATATATATATATATATTTTTTTTTTTTTTTTTTTTAAAGAAAATGTGACAAGAAAGAAAGGGGCTGAGGAGAACAATGGCCCTTCTCCTTTTATGGAAGGATGAGGAAGGGAATCATGAAGAACAAAACTACGGGACTAAGACAATTCGGCTTTTTTTGTCTGGTTCATAGGACCATGTTCCCCATAGAGTAATGCCCAATGAGTGGGCGAAGGGAGTAATAAATGAGTTCATAGAAGGAAATAGCTGCTGTAAAAGCTCCTGCAAAACAGGTAAGCCTGGCACACGCCATTTCTGTCACAGGTTTTAAAGAACCTATCTAGCTTTCAGCTACTCCTCATCACCACCTCCTACAGAAGCAGAGTCAAGATCATGTCTCTTCCCACCATAAGGAAACGGCACTGCGAATGTTCCAGCTGTCCTGAAGTCACTAATCCTGTCAGGGGCAGACCTTGGCAACATACCCAGAAGGTCGTGGGGAGTGCAGCTGTCCTCCTGACCGACTGTTCCAGCCGGTCACCTCTGCTGCTCCAAGGGTGCCACGTTACCTAATTCTGGTTCACGGTCAGATGGCACCTTTTCTCGGCCAGCTTGTCCTTAGAAAATTCGTTCCCTTGTTGTGTTGGAAAATTCCTCTTGTGCCTGTCATTGCACACATCAGGAGACCAAGGTTTCCATTTTCTCAGAAGGAATTAGCCAGCTACTGTCATTGACATGAAGCCTGTTCCTGGAATTTTTTACTCCTCCTCTTAAAGGCATAATCTGGAAGTGGCAATCTGAGGATGGGGCCCGTGCTCTCCCACAGCAGAGAAATAAACTGAGGCTAGGCCAGGAGCTGTGCGCTGTCTGGGGGAACCATACCCAGAGGGGCGTGGCCAGCTCAGTCCCAACACTGAAATTGTTTACTGTCATCCACTCCTGGTTGTTAGGGGACATTGAGGATGACAGGATAGAGAGCAGGGAAGGAAGGACCAGCCAAGGAACATTTTCACTATAAAATGAGACTCCCACTACCCCTGCCCTTATTGAGACTTCATACACTATGGAATACTATGCAGCCATAAAAAAGAACAAGATCATGTCTCTTGCAGGAACATGGTTGGAGCTGGAGGCCATTATCCTTATGAAACTAATGCAACAACAGAAAGCCAAATACCACATGTTCTCACTTATAAGTGGGAGTTAAATGATAAGAACTTATGAACACAAAGAAGGAAACATCAAACACTAGGGTCTACTCATGGGTGGAGGGTGGGAGAAGGGAGAAGAGGAGGGAGAGGAGCAGAAAAGGTAACTATTGGGTACTGGGCTTAATACCTGGGTGATGAAATAATCTGTTCAGCAAACCCCTGTGACACAAGTTTACTTATGTAACAAACCTTCACATGTACCCTCCAAACCTAAAATAAAAGTAAAAAAAAAAAAAAAAAAAGGCACAGATGTAAATTGACCCTGATGGAGAGAAGTCTACTCTATCCTTGCCAGGTCACAAGAAGGTGAGATGTTTACTTTTCAAATGATTGATGCTGAAATGGAAAGGGCTGTATCTCGGGGGCACAAACCCAACAGAGTAAATGAAGATCCTACGGCTTCAGCTCCTGGGATTTGCCAAAGTGGGGACCGGCTTAGAAAAATAGACGGCCATCCTAGAGACCCATGGCAGTCTCGGTCTGATTTTAAATCTAAATTCTCAAGTACGAGTAGCTTCCCAAGAAGAGAAAGCTACTTCTACATAAAGAGGTGGTATCAGTAGGAACTCCTTAAGCCTTAGCTTTTTATTATTGATGATGATGAAATGAAGTTTCCTGTTGATACCATTGTCAGACCAAGCACAGCACACCAACTCAAACCTCATTCATTCATGTGTCCGTTTCACAGATATCTACTAGACACCTTGTATGTCCATGAACCAAATACCATGCTTAAGACCAAGGATTCAGAAATGTGTTAGCTGTCATTCCTCCTCCAGGAACTCACAGCCAGGAGGAGGCGTACTCAGGGAAAAGGAGAAATCACAGTAGGTTACTTGACAGTTAGAGCCTGAGTCAAGGTCAGAAGAATGAGCCACAGGAGCACAAGGGGCAGTGCTGCTAACTCTGCCCACAGCTTCTGGGGACACTTCACAGTCACGGAGACTTGTAAGTTGGGGTTGGAGGTGAGTAGGCATTTTCCAGGCAATTGAACTGGTTTTTTGTTGCAGACATGAATATGTTGCAGTGTGCATTTGAGCTCCAGTGAGTCAGGAACACAGTAGGTGGCAACCTATTAGAGAACACTAGCAATAGCATCCACTAGGAGACAACTGTGCTCTTTGGCAGTGAGTCCAGAGGGTAGTGGCCCAAAGCAGATCTTAATGTCTGATGTCATTAACATCTGGGACTAGAGTCCTGAAGCCAGTTGTGTGTTCATCAGAGTGTGCTCCTCCTCAGGAAAATGAAAGTCCAGCTCTACCCAAGCATGGAGGCAAAAATGCTTGGACAATGATTAGAGAGGGCTTGCACAATGGCGGGTCCCAACTTACCATGGCCTTCATCCCTTAGTTATGCCCCCTCTCCCTCAATCTGCCCTAGATATGAACATCTACTCATGGTTCAAGACTCAGCTCAAATGCCATCTCCTCTAAGAGGACATTCCCAGCACTCCCCAGCTGGAGGCCATCCTCCTCCTTGCCGCACCCCCACCCTTAGCATATGTCTATGTTACTTATATGGGAAGTCACCATGCTCATTTATGTACGGGTCTGTCTCCCCAAAGGCAGGAAAAGGGACTTTCTCATCTTTGTAACCCCAATGCCTAACTAAATGCCTGGTGAAATTTTTATTAAATGGATTCAGGCTGCACTAGTATGCTTAGTTTGCCCTGTAGTCTTTTATAGAGCAGGAAGATATTACCATTGTAAAATCCTTTCTGATAAAATCGCAGAGTGTCTAATACCCCTGTTCCACATACGTATAAAGAAACTAAAGTGTGGAGAAGAGGCAAGTCCCGAATTTAGCGTGTGGCGGATCCAGGAGTACAAAAAGCATTCCTCAGTCTGGGGTAAATCCCACTAGGACTGTGTTGAGACCCAAATTTCTCTGAGTCCACGGACCCTTTCAAGTCAGATGAAACTCCAAACAAGCCAGAGCCTAGCTGAACAGTTTCACGGTGCCGGGCTCCCGTGTGTTCTGGAAAGTTCTCGGGGACTGTGCCTCCAGAAGACGGAGGCAGGGAGGAGCCCCACAGGCCTAGGGCAGTGTCAGGTTCCCCCTTTTCTGTCAGCAGGCATGGAAGAGCCTTTAAGAAAGTGGAATATTATTATTATTTGTTTGTTTTTACAGTGACTCAGTCTGTAGTAACTGGGTTAAAGTCCACTTTGAGAAAAGGAGAACAAAAGACCTCCTGTTAGTGCTGGAAGTTTGCCTCTTAAGATATCACTGAGAGGAACTGGGAAGAAAAAAAAAAGTCCCCAGCAGGGCAGAGGAAGCAGCTTCAGGAACACAGCAGCACTTTGGAAAGGAAAACACGGCCGACTTTCATCTCCTGCGCCCTATCTGAGCTGGCCGCTCCCTTTGCCGCTGCTTTATGGCCCACTGCGGTACTGACCGTCGGACATCAGCCAGTACCCTATTCCCACACTCTTTGAACACAGGGGGCTGCCAGGAGTTGTGGTAGTGTGTGGGGAAATCTCCATAGCCAAACCAACCTCAGGCTGAGGAGGAGGGAAAGGATGGTGCCATATGAAACATACTATGTGCTGGACGTTATTCTAACATTACATATCATAACTCATTTCGTAAACACTAAGGAGGTTAGCATCCTCCTTCTCCAGCCACAGCAGAAGTTACACAAGGTGGGAATCTGGCCCTGCCCTGTTTAGGAAACTCATTGCAAGTAGAGGAACCATGGGGTCAGTAGGCTCCCAAATGTATGGGACCAGATTGGTAGGTGATCTCTTCCAGGTTGCAGACTCGGGCCATCTAACTCCAAGACCTGAGAACTTAATCCTACTCTCTTCAAATCAAAACAGAAAGTCAGACGAAGACAAAAAAGGTTTTCTTCTCATGACCTTCCATCAGATCAGCCCCACCTACATTAAACTTGTACCCGTGTCCTTCATCAATCAGCTCAGTGGAAATGTTATTCTCACCCATGGCCACCTAGATCAGGAAATCGGTCTGGACCATGAGTGGCTTGCTGGTGTTGGCCTTCTTAACCATAATTATAAGAAGCTGGAATGTTCCCCTCCAAGGTTATGAAAGAAGGATGGAGATAAGAAGGAAAAGACAGAAATTCTCTGAAAGTCTCAGGTCCTTCCTCCTTTCAGAACCACTTCACATAATCCTTTTCCTCCCCAGGGGTCCCAGGCCCTGGCCCTGCAGAGTAGTTGGGCCTTTGGGGTCTCTCAAAGAGCCTAATCATTCTGTTTTCTGAACAAGTCATAGTTTTGCTGACTTCTGACCAAACACCCATTGAAACCCAAGAATGGAAGTGTGACTGTGGTCATCTATACCCTGTCCCCCTACAGGACTCCCTATCCCGCGGGATGTGGCAGGCAGGTGTGGGAAACAGCCTACCTGAGGAGATGGCCAAGATCCTTAGGCAGCGGCCCTCTGATTTTCTGTACAGCTACTCAGTGACTCAGAAGGGATTCTTTGCACTAACAAGCAACGCCTCCACAAACAATGAGTTGAGGGGAAAGACTCAAAAGAGGCCGATACAATGCTGTTTGGGATGCTTCTCCCTTTGGCTGGCCTCAGGGGATTGGGCCCCTCATGTAATCACTGGAGATTTAGGGCCTAATTAAACTCTGGCATTGGGCCAGCATGCTGGTGGCCCCTTGAGTTTCCCATGTCCACCAATGTCTGGGGTATTAAACTCTAGACTGGGAATGTGCACTGCTTAACTGATCCCACAGGAGCCAGCCCTCATTATCCAACAGCCTGGGTATTGGCAGCCCACAGGGCTCGGCATTGGCAGGTGCAGTCCTGGGGAGGACTGCGTGCCTTTAAGTTAATGGTGCCTACATCTGCACCTTCTGGGGCCACAGTAGAGGGCTTTGTGGATCACCTCTGCCATTGGGACCCCTGGCATTTTCTTCCTTTCATAGCCTGATAAAACCCAAGCTCTGAGAGTTAGCAAACTGATACCCTTTAATCATGCCTTATATTTATAAAGGCCTTTCTCCAGAGAACTCCAAGTGCTAAAAAATATCCATTAATTCACTCTCTCAGCCTCCTTTAGGGTAAACTGGTGGCAGGTGTCATCATCACCACCAGAGGCGGCCAAAGCATCTTCTTAGTGGGCTGTCCTGGATATTCTTTGCATTTAAAGAGCATTTTGCTTCTGAGCACATGGTTGGGTTTTGCATAGCCTGAAGCATAAGGATTGGGATATTTCCTTACTTTATGGCTCTAGAGAATTCTTGTGTGCGGGTTCCCATGAAACACAAACTGAGTGACTGCATGCTTTCTTGAGTTTGGACATTTTGTTATTGTTTGGTCTCAGCATTTGCTGGTAGTAAATAAGTAAGCAGAAGTAAGCTGCTTAGGTTCCCATGCAGTCCAAAACAGAGCAGACAAAAACCTGGTCCCCAAGCCCCACACCTGGCCCCAGGATCCCTCTGGGATTATCCTGTGGCCACTCTCTGAGGCCTCGGATCCTGTAGTTGGTCTCATAGCCAAGTCTCACTGGTAACTTGGGGTGGGGGCGGGTCCTGGCAAGATGTGGGTAATGTAGGAATGGCCTAGCTGCAGAAGGAGGAGAGCCAGGTAGGACATCTCCCTGACTCTTCTCCTTCATGGCCACAGACTAGCTTTGTGACCTTGGTTGGCAATGTCATTTTCATGTTGGCCACAGTTTCCATGCCTATAAACAGAACGATGATACCTGCTACCAACTTTTCCCTAAACGGGGCTGGGAGAGTGCATTAATTAATGTTTTTGAGCACTTGGAGTGCTTTGGAGAAAGGCCTTTATAAATATAAGGCATGATTAAAGGATATCAGTTTGCTAACTCTCAGAGGAAGTACTTAATGGGATCAGGCCTGCATGTGTTGATGACTGAGTTTCATTCTTCATTCAGATCTGCACAGGGCTCCCATCACTCAGCTCTGCCGCCATTCATGTGGTATTCTCCTGTTCTTTCATTTCTATATACTCATAGTAGGGGGTCCACAAATGCTGCACTCCACATGCAGGCCCACCACCTCCCCTCCCTCTTGTCAAACCCAGTGGCTTTTCCTCACTCTGCATTTTCCTTGTCCTTTCTGGAACATGACACTGGTCACTACCCCTCCTCACCCTTGAAAGTCTTATTCTGTGGTTCCCACAAGCCCAACAGGTCTAAATTGAAGTCATCATTGACCCCAAACCAATTCCCATCCTGACTGCCCTATTTTTCTTCACCATTCTCATGGGCCTCGACCTCGGGTCTTCCTCTCCACTGCCACCCACTCTGTGCAAGCCTTATTGTCCCAACCTGCTTGGTCCTTTGAAAAACCCGTCACTGGGCAGGAATGGGATGTACATGTCCCTAAACTGCCCCCAAAGACCTTCCTGCACCACATTTTACCTCTGGCCCTCCTGTTCCCTAACTGACCTGAGTCTCCTGCTCCCTTCCATAGGCTGCTCCAGCTCTGCCCACCATGTGACCTGCCTTCCTGCTTGTCCACCTTTCTGTCTGGTCCCCAGACTCAGCTGGTACTCTCCCTTCCAGCTAGCTGTCTCAACTGCCTGCATTCCCCACTGGACACAGACATTCATGTAGATAAACACAGACTCTGACACACAGACTCATGTAGACATGCACCAACATACAGACACAGATATACTCACGTGGACATGCAGACAGGCACACACATGCAAATACACACAAAGACATACAGACAGGTACAAATACACAGATACGTACACAGACACACACAGACAGACACACAGGCACAGAGACACATATACTGGCATAAGCATACACATACTGACACACACAAATGCACAAACATACACACACAGTTATGATGTTCACGCAAGCATAGACATATGTTCACATACCCCTCCCAGCATCCTGACTGGCCCAGCTGACCTTCCTTACCCACTCTGAACAGCCAGCTCTCCCTCCTCCTGCCTTTGTCCAGTCCCATCTCTATTACTCAGGGCTCTCCAGAGAAATAGAACCAACAGGGTTGGATGTGGATAGATGGGTGGGTGGATGGATGATGGATGGATGGATGGATAGAAAGATAGATGATACATGATAGGTTGATATTAGATGATAGAAAGGCAAATAGAGTTTAATAAATTGGTTTATGCAATTGCGGAGGCTGGCAAATCTGAAATCTGACCTCAGTCTTTTCTCTTAAGGCCTTCGAGACTGATTGTCCAAGGCCCACCCACATTGCAGAAGATAATCTGATTACTCAAAGTCTACTGATGGAAATGTTAATGTCTTCTAAAAAATACCTTCACAGCAAACACCTAGCCTAGTATTTGACCGGCTATCCAGATACTATGACCTAGGCAAGTCAACACATAATATTACCCATCATGCTTTTCATCTGGTCAGCAGTGCTCGTATAAATCTCCTGAAACGTTGCTCTCACAACAGTGCTTCCCTACTCCAAAACCTAAACACCCATATGCCTGACATGCAGTAGGGACACGTATATATTTGCTGAGTGAATAAATAATGAGGAGCCTTTGGGATGGGCTGCACTCTGCTCAATGCAGCATTTTGGGGGCCCAATGTCTGGAGCTGAGGATGTGACTATCAAAGCTGCTCTTACATGTTCCCCTCCCATCCCTCTAGTGTCTCAAGGCCAGAGTTCGAACGTCAGACATCTCTAATCCCCCATAGTACCTAGTGGAGTGCCTTATATGGATTAGGCCCTCAATCGCTTGTGGGTTAATTTTATTCTCTTTATTGATCCCTATATCAAATTTACCTGAAATATTACAGGCTTTTAGGGCCTCACTTATGAAATAATAAACTATAGTGCCAAATCTGCTTCCTTTTTTTTTTTTTTGAGATGGAGTCTCGCTCTGTCGCCCAGGCTGGAGTGCAGCGTCATGATCTCGGCTCACTGCAAGCTCCACCTCCCGGGTTCATGCCATTCTCCTGCCTCAGCCTCCCGAGTAGCTGGGACTACAGGCGCCCGCCACCATGCCCAGCTAATTTTTTGTATTTTTATAGAGACGGGGTTTCACCATGTTAGCCAGGATGGTCTCGATCTCCTGACCTTGTGATCCGCCCACCTCGGCCTACCAAAGTGCTGGGTCCACTTTTGTTTTTAAGGCACACATGCAAAGAGCTCTTTTCACCACCAGGAAGGGTGGATACAGCCCAGAACACTGACAGTGGTCTGTAGGGATGTGTGGCTTCTACGTGATTTTTTATACTTTTCTGTGTCTTCCAAATTGTCCTCTGTGACTATGTGTTGCTTTTACAACCATAAAACACGTTATCTACTTTTTTTCATTTATCTGTTCGATTTGGGAGTCTGTTCTCAGCTCGTTCTTGGGGTCCCTATCATGCCTCCTGCCTTCCCTTTGAAAATAAGGTGACCTGAGACTTCCTTGTAAAAGTCTGTGAGGTCATAAAAGGCCAAGTTAACTGCAAATGGTTGTTCTGTTTTAATTCTGCTGAAGTGTCAGGTAACATGGACTTATAATAAAAACACTTGGAGAGTTAATGATTGCTGCTGTTGTGAAGCTGTCCTGAAGATGGAGAGGGAGCCTGGGCATGCCGCGTCTCGCCTTAGGCCGCTCCTTCAGTGTGTCCAGCCCTGCGGCCGCCCTGGCCCCCTGTCCGAATGCAGTCAGGCTGCCTCCGTGCCAGACGAACAACACCCAACCACAGTGGAAATGACTGTTCCTTCAACTTTCTTCAGCCTCTGCCTGCTGGGGTCTCCGGAGGGAAGCGTTCACTCTAGCCCAAATGAAACAGAGCTCCAGAAAAACCACAGTGGAGGCCACAGCGGCCTCAGACCCTGAACTTTGTATTTCTTAGCGTGCCAGGATTGCTGGCTGCTGGGTGTCATGTAACTCCTAAAAATGTGAAGGGAAAACCAAAGAGCCTGAGAAGTGCAGATGTCTCCTGGCTGAGGAGTCCGTCTAGAAATTCGCCTTTCATGGTGAGGCCAGGTGCATGCGAGCGTGGCTGGAGAAGGTGGGGTGAGCCCAGAACAGGGAGACCCAGCCTACTCCCCAGCTGAAACTCCAAGAAACTCCCCCTGCACAAAGCCACGCCAGTGAAGTCCCCTTCCTTCTGGAAAGGGTCCTACACAAATTGCTAGGGTTTCTATTGTGATATTTGATAAGTGCAAAGGACTAGAAATATTCTAGAGACTTTTCAGCTTCGTACAGTTATCGGTGGCCACTGAGCCCATCTCACCTCCCACAGTGTCCTGCCAGAGGCTGCACCGGCCAGGCCGGGCCGCCTTTTGTCCTTGATCCCATCAGCCTTCCAGTAAAGTGTGCTTCACCAGGTGCCCCAGGAGAGCAGGGGCCAGCTCCATGTCCTCATGGGTGTACAGCCCCTCAGCCCTTCCTTGGCCCTGCCTGTTAACAGCTGTGACCATAGAAAATGCCCCATCAGCAGCGCCATGGTCTCCGGGGCTGCCCTCCTGCCTCCCTCTAAGTCATCGAATATCATGGTTGGAGAAATCTTAGTGCCCGTGGGGCCGCCTCCTCACTGATGAGCAGAGCACTGGCTCAGGCTCCCTGAGGACAGGGCCAGGCTGCTCTGGTCTCATGTACTTTTGTGTTCTGGGAGCCTAGCACATGGTAGGGCTCCCTGAGGAGGTGGTCAGCCAGTGAGTGAGTGAATGAAGGAGTGAGTGAACTGGCTCCTGTGTTCTCATCTTTTCTTCAGAGAGTGACACTTTGGATAGGTCATGTTTACTCCGTCCCCTCAGCTTTTCAGTAAAACGAGCCCACCAGTGTTCATTTCCTTCAAAAAACTGCTGGCGTCAAGCCAGCAACATTGTGGCTCTTCAGATGTCCACCAGTGTGGCTAGGGGGGTGGCACAGCCTCCCTCCCTCCAGTCCTTAAGGGAGGCCTCACTGACATCAGCCTCTACATTAGTTTCCTATAGGGCTGACTTGGTCAAGTTTTACTTAAAATAACAGAAATTCATTCTTTCACATTTCTGGATCCAAGAAGTCTGAAATCAAGGTGTCATAGCAGGGCGGGTTCCTTCTGGGTGCGCCAAGGGAGAGCCTGTGTTATATGTAAAATGTTTATTTAGAAACAGAATGCTTGTTCCCTGGTGCTACAAAGAAATAGCACTCAAACATAAATTTAATTCTCTCAGCAAGGCCATTTTTACTTTCTGCAGAAAGGGTGCTCATCACAGATGGAACAATGGCGAGAGCACACCTGGACAAAGGAGGGAAGCAATTTTTATTCCTTATGCAGTTTGTCCCTGCTACTGTGTCTTGTCTCCATTGACTGGAGCCAGACCTCACAATCCAAACTAAACCCGACCGGCTAACAGTTTAACAAGAGGGGAAACTTTGAAGAGGAACTTTTACTTTCTAAAGCCTGTCCCAGGCCTCGTCTAGCTCCTGGTGTGCTTGGGCGTGCACCTCCGTCTGCACGTGTGCTGTCTCTCTCTCTTCTCATAAGGACAGTAGTCCAATTGGACGAAGGGCCTACCCCACTCTTGTGTCTTAACTAATTACATCTACAGCGACCTTATTTCCAAATAAGGTCACGTTCTGAGGATCTGGAAAGGATATGAATTTGGGAGGACGCTATCCAACACAGTACAGCCTTCCTGCTCCCCTGCAAAGTTTCATCTTGTTCTCCACTCACCCCTAACCTCCGCACCCTTTCTTTAGCTGGGGGTGGGCTTCTGGAATGCAGTCTCATTTGCCCACTAGTCTAAGTATGGTTGGTAGGTAGAGGGTAGGGGACACGCTGTCTGTGCCACTGTTTTCTGACAGGGACATAGACACTCTGAGGATCCCTGAACTCTGAAGTCTAAACTGTCAGTCAGTGTCCCCAGCGGAAGCTGCATTTTAGAATCACCAGGGAGTTTTTAAAACACAGTGTGCCCTAACCACATTCCCAGGAACTCTGGTGCACTTGGGCCGGGTGGGACTCTGGCATGAGTATTGTTTGAAAGCTCATCAGGTGACTCTAACGTGCAGCCTAGGACCAGAACAACTGTATAAGATGCTGTGAAAACAGCTCCATCTCACTTTCACCAGGAATATGGGCAGTTCACTGTCTAGTGAGGCTCAAGTATGCATTAGAAAGAGCCAAGCCAGGCTTCTCAGGGTGGGTTCCCTGGCAACACTTCCCAAACTCTCCCACCAAGCTCCCAAATACATACTCTGCAGAACCTCAAACAGACGACAGCAAGCACCACGTGTCCTTGAAGTTTTCTGTTTCGCTTTTAAAATTGGAATTTTTGCATCTTCTACAATATCACCATCTTATTTTACAATCTGAAAAAAGATTTCATTATGTTGGCTTTTTTTCCTCCAAAAATATCTGAGTGTAGAAATGAGGCTCCGGAAAGGTATGCCATGTTTAAACTGTGGTTTTGTATGGTCCTAGACACATCATTGGGTTCCCTGGGGTTCCTGACTTTGAAAAACCCAGCCACAAAGAGTTAAAAAGGGTGGGAGCCAATCTGTTTAACCCTTAGAAAGAATTGCATCTTAGACGAAAGCCTAGGCCCAGAGAGGTTAAGCAGCTCATTCAAGATGACACAGTTTGTTATTAACTGAGTCGGAACTGTACCTCGGGACCCACCTTTCCCACCGCACTGATCTGGGGCAACTGCTAATTTGCTGTGTGACCTTGGCTAGGTCCCTTTACTTCTCTGTGTCAGTTTTCCTACCCATAAGATGATGATAATATCTGATCCACCCAATTCCTTGAGTAGTTGAGGGGGCGCAGGTGTGTGCAGGCATGTTGAAATTAGGGAGTGTCACATGTAAACTATGGTATGTCATATGTAAATTATGGAGTGTCATATGTAAATTATGAAGGGTCACATATAAAGACAAGGTGCCATAATTTAAGTCCAGCCTCACACTTCTAGGTGAGGCACAGTGATTGCAGCAAGAGTGACCTTTCCAGGGTCATGCGGGCAGGCCACTGAGGGAAACACAGTGTGGTGCACCCAGCCCCTCTGAGCCTGTGGAGAGGCTTAAGTGAGCTCCAGTGTCCAGGGAAGGCTGAGGCCCAGAGCTCATGCCAGCACTTCTGTTTGCTCTCCATTGGTCCCAGCTTTTATCTGCCCAGCACCAGTTTGAAAACAACCTTCTTGTCCCAATCCTGAGAGTATCCTTTTGAAAGAGTAAGTCATGGAAAAATGCGTGGCAAACAACAATGCCAGCACCTTCTTTCTCCTTTCACAAGGCCACAGAGACCCTCCCCCACAGCCCATCTCTTCCAGAGGAAGTCTGAGGCCAGCTCTGCTCCAGACCCCTCCCTTGCCAGCCCAGGCCCGTGAGGCTCCTCAGTCCACGTCCGCCCATTTCTGTTTACACTGGGAGATGAGCTTCTGCCGAGCTTAAGTGCAGTTCTGGCCCTTTTGTTTGTTTTTAAGTCAAGTTACAACTTTGCTCCTGGATTTATTGCAAATTCCATTTATCTTCTTCTGCCCAGGGTCTCTGTACAAAGCCTTTGTGCCTCCCTCCTCTGCTGTGGACAAATACCATGGGGCACCAGGAAAGGATGGGGGGCACACAGCCCCAGGGAGGCACATTCTAAGGAGGGCCAAAGCCATCCTGTGGGGTGCTGGGGAGAAAGACAGGGGCTGGCAATGCAGGAGGAGGGGCTGTCGATTGCCTAGGAGGACAGGCCTGGCCCTACCTCCTGCCCCTTCTCACACAGGCCTCCAGAGGAAAGAAGAGCCAGGCCAAAAGGCAAAGAAATCCCAGACCTCAGGGGAAGGAATCAAGAAAGGAAGGTTCTGGTTTGGGTGGAAGGAGCCCGTGGCAGTTTCTAGCCAGGGGTGGTATGAGGCCAAAGGTCCTGAGAGGCCTAAGAAAGGACACCTAGGTCTGATGAGGGCAGCAGGCCTGAGGGTTGGGCATGGCACATGCCATGGGAGACCACCCCAGGTGCAGCTGGGCACCAGCACAGCCTCTCAGCTTCCCTGCCCTTCTTTTAGGCCTCCCTAACCCTCTCCAAACACCACATTTCCAGAAACTGCTGATGAAGAGCAAACAACTCCAAACTGAAGCTCACCAGGGAGAGAAAGAGAATCAAACTGAGCTGAACAAATTGCGAGTGGGGCGTCCAGCTGTGCTGTTGGCTTGTCTCTCTAACAGGGAAGTGCCGAGGGCCTGTCCCCCACCACCACCCCGAGTCCTTCCCTAGTGCGAGTTCCCTGGCTTGGGAGCACGCAGGAGATGCTCGGCTTCAGAGGGGCCCTGCTTGTAGCATGATGAGGGAGTCCCGGGGCTGTGAAAGAGGAACTACTGGACTCTCCATGCCTAAGGGCCTGACCTAGGATGGGGCTTTAACCTCCCTGGACGAGGAAAGCAGCTGCAGGTAGCTGGCGGCTGCGGAGTGCTCCTGGGCAGGCTGCAGGGCCATGGGTCAGCAGCTGAAGGAGCCACCTTTCATGCCCTCCCCTCAGCATCACAGTTCCCAGGCATGAAACTCAGGCCTCAGCACCTCAGCCCAGGCCCTCAAGGAGTGGGGTTAAGTGAGCATGAACAGAGCAGGCCCCCTTTGCCTCTGGGAGCCTCCTGGCTTCCCAACAGGTGCTGTTGCTTAGGCCTGTCCACAGCCATTTCCCCAGCCAAGGCTCTTTGCTCCAGCCCTGCTGGTCCCTCTTCCTCAGTCACCCATCAGTTCTGCAGCCGGCCCAGCCACTCCATTCTCCATGTTGTGGCCCCTCCTCCTGGGACCCCACTTCTCAGCCGCTGCACTGCTCTATCTGTCACTTACCTGCCTGGCTCCCTCAGACACCTGCAGCCACTCGGCTGCTGATGTCCACGCTCCGGCCGCAGCTTCCTCCCCTCACCTGTCCCTTCTCCTGCTCTCACCCTGGCTCTTGTGCCCCCGCCTCTCCCCCTAGAAGCTTCCCTGGGCTCCCTTGCCTGCTTGATCTCAGGCATTCAGCACCCTCACTCTTGACTTTCCCCAGGCCTGCCCCGAGGCCCCCGCATGGCCATCCACTCCATTCACTCCACACCTCCGGCTGCCAGGCCTCAGAGGAGGTGCGGCTGCAGGCCCAGCGCAGGCTGAGTCCCGGCTCTCCCCTCAGGCCACTGTCAGCTGGCCACTGTCACTCTCCTCAGATGCCTCAGACCCCAAACTCTACCTTCTACCTGCAGAATCTCTCAGCACCCCCATTACTGAGCAGGTCCAGGCCTTCCCACAGGGCCCCTGGAGTCTCCTCTCACCCCACTCAGAGCTCGCTCACTCACATCACCACCCTTCCTTCCCTCGAGAGCAGAGGATGTCCCCACCTCCTTTGCAAAACTAACTTCCATACCTGGGTCCAAATGCAACAGCTCCTGTGTCTTCCACACCAAGTGGCCGCCGTCCTTGGCCTGGACCAGAAGCTGTGTGGCAGCAGGATCTCCAGTGCTTCCAGTGCACAGCCACAGCATGGCATCCTCTTCCTTGTCCTAAAAGGTTTTCCTTTAGACGGCTTTCTCTCAGCACACCATCTCCGCTCTTGTCCCTTTTATCACACACTTCTCACTGGGTCCTTTCACCTTCCTCTTCTCTAGCCCTGGCCATCAGCTGCTGCTGAAAGCCATTCTCAGTGGCCCTCCTCATGATGGTGGCCCAGGAGCCAACTCCCTAGCTGCTTCCTCAGAGTTTCTGGGCTTCCCCTACACCCTTTGCGTCCCCTCCATGGGTTCTCCTGGTGACTTCCTGCCAGGCTTCCATTTCTCTCCCATCCCTGTGCTTTTTATCTGCCCCTCTGCCCGCCGGGCCTCCTCTCCCAGCATATCGCTTCTATCTCCTCCGCGTCCACATCTTCAGCCAGTGTTTCCATGAGCCACTGATTTCCAGCTCCCCAAATCCCCCACATTTCTACTGGCCTACTCTGCTGGCCATCTCTGCTTAGACACCCTGCAGAACTTCTCACAAAACTGAACTGATCGTCTCCTCCCCAAACCTCTCCTTGAGGCTGCTTGTCTCTTTCTGTATTTCTACCCTTCCCACTGCCCAGGCTCAAAACCCAACATTCTCTTCATCTCTTTCTTTTCTGTCTCCCTGCATGTCTGATCAGCCTCCGAACACCTGAAGGAACATCTGCACTCTTTTTCAGATCCCTCCCACCTTGGTGTTGCTATCTGAATTCAAACCCTTTCCATATCCTCCGGGACCTTACCT
This sequence comes from Rhinopithecus roxellana, assembly GCF_007565055.1. NCBI lineage: Eukaryota > Metazoa > Chordata > Mammalia > Primates > Cercopithecidae > Rhinopithecus > Rhinopithecus roxellana. The sequence continues at coordinate 84,287,526 of NC_044553.1, read as the reverse complement.
CTCAGCCTTTGGGCCTCCTCTCCTGTGGTCTCCCTGTCCTTGGACACAGAGCCGATCAGAGTGGCCCATCTCACTTTTAGAAACCCATATGAACTCCACATGCATGTGGCTCCCCTGCCAGGAACAGGGCCTCCCCTATCTTCCAGTACAACCTCATTCCACCACTGTCACTCAGCAGATGTTGCCTGAGTCCCTGCTAAGTGATATGTACCTGTGCTCACACCATAGCCACCTGCTGCTCACTGCCAGAGCTGCCCCTCTGCACCTGTCCAGTCTTCTGGTCCCTCTTTTTTATCTTCCAGAGACACCTCTTCTTCTTTACGTCCATTTCCACCCATCAGCACCTTATTCAACCATACTCAAGGCCTACCTCCTCCAAAGGTGAAACCAATTTCTCTCCTGCCTCATTTTCCCTTAAAATACTGTTTGTTCCCTATTGCAGCCACATCTGAATGTATGTGTGTGTGTATCTCATCTCCCTAGTTGTGTAACCCTGCAGGCCATGAACAGTTATTATTCAATGTTGTGTCCTACACATCTTTAATAGAAGTTTATTAAATTTAAATCAGATCTTATTCTCTCATTTCACAGATGTTAGAACTGTGGCCAGAGTCAGCTCCAGGTCAGAATGCTGGTCAGCAGCAGACTCACATCCCAGCCCCACCTTCCTGATACCTGATGCAGTGCTCAGAAAAACAAGGAATCCCAGGCTGTTACCCAGTGTCTCCACATGCCCTCCACAGTTGCACTCAACTGTCCTCTCTTCTGCTCTTCCTCCTACAAACTGGGCAACCGGAATCAGAACAGAGACTTTGGATAAGCATCCAGTGTTAACCAGCCTAGTTTTTCACCACGACTTCCAGATCTACACTTAACATCCAACAGCAACTATAATTCTACTTTCTGAATCTCCAGGGAAATTGCTTCCCTGTCCCTTTCAGCAAAGGATGGCATGGTTTTACATTGTCTCCAGTGAAAAACTTCTTCTTCTCTAAATCTTCCTCCCACTCTTACAACCCTTGATCCCCACATGAGATCCCATTTCCTCCAGCTGGGTCTTCTGCAGAGTGATTAGAGCTTCTGCCCTCCTTGCAGCATCTCTATTGTAAAAGGATTGCTGAAGCTTATTAACCCTTGCAGCTCCTAGGAGGAAATGTACCATATAGAAATAAAACAAATCAACAAACGAGTGTGTTTTGTAGAAGTTGAATAGGACTCCACCTATCTGCATGAGTGTGCACACTCTGCAGTCACATAGGCAGTCTCAAATGGGAATTTGGAGAAAGCTAAGCTTTTTCACTTGGGAAAGGTTTACATATTCTTTGCACCTGGGCACACACAGCACAGGCTGTTCTCAGGACTCCCACCAGATTAGGCCTGGGACATCACAGAGCCTGTCAGGTCCACGTTCACTTTCTAGTCTCCTTGCTTCCAGTCTAGCTATGGCCTGACTCCAAGTCCAGTGTAAGATTTTTTTTTTCCAGCAATAAGGAATCGGTTCATTCACCTGTACAAAAGCCACTGGGAGGATCGTGCATGAGGCTCATATCCTTGCTGTGAATTTCAAAGGACTAGCTAAGTAAATAAAATTATCATGTCAACCTGAGCTGGCACAGATTGCATTGATTGCTGCTAATAGCCAACATGGACATTTTAAAAGTGCTCCACACTGCATTCTACACAACTTGGGACAGAAAAATAGCTGTTGCTCTTATAGAGCTGATGGTCTCCTTCAAGGGTAAGCTGGAACAGGCTGGCCCAGGAAAAGGCACTTCCGGTTGAATGCTTTTGCTTGCGTGGGAAGTCCAGCTGTCTCAATGGGGCCCAGGAGACAGACTGACGAGGGACGAATTCCTGTGTTTGGGATTGGGCTTGAAAAGTCTCCTGTTTGTAACACTCAACTTGTTGAAGAGCAGAAAGAATTTCCAGCTGTCGACACGATGAGGGGAGCCCTCCTGATTCTGTCTGGAGATGTGTTTGCACTCCAGACTCTGCGATCCTTCCTCTTACTATCCTTTCTGGCTGCCACATCAAACACCTGGTCCGATGGGCCAGCTCTGGAACAAGATGACTCTTTGCCATCAAGGAATACGAGTGGCCAAAGGACAAATATTGTGTGATTCCACTTACATGAGGTATCTAAGAGGAGTCAAATTCACAGAGACAGAAAGTAAAATGGTGATTACCAGAGGCTGGGGTGGAGAGAGGGGGATAGGGAGTTAATGTTTTATGAATACAAAGTTTCTGTTTTTCAAGAAGAAGTTCTGGAGATGGATAATGGTGATGGCTGGAGATCAGTGAGAATGTACTTAACACCACTAAACAGTACAATTAAAAATGGTTACAGTGATAAATTTTATGTATATTTGACCATAATTTTTTTTAAAAAAGGAAGGAAAAAAGGAAAGAAGGAAGGAAGGGAGGAAGGAAGGGAAGGAAGGAGGGAGGGAGAGGGGAAGGTAGGAATAGGGAGGGGGAGAGGGAAGAAGGAAATGCAAGTGGGAACTCAGTCCTGGTCACAGCACTGCTGGGAAAAGATAGGTGACTCAATATCCTACTGTAAAGAGAGGTGTGTGTGTGTGTGTCCCCTGCAGGTTGAAAATGGACCCACAAACCACATGGTTAATGAGGTGAGCATACTGAATCAAGCTATTTAATATCTGGGACTGCCTCATGACTAATAGTCCAGGTCATTCTGCATAATGCAGACCAATATAAGATTGTTAGTGGAGGCCAGGGGTAGTGGCTCACTCCTGTAATCCCAGCACTTTGGGAGGCCGAGGTGGACGAATCACCTGAGGTCAGGAGTTCAAGACCAGCCTGCCCAACATGGTGAAACCCTGTCTATACTAATAATACAAAAAAATTAGCTGGACATGGTGATGCACGCCTATAATCCCAGCTACTTGGGAGGCTGAGGCAGGAGAATTGCTTGAACCCAGGAGGTGAAGTTGCAGTGAGCCAAGTGTTGCACTCAAGCCTGGGCAACAAAAGCAAAACTCTGTCTCAAAAAAAAAAAAAAAAGATTGTTGGTAGAAGTTGTTCTTTCTTCTTCTTCTTCTTCTTCTTCTTCTTCTTCTTCTTCTTCTTCTTCTTCTTCTTCTTCTTCTTCTTCTTCTTCTTCTTCTTCTTCTTCTTCTTCTTCCTCTTCCTCTTCCTCTCCTTCTCCTTCTTCTTCTTCTTCTTCTTCTCCTTCTTCTTTTTTTTGAGAGGGAGTCTTGCTCTGTCACCGAGGCTGGAGTGCAGTGGCGCCATCTCGGCTCTCTGCAAGCTCCACCTCCTGGGTTCACACAATTCTCCTGCCTCAGCCTCCCAAGTAGCTGGGACTACAGATGCCCGCCACCACGCCCGGCTAGTTTTTTTGTATTTTTAGTAGAGATGGGGTTTCACCGTGTTAGCCAGGATGGTCTCGATCTCCTGACCTCGTGATCCACCCTCCTTGACCTCCCAAAGTGCTGGGATTACAGGCGTGAGCCACTGTGCCCGGCCAGAAGTTGTTCTTTAAATGGCTAAGAGCCTTTATAATATTCCTGGGAGGGCGAGTGGGAGGCCATTTCTCCATAACTTGCTCAGAAGCACATTTTAGTTGTTCTAAGAATGACTCGATTTTTGGAGTCAGAGAGGTTGGGGCTAGAGTTTAGGGCCTGCTGTTGTGTGGCCATTCAGAATGCCCAATTTAAATCTAAATGTGTAAGATCAATAGAGTGGTGAATGTGAACATGCTTTTCTATAAACTGTAAAGTGCCTCACTATGATCCTTCATTCTTTCAATTCAGCCTATGAGTGCAAGTTAGCAATAGACTTTAAGGAACTCATACTGCAGGAAAGTAAGCATAGATACTAAAAGACAAAATTCAACCTCTACTGCCTATTAAACACGATTTTTCAGGCCTCAGAGGCAGCCTGATAGCAACCACAGCTAAGAACAAAGGTCCTAAGAGCTGGACTTTTTGAAAAAATAGATTTTGTAGCCTTTGTAGGGAGGAGTTGGTCTGAGTTGAACCATATTGCTGAGAAGAGCCTCTCATTAAGCCTTTATCAATTATCAACACTGGAGCATAAAATCATTTACACCAAATATTTTTTAAATTGAGATATAATTGACATACCATAAAATTCACTCTCTTAAAGTGTACAATTCGATAATTTTTAGTATATTCACAAAATTGTGCGACTATCACCATAGTCTAGTTCCAAATATTTTCATCACCCCCAAAAGAGACTCCATATGCATTGGCAGTCACTCCCCATTCCTCTTTCCCCTTTCCTCTGGCAACCACTATTCTACTGTCCATCTCTATGGATTTGCTTATTCTGGACATTTCATACAAATGGAATTATACAATATGTGAAAAATGCAATTTGTGTTTGGCTTCTTTCAATGAGCATAGTGTTTTCAAGGTTCATCCATGTTGTAGAATGTATTGGAATGTCATTTGTTGTATAGCTGAATAATATTCCATGATATAGATAGACCACATTTTGTTTATCTGTTCATCAGTTGATGCACATTTGCATTGTTTCCACTTTCTAGCTAATACGAATAATGCTGCTATGGACATTCACATACAGTGTGTGTAGACATGTATTTTCAATACTCTTGGGTATATACCTAGGAGTAGAAATGCTAGTCATATGAGCAGTTGACCTAGCACATGTTTAACTTTTTGAGAAAACACCAAACTGTTTTCCAAAGCAGCTGCACTACTTTACATTTTAACCAGTAACATATGAGGCTTCCAATCTGTCTACATTGTCAAAACACTTCTTATTGTCGCTTTTTTTTATTATAGCCATCTTAGTGGGTGTGAAGTGGTAAGTGCATCTCTTCATGTTCTTATTGGCCATTTGTGTGTCTTCTTTGGGGAAATGTCTATTCAAATCCTCTGCCTATTTAAAAAAATTGGTTGTCTTTTTATTGTTGCATTGTAAAAAGTTCTTTATATATTCTTGATATAAGTCACTTATCATACATGTGATTTGCAAAACTTTTCCCATTCCATGGGTTTAATTTTCACTTCATTTTTAATTTTAATGAAGTTCAATTTATCTATTTTTTTTTTTTTTTTTTTTTTTTTTTGAGACGGAGTCTCGCTCTGTCGCCCAGGCTGGAGTGCAGTGGCCGGATCTCAGCTCACTGCAAGCTCCGCCTCCCAGGTTTACGCCATTCTCCTGCCTCAGCCTCCCGAGTAGCTGGGACAATTTATCTATTTTTTTTAAATGTCATAGCTAAGACACCATCACCTAATTCAAGGTCATAAAGAATTACACCTACACTTCTTCTAAAAGTTTTATACTTTTAGCTCTTACATTTAAGCCTTTGATCCATTTTGAGTTAATTTTTATATAAGGTGTGAGGTAAGATTCCAACTTCATTCTTTTACGTATGACTATCCATGTGTTCCAGCACTATTCGTTGAGAGGACTATTCTATCCCTATTGAATTATGTTGGTAATCAAGTCAAAAATGGGCCTTTCTTCTTTTCTAATGTAAACATTTCATTAAAATTCCTTCTGAATGCTAAGTGAAATAAGCCAGACACAAAAGGCCACATAGTGTAGGATTCTACTTATATGAAATATCCAAAATGGGCAAATACATAAAAACAGAAAGTAGATTCATGATTTACAGGGGATACAGGGAAGAGTTTGGACTGGCTGCTAATAGGTATAGCATTTCTTTTCAGGTGATGAAAATTTTCTGGAATTAGATAGTGGTGATTATTGTATAACATGGTGACTATAATAAAAACCACTGAATTGTACACTTTAAAATGGTGATGTCTTCATTTTCATTCAGTTCGAAATAATTTTAAATTATCTTTGCATTTTCTTCTTTGACCCATAGACTAGGAAAATATAATGTTTAACTTCCAAATATTTGTGTATGTTTCTGAACATTTTTCTGTGTTTTACTTCTAATTTAATTATTTTGTGGTGAGATTTCAAATTTTAAATATTTGCTTAGTGTTTTTTTATGGTCCAAATTATAGTCTATCTTGGTGACTGTTCCATGGAACTTTAAAATAAATACGTATTCTGCTATTGTTGGGTGGAGTCTTCTGTAAATGTCAGTTAGATCAAGTTAATTGATACTTTTGTTCATATCTTTTTTATTTTTTTTAGACAGAGTCTCACCCTCTCACCAGGCTGGAGTGCACTGGCGTGATCTTGGCTCACTGCAACCTCCGCCTCCTGAGTTCAAGCGATTCTCCTGCCTCAGCCTCCTGAGCAGCTGGAACTACAGGTGCGTGCTGCCACACCCAGCTAATTTTTGTATTTTTGGTAGAGACAGGGTTTCACCATGTTGGCCAGGATGGTCTCGATCTGTTGACCTTGTGATCCACCCGCCTTGGCCTCCCAAAGTGCTGGGATCTTCTATATCCTTACTGGTTTACTGATTTTTCTGACTATTTGTTTCATTAATTCTTGAGAGAATAATAATGAAATATATATATTCAAACTATGACTGTGGATTTGTCTATTTCTTCTTTAAGTTTTGTCAGGTTTTGTTTCTTATATTATGAAGCTCTGTTAGTAGGTACACAAACATTTAGAATTGTTCAATCTTCTTATATTTTTCTTTTTGTCACTATGAAATTGTCTCTCTTTATCTCTGGTACTATTCCTTTTCCTAAAGTCTTCTTTTTTTATTATTAATGTAGCTACTCCAGCTCTCTTATGATAAGCATTGCACAGCATATCTTTTTTCATTCTTTTACTTTTAAACTATTTGTGTTTTTATATTTAAAATGAATTTCTTGCTTTTTAAATCCAGTCTGATAGTTCCTGACCTTCAATTGGGGTATTTGGATCATTTGCATTTAATTACAAGTACATGTAACATGTATGTTTGGTTTAGGTATGTCATCTTACTATTTGTTTTCTACTTGTCCTATCTGTTCTTTGTTACCTTTTGCATCTTTCCTTGACTTCTTTCGAAGTGAGGGTTCTTTTTTGTTATTTCATTTTATCTAGACCATTTACTTTTAGCTACATGCTCTTGTCCTTTGTGCTATTGCTGCTATAAATTTTACTTCTGCATATGTTATGAACTCTACAGTACTTTATTATTTTTGCCTTAACATTTTACAGCAATTTTTAATGAAAATTTTTTAATATTTATCCTCAGGTTTCCTATTTCTGGTGCTCTTCATTCTTTTGTGTAGATTCAAGTATTATTTTCCTTCTTTGTAAAAAGCTTATGTTAACATTTCTTTAATGTAGATCTGCTGATGGCAAATTCTCTAAGCTTTCATTTATCTCAAAAAGTCTTCATTATGCTTTCATTTTTAAGAGATATTTCCACTGGATACAGAATTTGAGTTTGATTTGTGTATCATTCAGTATATCAAAGATAGTATTCCATTGTCTTCTGGGTTCCATAGTTTTGATCAGAAGTCTACAGTATTTCCTATACTCTCTATGACACTATAAAATATAGCTTTTTTCCGACTACTTTTCAGATTTTCTCTTTATTACTAATTTTAGTAATTTTATTATGATATATTTTGGTATGATGGTGTGATTTTCTTTGTTTATTTTTATTGGGGCTCATTGTGATTCCTGGATCTGTGGTATTTATAGTTTTTAACAAATTTGGAAAATTTTCAGCCTTGATTTTGTCAAAAATTTGTTCTCCCTCTTTTCTCTTTTTCAATTACACATATGTTAGACCACTTGATATTGCCCAAGGATTGATGGGATTTTGTTCATTTCCTTCTGTTTTTTGTTTTTGTTTTTGGTTTTTGTTTTTTTTTTTGTTTGTTTTGTTTTTTTGAAGTCTTATTCCTCTTGGTGCTTCATTCTGGATAGTTCCTATTGCTGTTTTCAGTTTTACTTTTCTCTTTGTAGCATCCAGTTTGCTTTGAATTTCAGTCACTGACCTTTCATTTCAGATACTATCTTTTTCATCACAAGAAGTGCATTCTTTCCTCGTTTTATGTATATTTTTCTTAAAATCCTGGAGTATATTTTGCATACTTAAACAGCTGTTTTAACATGCCTGTCTGTTCATTCTGTCTTTTCAATTCTGTCATTTTCAGGCATGTTTCTATTAATTGACTTTTTTCCTGATATGGGTCACATCTTTCTGCTACCTGGTGAGGTTAGTAATTCTTGCTTAGATGTTGGGTATTTTAAAGGTTACATTGTTGAATGTTTGTATATTTTTAAATCTTCCTTTAAAGAGTATTGAGTTTTTATCCAGTAGGCAGTTATTTATGGATAAGATCATTCCTTTAGAGGCTTGTTTTTAGCTTTGTTGGAGTGAACCCAGCATTTCTTTTATTCTAGGGATAGTTCAATCCTACTGTCTGCATATGATCCTTATTGGATCTCTACTAAATGCCCCAGCTGATCAAGCTGGTTGATATTTGTACATCTCAGAGTCCTATGTGAACTCTGAATTTTTCAGCTTACAGCTTCTGGTCATTCTTTGCCCAGACTTACAAAGCTTCACTCTGGGTATGAACATCTTAGTATTAAACACTCAACAGGGCACTTGTGCAGATTTCTGGAGCTTTTTTTACATGGTCTCCTCTTTTCTAGAATTCTGCCCCACAATTTCCATCTACAGTCTCTTTGACCTTCGTTTCTGTATTTTAACTCAACAAGACTACCATACTCTGCTTGGGATATTGTTTCCCCTGCTGTAAAGTCCAGAATGTGCCACCAATCAGAAACTGTGGTGATCATTTACCACATGTATTTTCTTTATCTCATGGGTCATGGTTCTGCACTGTGTGTTGTGCAATATCTGAAGCCGTCAGTACGTTTATTTTGTTTTTTTCTAGTTGTGTACAGGGGGAGGGTAAATCTGGATCCTGTTGCTTTGTCATGGCCAGAATCAAAAATCTTAAGAACAGGTTTTGATAAAGAAATGGTGAATGATAGCAGGCAGGCCCAGAAATTAGACCTGATAACCTGGCTGGGGGTTCCAGGATATAAGGAAGCAGCAGACAAACTCTAGCATCTGCAAGCCATGCAGGAACAAGTATGGCAACGGAGATGGAAGCAAAAAATTTTAGAAGTTACTACAAACAAATCTCATCTGTGTTTCCAGGTGGCTATCTTACATTTGCTCTCCAGATTCACTCGCCACCCTTTGTGCTGCCGACCTGTCTAGACTGCATCAATGGGGCACCTTTGACCTCTAGTTTCTAGATGTGCTCAGGCAAAGAGAAACACAAACAGGAAACTACAAGACAGAGAGGATGTTTATTCCCCTAGATCCTTTCCTGTCACATCACTGTGGATTAGTTTTGCCCCTCTACCAAAAGTTGCACTGTCACCATCCTATCAGGAGGCCCTCTCCTTATAGGTACTCTCTATGGATTCTCCTAACTATTCCTTCCTCTTGACCCTTTGGATTTAGGGAGGGTAATGCCTCTTCAATGTGATTAAGCTTAAAGTATTGCACCTTCCTTTCTTAGTTCCCCTAAATCCTGTCCATAGCTTGATAAAAAGTCCCTTCATGAAATTCTCCTTTTTTTCCACCAGAATTCTGACTGATACTACAGAGTTGTTGATGCTGCCTCTAAATGTAAACCATCGACTGCCCAGTAATTGTAAGACCATAGGCAGATCACTTTACTGACTCTAGCCTCAGTTTGCCCTGAGCCTAGACCTGAAAACTTGAGCCTAGCCCTGACTACTTGAGAAAGTCAAATTCAGGAGGCTATGCCATAGCAGCAGACCTGAGGAAAGAAGTGCCCCCTCCACCTTCACTACCTTTTTTTTTCTTTTGTCCCCCATTCTTAGAATTCCTAACTTAGCTGCTCTGCTTCACAGGCTAACCAAGTTTTTTCCTCTAGGTCTTAGCCACAGATACAGCCTGGTCAGTGCTAAGAGAGCAGGAGGCCAGATAAAGACCACTCATATAGAGACAACTCTCATTTGGGGATCATGCTCAAGGTCAAGTTCACACAAGCAACTCAGCTTTTAGCCCTAGCCAGTAGGGCTTAACACACAAGAGACTCTTTTACCTCCTGATACATGCTCCCTGGAGAAGATTTTTTTTTTTTTTTTAATTTTTTAACTAGAAAGACAGATCAATAGAATGAGTTAATTAAAAAGTTAAAAGGCCAGGCGCAGTGGCTCACGCCTGTAATCCCAGCACTTTGGGAGGCCGAGTGGGTGGATCACGAAATCCAGAGATGGAGACCATCCTCGCTAACATGCTGAAACCCCGTCTCTACTAAAAATACAAAAAAAAAATTAGCCAGGCGCCTGTAGTCCCAGTGACTCGGGAGGCTGAGGCAAGAGAATGGCGTGAACCCGGGAGGCGGGGCTTGCAGTGAGCAAGACTGCACCACTGCACTGTGGCCTGGGCGACGGAGCAAGACTCCGTCTCAAAAATAATAATAAGTTAAAAGATAGAGATTTTAAATAAAGAAGGAAAAGTCATGAGTTTTAAAAGGTTAGTCCTGAGGTCAAGGAAGCAAGTTAGATAGAGTCAGTTATTGCAGCCTCCCCCAGGCTGAAGCACATTTAGAAACGGAAGCCAAAAGTATGGTGGAAGGAATCCATGAGCAAGAGGAGTCAAAGAGTTTGTGATAGTCTACTCTGAAAGACATTAGGCCACAATGAACATATAACCTCTCGGGTAAATATCCCCAGATCCTTGTCCTAAGAAAGGGAAAATGAAATGGTCTCCCACCCTTCTGTGAAAACCCATTAAACCTTCTTGCCTTCCTGAGGAGGTCATTTTCTGCATAGTGCACTTTTTTGTCTTCTCCTTGATCAAAGGGACACTTAAGTCCCCTTTTGAGGCTTCTAATGTGGCAAGCCTATTCAGTCTCCAAGGTTGATGTTCTTCCTAGACTTTCACTTGATCCTTGCCCCAAATATAATGTACCTTTCCCCTACCCATGTTGTGACTCAGTACCAAAGCCTCCAGGGCCACTACTCCGGGGTTAGCATCTCTCTCTCCCTTTCCTTCCAGGAGTCTTTCCAAGATCTGGGGTAACATTGATGCTTCTCTGGGAATCAGACCTCCTTACCCTTCCTCTTGCATAGGCTTAAACGTGATATTGCATCTTTCTTTTAGAGAAAAAGTCTATATTTTCTTGTTATTTATTATCATTAAAGGCAATCCAGGCTTACCCAAGAACTAGGCAGGTTGTTGGACTGGATCTACCCAGGAGTCCAGAGATTCCCAAGTGAGTCAGCAGATGCCTGAGGTAGTAGGGGCCTAAGAATAGCAACCTTCCCTACAGCCTCTGCATGACCCCTTCTGACCTGTCCCCACCATGGGTAGCTGTTGTAATCTGACTCACTGTGTCCCTCCAGACAGCTCTGATTTCTGATAAGAACCTTTCATGAAAGAAGAGCCTTGCTCACTTCTGCACTAGCTGCTCACACTATTGGTTCAAGGCTTAGAAAGTATAGTCCTTTGACCCCTAACCCTTGATCCTGGCCCCAGTGAACTAGTCCTACTGGGCATAGGAAGAAAAGCCTGTACTTAACATTTTTTACTGAAGGGAGAGCAGAGACAATCTACCCAATGATTTGCTATTGTTAATTAATACCCCAAATCCTTAAGTAGGAGTGACTGAAAGGCTTAAGGTTCTTTAACTCTTCCTATTCTCAAGTGAATCTAAAGTTTATTTTCCCTGTGTCCTCTAATCATGTTTCAGGCCCTCACCTGCCTGTCCACAGCCTGAATACAATTGGTCTGGGATGGGATTTGGAGAAAGCAGACACAATGCCTCATAGTTGATGAGTGGCAACTTGGAAGTTTCTGTAAAGGAGAACCTATGGATGGAATGTTGGCTGATACAGCAGCCAGGGAGTTTTCATCAGGCTGTTTTGTATAGTAAACACTCTATTTTTCCACTTAGATTGCATGTTTATTTATTTAGAAAGACTTTAGGGGAAGCCAATGGAGACTGGAGGGGAGTGGGGCAAGGCCCTCCCAAACCACTCCTTGGCAATTTCTGCCTAAGATGGCTTAACCCCCTCATTGGAGACTCTCACTTCTCACTTATTTCTCCTCCCATTATCACTCATTCAATCCTGGAAAAATCCCATCCCATGCTCATTTTTTCATTCATCCACCCACCCACCTGTCCATGCATCCATCCATCCATTCATGATGGCAGCTCCTTCTTAATGGAAAGCAAAAGCCCCTTGCCAGAGAGAACCTCTATATTTTTCATCCAGGCCTGCGGGGTCCTCCTCTTTGACTTCAAATCCCACGTGATACCCAAGGGTGCTGATGGTATCACTGCACTTCTCCACAGCCACCTTTCTTCTCTTGCCATTCTCTCCCACTCCTTTCTCCTCTACTGTTAAGTTCCTTTTTTCTCTCCTTTTCCTTTCTCCACTCTCTATGCTTCAGGCCTACCCAAGACAGCCACCATGGATATTTTGTAGTCATTCAAAACTAAAGAGGGCAGCTGAGCCCAATTCCAGAAGAGCTGATAGGTCCCAGCTCCCGGATCCTCCATGACCCCAGCTACCCGCTGTTTCCCTGGGGGAGAGCTAAGCTGGCCTTCTCCTTACTGGCCCCCAGGGTCTGGGCTAAGGCCACACTGGGGCCCCAAGGACATCAAGACTTCAGGCTGGGGCCGTGGGCTGTTTACAGCCCATCCTACAGGAGAAAAAAAATAAGCTCACAAAGCAGAAAAAGTTGTCTTTCCTCCTGTTGCTATTGGAAACATAACAACAGAACCAAGATGTAGTGGCTTAGCAAGAATAAAACAATGCTGTCAGCAACCAGGGCCCAGCTGATCTCCCCAGTGGTGACGCAGGTTCTGTGCACAGTGACAATGAGTGTAATCGAACCCAGAGCTTCGGGGTGCAGGAGGCAGGCCAAGCAACCCCAACGCCGCTCTCCTTTCCCATGTCACTCATGCCTCTGGCTGGGGGTGGCAGATGGGTCAGCACAGGCCCACAGAGGGTTCCTCTTCATGTCTTTACTTCCCTCCTAAAGAGGGATAATTCTGGAACCTGGGCACCTGGAATGACTGGGCAAGCATGCCTCTAACCTGGCCTCCATTCCTGAGCTCCAGTTATCCTGTTACCATCCAGGCCTCCAGAGCCCCATCTGTCCTGGAGTCACTGCCTTTAGGCTGGAGGGACCTTGGCAATTGTCTGGTCCTGGCCCTCTCAGGAGCAGAATCCTCACTTGGGATTAGACCCTTCACTGGGGCCAGATGCTCTAAGCACAGGGGCATCATGGGGGAGGAGCCATTCTGACTTCCAGGACACTCGATCAGGGACAACTTCTTCAGTCAACCCATATCATCTTGGGCCAGGATTGGTGCTGATTCATTCTGATTCCTGAAGACATGGTCTCTCTCCTCCTGAAGCTGAGTCTAGTGGGGAAGACAAAAATGGATCAAGTAATAAAAGTGGGAGGCTATTTACCAAAACAGAGTTCTCAGGAGGTCACAAGTCTGGGGAGAAGGTGGTCATGGAAGGCTTTTCTGAGGAGATGGCATTTAAATTAAAGGCAAGAGTGCATTTATCTCACTCACTTACTCACCCCCAGAGCCTAACACAGGGCTGGCACATGGTAGACACTCAGTTGTTTGATGAATGGATGAATGAATGAATGAATGAATGGGAAATTAACAAATATCTCTACCTTTCCTGATAGCCCTTGGTGACTTACAGGATTTGATGCTGGGTCTATTAATGTATCCATTTACAAAAACAAAACAAAACAAAAAAATTGGATGTCATGATTCCTCCTGAGGTCTATTCATGTTAGGAACATGCTATATGCTGCTCATTCAGTTTTAGAGGTGTTTATGCTGGCTCACACCGGGGGAAGACGATACCCCTGAGATCCCGCAGGGAGTCTTCTAGACTCCCCCCCTTCTGACACCCCGAGACCACACCATGGAGAACTCTGTAAATTAATTCATCAAAGTGAGGAAGGCAAGCCCCTTGACAGGTGATTGGATTTAGATCTGAAAACGGAGACAGGTTAATACTTCCTGTGCCCAGATGTCCTAACCATAGACCAAAGCTCCATGGGAAGCAAGGGGAGAATAGCACCATGGACCTACCTTCTTTTTCTCAGAAGAGGGTGAAGGGTTCTTGGAAATTCCCCTAAAGCATCCAAATGATCACATCCAGGGCTGTTTGCTGTCAGGTTTCTGGGCAGGATTATGGGGCAGGATTATGGGCAGACTGACCAGCTATTCCCTCCCCAAGGACTGCCTTAATTTCCAAGCCCTACTTCTCAGTCCCAGGGAAATTGGGCCCAGCTATAAAATACCCTGAAACTCTCCCAGACCTCAAAACATGCCCACAGTATTGTGTCACTCTTGGGGACCCTGTCCATAATGTTCAGTAACAAGCATCTTCTTTCCCTTCCCTCTCTAACACGCACCTTTCCAAGAAGAGAAATGACAGCTAGTGACATTGAGTATAGGTAAGGCCACCACGTATAGTTGCATAGGCTGTTCACTGCAAAAGGCCAACCTGCATAGAAGGCAGATGGGGGCTGAAATTCATCCTGCACTCGTCCTGCCAAGCTGTGCCCTGGCATGGCTGTATCCACAAAGAAGAAGGGGTGCCTTTTTCTAATTTGTACATAGGTGCCATATGGGCTAGTAGTGACCCTGGGTGGAGAGCCCAAAGAATTACATCTGGGGAGGAAAATAAGCCAATCATTCCCTTGCTACCACCTAAACATTCTAGCCAGGTGTTCCTCAAGTGATCAGATATACTAATAAGGCAGACTTCTTAGAAAATAATAGAATATAATGGATAAACCAGTAGGGCCAGTGGGGCTTTGTGTTTTATTTTTCTATGTCTTGAATTCACATGACAGTGAAAATCAAACAACTGAGATGTACTAGGGAAAGATCAAATGTCTTCTTTCTGTTAAACTACTTTTAAGGAGAATAAAGATTTGCAGTGAGTATAACCCCTCTGGGTTGGAAACACTAGGAGTCTGGAATGTAGCCCAAACACTGGGCTCTAGCTTTGCTTACCTTGAGCCTTTTGGTCAGGAAGGGGGCCCCTAAAAGATGAGGTGAAGTTGGCATTTTCTCAAGAGAACAACCTTCCCGTGGAGGTCAAGGCATCTCACCAGAGGATGATTAGCTCTTGGTGTCATCTGGATGGTGGCATAATGTGGATGTGTTGCTTGGAAAAGAATCTGATTTCAGCACGTTTGATGGGTGTAGAACCAAGGGCTATGGTCCGCTTTGCCAATCACTTTACATTGCAGGGATATTGGGCAAAAGCAACTCAAACTTAGGGGCAAGGGCAGTCACTCACTCTCAGAAATGCATCCCCAGCATGATATCCTTTGTTATCTGCCCATATGCCCAGTCTAAAGGGGGCTATGGTTCTGGGGAAGCTAAAAGGGAAGATGGGCAGGGAGTGAAGCCTGCCAATCACAGCTCTCTTAGCACTTCCGGCACCTCCATATGCCAGAGCAGGAAGTGGGTTCAAGGGATGAAACCCAAATGCTTCCTGAGAAGAGCAGTCTAGGCAGTCAGGGCTGTTGAAACTCAGCGCATGCGTGGGCAGTTCAGGAAAGTCAGACCAATGTCATATGACTCCTGCGCGATCCTCTCAGGAAACAGGGCCCTAGGCAATTTCATTCCTAAGTGAGACTTCCTCCTCTTCCCTCATCATCATTTTTTTTTTCTAAGCAAAAGTTACTTGGACTTTGCAGATAATTTCATACCCAGAGCCCTCCCATGCCTCGTGGGGAGTACATAGGATAGGAGCCGGTGGTTCTGGAGTGCCTGCAGGTGCCACATGTGGAGTTAATGGCTCACTTTGCCGGGAGGATCTTATGAAATCCTCAGACAACCCTGAGATGAAGCACCGTTACTGTTCTTATTTTTGCTGATGAGACACTAAAAGCTCAGAGAGTTTAAGTAGCTTGCCCAAGGTCACACAGCCAATAAATGGTGGAGCTGGGACCTGGACTAGATCATGTGGTTCTAGTGCCCACACTCATACCACCTTATAGCATGGGAGTTCCAGATCTTTCACAAAGTGGGAAGACTGGGATATAATGAGGAAGGAAGGCCACAGCTCCCCTACACCCATGGTCAGCCAAGCTCTGCCCATGTCATGAAATGTGCATGGGAGCAACAACTCCTCCAGGCATTTTACCTGAGAGCAGGGACTTTGTCTCCCTTGAACTTTTCTGCATACCCTGTGCCTCAAGCCAGACCTGATTCACAAAAGAATGTTTATTGGCAGAATGAAGGACCGCCTCCTGAGCTGCCCTCGTCCTGCCTTTCTCCTCTCTCTCTCCTAAGCTCTGACTAGACACTGGGCTCACCAGGCTTTCTATTTTTATTTTTATTTTTATGAAACAGGGTCTCACTCTGTTGCCCAGGCTGTAGTGCAGTGGTGCAAACATGGTTCACTGCAGCCTCGACCTCCCAGACCCAAGCCATCCTCCCTCCTCGGCCCCGTGAGCAGCTGGGCCCACAGAAGGCAGGGTTCCTGCACAGGCACCAGTTTCTACTCAAGCTGACCTATGTTCCCACTTCTGACCCTAGCATGGCTTAAACATCCATGTCCCTAGATGGGCAGTTAGGGGAGGTCTTGAACATGTGTCCTTCCTACAATAGGTTATCAGCTGCTCCTGGTATCTCTATGAATGGGTTCTGAGGGTTTTCTCCCACCCACACAGTTTTAGCTCTTCTTTGGGTTTCCAGGGCTGCCCCCAAGAAGCAAATCTAAGCAGGAGGTTAGCAACTACGTTCTTGGCCCTGGTCTCCTTCCCCTGAGTGGCCACAGTGTGGATGAGGTTCAGACTCCTCCATGGTGTGACTGGCTCCTGGGTGGGCCCAAATAGCGTGTTCATCAGTTATCAAATGTCAAAGATCAGAAGCCAAGCCACATAAATACCTCAAGATGCTGTTCCAGCATTCATCCCCTGTATTTATCCACTGGAACAGCTTGACAAATCTGTCAGTGCTAAGGAGGGTAGGAATCAAATCATATAGGTCCCTACCTTCAAGGTGTCCACCATCAGGCTGAGGAGGCTAATACACATGGCACAGTTAGTGAGCAGTGCAAGGTTTGTGTGGTGCAGTATGCCAGACACAGCTCAGAAAGCAGGGATGGTGTTGGTGGGATGCAGGGGCAAAAAATCCTGATAAATAAAGCCTTTCAAAGTGCTGAGATATCAGGAGGTCCTCTCCTATCTTCCACACCCCACCTAGCATTTCATTGCTTTTGAATTACCTACTGCTACACAACAGACACTCTAAAACTTAGTGTCTCGAAAGAATGCATCATTATCTCTCATATCTCTGTTGACTGGGCTCAGTTCACTCAGGATGTCTTGCAGTTGGAATGGCTAGGGCCAAAATCATCTGAAGATTCTACTGAGCTGGACATCCAAGGTCACCATCACTCACTCACATGGCTGGCAGTGATGCTGAATGTTAGCTGAGAGCTCAGCTGGGGCTCTTGACGGCAGCAACTATTTCTGGCCTCTCTCTGTGGCTTGGACTTCTCACAGGATGGTGGCTGATTTCTAGAGCAAGTGTTCCAGTATTGAAGGTTCTAAGAGATCCAGGCAGATATTGCAAAGCTTCTTACAACCAACCCTCAGAAGTTCTAGAATGTTGCTCCTACCATATTCTGTTGGTCAAGCAAATCACTATAGGTAGACCAGATTTAAGGGGTGAGAAGCAGCTCATGAATCTGAGGAGGGAAAGAACTAAAGGCTGCCATCTTGGAGACTGTCTATTACAGCTTCCTTTACATAAAGATAACATGCCTTTGTTGAACCGAGACAGAAAATGAACTCTCAACTGGGAAAGGAAAGAGAATTTGTCCCTGTGTCTAGAAGAAGGTACTTCTTCCAGTCCCACTCCAGCCTGTTTTCTTACCTCATACCCCAAGGTACATTCTTTGACTGTGCCCTAGGCCCAGAATTCTGGAGCCAGAATGTGGAAGAGAGTGGAAAAAACCACTTACATCATCCTAACTAACCAGCCCACATTTAAGAATGAGTTTGCTACGTGACTGTTGCCATGAAATTGTTTATCTGCTTTTGCTGCAGTGTGGCCTTTAAGGGACATAATCTGGTGCCAGTGATGTCCCAGCAGCAGTTGCCATGGAGGCCTGGAGGTCAAGGTTGGTAAGGGAGCTTCTTGCCAAGATGATGTCACATAAAAATCCCTTTGCTTTCTTATGACCACCAGGTAATTGAGCTATGAAGGAAAAAGAAAGCCACAAATTCCTCAGATGTGTGTCCACAGTCGGAGCAGGGTGGGCTACTGCAGAGTCCTAGCATACAAGTCATGAGACCTCCTTTAAGTCCTTGCACTCCCCTTGACTTGTCTGATGGGGGAGGTCCATGTAACCTCACTGGACATGCTCCAGGAGCCACGTTTGGAAGGCTGTGAAATCATCTGGTTGGGACTGCCTTTCTCACCCATCTGAATAATTCAAGCACAATAACTCACTTCTAAGCTTCCCCGAGCCTCTGTCTGCCAGTCCCCATTACCTATGGGGTGCAATCACTGTCAACATAAAGCAGAACGGGGGTACTTTGCACACGCCACCGCCTCCCAACTCGCTCCTACTCTACCTTACTTGAGAAACTTTATCTCCTTCCCCAATAACATAATGTATTTAAATAGCTACTAATTTCCTCTTCTTTCTTTCTTCTGCATAGAATTTCATTAATTATACATTTCTTGGTTCATGACACAATCTCATCTTTGTACCATGCACACTTCACTTGTATTTAGCTATTTAGCTTTTGGGTTTTTTTTTTTTTTTTTTTTTTTTTTTTTTTTTTAAATAAATAAACACCATCCAGTCAGCCCACAACCCAAAACAAAAGCCAGGTCCTTGACAACAACCAGAAAGTCTTCCAAATTCCAAGTGACAGTGAACACAAAAATGAAAGAGCCGGTCACCCAGCATAAACAAGCCGGAAGAAGCCCACGCCTATCAAAAGGTTCCATCTTCTTCTAGCATCCGAAGATGGCGTATTTTCCAAATGTCTTGATTTTTACGTGACCCAAGTGTCCTAGCCTTTCCAGTCATTGAAAATTTGGGTTCTCAAGTGGTGTATCATTTTATCTTGAGCCATGTGTCCTATAGAAACATGGAAGATGACTATTTGTTTTTTCAGTTAAACATGCAGCAGCCAGCAGACTAGCAGCCAGCTTCTGCTTCGGGCCGCCCCGGGGCGCGGGATGGGAAGGGGTTAACGTAGCGCCCCGCTTACCTGGGTAGAAGCCGGCCCGGAACCCGAGCTCGCAGGTCGCCGAGCGCATGCGCATTCGCCTGGCCCAGCACCGTGCTCGGGGGCCGGCGGCTCCCAGCTCCCGGGCCGCCTCGCTGCACAAAGGCCTGCTTTGTTCTCTCGGCTCTGTTTTAAATATCTGACGAATATTCCCCCCATCCCTGCGCCAAATCCCCGGCCTGACTGCAGGCGCGGCACAAGGGCGCATTGTGGGGCCAAGCGAGGGGCGAAGGGGGCTGGGGGCGGCCGGCGCAATGGGGACGCTCCGATTGCGCCAAGTTGACTCAGCCGTTTGGGTCACCTGGGCTGAGTCGCGGGCGTGGAAGCAGAGGATAGGGGGTGGGGAGGTGTTTCTTGTCTTCTTCCAGTCTCAGAAGTAAAAGTTGGAAAATGGGGACCCCAGCAGTGAACAGAACCGTTTCCAAGCCAGGCCTGTAAGAAGGAGCTGAGGTTTCAGCTGAGCCCCCACCCTTCCCGACCGCACAGCCTCGGGCATGAACCCGGGAAGCCAGACGCTTAGTTGCTTATCAGGCCATCGCTGTACATATTTAGAAAGTGCCTATCACTCAGACACTTTGAAAAGCGTGGCATTCCAGCGCAAACCAACCCGAACGAGGTGAAAGGGGGGAGTCCTTTCTTCCCGCAAGTTCGGGGCTCGAGAGACTCTGCAGGAAGGACATCACCCCTAGCTTCCTGCAGCCACAGCTTCCAGCCCCACACGATGCCCGACTTCATTTTAGCAATGGCCCCTCGGGAAAATCACACCCTTCTTGGTTTTGTCCCTCCCTCCTGAGGGGAGGCAGCGGGTGGTTGGGACATGGTTCAAACAAAAGTAAGCTTTCAGCTGGCAGGGAAGCTGCCCCGCCTCTTCCCTGCCCTTGTCTTGCCGGTATTCATTTGGACTAGCAGGTAGCTTTCCTTCCCAGCTCAGGTGTTTACCTGCTGCTGCAGAGGAGGAGTTTTTGCATTATCTCCAGGGAGGTTTGCAAAATAAGAACTCCCAAGCCCACCTCTCTTTCCCATTTTCTTCTTTAAAAGTAGAGAAAGCACTGCCTTTCAGATTGGGTCTTGGAAACCCAAAGCTAAACACAAAATGTGGGCCTTAGCAGCTCTGAAAAGTGTGTGCTTGGTCTTATGTTTAATCTTAAAAAGGAGGTGTTCATACCCCAGCTTGCGAACAAAGCTTTCATACCTTCAGCATCTTGAAGGGAAATTGCCGCCCTTCCTTCCAGGGCAGGTGAAGGAGGAACCAGCTTGGGAGGGTTGGATTCAGAAGCAAATAGCTTTATCGTTTTGTAATGCCTGTTTGAGGCCTGACTGGGAGCCCAGGAGTCCTCCTTCTGTGGTAGTTTGTTATAAATCCCAGAGTTGGACTTACATTCCCCAGCTGCAAAAAGCATACGTACCTCCTAAGATATTTATTTTAAGTCATACTTTATAATTTTCACATTTCACATATTGTCACATTTCACCAGTACTCTAATACTTGAGTATTAAAACTAATCCGTCAGAGACCAACAGTCTTATTTTGCAAACGAAGGAACTTGTCCAGAGCCATTCAGAAAGACAGGGCAGAGGTGAGCCTGGAGGCCAAGTCTCCTGTCCCTATGACCGGGTTCGGTCCCTTCTAACACGCTAGTCATGAACTAAAAGACCAGGTTTCCTACCACTTCTCACAAAATTCTTACCATATCAGGGAGGATTCTGACTCCAGAGTAAGAAGCTTTGAGGAAAGGTTTTTGGTATTCCGGTAGCTTTGAGGAGAGGGAGTCTCTTCTCAGTACAGCCCCTAGGAATGCTGACTTGCCAGGACCATGCTCACTGCAAGCTTAGAGACGTAAGTCACGTTCCACTGCCTGGGTTGCTAAGTGGCAAAGAAATCCTGGGTGTTTGTTTCCAGGCACTCTTGAGCCTCCTGAGGAATTTCTTCAAGCAACACTAAGTATCCTTTCACCACTCTGTTGGCCAGTAAGCCCCCTATCTCTATAGATGATAGCAGCCCGCTCTTTCTCCCCCACTAGTCCCCCTGCAGCAGGCCAGCCTGGAGCCACGTCTGGGAAGCTGTGACCTAGAACTTGACCTCTCTCCCGGATGAGTGTGCAGAATCTCCCCAGCTATAAAATAGCATGGCGGTCCCTACCCCCCCCCCCCCCGCCATGCACCTCCAGACTTGGAGACGTTGGAAGATTTACTCCAGCACATTTGTGATGCAATACCAGCTGCTTGGAGAGAAACCTTCACCAGCAGCCTCATCCTATAGCAGTGCCTGCCCATCTGGGCAGGAGGTGCTGGGATTTATACCCCACTGAGCTTCAGAGGGTGGGATGGTTCTAGACAACCTTCGGCACGTAACTTTTACTGGCACATCCTTTTTTTCATATGTTCTACATTGACCCATACCGCCACCACCATTCCAACCCCTTGAACCAACCCCTGGTTTCAAGCTCTCCCAGGCTGGCAGATGAAGGAACATTTCAAAGCCATCACATGGTAATGCTGCCTGCCGGCCAACAACTGCATTTCAACAGCGTCACCTTTGGACTGTTCAGCAGTGTTTGTGCAAGTATCTGAATATTTTCTTGCATTTTGGCCCTATTATTTTATAATAATAAGTGGAAATGGAAAAATGAAGTGCTGATTCTCGTGATAAGAAGGGCAGGTCTCACAGAGCTCATATAATTGAGACAAAGATGGAAATCATTAGGCACGCTGAAAGTGGGATTATTTAGCCTCAATCAAATGCTCACTGGAGTTAAGCCAGTCAACTATGTGTCCAATTGTGAAGAAAAAGAATACAATTAGGGAGCGTATATGAAATTCTGGACGTATATGGTCAAAGATTGTGTCTAAAAGGTGGGTGTAGTTGGGTTTTATTGGATTCCCTCAATTCTAAAGCTGCATTGATTTAATAGCAGTTTTTCAGGACTGGGTTGGGGAGACGCTGTGAGACCGGAAGTCAGGAAAATACAGTGATAATATTGTTTCATTTCCTGGGAACAGAACCGTCCCTCATAACATGCAAGTGTACTGCTTGCCTTTGACATGGTGGACCAGAGGGTTTTCAGGACAGTATTAGGGTATGGGAGGAGGGAGTGGCCTGGAGACTGATCCCCTGGGGAGTCACTACAGCTCAGAAGCTGGGGACAGGCCTTTAGTTAATGTGCTAGAATGGATGGAAGTTGACTCAAGAGAGGCCCTCGTGCCACAAGGTTTTGAAGCTCCTGTGTGCCCAGCATATAGAAAATTTAGGGAGTTAAAAGCAAGGAGTATAAGGTGCACCTTTTCCTGTTTGGGCATCCGTCACTTTACCACTGTCCCAACTCTCCCTGGGGGCCATGCTGTCACTGGCAGCCGTTGCACGGTCTGTTCCCTCTGCTGGGAGTGTCTGTCCTACCTCCTTGGCTGCCTGGCCAGCTCTGGCTCACCCTTGAAGACGCCGCTCAGGCTCCTGCCTCCCCAGGCTCCAGTGTCTGTGTGTGCGCTGCGTGCTGGCCATCCACCTCATATTCTTGCTCTGTCCACACTGTGTCACCATCACTGGCTGCCCTGGGAGAGTTTGAAGGTGAGATTTCTAGTTCATCTTTCGATCCTCTGCATCCCAGGAGTCCTCAGTGAGGGTTTGCTAAGTGAAGCAGGCCAGGAAGGAATGCTGTGTTCTCAGGAAGACCTCTTCAGCAAAACACTATTGACCTTTGCCTTTGGATCATGCTCTAGGCGTGACCTAGCACAACCATTTTAAACCTCTTAGACACCAAGAAACCCTTTCTTTCTTCTCCAGAAGCCAAACCATTTGTTTCTAAATTCTGCTGTCTTTGCCTCCAAGGCCCCCTCCTCTGGAGCCTTCTTGCCCATCTAGTGTCTGGATCTTCACATCCTCCGAGGGGTTCTTTACTAATACTTTCAGTAAGTAAAGCCATCTACTTTTCCTTCAACTGTGGGGTGCTCGCTGAATTCTTACCACTTCCTTCAGGCAAAACAACCTTGAAGCACTCTCTCATCCAAAGTGTTTCTCAGGGAGAGCGGCCAAGTGAGCACAGGAGCCGCTCGGCCGTCTGGGACTGTGATGTGATGTCTGAACAACCTCTTTAGAAACACTGCGGCCTTTTCCAGGGATGCCATCCAGATGGGGACATCCCTCACGAGTTGTCTAGGGTCCTGGGGATGGAGACCGGGAGTTCCGGATGGAAGGATTCAGCCTGACGGGGCCTGGTTGGCACCACCAGGCCAGGTATGAATGAGGAGGGTGTCTGAGCTCTGTTTTACACCGGTTCACTCACCAACTTGTTCTTGACCTAACACACCATGCCCCTGCTGCCCATGGCTGTGATGATGGGAAGCAATTGTCCAAAAAGCCTGAGGGGAGCCAGCTCCAAGAAACCCACCGTTGGCCCACCATGCCCACTCTACTCAAGTGCAATGACCAGTGGGCCTTTACTTTTTACAGTCAAGGTGTTGCTCTGTTGCCCAGGCTGGAGTGCAGTGGTATGATCACAGCTCACTGCAACCTTGACCGCCCAGGCTTAAGTGATCCTCCCACCCCAGCCTCCTGAGTAGCTGGTACTGTAAGGGCATACCACCATGCCCAGCTAATTTTTTCTTTTCTTTTTTTTTTCTTTCTTTTTTTTTTTTTTTTTTTTGGTAGAGAGGGGTTCTCACCATCTTGCCCAGGCTGGTCTTGAACACATGGGCTCAAGTGATCCTCCTGTCTTGGCCTCCCAAAGTGCTGGGATTATAGGCATGAGCCACCATACCCAGCCCTGGGCCTCTTTTTGAGGACACCAAGGCCATTGCCTCCTGTCCAAACTACTCTCCACACAAGTTAGTTCCACAGACTCTCCAGGTCCTTGGGACCCCATCAAACTCTCTGGGGCTGTGCCCAGAGTCCACTTGACAGAAACCTGATTCCTTTCCTGGGAGGCAAACAGCTGTGATCAGGACATGTCTGTCAGGGGATGATTTGGCAGAGCTACAACGCCGAGGCTCGGATGCATATTTTTTATGTGATTTCCTAAAATTCAAGCAGGAGAATACGCCTTCCCCCAAATGACTGGCTCCCCCACTGCATTCGCATTCCCCCCACGATGTATAACAGGAGTCCGCAGCCCGCCCCTAGAGAGGACAAGGCTGTAATTCAGCGAGGCTCCGGTGACATCCTGACCGTGAGAGTGCAGCTGGGGCAGTTTATGAACAGTGCTCTAGTCCCTGGGGGAAGTTAGCCCTGTTCTCCAGCCCACAAGCGTCTATTGTTCGCTTTCTTGTTTTTCTCCAAATGTTTAGATGTGCTCAGAGCACAGAAAAGCCCGAAGCCCAGGCCACCAGCCAGGGCGATCCTGAAGCAGGGAAGCCTGTAGGCTGGAGGTGGTGGGGCTACCCCCACCCACACACACCCATTGTTGTTCCTACCTCGCCCTAAGATGTGACCATCCTGGACGACGGGGTAGGGGAGTGGCCTCTTCTTGGCCAGGGCTGTTTGGACAACACTGGGCTTGGATTGTTCCAGCAAGTGAGGTATGAGACCACAGCTCAGGCTCACTTGGGTGGTAGCCAGGGGCAACTGCCCAAGTTACCTTGGGCCCATCCAAAATGTGCACAGAGAGAGTTTGGCAACTGTCTTCCAGTTGCTTGTCACTGACCAAGACTGCTGAAGTTTGACAGGAATAAGCAAGTTCTGGCCTCCTGTCTGCATCAAGAACCTGGGCTCCAAAGTCCAACCTCTTGAGTTGGACTCCTACTGTCAGCTCTTCCTAACTGTGCAAACTTGGGCAAGTTACTTAGCCTCTCCAAGCCTCAGTTTCCTCCTGGGTAAAATGGCACCTACCTCATAGAGTTATTGAGGATTCCACAAGGTAATCAATGAGCCGTCAATACATACTGGTTATTCTTTGTATTATTACTGTTATCAATGATTACTAGTACACCATCCTGAAGCCACTCCCTCTGCTTAGCGCATCCACTTTTGTACCTAAACCGAATGCCTTCAACAGTCTCCAGTTGTGGGTCAGAAAACAGCTGTGCAAGAACAGCAATGCCAGAGGAATGAAGGATGAAGTGCCTTGTGACATGGGGAGGAGAGAACGTGCTCAAAAGCCCGTCGCCTTCGCCTCCCACTCCCCTTAGCCCCAGATCCCTTTCTCCAGGGCTCATATTACCTGCCCTCCCCCCATGACTGGGATTCTCAGCCTACCACTGGCTCCATAGTCCCTACAGAGCCACTGAAACCCTCCCACCCCTGCCTGGAAAATGTCTCTCCCCTGTATACCACCTTGGCGGCCACCACTGGTCAGCCAGTAATGGGGTGGGGGTGAGACAGAGGTGGAGCCTCTGCAAATGGTGCTAGATCAAGGGAGAAGGAGATCCAGGACCCCAACTCCGTAGGCCTGGGATGATGAGTATAGTTTAGAGATTGGGGATCCATTTACACCAACTTGGGGGGCTTTGGTATGAAGGGAGATGGACAGAGTATGAGGGAAGAGGAAAACGTAGAGGGTGGAGGAATGCATCCTGAATCCTAGTCCTTTCTGACTGGGACAGTTCACATCCCTAAATGAGGCTCTGGGGCCTCTGCCTCAAGAAACGGAACTATGATGATCCCTCTTTGGATGCATTAATCCTTTCAAAAATAAGACTCTGGGAGCCTCCGGTGACAGGGCCATATGGTTTCCTTATCTTCCTTATCTTCCAGCACTCACCTTCCATTTGGAATGTTTATCCCAAGATAATGATCAGATTCCACTTAGGGTGATTGAATGGGGGCCTCTGAGTATTCCCCCCCTAATTTCAAATGAATGGGTGATCCGATCCAATAATAGATGAGCCTAACAGTCTCCTGCTAATGGATGGGGCTTCTCAGCCCCGTGCCATGCACCCCCAACTTCCTTTTTTCGCAAATATCCACCCCCTTCAACCTGGGCAGCTCCACTTTTACCTGCTTTATATAGTGGAGGGTGCTCTGTGTAAAATTTATAGTAAGCAAGATGGAACTGCTTTAAACTATGCTTTAAAAACCAGAGATCTGATGCTAACTCAGCGATTTTCAATAGAAATGTAATGAAAGCCACAAATGCAAGCTGTGCGTGTCATTTTAAATTTTCTGATAGCCACACATCTGTAAAAATAAACAGATAAAATTAATTTTAAGGATATGTTTTATTTGAAATCTAATTTATATCATAGTTACTTAATATAATTAATATATACTATATTTTATTAAACCCCAAAATATCATTTTAACTTGTTACCAATATAAAAATTATTTGTGAGATATTTCACTTTCACTTCCTTGTACTTAGTCTTCAATATCCAGAGTGTATTATGTACTTACAGTATATATTGATTCCGACTAGCCACATTTCAAATGCTCAATTGCCCCTGGGCTAGTGGCTATTGTATTAGGTAGGGCAGATCTAGACAGACCACACTAAGAACCCAGGGCAAGGACAAACTGTGATGGGCACAATGGCTGCCACTCTTGAGCTGGCTGCCAGAGAGAGACCCTTGGAGAAGAAGAGCAATTGACAACTTTGCTCCGAGTCTAAGTGGAGATCTAGCCGCCATCTTCCTGCCTCTCCTTGCTTTTCCCCTCCCAGGAAGGAAAACACACAGGACACAGCATTTTTTTTAAGTGAATTTTAATTGCTACTAATTTAATGGCAGTCATTTCACCTGCTAATAAAATTGTCCATTGAGGCCTCCAGCCATGGGTGCTTTTGTCCATGGACTGTTTAAAAGTGAAGCTAATGCTAATTGTCACCAAGCGTCCATGTCATGGATCCACTGTCCTTTGTCTGAAGAAGGGGAGGCCCAGCTGGGGTAGACAGAGTCAGCTTTGGGTGACCACTGCCAGTAGACATCCCCTGATTCCAGGGAAGAGGAGACCCAATTCAGACGTTGACAGGACACTCAGGTAAGTGTTTACTAGTCAATCAGATACCATATTTAAGGCCAGGTGTGGTGGCTCATGCCTGTAATCTCAACACGTTGGGTGGATCATTTGAGGTCAGGAGTTCAAGACCAGCCTGGCCAATGTCTCTACTAAAAATACAAAAATTAGCTGGGTCTGGTGGCAGGCACTTGTAGTCCCAGCCACTCGGAAGGCTGAGGCAGGAGAATCACTTGAACCCAGGAGGCGGAGGTTGCAGTGAGCTGAGATTGTGCCACTGCACTCCAGCCTGGGCAACAGAGTGAGACTCAGTCTCAAAAAAAAAAAAAAAAAAAGAAAATCCATATTTAAATGGCCATTTGTGTTCTAGACCAGGAATTGGAAAAGAACAGAGTTTGTGTTTGGGGATTTGTGTATGTGCTTGATGTCTCCCAGTCCTAGTGAGTCTTGAATGAGTTAATAATGTAACAGTTCTCCTGCTGAAGCAGACATGCCCAGCGCCTCCCTGATCTTCAAATCAAGATAAACACATACAAGAGTATGTGTATGGGAGGGGAGTCCTCTGGCAAAACAGGAGGACGGCGGCCCCGAGCACCGCATGAGGGAAGGTGGGGAAGTAGGTTCCAGGCCTCCTGGGAGAGCCCTTCGTTGACCACCTTGTGGAATAGTTGCTCTCTAGCCCCTCTCTCTGCTTTGATTTTCTTCAGAGCACTTACAATTCTTGACATTCTATTTTGTTTTTATTTGTTGACTGCTGTCCTCAGTTTTGTTTCTTGCTACTTCCCTAGTGCCTAGAAAGAGTGCCTGTCACTCTCAACAAACTTTTTTTTTTTTTTTCAGACAGGGTCTTGCTCCATTGCTCAGGCTACAATGCAGTGGTGCAATCATAGCTCACTACAACCTCAAACTCCTGGCCTCAAGTGATCCTCCCACTTCAGCCTCCAGAGTAGCTGGGACTATAATCATGGCCATCACACCTGGCTAATTTTTTTATTTTGTGTAGAGATGGGCTCTTGCTATGTTGTCCAGGCTGGTCTTGAACTCCTGGCCTCAAGCGATCCTCCCACTTTAACCTCTCAAATTTCTGGATTACAAGCATGAACCACCTCACTCGGCCTTCGTAAACATTTGCTGACTGAATAAATAGTATGAGGAGTTTGTTCCAGCCATCCTGGGCAGGCCTGAAAGATCTGTGAGCTTGGGAACAGCCGGAGGATGAGAACAAGCTGGTAGGAGAGGCCGAGCGAGATGGTGGTCTGTGTATGTGATTCCCCTAGTAATGGGGAGACGAAGAAGAATTTGCAGAAGTGAGGGAATGTGATTGCAGCACAAAGGCAGCAAGATTATTTTGTCAGCAACATTTGGATCCCATTGGTGATGAGAGACATGTGGGCCCGGCGAGGAGACAATTGTGGTAGTCAAGACAGGATGTGAATAAGACATAAAGAAGCGTTTCATCAGTGGGGATGGAAAAGAACCAGGGCTGTGGCGGCCGAGTTCAGGAGTAGGAAGTGTCGGCCCGGCATTCACGAGGACCTCTTCACATACACACACACACACACAAACACACTTGCACACACAGGCAGGCTGCTGGGACCATTCATTTAGAGGCCCCCGCAGCACATTTTAGCACAACTGCAAAACTCACCTTCTGTGCCAGGCTTTGGTCTTTGTCTTCTCTTTGCTTCTTACTATAGCCGGGAACATTGCCCTGTGAAGGACAGGGCCCAGAAACTTTGGAGGAGATAGTTTCTTCAGTCACAGGTTTTCTCCTGACTAGTTTAAAGAGGCTGAGAGGCCCCAAAGTCACAATATCCCTCGGGAGAGAAAGGAGAGAAGGCCAGTGAAGGAAGGCCTGGAAGAGGAGAGAAATCCTTTTTTGAACTGGGTCAAGGAGGGCAACTGTGAGCTGACATCCTAACTCACACTTTCACACATGTGTAGGCCACGTGAAGGGTCTGTAATTGAGACTGGGGGCCTGGAGGAGGCGAATGAACTTCTTATTAGGAGTGGGTGGGGACGTTCTTGGGGATCCAGCTGAAACAGAACTTTATTTTTAAAGAGCTTTAGATTGATGTCCCTGCTAGCCTAAATATAACTGAGCAGCCAACTTCTTCCGAGCCAGGCCAGGCTTCCAAACAAGCTGCAAGACCCTGTTTTTAAGAGAGGAAAAAAAGAGAGAGAGGGAGAGGAATCCACAGATGGAAAAGGTCACACAGTTAGCCCTCTGAATGTGCTGGGAGGAGGGAGATGGATGAGCTGGTTGTGTACACTCTGCAGTTCCCTGGCCTCACCATCAAGGAAGAAAGATCAAGGGTTGCTGGGTGATGGGGGAGAGGAGCTAACATCCACTTTGTACCTGGGATCTGCCTGGCCCAATCAGGGACAAGTAAGACCCAGGCTTGTGCTCAGAGAGCCAACGGTTCAGTGGGAGGAAAAGGGTGCCAAGCAAACCTACGCAGCACTGCAGTGCAGCACAACTGATCAATCCCACATGATGCACAAGCAGAGGGCTGTGAGCTTTCAGAGGGGCCATTCCGCGCAGCTGGGGGACCTGAACAGCCCATCTCAGAGAAGGAGGGGTTTCATGTGGAGCTGGAGAGAAAACAACAGGAAGCAGAGACAGGAAAGCTAACTTAGCAATGAGGTGTAGGGTGGAGCTTCACTGGGGGACGGGAGATCCCAAGAACACAGGGGTCAGCAAGGGATCTGAGTTA
Organism: Rhinopithecus roxellana; assembly: GCF_007565055.1. Lineage (NCBI taxonomy): Eukaryota > Metazoa > Chordata > Mammalia > Primates > Cercopithecidae > Rhinopithecus > Rhinopithecus roxellana. The sequence continues at coordinate 84,257,726 of NC_044553.1, read as the reverse complement.
GGTCAGGCGATGCTAGCTGCTGTAACAGACTCCAGAATCTCAGCTGTGTAACACAATAGAGATTTGTTTCTTGCTCACGTAAAGGTAATTTGGCACAGGGCTGAGGAGTAGGGCTTTGCTTCTGGAGTAATTTAAGAATCCTGAGTGATGGGGGCTCTGCTATCTTCAACATGTGGCTCCAGGGTCAGCCTGGAATTGACATTCATGTTGCCCAGGAGAATATGGAAGACCTGGCAGGAGGCTTTTATGAGCCAGGCATTCCACCAGCCAGAACTCAGTCACCTGGCCCCTCTGAATGCAAGGGTGGCCGATGGGTAGTCCCTCGTGGGCTACACATACATATCTGGTGGTCATCACTGCCACAGGTCAGGGACAGGGACTGTAATCTGAAGGAATATGTCAGCAGTGGGAATGAAAAGTGGGGAAGCAGAGCATCTATATTTAGGAATTAGGAGGAAGAGAAGCCAGAGATCCAAAGCAAAAGAAGGCAACTTGAGGGAACAGAGAAAAGGACAGCACTGCAGACACTTTGAGGAGGAGTGTACTGAGAAAGATCCTTCAGTTTGGCTGCCATAAGGCCTGTAGGAGAGGTGGTTTTGTTTGTTTGTTTGTTTGTTTGTTTGTTTGTTTTTTGAGTCAGAATCTCCCTTTGTCGTCCAGGCTGGAGTGCAGTGGCGCAATCTCGGCTCACTGCTGCCTCTGTCTCCCGGGTTCATGCGATTCTCCTGAGTAGCTGGGATTACAGGCCTCCTGAATAGCTGGGATTACAGGCATGCACTGCCACGCCTGGCTAACTTTTGTATTTTTAGTAAAGATGGGGTTTCACCACGTTGGCCAGGCTGGTCTTGAATTCCTGACCTCAAGTGATCCACCCGCCTCAGCCTCCCACAGTGCTGGGATTATAGGAGTGAGCCACCATACCTGGCCCGGGTTTTAAGGCTTTGGGAAGCTGCCAGCAATGATTCCCTAAAACTTTCCGTAAGCACATCCATGCATTAGGCATGTGTGACGACCTTACCTTTACCTCCAAATACCCAAAGTGGCCCCAGAAGGGACCCCTTTCCAGGGACCCTCTGTGGTGCAAGCAACATGAATATGGGCTTTAGAGTCGGAAAATCTGGAATCCAGGAGTAACCATGTAGACCTACAGCAAACACCGTAATCTCTGGGAGCCTTGGTTTCCTCATCTATTAAATGGGCAGACTGGTTGCTACTTTTCCATCTCATTGAAAGGGTTAGGAGTAATCCACTTTGTAAGGTGCTTAGCTCAGTGCCAGTACATAATAATTCATGTAAGAAACATTTATTGTATACCTACTGAGGGCCAGGTGCTTTACTAGGTGTTGAGGACTCAAAGGAACCAAAATTCTTGCTCTCAAGAAGCTTATGCTCTGGTAGGGCTGAAGACACAGAAGAAGTGCACCCTTAAAACATAGCATGATAAATGCAATGATAGTGGTATTTTTAGAAGAGGGAGACTCAGCTCTAGTTTGTTGGAGGAAGTGACTTATAGTGGAGGAGAAGAAGAGTTCACCAAGGGATGGGCTGAAGTATTCTACAACTAAGGAAATACCAAAGAAGTAGCAATGTGTAGCAATGAACAGCAACTAGACTTCTTGTGAGTTTTGCCAGATTGCATCCTTTAAGGAATTGGTCCATTTCATCTAGGTGTATGTTGGGGCGGGTGCTGGGAAATGGTTGAGCTGGGAATCTCACAGTTTAATGTCTCTAACCATAAAGTTAAAGCAGAAGTGGCAGGAGGTGCAATGGAAAAGGTAGCCAGGATCCTGAACTTCGAGACGTTATCCATTGTGTTAATGGTCTTTATCCTGTGGGCAACAAGGAGCCCTTGAAGAATTTTAAGCAAGAGACTGATAATGGTCATTTCTGAACTCATCTTTCTAATGAGTTCGCCTTGGTTGCTATTTGGATAATTACTTAAGGAAAGAATAGAGGAAAGGAGGCCCAAGACACAGTTCAGATAAAAGATGATGAAGGTCTGCAGAGATTGTACTCATGTCTACCGTGTGTTGCATGTGCACCATATGACAGCCCTGTCCTAAGGGATTTAATTTCAAATTCCAATTGTCCACTGTTGATATATTGGAAAGCAATTGACATTTTTATACAAACTTTGTATCCTGCAACCCTACTATAATTGCTTGAATTTCCAGGATCTTAAGAAGTTAATCCTTTTGGATTTTCTACATGGATGTTAATGTCATTTACAACAAAGTTTTCTTTCTTCCTTCCAAATCTGAACACTTTTTATTTCCTTTTCTTGTCTTATTGCATTATCTAGGACTTCTAGTATGATGTTGAAAAACTATAACAGGGGAAATCCTTGCCTTCTTCCTGATCTTAGCGGAAAAACTTTGCATTTCTCACCATTAAGAGGTTAGCTGTAGACTTTTTGTAGATATTCTTTATCATGTTGAGGAAATTCCCCTCTATTTCTAGTTTACTGAGAATTTTTATCATGAATGAGGGTTGGATTTTGTCAAATGCTTTTTCTTGATCCACTCAATAGAATCATATCTATTGATATGATCATGTGATTTAAAAAACAAATATGGAGACAGGGTTTCACTATGTTGCCCAAGCTTGTCTCCAACTCCTGGGTTCAAGTGATCCTCCTGCATCGGTTTCCTGAATTGCTGGGATTATAGGAGTGTGCCACCATGCCTGGCTGGGGTTTTTTTTTAGCCTGTTGATGTGATGAATTACATTACTTGATTTTGGAATGTTGAACCAGCATTGCATACCTGAGGTAAATCCCACTTGATCATAGTGTATACTTCTTTTTATACATTGTTGGATTCCATTTGCTAATATTTTGTTGAGGATTTTTACATCTGTGTTTGTAAGAGATAATTGGTATTAATTTTCTTTTCTTATAATGTCTTTGTCCAGTTTTGTTATTAGGGTAATGCTGGTCTCATAGAATGAGTTAGGAGGTATGCCCTCTGCTTCTATCTTCTGAAAGATATTATAGCAAATTGGTATAATTTCTTCCTTAAATATTTGATAAAAGTCACCAATGAGCCCATCTGGGCCTGGTGCTTTTTATTTTGGGGGGCTATTAATTATTGATTCAATTCCTTTAATAGATTTCTTTAATAGACATAGACCTATTCAGATTGTCTATTTCTTCTTGTGTGAGTTTTGCCAGATTGTATCCTTTAAGGAATTAATCCATCTCACCTAGGTTATCAAAATTTGTGGACATAGAGTTGTTCATAGCATTATTTCTTCATTATCCTTTTAATGTCCCTGATTAAAGGTTAATTGATTTACTGATCTTATTGATTTTTTCAAAGAACTAGTTTTTGGTTTTATTCATTTTTCTTTATTGATTTACTCTTTGCAATTTCATTGATTTTTTGTTTTATTTTTATTATTTTTATTTTTTTTCTTCTGCTTACTTGGGATTTAATTTGTTCTTCTTTTTCTACTTTCCCAGATGGTAGCTTAGGTGATTGATTTTAGATCTTTCTTCTAATATATGCACTCAGTGCTATAAATTTCCCTTAAGCCCTGCTTTTGCTGCATCCAACAAATTATAAGTTACATTTTCATTTTCACTTAAATCCAAGTATTTTTAAATTTCTCCTAAGATTTCTTCTTTGACTCATATGTTATTTATAAGTGTGTGGTTTAATATCCAAGTATTTGGGGATTTTCCAGCTATCAGACTATTTCTAGTTTAATTCCTTTGTAGTTTGAGAGAAGACATTGTATGATTTCTATTATTTTAAATACGTTTAGGTGTGTTTCATGGCCCAGAATATGGTATGTCTTGGTGAATGCTCCATGTGTGCTTGAGAAGAATGTATATTCTGTTATGCATAAAATAGTCTTTAGATTTCTATTAAATTTAGTTGATTGATGGTGTTGTTGAGTTCAATTATGTTGCTACTAATTTGCTGCCTGCTGGATCTGTTCATTTCTGACAGAGGGGTATTGAAGTCTTTAACTGTAATAGTGGATTCATCTGTTTCTCCTTGAAGTTCTACCAGTTTTTGCCTCACACATGTGGACACTCTGTTGTTAGGTGCATACAAGTTAAGAATTATTATATCTTATTGGAGGACTGACCCCTAAGTCATTATGGAATGCCCCTCTTATCCCTGATAACTTTCCTTGGTTTGAAGCCTGCTCTTTCTAAAAATTAATATAGCTACTCCTGTTTTCTTTTGGTTAGTGTTAGCATGCTATGTCTTTATCCATTCATTTACTTTTAATCTATGTGTGTTTTTATATTTAAAGTAGATTTCTTGTAGACAACATATAGTTGGGTCTTGTTTCTTGATCCACTCAGTCATTTAAGGAGACCAGAGGAGGATGGGAGTGGTGGGGGGATAAAGATCCAGATCCCTTTAAAATAAACAAGTGCTTTAGCTAAACCATATTCTACTCCTTATTTCAGAAGGGAGAAAAGACCAGTCACAGATCCAAGACAAAATTCCTCCTCCCTGCTTTTTATTACTTTGTTTTATCCTACTCTTCTGATAAATGGATAGATGTGTTCAGAACATAAAACTCACTTAAAATAATATTAATGCTAAACATGTGCCAAGAAATCAGAGCAGCTCCTTGTTTTTCCCCTTTTTAGGAGGTCTGGGAGGACCATCCACCCCTCCTGGAAGGCCTGACTCAAACACTGCAACATCAGATCCCAGCTTCCCCTTTGACAGAGTTTTGCAGGTTCCCAGGAGAGATAAGTGGTCATGAAAAGAGGGTGGGGCCTCTCTCTGGATGGGAGAAGGCACTGGAACCAGTAAGCCATCATCTCTCAGATTCCACTTTGGGCTTCGCCTTCCCCGGTGGCTGTCACCGGCCTTTCCCTTTGTTATTGGGGCACTCTGCTACAACAACCTGCTTCATGCTCCCCACTTATTGCCTCCATTGCTTCCCTCCCATTCTGTGCAATAATTCCCTCTCCTCCCTTCTTCCTCTAGGGGCCTTGTTTCAGGCTTCACCTTGGCATTGCTGGCATCCTAATTCCTGCAACGAGCATTTACTTGTTCATCTAATTCATACAGTGAGTACCTACTGAGTGCTCAGACATAAAGCTGCCCCTATGGCCTCAGGGATCAAGGAGGGCTGTGTAGGGCCATAGTGTCTGTCCCCTTTCTGGTGCCCAGGCAGTGGCCCCTGACTCTTGCCATGAGACCTGTTCCTAGTCACATGGCCACAGGATCTACCTCTTTCTGCCACTCCTGCCCCTCTGAGGGACCCTGGAATCCATCAGTGACTTTCAAGCCCCCGAGGCACACAGGACTCTGTGAGACCATCTAAGGACCATCTGCAGCATCTTTTCTCAAAGGCCTGAATGCCTTCCTGGGGCTCTGCCTAGAAACAGGGCCCAGATTCCCACTGCTGCTTTTTGAAGCCCAAAAACCACACTGAACATTTTTCTCCTTCCTGAATCTCTGCCTAAAGATCAGGAATATGTGAGAAGAAGTGGCATCTCTGCTCCATTTTCAATCTCACCTCACAGATTAGTCTGGACTCTCCTATGTATGTCATCAAATGTCAATAGTGCAGGTTTTGATCAGACACTGGTTTGTCGTTTCCTTTTTTTTTTTTTTAATTAACTTCATCCCTACAAAAGTCTTATACACTCATCATGTAGGGAATTTAGATGACACAGAACTATATAAAGAAGAGAATAAAAATAACCTATAATATCAGTACTCAGGGAGAACCACTGTTAGCATTTTGTAAGTTACTCTCCTGCACATGTTGTTTTATATATAGATTATATATATTTTTTATCACTTTGACCCTACTCAGTTTGTTGTTTTGTTTGTTTCCTTTTCTTTACTGTGATAAAATACACATAACATAAAATTTACCACCTAAAATATTTTTACGTGTAGTCTTCAGTGGTACTAAGTACATTCGTATTATGGTTCTACCATCACCATCATCCATCACTAGAGCATTTTTATCTTTCCAACCTGAAACTCTGTACCCATTAAATACTAATTCACCTTTCTCACCTCTCCCAAGCCCCTGGTAACCACCACTCTACTTTCTGTCTCTGTGATTTTGACTCCTCTAAGTATCTTGTGAGTGGACTCATATAGGATTTGTCTTTTAGTGATTGACTTATTTTATTTAGCATAATGTCCTTAAAGTTCAAACATGTTGTAGCATGTACCAGAATTTCCTGCATTTTTAAGGGTGAATAATATTCTATCATATGTATATACCACATTATGCTTATCCATTCATTCATCGAGGGACGGTTAGGTTGCTTTCACATTTTAGCTATTATGAATAATGTTGCTATGAACATGGGTATACAAATATTTCTTCAAGACCCTGCTTTCAGTTATTTTGGGTATGTACCCAGAAGTGGAATTGCTGGATTCTAATACAGTAATTCTATTTTTAGTGTTTTGGAAAACTGCCATACTGTTTTCCACAATGGCTGTACCATTTTACATTCCCACCAACAGCATACAACAGTTTCAGTGTCTCTGCATTCTTACCAACGCTTGTTATTTTCTCCTTTTTTTAATGATAGTCATCCTAATGGGTGTAAGATGCTTGCTTGGTTTTTTAAGTTTACATTATATTGTAAGCACTGTCATTAAAAACTCGCCAGACACACATCCCTCCCCCAATTCCTCTATTGTTGGAAATTTAGGATTTTTTCTTTCAATATTTTTGCTATTATAAGTAAAATTGCAACAAAGAATTTGTGCATAAATTTCTGCTGCATTTTAGGTTATTTACATAGGCAAGGATTGCTAGATAACATACAGGATGTCCAGTTAAATTTAGATTTCAAATAAACAATGAATAATTTGTTAGTGTCAGTATGCTCAAAATATTCCCCGGGACAAATTTATTCCAAAACATCATCATATACCGCATATACCTGAAATTCAAAGTTTGCTAGGCATTTTTTTTTTAATTTGCCAAATCTAGCAATCCAACCATAGGTACTATTCCCAGGAGTGAAATTAATGAGTTAAAGTTGATGAACATTTTCAAGGTTCTGGGTGCATCTGGCCAAAGGGCTTTTCTGTAAACTAGTGCCAATTTCTCTCTGCTAACAGTGAGTAAGAATGCCTGTTTTCTCACAAAAGTGGCAGCTTTGAGTTATTTCATTTAAGAATAAACAAAAGTACACTTCTTTGCTAGGTGGGAAATGATCATTTATAAAGTTTTGACGATGAATGAAACTGACCTTTCATTCCAAAGGTTGGTCTTTTGTACTTCCTTTTATGTAAACTACGTGTCTGTCCTTGACTCATTTATCTTTTTGTGTTTCTTGTCAAGCCATAAGAACTCTTAAAGAATATTAGCTTTGTGTCTTTCACATTTTGTTGCAAATATTTCTCCCAGCTTGTTGTCTGCCTTTTAATTTGGCTTTATTATTTGCCAAAGTTAAGGCATTTGATCAGGTCTTTCTTTTTTTTTTTTTTTTTTTTTTTTTTTTTTTTTTTTTTGAGGCAGAGTCTCACTCTGTCGCCAGGGCTGGAGTGCAGTGGCCGGATCTCAGCTCACTGCAAGCTCCGCCTCCCGGGTTTACGCCATTCTCCTGCCTCAGCCTCCCGAGTAGCTGGGATTACAGGCGCCCGCCACTTCGCCCGGCTAGTTTTTGTATTTTTAGTAGAGACGGGGTTTCACCGTGTTAGCCAGGATGGTCTCGATCTCCTGACCTCGTGATCCGCCCGTCTCGGCCTCCCAAAGTGCTGGGATTACAGGCTTGAGCCACCGCGCCCGGCCTTGATCAGGTCTTTCATGATTCTTCCATTGCTTTTAGTCCATAGCCCCTTCTTATTTAGATTAGATATATCTTTTCACCTGTATTTACTTCAAGAAATCTGTGTTGATTCTTTTTAGTGTTTTCTACATTTAACTGTCTCAACTATATGGAGTGTCTTTGGAAATGGTGTTCAATGCATTTCTAAATTATTTCTTTTCTTCAGATGTCTAATTTGCTTCAGCTATTATTTGATGAATAAAATCTCTTCCTTCACAATGACTTGTGATGCCACTTTAGCCTTACACATGAAGAAAAATCTATTTTCCTTAAAAGTGACCTTCTTTGTCATTTAATCTGTCTGGGTCTTGCTATATTAACTATACAATGAGGCTATTTTATAATTCCTTCATGTATTCAACAAATACTTATTGAACATATTCTGTGGGTCAGATATACATGTAAGATTTCTTAGCAGACTTAGCTGAGATTAAAGGAAAACTTAAAATAAAAATAAAGATTTCTTCCAGCATTAAAATTCTAAATATAAAAGAACTTCATTTATTTATCCTCAGATCACTGGGGGAAACTGACATAATTTGCTTCACCTGTTGATTTTTTTCTTTGTCTTATATTAATCTATTCTACTAATTTTATTCAGATCTTTTCCAGAACTTTTACCTATTATTGCTATAGCATGTCTTATTGCATTGGCAAAACCTTCAAAATAATTGTTACATCATAAAACTATATAATAAAAGTGATAGCTGACACCCTTGTTTTGTCTCTAAGGAGACTGCCTCCCATTTTGTGCCATTAAGAATTTCTTGGCTTTTGGGCCGAGCACGGTGGCTCAAGCCTGTAATCCCAGAACTTTGGGAGGCCGAGACGGGCGGGTCACGAGGTCAGGAGATTGAGACCATCCTGGCTAACACAGTGAAACCCCGTCTCTACTAAAAAATACAAAAAAAAAAAAAAAAAAAACACTAGCCGGGCGAGGTGGCGGGCACCTGTAGTCCCAGCTACTCGGGAGGCTGAGGCAGGAGAATGGCGTAAACCTGGGAGGCGGAGCTGAGATCCGGCCACTGTACTCCAGCCTGGGTGACAGAGAGAGACTCCATCTCAAAACAAAAAACAAAAAACAAAAAAAAAAAAAAAAAAAAAAAGAATTTCTTGGCTTTTAAGATAGAGGCTAGACGCATTTTTGTATTTAAAAAGTAATAGTCTTTCTTATTTTTCTAAGAGTTTTTTTAAGTCAGGAAATACTTGATTAATTTTACTAAATATAGTTTGTAGAGCCTATTAAGGTTATTGTATCATTCTTTATGAGTTTTGCATTTTGAAGTACAAGTACTACTAACATAGTGGGACTACATGGGGCAGAATTAAGATGAATACACAGAGTCCTCACCACATTATATTATATGGTACTTTTGTGGACAGCAATTCTAAACTTGAAGTACATGTTAAAGCCTTGACTGACTGATTAATTTTGTTGTTGTTGTTGTTGCCCAGGCTGGAGTGCAATGGGGCGATCTTGGCTCACTGCAACCTCTGCCTCCCGGGTTCAAGCGATTCTCCTGACTCAGCCTCCCCAGTAGCTAGAATTACAGGCATGCACCACCATGCCCAGCTAATTTTGTACTTTTAGTAGTGACGGGGTTTCTCCATGTTGGTCAGGCTGGCCTCGAACTCCCGACCTCAGGGGATCCACCCGCCTCGGCCTCCCAAAGTGCTGGGATTATAGGCATGAGCCACCGTGCCCAGCCACTCTGATTAGTTTTTTTTAATTGAGCCTATATATATATATATATATATATATATATATATGAAAATGAGAAATTTGAGCATGTGTGGGTGAGAAATGAATGTGCAGATGTTACTCAAAACTCTGTACCTGCTCAAAGTAGAATGAACCCACAAATACCCTACTAACACTTAGCTTTTTTATGGCTGGTCTTCAAAGTAGGGTGTGTGCAAGTTGATTTATTGGGGTAAGAGGAAGAGATCAGAATGTCTATTTTGTATCTCATTCTTTAAACTTTTAGTTTGTTATAGTAAAAAAGACATTCTAATCTTTTCCCCTTACCCTAGTAAATCAACTTGCACACACCCTACTTTGGAGACCAGTCGTATAAAAGACAAGTATTAGTGGGATATTTGTGGGTTCATTCTACCTTGGGCACATACAGAATTCTGTGCAACATCTGCACACTCATTTGAATTTAAATATACAGAATTCAAAATGCCCTATGAAGCTTAACGAAGAATTTTTAAACTAGTAGGACAAAGCTCAATAATGGTAAAAGCACACAAACCTACACACACACACACACACACACACACACACACACACACACACGGAAAAACAAGTTATTCAACTTTGCCTGACTTGGGGTAAGTTATGTAGCCTCCTTGGGACTCAGTTTCCTCATTACTAAAATGACAGGGTTGGGCCAGATGCTCGCCAAGCCTCTTCCTGCACTGACATTTTGTGATAGCAATGACCCTGTGGGGAATATCAGGTTATGGGAGAAGCAGATCTACATGTCAGTCAGCAGGACAGCTCTGTTATTAGAAATCAAGCAGAGTGCAGTCCTAGGACTGATGACCAGGAGTCCAGTGTGCACAATCCTGGCTGTCTCCAGAGGCAACCCTAGTATGTCATAGCAATGGAACATGAAGAGGTGGAGATCTTTCAGAGTGATCAGAGAAAGGATTAAAACCTTTTAAAATGGGTCCTCTGGGGAAAAGTTACAGAAATGGGATTCCTTGGGCACATTAGGACACAGTAAGACAGACTGAGCTCCGAGCTCCAAGCTCCGAGCTCTGAGCATCTCGTGGTTGAGCAGCTTGCTTTATACTGATTGTGACAGTCTTGGGCAAAGCTCTTTTTGTTTCAAGGAACAGAGACCTACCCAGGCTAGCTCACAGAAATTCACAGCTAGGAACGCAGGAGTAACTAGGACTCACAGGAATAGACATGCTATCAGGACCTTGGCCATCTCCTGTGGACTTTATGTTCTAAGCATTCTCTCTCTGAGCCTCTGATTCGTTCTCCATTCCCCACTTTGTACTCTGAGTTTCCACTTCTCTATAAGATCAGCTCACAGATGGACATCATGGCCCCACTCCACACTATGCATGACTTTTCAGCCTAAGTGTCCATTGGCCATTAGCCCCTTCTTTCCATTTTCAAGTCTAGATTCCCCTGAAAACAAGGTATTTATCTTACTTAACCTTATCTTTTTGTGCCATGCCACATCAATCATTGGTCATCATTGGTTAGCCAATAGATGGGTCATCCTTGGGTCAAGTGCCCACCCCTGGTCCAGTCATGTGTGAAGAGGGGAGGTGGGTCACATGCTCTCAGACAGGGCTGTATGGGCCAGATTTCCTCCAATCACGGGGGGAGCAGATTGGCCATGATGAACACCTTCAGCAAAGAGACCAACTGTCTTTTAACCTGATACTGATATGAGAACAAAATCAGTCTGACCCTGAGCCTTTATACAGGAGTAAGATGTAATAACACTTCTCAAGACACCCTTTGAAATAAGGTGAGAATCCTTCTGCCTGAAGACATGCTGACCAAGGGCTGCCTTGCTGTGGTGGCGGCCTGGGCTGCAGGGCTGCTGAGAGCCACCTCTTGGCGCATTGGTCTGGGAGACTCTAAAGTCACTCCCCCTGCAGAGCCTAATTACTACATCAGAAATGTCTGATCTTTGCTGATGGGTGGTTAGCTATTTGAGGGATTTACAAAGCACTAATCCTGATTGACCACAGAAAGATTTTCCCTGCTTAACAAGAAGATGCTAAAAATTACCCAAGGACCTCTGCACCCTCCTGGACTGGCTTGATCTATTTTCATCCATTTTGAACATCCAATTTCTACCTGCTTCTCTGAACCAACTCACAACCCAGTGCCTCTGAGTGACTGACTTTTCATTCCTTGATCCTACATGTGACTCTTCTGCTCAGCATCCTGCCTAGAATCCCCAGTGTCTTATAGGACACAGAAAATGGGACTTTAATGAACAAGTGGGCAGGGTGATTATCTATGGTCTTTTGCCTGTGCTGGGTTTAATCACTGTACCAGCCTCACACATAGGTGGGCAAAAACTCAATTACCTCAAATGCAAGGGCTTTGAGAACTTACACTTGAAATTAGAGTGAGGATCTATCTACCCCAAACAAAGTTACTCAGACACTTCATTACCTAAAATCAGTCCAGAACCTGAGGATGAGCCAAGAGATGTCTAAGCAGCCAACATTATCTACAGAGGACCATATTGTTGTGTTTAAAGTAGCATCTAACTCAAAACAACTGGCTTCTCAGAGGGCTGGATGGCCTATTACCCTTTAAGAAGCCTGGATGAATCCTCTCGAAATAGGAAAAGCTGGGTTCCTTACAGCCTATTTACTTTTTGTTTACACATAATTTTAGCAAGTTTGCATACCTGGTTTCTCAACCCAGAACAGACTAAAAGAAGATGAGTCCTGAGGTTGCTACAGGTATGAACAAAATAGCATTCTCCCTCACAACAGGGAAAAGTAACCACTCCACAGAAGGAGATCAGAAAATGATACAAAGTAGACCCAAGAACCTCAAAGCATAACAATATGAAGAGATACAAATGGCCACGCATATCTCCAAGGTTTGGGCACTACTGGGTTAACAGCACTGTAACTGAAGTTTCTAAAAATGACCCTAAGTAGAACAGCAATGTGAAATTAAGATCAGTATATTCTATTTTAAAACCTGGTAAGCACATGACTTTTTTAAGAAAAACTTCCATCCAAAATGATGAAATGTTTACATGTAATGTTTATTTTATTTTATTTTGAGATAAGGTCTCACTCTGTCACCCATGCTGGAGTGCAGTGAAGCAATCATGGCTCACTGCAACCTCCGCCTCCCTGGGCTCAGGTGGTCCTCCCACCTCAACCTCCCAAGTAGCAGGGACTACAGGCATGTGCCTCCATGCCTGCTAATTTTTTTTTTTTTTTTTTTTTTTTTTTTGAGACGGAGTCTTGCTCTGTTGCCCAGGCTGGAGTGCAGTGGCCGGATCTCAGCTCATTGCAAGCTCCGCCTTCCGGGTTTACGCCATTCTCCTGGCTCAGCCTCCCGAGTAGCTGGGACTACAGGCGCCCGCCACCTCGCCCGGCTAGTTTTTTGTATTTTTTAGTAGAGACGGGGTTTCACCGTGTTCGCCAGGATGGTCTTGATCTCCTGACCTCGTGATCCACCCGTCTCGGCCTCCCAAAGTGCTGGGATTACAGGCTTGAGCCACCGCGCCCGGCCTAATTTTTGTATTTTTATGTAAAGACAAGGTTTCGCCATGTTGCCCAGGCTGGTCTCAAACTCAAGTAATCCGCCTGCCTTGGCCTCCTAAAGTGCTGGGACTACAGGTGTGAGCCACCACGCCCAGCCACATGTGATATTTAAAAGGACAAACCTTAAGCTAGCTGGAAAGCTCCACTATCCAGAATGATGGGTTTTGTTCTGGATAACTGAGGTTTTGCTATATAGCTGAAGTCGAACCCTCCAGACCACTTCTTAAAGGACATCAGGGAACCTTGTCAGCCAGGGAAATGCCGTTGCTGTGACTTATATGCTATTTGGACGAAGCCAACAGGGGCTGAAGAAGGTTTGACTGTATTTGGTTGTAGGCTTCGCTTGGCACCGTCTCTTTAAAAGGCTGCCTGCCTTTGAACTAATCCTCTATTTATAATCCAGCTGGAGAGAGGCCTCTGCAATGTATACAAATTCCTAGAATTTACAGAGTGCTGCTCACGTAAGCCCTGAGCCCCATTCCAGAGCTTCTGCCTGGGCCCTCACTTCTCCAGCAAGGACCCTGAATCATCCCGGTGCTGTGGTAGACAGGCCGCCTGGCACGCCCAGCGCCCCCACATTCTTGTGGGGAGCACCGGGCACATCTGGGAATGGGGGCATGAGTTGGATTAGGCTCAGTAAACACCATCACTCACTCCTGATGGCCCGCACTGCTCAAAGGCTCTTTCCTAGAGGCCAAGAGTTGAGGCCTCAGGCACAGCTCACCTCTATCAGGCCATTCCTTTCTTACAATTCATTCCCTCCCCAACACGACGCCAACTTCACATTTTCCTTTTTTCCCCCCTTGCACAAATTATTGCAAGTCATGGCACTCTAAATATAGCCGCAGCCTGCGCTCCAGATGCCGAGGCCATGCAGCCCCGACATTCTCCTGGTGTCTTTCCAGCCACCTCTTGCTCTTGCTGTCCTTTCTCTTTTCTCACCCTTGCTTTCTCTCTGATACTGCTGCTCTCTGCCTCCCAGTCTCCCCAGGTCTTTCCTGTTTTTCTGGTTCAAAGGAAAGTTCTAAAAGCAAGGCCTGAAGCCTGGACAGCCCCCTGCCCAGCCCTCCAATAGCACTAGCTGTGGGAAAGGGATCCCATCTAGAGAAGAGGCAGAAGTGCAGCGTCCTCTAGGACCCTGGGCCATGCCTGCGGTGGGTTCTTGCCTAACCTTCACTTGCTCGCTTTGTCCAGGAGTCGTTTATCCTCCTTCCTCATCTGTTTCTTCTTCTTCGGTCCTGAACGCCAAAGACTGACTGGCCACTCCTTCCATTTAATAACCTCTTGTGTTACTGGAAAATATCTATTAGGACATCCTCCAAGTCATTACTTTCTTGAAGTTAAATGATATCAATTCCTTTTGCCTTCCATCCATGGGCTTAGGTGTCCAAAGCTTTCATCATCTGCATGGATTCTCTCCGTACCGTCTCCAAGTTGGCCATATCCCCTGTAGGAAGTAGGGCCAGACCTTGAGTCCTCTGTCCTGCTAAGGGTTTGACATCTGCTTTGTGAGCATAGTGGAGCAATTTACTGATACTTCTTTTTCTTATTATTATTATTTAAGACCTTTATTAACAGGTGCTTGCAGTTTGTTGACTTTTTTGAAAAAATCTAGTTGTCAACTTTTATTACAAATTAAAAATGAAGTTCTTAAAAATCTCAACTTGACCAGATATGAAACAATTTAAAAACCTTTAAAGGCGTATTGAGAAAAACCAGGCTTTTTAAAAAAAGACGTTTGTTATTACCAAAAAGAGACGTCTTTAGGTAAAAATAATAAAAACCCCATGCTGCATAGATAATACAGATAGTTCTATTTATCTGGTCAACGGGCAAAAAGCAAGCACTTAAAGTCTTCAGCTCCAATCTTTTGTTCATTTCTTATTGCTGGAATTTCATATTTCTTCTTGTTGGATGACTAAACCGGATGATGGTAGAGATGGTAAGCCGGCATTTACTCAGCCCCACCCTGCTCAGCCTCCGGAGCGGACGAATTCTCAGCTGGTGGATCGGCTGCTTTTGTCTCTTTGCCATCTTGTGGTTTAGGGTTTTCTGGGCGTCTGCGTCGGTAATTGAAGTTGCGGCGGTACCGACGTTGAGGTGGCTGCTGACCTTGGGTCTCATCTCCTTGATTTTCTTTATCTTCTTCACTGCCGTCCTCTCTAGGCTGTCTTTGGCGAGGAGGGCCCCTGCGGAATCGTGGTCCATATCCCCGATACATACTCTGCCTCACTGGTCTACCTTGTTCTCCTGCACCCTGGTTGTCAGCACCCTCCATCACTTCTCCCTGCACAGGAGGGTTGGAATACTGTGGTCGACGCCCATAGGGTCTCCGCATGTAGTAAGGTGGGAACCTTCACCTGCGGTAGGGCCGGCGTTGTTGGGCCTGGCCTTCGGGAGCACTCTCTGATCCCTCGTTCTTTTCCCCACTCTCACTATTCTGGTAATTTTGCTGGTAATTGCGTGGAGGACCCCTACGACGTGGATAGCGTCTATAATGGTTACCGTCTGCTGCATATTTACTGCCTTGAACTGGAACACCACCAGGACCTGTAACATTTGCTGCCTCAGCACCCTTTTCTCCTTCAACATCAAACTCCACAGTCTCTCCATCTCCTACACTGCGAAGGTACTTCCTGGGGTTATTCTTCTTTATGGCAGTCTGGTGTACAAATACATCTTCCTTGGTGTCATTCCTGTTGATGAAACCGTATCCGTTCCTTACATTGAACCATTTTACTGTTCCCAAAACCTTCGTGGCGATGACCTTCTTGTCCCCGCCGGCAGGCGCCGCCGATGTGAGGCCGCCGGGGCCACCGCTCCCTGCGCCGCTGCCCGTAGTGCCGGGCTTGGTGTCCGCGGCGCTGAGGGCGGGGGCGGCGCGGGGGGGCGGCGCTGGGGGCGGCGGGCGGCTGCTGGGTCTCGGCCTCGCTGCTCTTGGTTGCGGTGATGGGGACTGGGGCCGGCTGTGGCAGCTGCGGCTCCTCCCGGGGTGTGATGGCTGCGGCGGTGGGGCTGCTCAGGGCTCTCTGGGGTCCGCTCTTCGCTCCCGCTACCGATCGAACTCAATTTACTGATACTTCTTAATCACAGGCCCCTAATTTAAAAAGAAGTGCTACAGTGATGATGTGTGTTCATGCCTAACTTGAGGTCCACTCTGATAATAGGCTGGTCCTTTTCTTCACTGAAAGCAAAGCATTTGATTCACTTGCATGTTTTATTCTATCCTTGTCAATATGCTTGTTCACTCACTATTAGTCAGCTTTCTTAAATTCTAACTTGGTGGGCTTATGGTGACTCACATCCCCCAGGTGAGGAGTATATAACTATTAAGTCATTCTGCTCATTTATTTATTCAAATAACAGTTATTGAAAGCTGGGTGCCCCGGTGCATGCCTGTAGTTTCAGCTACTCAGGAGGCTGAGACTGGAGGATACCTTGAGAGTTGGAGTTGGAGACTGTAGCATACTATAAGCATGACTGGGAATAGTCCACTATGAGCATGGCACCCCAGCCTGGGCAACATAGCAAGATCCTATCGTTTAAAAAAAAAAAAAAAAAAAAAACAAGAAACAGTTATAGGATACCTCTTTAGGCCTAGCTATCGATACACAAATAAGAATTTGCCTCAGGAGACACACAGACTAGTCTGGGGCTTCTCAACCTCAGTACAACTCACATCTGGGGCCACAAAATTGTTGTGTGGATGGTCCTGTGTATTGTAGGATGTCTAGCAGCATCCCTGGCCTCCACCCACAAGATGCCAGTAGCACCGCCTCACACACAGATTGTGACAACCAAAAATATCTCCAGCCATGGCCAAATGTCTCCTGGAGCCAAAATCACCCCAGTTTGAGAACCACTGGTCTGATGAGATAGACAGATATGCAAATGATCATTATAGCTCAAAGAAGCCCTACCATAGAGACACAAACACAGGCCCATGCATAGAGGGCACCGGAGTTGAATTCTGAAACTGGGTGCGATTTTTCCACGTAGAGACTGTGCTGGAGAGAGGATATTCTTGACAGAGAAACAGCATGTGCAAAGGCACAGGGGTGTCAAAGAACAAGTCAGCTGCCTGACGTGGCAGCTACTGGGTAGGAACAAAAGGAGATGAGGATGAACTGGGGCTGGCCCCAGTGTCTAAAGGGCCTTGTGTGACTCGGATGCTTGCACTTGATCCTGAAGGTTAGGAAAAGCAGGAAGGTTTGTAAGCTACCAGCATGGTTATTGGCATGTTGGCATGATGAAGAGAGACAGCTCTGATGACACTCCAGGAAGAGATGATGTGGGCTTGAATGAAGGCAATGGTGCTTGAGAAGGGAACACAAGGGGCAGGATTTGAAAGCTCTTTCTGAGGCAGAGCATGCAGGATGTCTGAGTGGGGATGAAGACAGGGAATCAGCCCAGTGATACAGAGCTGATGGAATCCCGGTGGGTCTGTCTTGGCATTAAGGCTTTTTTCTATCCTGGAAGCATTCTAGAGTTTGGGCTTTGCCCGCCTTGTCTGAGAAGATGAGGCTGTGGAGACACCTTTACGTCAGGGAGTGTTTCTGCTCATTCTTCCTCGTTTGCTTTCAGATCAGGTTCACGGGAGATGTCTGGTGGACAGAACTCCCCACTCCCTTTATGAATTGCATTAAGGACACGAGCTGCTGATTTTGCTGCTGTCCGTGCCTGGCAGGCAGATGGCCCTGAGCCTCAGTTTCTCCATTTGTGATGGGAAGAGAACTCCCTGCTCCATCTCCCAGGATGTGGTGTGTGTGAACAGGGCTGTTTCTGTGGGTGGTTTAGACCCCCATGGGTGCTTGGCACTTCCTGCCTGCAGTTGGCGAGGATTGCGAGCGGTTGTAATCAGGCCTGATGGGAAGGCCCCCGACTCTACCACGGCCTTGAGTGGCTGCCAGCTCCGTGACCAGGCCTGCTTCAAAACTTGCCTGCAAGTTATTTTTCTCAGGGTGTCTGGTTCCTGTAAACAGGCTTTCCCAAACCCTCTCAGGATCCAAGAACCCCCTTTGGCTGTGCATCCCAGTGCCCTTCACGCTCCCCAGCCCAGTGGAAAACCTCAAGACAATCCTACTCCATTCAAGCTTCATGCAAGCCCTCCCCTCCAGCTCCCTCCCTGCCTTCCCAGGTGAGTTAGAGTGAAAGCAGAGAGTAAGAGGCTGGGAAGGAGGCACCTTAGAGAGAGGCTGGCCCCGCCAGGCAGTCGTGATGGTCTCAGGCCTGCTATGTAAACACCTTTCCCCAGCACTTGCTCTGGGTGGGCTAGGTGAGTGGGTTGTGCCAGGAGGCAAATGGTGAGTGTGTGTTTGTGTGTGTGTGTGTGTGTGTGTGTGCCAGCTCGCTGCCCCCACTCTCAGGAGCCCGGTGCTGATGGTGATCTCTCTCTCAATGCAGGAACAAGGGACTGCATTGTTAGCTGGCCTATCTCTTGGTTTCTGATTCACCCCGGGCCACGGCAGCCTGAGCAGGTTCACAGCTGCTCCGGGATATACTTTCCAGCACATCTAGGGCTTGGAACAGCCCCAGGTTTCAGGAACACATGGTGATGGGGGAGGAGAGGGGCTCAAATAGACTAGGGGTGTGGGGGAAGTGAGCTACTTCTTTCTTTCTTCAAGACGAATCTCCATTTTCATCATCTGATAGCAGGAACAGCATCTGAGGATGGCGGATGAATTGCAAACCTGCTCAGGTCAGGGGAGAGGGCAGGCGCATGGAGGAGATGGGCAGATTCAGTTCATCCTGGCTGAGGTCTTCTTGTGCAGCCGTGTACCCTCTGACACACAGCTCTTGCTCCAGTTTCAGCCTCCGCCCAGCCAGGGCCTGCCAGGGGCGCCCACCCGCGGGGCACTCTGGCACAGATCTCGGAAGTCAGCCCCCAGAGTGGGCCTCTGACTTCCAGCAGCCATGGCCAAGAGGGCAGGGAGGAGCTGGAGACCGGCCCTAAGAGGTGGGACCTGAGGAGCACCAGGTTCCCATCAGCGGGGTCTTTTCTCTCTGTTGCTAGTGGCTGGTTAAGGAGGAAATTGAGACTGTAATTTCCCAGCCTCTGCCATCTCCCTGTTTTCTCTGAGACAGGTAACTGCCTCACAACAGACAGGAGCCAGGTGACACTGCTGTCCCAAGCATTCAGCCCACATTCAACCACAGCCATTCATCCATCCATCTGATGTCTGCTGAGGGCCTTCTAAGAGCCAGGCATGGTCCGGGTGCTGGTTTTTAGCAAGGAGCAGAACACAGTCCCTGTCCTCCAGGAGCCAGGAGAACCCAGAGGAATGGCAGGCATTGACAGCACCAGGTACAAGGAGCTCGGACTGGGCAAAACCAGATTTGAGCACTGTTAGTGACTTTGAAAAGCCCGGACCCTGCTCACCTGGCAGCAGGCAGCCTCCTCTGTGGCCATCTAGCTGGGCAATCTGGGGCAGGGCTCTCTTTGAGCCTGGTCATCTCAGCCCACCCGCAGAGATGACTATAGGTACCTGCCTACATCCTAGGGCAGCTGAGAAGCTCAAAGATTTGTGCCCAGAACCCCAAAATATAAAACCTTTGTCCAGCTCTCAGATTCTTCTCCCCTTTTTCTCGATGGGGTAACTGAGGACTGAGGCCCAACATGCAGGAGCCGGTATCAGAACAGGGAGGCTGCTGTGTGCTACCAGAGCTTGCTGCCCCTCCCGGCCTCTCTGGGCAGTGCTACACAGAGCTGGCCTCTGTGCGGGGTGCAAAGCAGCTCCAGGACTACCACACAGAGCCCCTTTCTCCTGCGCTCTGGCCCAGAGCTCGCTCTCAGGGTCCTATTTAGCGGGTCAGGTAATTGAAAAGGCGACCGCAGGCTGGCAGTGTGACCTTTGGGCCTGCCTGGGCGGGTGATTGAGTTAGGCCCCAAGGGCCCCCACCCCTGAGAGGACCAGCCAGGCCCCAATTCTGCACAGACACAGCAAGGAAGGTGCAGCATGGCAGGGAGGACCAGGCTGAGCTCCTGGCTCCCAGCCCCCATGGGTCACTTGTTCCCCCTGCTTCCCACTGTTCCCATTCACTATGCGGGGTCAAGAACTATCACCCTCTCTTTGAGGATAGACAGGGAGAGGGGACAGGGTGTATGTCAGAGACTAGATGAGTTTGTAGCTGAATAAAAGGGTGTAAGCAGCCTGGTTAAAACAGGAAAGAGCCTCCGTACAACCTAGTCATAGTGCTGCCTTTGACTTTCTACACAGAACTTTCTACAAAGATGGAATGTTCTAGAGTTGCACTGTCCAATAGGATAGCCACTAGCCACATGTGACTATTGAGCACTGAGATGGAGCTGGTGTGACTGAGAAACAGAACCTTTACCTAAGTTTAAATAGCCACATGTGGCTCGTGATATCCATATTGGACATTGTAGGTCTAGCAGTTGGGGGAATGCTGAGGCTTTGGAGCCACACAGATCCAGGTTCAAATCCTGATGCTGCAGCTGAAACTTAGCAGTCCATGGCTGGGGCATGCTGCTTGATCGCTTGAGACTCCATTTCCCCATCATTTAATTAGACTTCTCTTCTTTGCTTATTTCCGGAGAGATTATAAATAGTGAAATCAGCTTAATTTGGCTCTCTCTGAGATCAACAGGCCACTGTTTCCAACAGTCTGAAAATGCCAAGCAGTCCCACCCACATTCACGGGTCATGCCACGTGGCAGGCCAGTAGGCTCTCCATGATGAAAGAACTTTAAGTTGCATGAGTTTTCAACAGATAAGACTCTTTCTGAACTCTAGCAAAGGTATCTTCTTTTCAACTTCAACTAAAATAGAAAGAATCTCGCTATTTGCCCAGACTGGTCTCGACCTCCTAGCTTCAAGCAATCCTCCCACCTTGGCCTCCCGAAGTTCTGGGATTACAGGTGTGAGCCACCACACCAGCCTCCCCATCATTAAATGTAGAGCTGAATAATATACTAAGTGGGCCTGGTGGGGGGCCAAGCCCCAGGGTCCAGCTCATAGGAGCTAATAGTTCATCTATTAGGACTGCTGCCTCGGCCCCTGCAGAGATCAGTCCGGGGGCTTCAGGCATCTGTGTTTAGGAGGGCTAGACTGATCCAGGCTTTTTCTTCCTATGCGTGTACTGAAGGACGCCTGCAGGCAGGAAAGGGTTGTTTCTCCTTAGTGTGTGGAGGATTTGACAGAGCAGGTCCAGAAGTGCCAGGACAGGTTGTCAGGCTTGGACCTTCTGCTCTGTGCTCACCAGCTTCATGCTTCATAAACAGACATCCCTAGATTCATTTGGTGAGCCTGGTGGACCCAGGCTGGACAAAGACAGGCTAAGAGGGCATCTCCTGCCCTGGAGCTCAGCCGCCAGCTGTTTACCTCCTGAGCTGCTGCCTATGAGCTGTCGTTCTTCCTCCTACACCTGGATCAGAACTTACCTGTCCCACCTAGTGAGAATCTGCTGATTATTTGCCTGAGTGACAGCTGTCTTGCCTTGGTCCGGGCACTGAGGTCTTCCTAAGATCTGGCCCTGCCGTTGCCAGGAAGTGCATGGCCACTGCACGACTCCAACAGGAACACCAGGGACCATGAAAAAGAGGGAGGCTCTGGGTTGGCAGGAGAGATGAGGTGGGGACAGCTCCCCAACTGCTCTCTGAGGACAGCCACATCCCTGGCCTTGCTCTACGGGAGCCTCTGAGCCAGCCAACCTGGAAACCTTGGTGCTACTGGTGCCATGTCAGTGGGGGCTTCCCAGACTGAGAATCTGGAGCCCAGGACACTCAGCCCTGGGCAGCACTGACAGACCTGTCTTCATGGTGCATGGCACCAGGGGCTTATCCAGATGATGAGGGCCACTGGCCCCTGCCCCCTGGTGACAATGGCCAGGCAGGAGAGCTGGCAAGTGCCAGGTCAGTCAAGAGTCACAGAGGAAAATGGCCCTCATAGTGCCAAGGATAGTGAAGCTTGGTTTCCCCATCACCTCTTCATCTCATCTGCACCAAGTGTAATCATTCAGCCCTACTTCACAGTCCCTCTACAAGGAATAGGATGGAATGAACTCCACTCCATCCACAGAGGGAAACATGGAGGTTCAGTCACCTAGAGAAAGTCACCTAGAGACTCTGCCTCAGGGTTCTCCCTGCCTCCCACCCCACACCCCACCGGATCACCCTCATCCTCATCCTCCTCCTCCTGATCATCAACACCATTATCATCACCATTTATTAAGTACCTGGTTTTGTGTGGAGCATGCATTGTTACATCATTTCATTTCATCTTCACTACAACTCTGTGAAGCAAGTATCTTTATCCCCAATTTACAAAGGGAGAAACTGAGGACCCAAGAAGTTCTTAACTTGTCTAAAGCCACAAAGCTCCCTGGAGTAGGAGAGAGGCTGTGCAGCCCAGGATGTCACTCCCTGGACATCACAACCGCTCAGGAGAGAGGTGAGGGAGAGACAGAGGAAACACTGGCGGGATGGTCTCTCCCTCATCACATGCCAAAAGGTCTACTTCTGGCAGGGTTGACTGTGTGGCCTGGAGGGAGGGCAGAGAGTGGACAGCGCTGGGGGAAAGGCTGTGCAGGGCCAGCAGGGAAAGCCCTGCAGAAGCAGCTGCAGAAGCATGCTGATCTGAGCCCCCTCCTCTCCACCCGTGGAGCCTTTTCCTCCAGGCCAGCCTGTTCCACAGGAAAAACAATCTCCCCTGCCTGGGGACTTGAGGCCTTGGGGCCGGCTGGGCCACCTTCTGGTCTGTCTTCATTCAGATCCCATTTCTCTCCTCTCTGGAAGCTGGGGGAGGGAGTCACGCTGGGGAAGGCGAGGATGAAGCTAAAGTCTTCATCTGTCCTCCTATAAGCCAAGCAAAGAAAAATAGCCCTTTGCCAAAATCTTTCATCTCAGTCATTTACTCTCACAGATGTTTTCTGCAATATAAACAAGAAGCAAAGAATGTTGGGGAGGAGAAGAGGGCGGGAGGCGGGTAAGAGGGAAAGGAGGAGTGAATTGACAGCTTTGAAATCTGGGCCTGCAGAGGGCAGGAAACAGGACCTTGGGAGGGTCCCGACTGCCCTGAGAGCCTGGGCATCCTCAGGACACTGCACGGGGCAAGTCGAGGGTCGCTTCCCAGGGTGTCTTTGAAAGGAGATTCTGGAGAGGCAGCCCAGCCCTTGAGTGGGTGGTCTCCCCGGACGCCCTCCCTCTGCCTGGGAAGTGACACATGGACAGCAGCTGCTGGGGCCCTATGGGCCCAATCTGGAGCCATGCCCTGCCAGGGAACACACCTGCCCACCTTAGCACTCCCCAAAAGTTCTGGGGCAAGAACGCTCAGGCTGCTGCCAACAGAGCCATCAGCAGGACTGACAGGAGATGCAGACACCTGCAATGGGCGTTAGGATTTGGTTGCACGGGGGGAAGAAAGAATCTTGAGCTGGAGGGGGTTGGCACATCCTATAGTGGGTCAAGACATAAACCAAGGAAATCAGGTGTCTCTGAGTTCACCATTCTGTGAGATTCCTATTGATGTCAGTAGCTTTTAAACGAATAAGCCTTAGATTACGAACTCAAATGCTGATGGGGGCTGGCAGTAACTCACAGGAGTGAAGCCAGGTGCGCACTGTCCCGACTTGAAGAAGGCTGGCCCATCTAAAGGGGGCACCACCACTCAGTTTTGGCTGGGTATTTAAGACAGTCTAGAAATCCAGAGTTCTGTATAAAGTATCCTGTTTTAAAAAATATTTGCACTAATTAAAAACAAAAACAGAATAATACGGGGCTGGTCACGTGAGACGTGCTGCTGAATAGCTTTTAGTTTGTGAATCATGGATTTGAGATTTTTGCAAAATATGCTGGTTGAATGAATAAATGCTTACTTACTCTTTCTGTTCTTGACTTTAAAAAGGGATTTGTGAGAAGCTTGGATAAGAATCCAATAGCAAGCTTTTACTGGGCATCTACTATCTTCCCAAAATGGAGCTAAACATTCTGATAGATTCAGAGAATCAGAGGACCTGGTCTTGCCCTTGAGGATTTACACTGTAGTTAGGAGACAGAATCAGCTCGTGGTGCAGAGCCTGGGCAGGCACAGGGTTCCAGAGCATGTGGCAACAGACACTGCTCCCGCCTTCAGGGAGCTGCTGTTCTGATCTGTCTCCTGTTCTGTAAAGTGGGAACACACAGGAAATGAGACCAATCCTTGATGGTCCTTGGTTATGCGGCACAGAATGTTTAGGGGAAGGGGAGAAACTAGGCAATGCTTCCAGAGGGTGCAGTGTTTGGGCTGAACCTTGAAAGATAGGTAGGAAGAGCCACTTGTTTCTGGCTAACTGAATTCTGAAACTGGACGACTTCTCACTCAGCCCAAACATTGAGAACTCTGCAGGATCAAGACCCAAGACCACTGAAATGAGGGAGTCCTGCTTGCTAAGAAAGAGTGGCCGTCCCACATCTGCCATCAACATCTCACCAAATTGTGTATAGTGTCTCCAGGAGAAAGTCCCTTAGAGCCTTCAGGGGAAAGTCAGTGAATGGGTGGCCTGAGCAGAGCTGCAGCCACAGAGGAAGACCAGCCATTTAGGAAGCAGTGATAGGCAGGCCTGGTGTTCAGCAACCTTTTTGAAAGGAAAGAAGGGGACAGATTTCACACAAGGGCCCATGAGGGTTTCTGAGTGTCTGTGGTTTCCTGTGAATGACTATAGTTTTGTGCTCCTTGCAAGGAAAGGAATGGAAAGGGAACCAACTCTGAGATTCCCACATATTCCACAAACACACTGCAGGACAGTAGAAATTATTCCTGCTTTACAGAACAGGAGACAGACCAGAGCAGTAAGCCTCCTGAGGGTAGGACCCATGTCTGTTGCTATGTGCGCTGGAATCCCTGGTGCCTGCCCGGGGTCTGCACCAGGGGTTGATGATGCCAAACGTGTCTTCTCTGAGATCTTACAGCCAGAAGTGGCCCAGGGGAAATTCAAACCCAGATCTGCCAGACCCCAAAGCCCTGGCTCCTTCCACGATGCTGGCGAAATCTGCATTTCCATAGATTCCCAAAGGTCACTTAAAGGAGAATGTTGGACGCTCCAAAGTTTGAAGACTATGAATGGGTGCACTCCATCATGGGTCGGCATGCCCAAGGAAGTGTTAGCATGAAGGGGGTGTGGCATACAAACATACTCATGTGTCCAGGCATTCGAATTCAACAGAGATCCTTTGAGACAACATGCCCTCCTTTTCATGCCAGGTAGTCTCTTCTCCAACAGCCCTGTGTGCGAACATCTCTAGGGGAAGCCAACTTACCACCTCACGTCTCACTGTGACTGCCAGCAGGTTGCGCTCTAGGCTGGCCTGGTTAGCCATCACCCAGTGGTCTTTGCACTCTCTTTCTGTCCTCCACCAACAAGGCTCTTCAACATGACTACCTTCCAGACACTTGAGGACCTCTCTTTTATTTGCCAGCTCTCTTATTTATCTCTTCTGCTTTTCCTTCACACATTCTCGTGTGACACACTCTCAGTCCCCTCCCGCCTCCCCATGGTTGTCAGCAAATGCGATCCATTGCATTTTGCTTCTCCTTTAAAAGCAGTGCAGTGGCATTCCAAGTGGGACAGACCAGTAAAGAGACCAGCAGGAGAAATACCTCCCTCATCCTCAACACTCTTCTTCAGTTAATGTTACCTAAGATGACACCAATTTTCTTGGTAATTGTTGAGGTTGACTCATGTCAACTTTACGATCAACACACACCCCTGAGTCTTTCACATCTGCCCCATCCCAGGCTAAAATTTCATTTGTTTAGCCCCAGGTTCCAGATGTACATTAATCCTATTATATTTCATCTTGTTACATTCAGCCACCATGAATCCAAACTGTTGGGATCTTAGGAGATTCTAATTCTGTTATCCAAGATGTGAGCTGCCTCTGAGAGTTATTCCTAGTCTCTAATAGAACTGTTGAAATGGAAGGGCCATGGGAGATTCTGGGACACGGATGGAACCACCCATCAGGCTGACGTCCATCAGTTTGTTAGCAGCTTTAGGGCCAGTCACTCAGCACATCCCCAGCTGTCCCAGTGACACTGTCTCCAGCCCTCCTTGTTCTCAAGAGAGCTATGAGGTGTCTGCTCTGCTGCCTACCACAATGCCATGCACTACCAACTTAGGAATCCCGTCCCCTCCCTCCAAAAAAGTACAATGAGTAGGTCATCTTTTTTCTTGGTGAATCCATGCTGATTCCTAACGATCATCACTTTCTTTCCTAAGCCTTCATAAGCCATCCCTTTCCTTGTAGATGAAAGAAATTAACCCTGAGTCCAAAGCAGAAGCCTTCAGACAGCTGGACGTGTTAACTCATTATGCTGGGCATCTCCATTTGCCCCTCCACAGCCACCCCATCCTCCCCCCTACTGCTCTGTGCCCCAGGAGGCTGGCCTTGTGGACCGCATTACTGGGCACACTTGCCCTCTGGCTTCAGTTGGGTTCTGCCAGTGGGAGGCACCAGCAAGAGACAGGAGGGTGGAGCTGGGCATAGTGGCTCACACCTGTAATCCCAGTACTTTGGGAGGCCAAGGTGGGTGCATCACCTGAGGTCAGGAGTTTGAGACCAGCCTGGCCAACATGGTGAAACTCTACTAAAAATACAAAAAATTAGCTAGGCATGGTGGTGCGCACCTGTAATCCCAGCTACTCGGGAGGCTGAGGCAGGAGAGTTGCTTGAACCCAGCGGGGTTGAGGTTGCAGTGAGTTGAGATCAAGTCACTGTGCTCCAGCCTGGATGACAGAGAGAGACTCCGTCTCAAAAACAGAGAGAGACAGAGACAGAGAAAGAATGAGAGAGAGAGAGAGAGAGAGAGAGAGAGGGAGAGAGAGAGAGAGAGAGAGAGAGAGAGAGAGAGAGGGAGAGAAGGGTGGTGGGACAAGGTCAGGATATTTATTTATCCTCCTGGTTCTACTGTAATGGGTCCTTGCTTGGCTGTGTCTCTCCACTGCCCCTCTGCCTAAGGCCATAGCCCCTGATGGGTGGCTGTCTGCTCCAGATACTTTCTCTTTCACTTCTCTCCCTTTACCCTTCAGGCTCCCCACCCCTGCTAGCCCTGGAGGGCTTCACCTTGCCTTGTTAGCTTCCTTTAGCTTTACGCATAACTTGTAAGTAGTCACATTTCTAAATTCTGCTCAATTAACCCATTTGAGTGTGCCTTCTGTCTCCTGCCAGAACGCTGACCAATACACTCATATTTTGAGTCATTTCCTAAAGACTTAGGCCTAACAGTGCTAGATGTGGGAGGGAGTGTAGGTGTTGATAAGAATGGCGTAAGAGTTAAAGGCACACAATCTGTTGTCTAAGTGACCAGGATTGAATTTGATTTCCACTGCTTTCCAGCTATAGTTATTGAACTTCTCTGAGCCTCTGCTTTGTCCTCTGTAAAATGGGAGCAGTAGTCCCTTCTCACAAGTTCATTTTCAGGATTTTACTAGATTATATTTGTGAAACATTAAATTTGGCATCAGGTGCATTATAAGCACTTGATAAATGTGTTATTCTAGATTATTATTAAGACAGACTCTAACTATTGAAGATATTGCTTTGGTGCTAGAATACACTAGCAATAAGCTTCAAGGTTTTCTTGTTTATGGCCGCGAGGAAATTTGGACCTCAAGTAATCTGCCTAAACCCTACAGGAGTAAGAAAAAATAAGCATGTTGTTGCTGTTATTTTATTAGCTAGAGAGGCAGTCAATTCTATCACTTATTTTCAAGATAATTTTTTAGCGAAGACTACTCTAGGAGGTTATAGTTACATTCTTTCTGACACCTTTCCCCTATCTCTTTTCTACATAATCTTAAAGTCCCCCAACCACCAAGGACGATTCCTACTGATTTAAACTAAGAAAATGTGGCACCTTTTAGCCTGCCCTTACAGTTTCTCCCTACCACATCCACCCCCACCTGCAATGATGTTCTTACCAAAATAAGGCTCAGAAGAGAGTCTCTTAACTTTGTCCAAAAGCTAAATCTGAAAGAGGTTAAAGATTATCTGGTCAGTCGCATTTCACCCGACTGTTTTTAGCTGATATAGGGCAAAACAAGGTTCCCCAAAGATCTGGGCCCTGTGAAAGCTGGAAGTTCTGCCAAGATGGAGGAATACAGCTCTCCATGTTGGAAAAGAGAGCACAGTTCCCTCCTTCATCACTCCGGGATATCTATTTGCTGCCAGTGAATCTCCCACCTGCTCTGTCATGCTAGCATTTGATCACATTGGATTCATATGTACTTATTTGCTGCTCCAACCCCAACCCTTACTCCTGAGCCTTTACCACTCAACTATCAATGTGTCCACTCATCCTCTGGGCCATCTTGTGCCCTCTTATCCTCCATCTCCTGGGTCAGAAGCTTGGCAGTTTTCTGGATGTGACTCCTAATGGAAATCCATGACAAAAATGCCCAGATTCTCAACCAGCGAGACAAACTCCTCTTCTCAGCCTCTTCTGCCAGTGTCCCCCACTCCTATTTCTCTCTCTGGAGAGCCCTAAGCCCTGCCATGTTGTTTCTGTCCTTTCAGCCCCTTTTCCCCCCTACTTACATAATGCACCAAGGGTAAGCATCTTCCTGCCCAGATATATCTGCCCTTCCACATACTCCCATGTGACTCTTTGACCTCTGTTGCTGGAATCTCTTGAGTTAGAAAACCAGAGATGTTTCCATGACTTTTAAGGCTTTTGTTGGCAAGGCAGCAAGGAGAATGGAGTAAGGGGCCAAGCTCAGGCTTTCTGCCTTGCCCCAGGGGGCAATGCCATGGGAAGGTGACCTCCTCACAGGCCTGGGGGCTATCCCAGTGGGATGATGCTATTGGGTACTCTATCTCAGGCTCCTCTGTTGCTCTGCCCTTCAGGCAGGATATTGAGTTTTAACTTAAAAGACAGGGATCAAGCTTCATCCCATGATTTATGGTCTAGGCCAGGGTTTCCAAAACTGTGTAAAAAGTTATTCCTGGCCAAGTTCCCTATTAGTCATATGTGTGAAGTGGAAACATCACTTTGTCAGAAATATACTTCCCCCAACCCATCCCAAACTGTGTCTATAATCAGGCTCTGGAGGGAAGACACTGGTATTAGAGCTGGTATCGGGAGAAGAACTCAAGGGAAGAATGCTTTACTAATAGGACTGTGTGGCCCTTGCAGTGGTGATTACACCAAACACATATGGAAAGGGATCCTGAGGTAGCCAAAAGAATGATGAAAACTTCACATTGGTACTGCCCCTAGAGGTGCTTTTCCACAAATGGATAGATTATGAATGTTTAAGCTTTCTTATTTAAGTGACCTTACTCCATCAGCATCCATCCACTCTCTTCTGGTACCCATGCCCCTGTTTCATCTTGGGGAATCCCACACTATGACTTGCTCTCAGTCCATGAGATTTCAGTGCAGCCAACTTTGCCCCCAACTCAGGGTGAAGCATAGGACCCAGGCCTAAGCCAATCAGAGCATTAGATTCTCTTGGGCATAGTGATTGGTTTAGGAATGGACATCTGATCAATCAGAGCCAATGAGATACCTTAAGGTCTTCCTTAGGACTTCTGGGAAGGGGACTCACTCTTTCCCCCTTGAATCTGAAACCTGAGAGGTATAGAGCTGGAATTGCTGTCATTTTTTGTCACATGAAACCCGACTCTGAAGCCAGCATAGCAGAGAGTAGAGCTGAGAGATGCAGAGTAATCAAGTCCTGATAACACATTATTTTATCCCTGAATCAATTTATATCTGATGCTGGCCCTAATTCTGGATCATTTTGTTGCATGGGCCATTGGATTTCCCCTTTGCTAAAGTAGTTTGAGATGATTTTCTGTCCCTGGCAACCAAAGATCCCTAGATTACAGTTGTTGTTTAAAAATACATTCAAAAATGTAAATGGAACTAAGAGAAAGGAGACAGGGCCAGTAATAGATCTGTACTTTGCAAACACAGTCTATTGCTCAGGGACACAGACAGAGGCACATCACATACTTAAATGTGAGGAGAGCAGTACCAGGAGGTCCTCAGACAAGAAGAGGGTGAACCCCAGGCAGGAAATTCCACCAGCAAACATCACATCTTTGGAAATGAAATTATTAAACAACCAGACCATTTCTATTGAGTTTAGTTTTGTTACACCTCACTTGATATGCTTAACATAGTAATAAGTATTACTGCTATAGTGAAACTCCCTTATTTATATCATCACAATTTCTGTTTCCCTATTATTTACTCCCTTTTCCTATGAAATAATAAAAATATTTAATCATCATCAAATTACTTTCTCTAATTTAATCTGCTTTTCCCCCATTGTATTATAAAAGTTCTCCAGAGAAATAGAACCAATAGGATCTCTCTCTATATAGATAGATTAGATACATATGTAGATGTGGACAAAAATGATGTCTGCCTCTTTCAGGGTTGGCCTTTTAAAGCAACTCAGCAACCTTCCAGCTCTCTCTTCCATGATGACAGCAATCTTGAAGTCACGTGTTTCAGATGGCGTAACCACTGAGATGCAGGGATTTATTTGTCGCAGCAGCGTAACCTTTCCCATTCTGACTAAGGTAGATGAATCTAGAGAGATGTAGCTATAGATGAGATAGAGAGAGATGGATTTAAGGGAATTGACGCATGTGATGGGGGTGGAGGGAGGCAGCAAATCTGAAATTTTGCAGGAAGTCGGGTGGACTGAAGAGCAAGTAAGAGTTGATGCTTCAGCCTTGAGTCCAAAGGCTGGAAATTCAGGCAGAATTTCTGAAACTCAGGCAGAATTTCTTCTTCAGGAAACCTCAGCCTTTGCTCTTAAGGTCTTCAACTGATTAATGAAGTCCACACCTATTTTGGCAGTTTCTCTGCTACACTTAAAGTCAGCTGATTGTAAATGTTGACTTTATTGTAAATCATATCTAAAAAATACCTTCACAGAAACATCTAGACTAGCATTTGACCAAATAACTGGGCACCATAGCCTAGTCAAGTTGACATATAAAATTAACCATTACATCCAGTTCGAGCCAATATTCCACCATGCTCCTCCGTATACTAGTGAGGGTTCAGCTTTGGATTCCCAGGCCAATACAAAGGTAGACACTACAAATAATGAACACTTGACAAAGCTCTGTTAGTTCCCAGATGGAAGAAAATTCATGATGATTGCTCAATTCAGTCTGGACAGAATGCTTTACTATTTCTGTTGTGGTTACAGTATGTAAGTCAGCTCTTATTTATTATATCTCCTTTGGTTTACTTTTCACTGTTTGTGGAATTCTCGTCCCAGCTACCATGCCAGAAAAACACTTACACCCTGGCCCATGGACCCCCAAAAGCTGAGAATGTATCCACAGTCCTAATTGAAGGCAGAGTAGCGTTAAGCAAGGTAACTCCAGCAGGAGAAAGCATTTTCCCCATTGTGAGGCCTGTGGGAGATCCTCATCTGAGGCAGATGTAAAGAAGCATTTCCCTGGCCTGGGTCTGCTGGGAAACAAGTGATTACCAATCCTTGTGCTGTCCACGAAAGAGCCTCACCCCTGCCTGCTGAGGGTCTGGGAAAGATCTGCTTCCATGAATAACCCAGGTACTCATTTTTCTTCTCCCCAGTTACCTGCTAAAGGCTCCATCTTGACATCAAGCCTGGGGTCACCCTCCAGGATACTTCCTCAAAGCAGCCACATTCCTGGGGGCATCTGTGCCAGGAGGGGATGGTGGGTTGGCAAATCAGCAAGTCCTGTCAGTCCTCAGCACCACTCTGTCCACAGCCTCATGAGAGTTTCGTCTGAGGACCTTCATTAGGCTTCAGGGCCTGTGGCTGATGACTCCAGGTCAAAGCCCCGGATGATACCTGCTCATCGAAAACCACATGTTCCACTCCACTTCCCAGCCTCCCCTACAGTTAGGTGGAGGCCATAGGACTAGATCCTGGCCAAAGGGATGTGGACAGAGTCATGTCACACTTTCAAGGCTAACCCTTAAAAGCATCACAGCTGCCCTCCAGCTCTGTCCCTGATGACAACAATCTTGAAGCCACATTTCAGGTGGCATAACCATTGAGACGTGGGGATCTATTTGTCACTACAGCAGTAGCCATTCCCATTCTGACTAAGGTAGAGCATAAAGGGATTATGATCCGTGGCTCCCCTCTGCCCCCCGAGTCATCTCACAGACGGCAGGCTGTTCTCCTGCACGCCCAGGCATGCTGACCAGTGACATCTCTCCCAGTCTCTGTTGAAATGACCTCAGACACCTGCTGTGCTGAAGGTGACAGGTCAGAGGCAGCATCTGCATGTCTGAAGCAGCTCAGGATCTTCTCTGTGCCCAAATCCCCAAGAAAAGGCTAAAACTGGTAAAGTAATTGAACCAAGATGGGTTTTCCCGAAAGATCTTTTACAGCTTTGAGCTCGTTATGGAAAGAAAGAGGATTTCAAGACCTAAACAGTGCTGGATTCTTTCTATTTTAGTTGAAGTTGAAAAGAAGATATCTTTGCTAGAGTTCAGAAAGAGTCTTATCTGTTGAAAACTCATGCAACTTAAAGTTCTTTCATCATGGAGAGCCTACTGGCCTGCCACGTGGCATGACCCGTGAATGTGGGTGGGACTGCTTGGTGTTTTCAGACTGTTGGAAACAGTGGCCTGTTGATCTCAGAGAGAGCCAAATTAAGCTGATTTCACTATTTATAATCTCTCCGGAAATAAGCAAAGAAGAGAAGTCTAATTGCAAACAGACTGAACTTTACATAGGAAATATGTAGGCCCCCTGAGGCACCTAGAAAGTGTCTAAAGCCCTAACTGCCTCCCTGCCTCCCCTGCTTCCCTCTCCAGAGCACGTAGGCCGCATCTAGAGAGGCCTGAAGCTGCAGAATGGCCTTCGACTGGCCAAACCAGCCCAGCCAGCCCCTTGGGCCTAGGGGCAGGGACTTTTGGATGAGAAACAGGAAGACATTTGCCCACAGCTTGAACCATGGCTTTGGGAAGACTCTTTGTTCTCTCGCCCCCATTATTTTGGGTTTTCTGGTCTTTATTCCATGCTTGTCAAATTCCAGGCATGGAAGGCTTTCAAACACACTAGCAAACCCGCCACTTACACACACACACACACACACACACACACACACTCCCCACCCCCATTGCATTCCCATCACAATCCCATTTGCAGCAGAGCCCTGGGATTTGTAACCATGTGGGGCCCAGTAAGAGCTTTGTAACATTTCACATGGCCCCTGGCCTTCTGTAACAACTCCAGAGCTAAAGTCCCAGCCAGAACCCTGGGCCTTGCTGGCAGCTGTACTGCCGGGTCACTGTGGGAGATGAGACAAGGACCTGCGACCTGCTGTGCCTCAGTTTCCCTGCCTGTCAGTTTGGACAACCATGACTGCAACTAATTCTGAATTGTCTGCCTGCTGGTGGGACCAGGCCCTAGTAGGGGGGCTCAGATTTATGGCACGGAAGTCCCAGAATGAGTCAAAGAAGAGAGAGACCAAAATAGATCAGGAGCCAAGCGCCCAGAATGGCAGCCAGAGAAGATTAGACACGCTGCCGAGAGAACCGTCCCGATGACTTTATTGAGGGCTCTTGCTCATAAACGGCCACTATGTTATTGTAACTTCCACAGACCAGGCTGACCCTTCCTTGTGACGGGAAGTTTGGGATTGGAACCGTCCGTGGGCCCTGCTGTTGCTGAGGTCGCCCTGGGAGCTGGGGTTCTTCCAAAGGAAGTCAGCATGGGGCTCCGGGGCTTGGTGGAACAGTGGACAGATGGACAGTTTTTGAGTGAGAAAGTCATGGTTAGGAGTCAGGGAAGAGTGGCAAGTGCCCCCACTCCCCCCACCCCCACCTCCACCCCCATTGCAGCTCAGCTGGTGGGACTAAGTCTTTCTTTATGGGCATTTCTATTGAAAAGTCCTTCCTCCCTTACATTTGCTTCTTGGTCTCATGGAGAGGAGAGGGCACTAGGCCAGGGTGACAGATGTGGAAAAAGCCCAGAACTGCTGCCACAGTTCCCATCCCTGGGAGCCCCTAGTCCCCAGCCATGCCGAGCAATGGCTTTTCCTCTCGCATCCTGACCCCTCACATCCTCTGTCTCATTGCACAGCCCTTGCCCTCCTGGCCACTTGCTACTTTTAATCCTCCTCTCATATGGAGAGCAGCCCTGGCAGGTTCATCCACCCTCGTCTTCCATTGGAGCGCTTCAGGCAACAATGGAAAAACTTAAGTTTGCCAGCAAAGTGGTCAAAGGCCGGAACTTGTGCATTTGAAGATAGAGACACAAATATCTCATTTTAGTACTGAAGACCCTTTCTTTCTTATCACTGCCAGCTCTCAACCACCCATCCATCTCCTGTTCATCTCTGCTGGAAATGCTACTAGCCAAGGCGAGCCAAGCCAAGCAGCTGTTTGTGGGCTCACAGACCCTCCAAGGATAAGAGTCTCTTCTGTGACTACCAGATTGCACCTTGATGCCAGCCAGGTCCTGGTGTCTGCTGCTGCCCCCCGCCCAAGATGGTAGCCTGGGGAGATGTAGCCCAAACACTTGATCCAGTCTCTTTCCAGTCCAGCTCTGTTGGCAAAATGAAACTGCCTGCCAAGGGACAGCCAGTTTGAACTGTCCAAAGGGCACCCATGATAACTGGGCAAACCATCCATCCTGGGTTGGTCCGTGTGTTTTGAGACTTACACTAGGTGGGCCAGTTGAGGAAGGAGATAGGAGGAAGAAGTCCAAGGCAAGTGTCAGATTTTTGGACAAGCCATTGCTGGCAATGTCTTTTTTTGGAAAATATTGCACAGGAACTTACAGTGAAAAAGAAGCTTTCAAAGCCCTCCATAAAGTAACCCTATCCTACCACCTCTCAAGTCTGCTCTACCATGCCCTCCCCCGATGTGAATTCACCTTGACCAGATATACAAACCCACCCCGTATCCTCCTCCATCCCTGCTCTTTGTCCTTGCTCATTCCATTCCCTTTGCTTGAAATATCTGTCTAGACTGTGCCCATCTTCTTAGTGGTCCAGCTTCAACTTTGCTCTCTCCCCCAACACCCCACCCCGACAAACCTCTGAGGAGCCTGGACTTGGCATTCCCTCTCCTGTGCTCACTGCATTTTTTGCCTACCATAGACAGTTTAATTATTGAAAACCACCTTATATGTTCCGTTTCAGATGTGTTGGCTTTAATGAATCTGTGTGTCCCCTAACCTTGTCTCGGAATTCGTTATATGCCCCAAGGATGCCTCCACAGTGCTCTGAACACTGTAGGGCCTTAGGAAATACTGATGGCTTTGATTGGTTATCCAAAATAAAAAATGTAAGTGATCAAAAAGATGCATAAGCAGGAAGAACTATAGAAATGTTCAGCAAAAACTGTGAGAGTGGTTCCAGGTGGTATAATGGGTTTTCCTTTCCCGACAGTCCCCTGATAGTCCTAGAATCCCACAGAGACCCATGGAAGGTGGTGTTGGGTGGACAGTGTCCAGCAGGCAAACAAGACCGTAAATGCAAAGCCAGAGAAGCTAAACAATGTTCGCTTTACAACTCCAGGTGATGAGAATGGTATTTATAGACTCAGTGACATGTTTGAAGCTGTGAGTCCCAGAGGCTAATATTTTAAGCTGGATATCCTGAGACCCAGACGTTCTGTTTTTGTTCTCCTCCCCATCCTTCCCTCCTGTAACCCCTGGAACTTTCCATGCAATTTGGACAAAAGCATGAAACCCCTATTGTTTCTCAATCCTTACTGGTGCTAGGGAAGGATTTAAGAACTGCTTCATGGAAGGGTGATTTGTAATGAGTGGAAAACATTCTGAGGCCTTAAAATGACATTTGCCGTTACACCAAAACTTCCATCAGAGAATTTCAAAATTCTAGGCAGAGACAAGGGCCTTTCTGCAGTCAGAGAACTCCAATGGCAAAGGGGCTGGGGGTTGGAAGAGTGAGGCCTTATTTATAGATGAACCCATTTTGGCCAGAGGTTCTGGATTGTCTAGGTCCACCTATTTAAGAACTTTCTTTCTCTTAGGTCCATTTTTACATTGGATAATAATTCCTGAGGCAAATCTATAAACAAACGGTGGGAACCTAAAACGTTGCTATTTATATAGCCCAGAATAAAATGGGGAAATCAGTGTTTGTCTTCAAAGCAACCTAGAAAGTACTAGCCAAAGAACAAATTGCAAACAGCTACACAAGCATCAGGGAAATCCCATCGATCATAAGAGATGGAAAATAACCATGAGATCATTGCGCTCATCTCCCCCAGGGCCTGGACATCCAGGATGCAGCTTCACGGTGTCTCTTCGGAGGGTGTTACAGACATTACCTTTCTCTTGCTTTGCCCTGTGAATCGTGCTCCCAATTAGTCTCCAGTACATCCCCTGAAGACAGGCAGCAACCACAGAACACAGTACCTTGTGCATGGGAATTAAGTCCAGAACATTCTCTACTAGGTGCATTTTTTGCTGTTTGTAAACAACTCTAGATGTTCATCCATCGTTCATTCAACCGTGCTGACTGGTTTCATGCACTAGCCAGACCTGGTCAAACTTAAACATGCACAAAATCCTGTAGTCACTTTAGGCCCAAGTCCAACATTTAGAAGCTATCAACACATGAAAAAAGTTGTACCTGTTTTCATGCTGAGAAAAGCAGATAGCTAATCTGTACCAGGAAAACAAACAAGAATCATGATCTGAAAATAATTTGGAAGTTTTTGTCTTCACCAAAGGAAGCATAAATAGTAAAACACATACACGTAAAACATGCATGTACACACATATATACATGCAAACACATACACACACATATTGTATGCACACACACACATTGTACACACAAATATATATGTGCATACACGTGCACACATACACATACTGTACTTACGCATATGTACATGCACACACATACACACATGTACACATACTGTGAACACATATGTATACATGCACACACATGTATACATGCACACGCATACACATACTGTACACACACGTATACGCACATATATACATGTACACACATACATGCACATATGCATGTATTGTATGCACACATATATACATGCACACACACATGTACTGTATTCACACATATATGTGCACACACATACTGTAACACACATCTATACATGCACACACATACACACATACACATACTGTACACATACATATATACACACACACACATATGTACATGTACACATACTGTGTGCACACATATATACATCCCCTCACCTATACACATACATACACATACTGTACACAGGTATATGCACACATACATATATATACATGCATACACACATACTATACACACATATACATGATACTGTACACACATATATACATATGCACATGTACTGTACCTGCACATAGACATGCACACATATACATATGTACATGTACACACATGTGCACATGCATACACATGCTATATACACATATATGCACACATTTACATATGTACATACAT
Organism: Rhinopithecus roxellana; assembly: GCF_007565055.1. Taxonomy (NCBI): domain Eukaryota; kingdom Metazoa; phylum Chordata; class Mammalia; order Primates; family Cercopithecidae; genus Rhinopithecus; species Rhinopithecus roxellana. The sequence goes on along the minus strand of NC_044553.1, from coordinate 84,220,245 downwards.
ATACACACTTTTTTCCTCCTAATTACAAAAATAAATGCGGAAAAACACAACTAGAAGACCTGATACTTTATTGTGTTCCTTCCAGAATTTTTCTATGAATAGTCACCTGTATTCTAATGTATCATACATATTACATGTTACATTATGTATCATATATAAATGAAAAGGTATATAGAAGTCTTTTTAGGTATACTTAATGAATATATATTTGTATATTTTAATTAAAATTTTACATAACATAATGTTATGAATTTTTAAATTTATATCCTAAGGTAACATATTAGTTGTAGAAAGTCAGAAAATGTGTATGAGCAAAAGAAAAAGTGAAAATCATGCATATTCTCAGCATTCAGAAATGAGTACTTTCATTTGCTGTATGCCCCCCTCACTTATTTAAATATACACCCCTAAGTATAAAATGGGAAGTCCCATTACACAGGAGTATGTGTGTAATGGGGTATATGTTCCATAAGTAGGCCAGGGGTATCACCAATGAGCATCTTAAACCACTGTTCCCTCTTTCCCTTGTAAGGCATCCCATGCTATGGTTTCCCAGCCACAGACCCACTTCTCCCTGTGGAAGGGGACACTACCTGGATGATGAGCCACTGCTCAGCCTTGGGGGTCCATGCTAACTCTCTTGAGTTGCTAGAGGCTTTATGGAAAGATTTCTAAATTTTAAAATCTTCCTTTACAGTGCCAAGTCAGGTGGTCTGATAATGGGACTTTACCATAAGCCATAGTTCAGAAAAGACAGTCGATAGCCTAATACAATTTCCCCTCAGATAGGAAGGGAAAGCAGACAGCTCTGCCCAGCCAGGAGGAGAAGCAGAGGAGGGAGAGGACAAACATAGCAGGTAGACAAGCAAGGCCTTTCCTGCCTCCCTTTCTTGGGATCATATCTCAGGGACTAGGGTGTCAGTAACAAACAGAGGGAATTGGGGAGGGGTCTAAAACAATCTGGGTTAGGGCCCTGCTTTTCTGAGACATAGTTTGAGGAGAATCCAAGTCTCCCGAACTTCTGTGGCACAGATCCAACATGGTGCCACAGGATGGTTTAGGGATGACAGAGGGAAGTGACTCAGTGTCCAGGCAAATGGGGGTGAGACAGCCCTCTTATTCTCACAGCTTGCTTAGGCATCTAGGATATGCCTGATTCCTTTATGGCCCCCAGTACAGTAAAGCAGAGTGCTAAGAGAATGCCTGGGGTTGAAGAGGCTAGAGTTCTTCTCAACCTTCCATTCGAAGTCAAAGGAGAAGAAATATAGCCAATACTCTCACTTTCTAATGCTGTTCAATTCCATTCGACGGAGTTCCCACCTGCCTTGAGGAATAAACTCTCTTTCAAGTTTAATTCATTCTATTCCAGTGTGATACACACATTATACACGTCAGATTAAGGTAAATCCTGGGGGACTCCAGAGATGAGGACAATTCCACAGACACTGTGCCTTTGCCTTGGGCCTTCAGAGCTCCGAGAGGGTTAGCCCAGGCATTGTTCTCTCATCCTATTTCTAATGGTCTTTATCTTCTCCCTGCTCCTCCAGCCCAGCCACATCCTCTTCTCAACCCTCCATCTCCACCTGCTTCATTCAGCCTCTCTTCCATCCCCTGCTTCTGTGAGTCTTGGAGTGCTCATGGTAGTAGTCAACCTAGGGCAGATAGGGCCAGGCCTTAAGACTGTGGTGAGAAAGTCAGAAAAATGGAACTAGAATGATAATTGGGGTGGAAAATGAATAATAATACCTACTATCATTATTACTATTGTTTCACTTATAATGATTCTTACCATGTGCAGGCACTGTTTAAGCATTTTACGTGTATAGTATGAGCTCATACACTTGTGTTAACTCATATAATTAACTCAACTCAAAAGCATGAATTCATACTGCATATGTTACAGCCTATGAGGTAAGTGCAACTATGATCCCCCTTTAGAGATGAGGAAACCTAGGCACAGAGAGGTTAAAGTGACTTGTCCTGGGTCACTTAGCTGGTACATGGAAGGTAGAACCCCACCACAGCAAGCTGGCTGTAGACCCTCATAGTAAGCCATAGTTGGGGACACCAAACAAGCTAGACCAAGGCAAGTGGCTGCATTTGGTTTGGGAATGCAAGCTGACCCACAGAGGTCCCACAGAATCAGAAACAATCCGTAATAACTTTTAGGAGACTTGCTAGAAGGCAGGGAGTTTAGAGTGTCTGTGGCTCCTGCTTTGTAACTCTGGAAACTGAAGCCGGGGAGTTAGGGCTACGTGACATGCCTGCAGTTGCAAGAGGTAGCTGCAAGAGAGTGGAATTTGCATCTGCACTGCACACTAGGTGGGGCAGAGCCAACATTCAGGAAGGTGTACATGTCTACACCTGCACAGACTTTTTTCTGGAGGAGGCAGTTGTGGCGAGCCCCCTGCTAGCAATCCAGCCAGGGAAGGCATCCTTTGTCTCGCTCTGGTGGCTTTCAAGCAAAGAGCCCAGTGTGTTTTGCAGGCGTCCATTCATGCGCTTAGCGCCTGAGCTGCACTGACTGGATGACGGGCGTCCCCGCCCAGCAGCCAGGGACTGTGTCTCCACATGCAGGCAGGGCCAGCGTGAGGTCAGGATTAACCAGAGAAGCTGTGCTCTGAGGGGCCTGCTGAAGTGACTGGTCCTTGGAAGCACAAAGCATGGAGCTCCCACAGCCAAAGACCCCAGAGGTTCATCACGAGGGGCCTGTGAGGGGAGCCCGCTATGCTCCTCCCTGTCACAGATGAGGAAACTGAGGTTCAAAATTAAAGCTGGAAAATGATTTCTGGAACCTCAAATCAAGCCTTCTGGCCCCATTCCAGGTCTATCTTCCCATATACCATGCTGTTTTGGGTACCTATGCCGTTTAAAATATCAAGCAGAATGGGGACTTCTTGAGCCTAAATCAGGTTCACCTTGGGGAACAAGTTCAGAGGACCCCATCAGTATCCAGGGCAGAGTATTCATTTGCCCAGTGATGGATGCATTTGGGCTCTGCTTGGAGGCGGGAGAGAATCCTTGCGCACCCTGCAATTGCACTGCTGCTCCAGCCCCAGCCTCTTCACATTGGGCATAACATTTTCATACATGCTCCCTCCAGTATGTAGTGTCTCTTCTCTTCCAAGCCCTTCTCCTTTCCATGCCCCCTGAAACCCCATCTCCTGTAATGAAACCACAACTATCTTCCTGGAAGGAAAATTACACCACCTCACCCTTTTGCCCTTTTGCTCCTCCTTGGTTCTAAACCTTGTAGTTCTCAACTCCGGGTATCTTGTGAATCCTTGTGTCCTTTATTCTTGGGCATGGCTTCAGCATGGGTGTCCGTCTCCCGTATATACTGTCTTACGTGTTGAGTCGTGTTTGTGGTTATTTTGCCCAAGGGAAGACACCATCCGTAGGGTAAGGTACTGACATCATTCCAGTGGCTTCTGGATCTAGCTAGGGCCATGATGGTGTCAGTCCCCATGCCACAGCCAGGTCCTCTTGGGTAGGTGTTACTGCTGTAGGGTAGTACCTTGGGTAGGCCTCTTTGCAGGGCCCCATTGCAGGCTGATAAGATGCCATCTGGGTACATAGAAGACGTCTGCAGACTGGTCTTTTTCCCAGCTCTTCCGGCTATATTCGTCCCCCTGCCCAAATGCTCCACCTCCACCTCCACCTCCACAGTGCCATGAATATTGGCTCCTTTTCCCACGCCAGGCTCCGTGCTAAGCACTCGCCATGCTTTATCTCGTTAACCTGCACTACAACTTTAAGAGGTGGATATTTTTATCCACATTTTACAGATAAGGAAAATGAGACTCAGAGAGATAAAGTAACTTGCCCAAGGTTACATAGCTAATAAATGGTGGGGCCTGGATTTGAACCACCACATTCTTAACTACTGAGCTCCATTGCCTCATTCAGTCCATGTCGGCTGGTCCATGGCCCATCCTCAGAGATGCCTGTTTTTGCAGTGAGCACCCCTCAAACCTTCAACAACACCCTTACCTCCTCGGTTTACCCTTGTGAGCCCTGAGCCAAATCTGAACCTGTTGAGCTTGATCAAAGAATGGATTGTTATTTGAAAGAGAAAACAAAAGATGAGGATGACTCATTTTACACTCTTCTTTGAGCCACTATTTATTGAGAGCCTTTTGTGTCTCTAGCACTGTTCTAGGTCCCACATGAAATAAAAACCCCTGCCCTCACAGAGATTACAGTCTAGTGAATTAATAGCATGCCTAGTGCTGACAAGCTCTAAGAAGAAAGGCCCATCCAGAAGGAGGAGTGAGCACTCTGGGAAGTAGGGGGATGGCTGCCTCCCTGCCCTGGCAGCTGAGGGATGACCTGAGGCCTCAGTTTTTCATGGAGTTGGGTTTTGTTCCAAGGCAGAGAGTGCTGGTGAGGCTGTGAGGGTTTGGGGACACAGAGGTCTCCAAGCCTTCTCATTTCTGCTGGTGGTGATGTGGAGCCGTAAGTCTAGGCAGAGGCAGTCCATCTGGAGCTCCAGCTTCTGTTGCGTGAAATGGCCTTGTTGAACATGATAGTGTATACAGATTATCTCCAGTTATCAGTGAGTGAAGGAGCCCTTTACAAAATTTTAATTATTTCCCCTGTCCAAATGCTCCAGGTCCACCTCCACCTTCACAGAATCATAACCAGATTTCCTCTTCTGACTCACGTCTTCCCTTCTCCTTCCTCCCTGCCCCTGCCCCCACCCCCTCAAATTGGTTTGGCCTAAGGCCATGCAGAGTAATTTACCTAAACCCAACAAATATAATTAGAAAAGTAAATACGTTAGCCAAAAGAGTCTTATACTGTATTTCAAAATCAAATATAAGTAATGTAAGTACATGATAGGAGGTGCAAAGGCTTCCCAATCATCAAGTCCTTTGCATCTGTCATCATCTTAAACTAACCCTCACTGCAAACTTGGGATCTAGGCTTTATCATCCCCATTTTGTAAGTTTAAACAAACAAACAAAAAACCCAAGGCTTAAAAAGGGAAAGTAACGTTACCAATGTTACATAAATGTCAAGGTTGAGTTTTTAACCAACGTATGTCTGACCCCCAAGTCTGTGGAGTTCTGTCCCCATCTAGTCCCAGGGTAGCCATTTATGCAGAAAAAGTAACCTTGGGCAAACCATTTTGCCTTCCACTGTCTCAGTTTCCCATCTGTAAAATGGGCCCAATGCTGATACCTAACTTTCCCCTCCACCTCAGTTCTGTTCCGGCAATCACATGAAGTGGTGTCTGGGAAAGGCCACGGAACTTTCGGGTACTGTGAAAATATAGTATTAATCCTACCCTTGAGTTTAGAAGTGATTATGGCTTTTCTACCATTTAACCTTGTTGGTGTTCAGTGGTAGATTTCAGTTTAGCATATCTGGTTTATTTTTCACATTCTTGTTCTCAGGGTAACCTCTGGCTGCTGACTGTAAAATCTGTGTTGCTCTCTTCCCAGGAATTAGCATCTCCTGTTCCACAGGTGTACTTCAGCTGTACCTCAGGCCCCTGATTGCCAAGTTGTAGGTGTTTTATAACGTTCTTTCTTCTGGAATCCCAAGGGAGTAGTCCATATATACTTCTTTCCAGTAGTGAGCTGGTAAGTGTTTAACAGCTGGCTTTCCAATTGCGAATCTGATGTGAATGTTGGTTAGTAATTACATCTACAATAATAAGTAAGATAAAAGTGAAACAATGAAGACACATTTCAGAACTTCGCTGCTTTTTTTCCATATGAGCCACTTTTTTGCTGAATCAGGTAGTAGTTTTCAAAAACTAGAAAAATATTACCTCAATATATTATGATTCACAATGTCACTGCTACAGACGCGGCACACTTTTACATCTAATCTTACCGTATTAACATTTTCTCTATCACTGCCTTAAGTCGAGATAATCAACACAACAATAAATCAAGCCCTGAATATAGAGTGTGCCAATTTCTGTGGTGTAAATATTGTCACCATGGCCAATTTCAAGCTACCAATGTGACGTTACTAACTGTGGAACTGGGAAGAGAGTGGAGAGTCAGAGAGGGGTGAAGTTGAAGTAGGATCTTATAAGAAATGACAAATGAACAAGAAAGAGTATACCACGCTATAGTCTTCCCACCACATGTGTAATAGACATAACTCAAGCACATAGATGACAGTAAAGTGTAGTTTAAAAAAATTAGGATCTGATCTGTTGTTAGTATTTATTATCTTTTTAAGATATAATTAATTATATATTTGTATCATTTAATTTTTAACAATGGCTGCGTTCAACAACCAGCTTGCAAAATTCCTGAAAATTTACCAATCAGCTTTCACAAGCCAGTGCAAGCTTCAGCACACCACTGTCCCGTTCCTCTTCCCGTTAGCCCAGATGGGTCCCATGCTATCTGATGGCCACACCCTTTGTTAAATAGCTCCAGTTAGTCCTGATCCACGCAAATCAAGAGAACATTAGTCAGTGCTCAGCTTCTCCAAATAAACAACGTCAACAGCTTCAGTCCAGTGGAGTGACTTAATGATCTGTTTCCTTCAATAAACTGTGATTTCTGAACTCAGTTCAGATACCTGAGCGTCACAGTAAGCTGAGAGTGAGGCCTGGAGGCGTTCATAATGTAATATACTAAGTTTAAACTTGGCAACTGGATGACATTGTGAGAAACGGCTTTTTTTTAGGCTGATTTTGGGAGTTTGGGGTGTTTTTTTAAGAGTTAAGCCAAGGCAAAAAAACAACCCTTGCAACACATCACTTCACAGCGGGTCAGCCTAGGAGAGGCTATTCTGGGATATTCAAGCTAAAGAACCTCTTTTTAAACTCCAGGCAAACTAGAATCAGGATGCAGGGTTTTTATTTCTGTCTGTCATGGATTTACTGTGTAATCTCTGTCCAGTTTGTTCCCTGGGTGGGTCTCAGTTTACCTTCTGGAGAATTCAAGTCAACTGCCTTTACCTAGGGCATTATTCGATTTTTGAACTGTAGAGACTGAAAAAAGATGGTTGCTAGGGTTTATCAGAGGGTTTGGAGTGTCTACTTGAGGTGTTCCTACTCAATGGAGAGTCAGAGAGGGCTGAAGCTGAAGTAGGATCTTATAAGAAATGACAAATGAACAAGATGTAACAGAGAGGAGGAGGAAGAGGAATAGGAAGGTGAAGGAGGAGTGAGGGCCTCCAAGCAACGTACCATGAAAACATCGGGCAAGTGGCTAAACTGCATCCAGTGTTCACTTTGCTAAGATGGAGAGTGAGGCATAAGATGATTTAGTTACAGAAGAAAAGGCAGGCAAGATGGAGCAGGCAGGTGCTTTTTGTCTGGGTTTGACAAGAGAGTTTCCTGGGTAGGGAAGGAATGTGATCAAAGTTATGATTCTAAGACCTGCCTGGAAGATGACCAGGGAGTGGGCAAACTTGGAACCAAAACCAGCCTCCCAAACACCCATGTAATATGGTGCCCTGGGCCACTGTATAAATAACCTCCCTCCTGTTCATCAGTAGGCTTTGTAGTTCTCAGCCTCTCTCCTCTGTAGAAAGTGTGAGCCAGCACTTTGCATGAAGAAGCATTAGAAGGGATCACTGCATACTTCTTTAATTGTCAAGAATGCATACATGCCATGCATATGAATGATACAGTGGACTTTGGGGACTGGGAAGTGGAGCAGATTGGGAGGGGGGTGAGGGATAAAAGACTACATCTTGGGCACCATGTACACTGCTTGGGTGATGGGAGCACCAAAATCCCAGAAATCACCACTGAAGAACTTAATCCATGTAACTAACCAAAAACCACTCGTACCCCACAAACTATTGACATTAAAAAAAAGAATTCCCACCGTGCCTTAAACTTATGTCATCTCACTTTTTTCTGTCAGCAGCCTAGAGGGAAGGGGACACAATCCCAATTTTAACACCAGAGCAACTGAAACCTACAGATATTAAATGACTTGCTCCAGATGACGACTGAGACTCAAACCCATCGCCTGGCCACAAGTCTTGTGCCCTATCTACACCAATCTGTCTCCGGTAAACCTAACTAGCTAGTCAACTTTTCCCATCCATGGGCCAGACACCTTTTGAAATAACAAACCATCTGATCTCTAGAAAAACTGAAAGGCCAGTTCCAGTTGTCAGACACACCAAGCTCGAGAAAGTCTCTCCCAAAAGTTCTCTGGAAAGCCCAGGGATTCTGAATTCCAAAGCCAGCCAAATTTGAATTTCCTCTACAAAGAGATAGTCCCTCCTGGTTTAGAACATAACCTTCCTCATTAGGCTGGTTCCATGTTTTGTAATAACTTTTGCTTACACCACAAAATTGTCATAGATTATGAAAACACAAAGGCCTTGGAAAAAAGGCCCAGAGCCCCCTGGAAGTCATTATTTCTTCCTTTAGCAATTGCTGAGTTAAGCACCGTAAATATGGTTCCCATCCTGCTCCCCTTCCCCCGCCCTCCCTGGCCCCCACGATCTGCTGGACATATGTTCAGAAGAAAGCGGGGACGTGGGGGTGGAAGAAGATTCGCATGTCGTGAATCTTGAGCACTGAAAAGAAAAAGTGGGGAGAGGGCGGGGAGTTTGCAGCCCTGGAAATGGAATCTCTGAAGGATTTATTGCCTTTGAGTATCTCACAAGGCTTTTTTTTTTTTTTTTTTTTAATAAAAATCTGTAGCTTTTTTTTTTTTTTTTTTTTTTTTTTTTTTTTTTTTTTTTTTTTTTGTATGGAGCAGTAAACAAGAGCTCTGAAAGGGGAAGGAAGCCAGGAGAAAGCCAGCTCCATTAGTCACGCAGCAGCATATCCTGTCACAAAGGACCCCAGTTGAGTAATCGCCCAAAATATGCCTGTTATTTTTTTCTGTCAGAAAAAAAAATGGGGCCTGCCAAAATGTACTGTAAAAAAAAAAAAAAAAAAAAAAAAAAAAAAATCTGGTGTCTTAGGCCCAGAGAGGGAAAAGAAAATAAAGAAGAAACAGTCATAACTTCACAGTGCTCTTCAAACCCTCTCCCCAGCTTACCTGGAAAAGAAAAAGCCTTCAGACTCTTCACAGCGACAGAGCCTGCCAGACTTGAAGAAAGAAAGCTACAGCCTTGGGATGGTCCAGGTCTCAGAGTCTTCATACCTACTTGGTGCCAAGAGCTTAAAAAGAGGAGGGGTGGTCGGGGAGAGTGGAAGGAGGACAGCACGGGGGGAGAGAAAAAATGAACAGAAAGGGACACAGGATATTGAACAAGTCCTTTGACAAGCTGTAAATGGGTGAGGCATTGCTCACAGGGAGCCCGCAGGAGCCCACACCAGTTACATGAGTATTGCATGAGCCCAGCAGGGGCCAGTGACCTCCAGCCAATGGCCGAGCCTGCTTCGTAAGCTTTTCTGATGGCCCCAGCAAAACCAGTGCTGTCTCAGGCCTCCACCATGCCCTGTGGGTGTTTGGGCCACAGACTGGACAACAAGGACTTGTGCAGAAGGACATCAGACTCTGGAGAGGTCTGAAACAAGGGGTGGGGAGAGACAGGCTGGTCAGAGCTGCCTGCAACCTCCTGCGTTCTCCTGGATTGGCTTTCCAAAACCCGGCTGACAGGCTCTTGGTAGGAAAACAGGCCCAGCAAGCAAAGGTGTACTCAAGCCCAGTTCAGTCACTGCCTCTGTCCCATGTTCTTAGTCTCATGGCTCTCAGGACCAGGACACAAGAGACGATATGTCCAAGCACAGAACACTCTTGGAAAGCCATCATTTCCCTCCTGCTGACATTCTGACCCACTCAAGGGTTGTCCATGGGGAACAGGCTTTCTGCACCCAGTTGACAAAAAAATAACAGAAGCCTTCACCTTAAGAAAGAGAGCAGGCCAGGCTCAGTGGCTCACGCCTATAATCCCAGTGCTTTGGGAGGCTGAGGCGGGAGAATTGCTTGAGCCCAGGAGTTCAAGACCAGCCTGGGCAACACGATGAGGCCTCGTCTCTACAAAAAACTTAAAAATTAGCCAGGCATGGTCTTAGCTACTCAGGAAGCTGAGGTGGGAGGATTGCTTGAGCCCAGGAGGCTGAGGCTGCAGTGAGCCGTGATCATGCCACTGCACTCCAGCCTGGACAATAAAGCAAAAGATCCTGTCTCAAAAAAGAAGAAACAGAACAGAGCCCTACAGAGAAGGAAGAAGGCGGGCACACTGTCACTTTTCCTCTCAAGCTCCCTGGATCCCTCCTAGAGGAGAGACCCCCAAACCTGCCTGCACTCCGCAGGAGCCGGCTGGGGGAAGACCCTTTCCAGGGACGCATCCCTGGAGGTGCTCTAATGTTTGGCTGTTTGGCCATTCTGGGCCAAGAAGACTCCTTCCCTAGCCCAGAACCATGAGTCTCCCTGATGATTGCTGCAGAAAGGCCCAATTTTCAGGGCCCTACCTAGCCCTTCAATACCTTTGAGCCGCCCATCTTGTCTGAGCCACAGTCCTAAAGCCAGTCCTGAGCTTCAAGACCCATGCTTGCCCTGGCCACCGCTTCCCCTGGGAGAGCTGACTGGCTTCCTGCAGAGAGCTGGCCTGCAAGTTGGAAGGGCATATTCTCCTCCCAGCTTCCTGGCTAAATTGCTGTGGAATTTCAGGTCACTCCAGTGAACTTTCTGTGACTATTTTTTCCTCCCTTCAAGATTTATCAACTATTAATTAGAGCCTCTAGATGCCTGCAATGTGGAGGTCCTGAGAATGCAATACAGAATAATACAAATGCAGTTCTTCCTGTGAAGCCTGGACAGCCTTTCCCTTCCTTCTGCACTCCTTTCTTCCTTCCTTCTTTCTTTCCTTCCTTCCTTCCTTCCTTCCTTCCTTCCTTCCTTCCTTCCTTCCTTCCTTCTTTCTTGAGTTTCCTGATGCCAGCTCCTCGGATGGTGAGCTAGGGGTAGGAAGGTAGTGGTGGGGGTGATTATAAATATAATAAGAAATAAACCCACACACTGCAAAAACCCTATGTTAATACTATTAATAGTATTTCCAAATTGCTTACAGGTAGAAGACAGTTCCTTAGCAACATGATTGTAATGACAATTCCACAAGGGCATCTGGAATTTACTCTGTCAGACATTCCAGCTTATCAGGAAATGAAAAGGACCAAGACCATCATATAATGTGCAGACTATGCTAATGCCTATCACTGGCATATATCAGACCCCAGTTACAGGATTGACCCGTGGGACTCCCCTTGTCTCAGCTTTAATCACATAAAGTACCTGAGGCCTGTTGTCCTCCTCAGGGCTCAACGCCTTCTTGCGGCCAGGTCCTTCATATAATTCAAGAGTTGAAATCACTGTCAACACAGCCCTTTGACTAATGTTCCGGGGTGATAGGCCTGGCACGTGAACACATGAGTAATGCTATTATCCCCCAAATCACAGGTGAGTGAGGTCTCTGGAGGTGTCCACCCCCACATGAATTTCCCTTTGCGGTAGCAGTAACATCTGAGTCACTAAGCATGGGGCCACAATTTAGGCTCACCCCCTCCCCTGCCTGTGCCCAAAAGGGGGCTGAAGGCGGGTCTTCATAGCAGAAAAAGCTTCACTTCCTCCGAGCTCCAGACAACACATCTCAACTGTGTTGGGCCTTACAAGGCTGAGGTCAACAAGCACCCAGGTGATGAGGTCTTTCTCAGCCTGTTGTTCTCTTGTTAGCCCTTTGATGTTTCAAAGCTGACGAGGTCAGCATCTTCCAGGCTGCAGGAAACACGCCTGCCAGGCATACCTTTCAAGCAGCTGATTAATATGTCATGTGGTCTCTGGTCAGAGGAGAGTGTAAGGGCTGTTGAAATGCCCATGTCTTTGGGAAATACTACCCTATCAACAAGAGGCCTCCAGCTGAAGAGTAAACACACAGATCTGAAAGGGTAAAGTTCTAGCGTCCAACAAACTATTATACATCCTAAATGAAGTGAGAAATGGTAGGCTCTTCACCTGCCAGGGCCTGGGGGAGCCTGTGTCCGAGGACTGCTTAGGAATCCAAGCCTAGCACTGTTTATCCGTGATGCCGATGAGAAGCCTGTGAGACAGGGAGCCTTGCTGGGCCTCCAAAGTCCACTTGCTGGCCTGTTACTTGGCACCATCAGATCTACGCTAGGGATGGTGTAACTAGAGCCTTTGAGCATATGAAAAGTTTGTGGCCTGACAAAGCACTTACTGACCAAGGAAAATCAACTTCAGGTACAGCAGGAAAGGTCTGGTACCCAGAATGTCTGGGGTTTTGAGACACTGGAAAAGATTGCCTAATAATGTCATGGGCTCCCTTCCCTGGAAATAATCTGAAAATAGGATAAGTTCCCTCCAATCTTGGATGGGTCAACCTCATCTTGAGGTGAGGAGACGGTTACATCAACCCACGGAGAGGGCCTGTCAGCAACTCTGAGTCTATTAGAGGGTATATTTTCACACAAAGAAAATGTTTTATTCTGGCAAAATATACCTAATGTAAAAGCTACCATTTTAACCATGTTTAAGTGTACAATTCAGTGGCATTAAGTACATTCACATCGTTGTATAAGCTTCGCCATCATCTCTCTCCAGAACTTTTTCATCTTCCCAAACTGAAACTCTGTGCGCATTAAACATTAACTCCTCTATCCCCTCCTCCCAGCCCCTGGCAACTACCATTCTACTTTTCATCTTTATGATTTTGACTACTCTAAGTACCTTGCGTAAGTGGAGTCACGCAGGGTTCTTGTGTGACGGGCTTGTTTCACTTAGCATAATGTCCTCAAGTTTCATCCATGTTGTAGCATGTATCAAAATTTCATTCCTCTTGAAGGCTGAATACTATTCCATTATGTGCACAGGTACATGAGTGTGTGTGCATGTGCAGGTGCATGTGTGTGCGCATGTGCAGGTGCACGTGTGTGCGTGTGTGTGTGCAGGTGCATGTGTGTGTGTGCATGTGCAGCTGCGTGTGTGCAGGTACATGTGTGTGCATGTGTGTGCGTGTGCAGGTGTGTGTGTGTGTGTGCAGGTGTGCGTGTGTGTGCGCGTGTGTATGTGCAGGTGTGTGTGTGCATGTGCGTGTGGGTGCGCGTGTGTGTGCGTGTGCAGGTGCATGTGTGTACGTGTGTGTGCGTGTGTGTGTGTGCATGTAGCACATTTTGTTCATTCATCTGTGATGGACACTTGGGTTGTTTTCACCTTCTGGCTATTGTGAATAATGCTGCCATGAACTTGGGGGTACAAATATCTGTCTTTCCTTTCAATTCTATATCGAGAAGTGGAATTACACAAAGAAAACTTTAAAGACAAAAGCATTGTGCCCTCAGAAGAAGACATGTCTCTGTCCTCACATCATGAACCCATATGGAGAAGAAACACCTAAAAAAAATTGGGCTACAGTAGAACTTGGTAAGAGGGACCAAGGAAGCATGGAAGAAGGAGCTGGTTGGTTCCCAGAGCAACCAGAGAAGGCTTCGCAGAGATGAAATTGGAGCTGGATTCTGATGGGTAAGTAGGAGTTTACCTGGTAGAAAAATAAGTAGAGAAGGACAGGAAAAGAAACATCCCTTTTCAAAAAAGAGAAGACCAAACACTTGCATGCACATATCCTTTGACTCGGCAATTGCACTGGCAGGAATTCTGCTGTTATCCTCACACACACATATGCTCCAGGCATATGTCTAAGGATCCTCATAGCAGCAATGTTTGCGAGACTTAGTCACTGGGAGTGGCCTGTGGCCCCTCACTAGGACACTGGTGAAATAAACTATGGTACAGCCATACTGTGAATTCCCACACAACTATTAAAAAGAATGAAGGAGGGCCAGGCGCGGTGGCTCATGCCTGTAATCCCAGCACTTTGGGAGGCCGAGGCGGGTGAATCACCTGAGGTCAGGAGTTTGACACCAGCCTGGCCAACATGATGAAACCCTGTCTCTACTAAAAATACAAATAATTAGCCGTTTATGGTGGCAGGTGCCTGTAGTCCCAGCTACTGGGGAGGCTGAGTCAGGAGAATCGCTTGAACCCTGGTGACAGAGATTGCTGTGAGCAGAGATAGCACCATTGTCCTCCAGCCTGGGTGACAAGAGTGAGACTCTGTCTCAAGAAAAAAAAAAAAAAAAGAATGGAGGAGATCTCCATGTGCTGATATGACAAGAATTACGGACTTATTTTTAATTTAAAAAAGAAGATGTCATTATATGCCCAAGTTATTTCCAAAGGAAACAACACACAAGAAACTCTTAATAGTCATTACCTTTGAGAGGAGCGACTGTAATTTGAGGGGAGAGAAATTAAATTTTCATGTTATGTTTTCTAATGTGTATGTGTTCGTTTAAAAACAAAGTTAACAAAGCTGCCAGGGTGATGAAATTACAGGCAACTTTTATATTCTTTGTGCTTTTTGTAATTTAAAATATTTTTTAAAGAAAAGCGGCTCTTTTTCTGGAATTGCTTAGTCCCAATGGCTCCTAAAGGCAGACAGATGAGATGTTTACAGGGCCGTCCTTTTGGAGATTCTCTTAGAGCTTTGCAAAGATTCCTTTCAAGACAGAATGGTATCCTCAGCTCCTCAACAGAAAAAGTTTGGGGCCAAACAAGAATTAGGCCAAAAGCTTGGGGCCAGGCATGTGTGGTGCCAGGGCAGTGTGGCCAGGGGAACTCCCACAATGTCTGTTCAACTGTCCCGGGGCCAGGACCCCTGTACCTCTTCTGCACTTTACCCCTTGTGGGGACTACATCTCTGGGACACAACCCAGCTACACAGGGTTAACCCCTGCGTTTTGCTTCACTGAACATGGCTGAGGAGGAGGGGGTGCGGTGAGAGCAGAGGGGGTTCCATCCCGCCCCAGCTCCAGGCAGCATTAATAAAATGCAGGTGTTTTGTGTATGTATAGCTGCTTGAGGGAGGAGGAAAAAAGAGCCTTGACTGCAGCGAGCGCATAGAAACCAGCCGAGTGAGCCGAGTGCGGTAGAGGAAAATGTGCCTACTAGTAATGAGAAAGCATTTTGCAAAGAGAGCACTGGCTTTAGGGTTAAGAAGAATGCAGCAGTTTCTGGCACAGGCCTACCCTGTAGCTTTTCCTGGGTGTATATGTATGTGTGCGTGTGTGTGTGTATCTGGACACAGGCTCCTATGCATGCATGTGCACACACACACACCCCACCACCACCACCACAGGTTTTTTCCCAGCAACACCTCAGACAACCTAAGTTTGACCTTCACTCGCTTTGACCAGGAGTTGGTTCTGACACTCCCTTCCTTCCCTGCTGACTGCCCTCCATCTTTTCTCTCCTGTCTTCCTCTCTCTGGACTCCACGCCCTGCAACTCCTCCTTTCCCCCATCACTTCCTTCTCTCTTGGGCCTTGGGTTGATGATATCTCCCCTTGGCCAGCCCCTTTTTCTTAATGCCCCTTGGCTCTGCTTTCAAGCAGGCACTTTGTGAGCCTGACTCCCACCCTCCTTTCCAAAGCCCACCTCCCTTGCAGTCAGGAATGGAGCTCAGGGGGTTGGGCAATCCCTGCTGCTTTAGCTTGATGATGTGGCTCCAGCGCCGTGGAGGTTCAAGGTGAGGGGGGAGTAAAGCACAGGACAAGCCCCCTCCTCCTGGCCACCCCAAGGGCAGGAGAGCAAGGAGGAGGCATCAGAGATGACTGCAAAGTGGGCAGCAGCTCTGAGGGCCACTGGGCCCTGCTAAGGGTCCTCTGTCCCTGCCTCCCCACATCCCCCAGGGAGGTGGGAAGTGACGGCCCCCACCTTCTAGAGGGTTGCCCTCCATTACCTCAAGTTAAAGGAGCCTAAAAGCAAGTGATTTCTGTGACTTATTTAGTTTACCTCCTTGCCTGAGTCCTGCTGAGGAATGCAATTGTAGGTGAGTTGTTCTGACATGGAAAGGCTTCAGGAGACCAGGGTGGACCTCTGAGGCCCTGCTTGGCCCCAGGTGGGCCGGGATCTGAGTGGGAGTCACAAGTGGAGGTGAAGCTCCTCCAGAGGGACATGGGCTCCTGATTCCACGAGGAGGGGGTGGGGAGAGGTGCTGGGGGGCTCAGGAAGGGCCCCTGTCACTGGCTACCAAGCTGATCCTGAGTGTTTGTGTCTGAAACCACCGAGCCAGAACCCATGACAAGCAAAGGCCAGCTCAACAGCGTAGTAAATACGTTCCCCGGAATTTAGCACCCCTGAGTCAGAGGGGAGCAGGGGCTGGCAAGAGCCCTCTCCTCCGGCCTGTCTGAAATGGGAGGACCAAGCTCTAGAGGATCAAGTTTTTACTTTCTCAACTCCCGTCCTCTACTCCCTACCTGCCTCCCCATTCCCCTGCAAAAACCAGACCAAGCAGGGATGGGTAGGCAGCAGCTCAACCGTCCCCCCACTCATCCACTCAGCCCTGCCCACAGCTCACAGGCCGGCTGGCAGCAGCTGTGTCAGGAGGCAGGACCCACATTCAGAAACTCTGAGGAATCTCCTTGGAGAGTAGTTACTGGGGTTGCTTGTCCCAGACCCTGAATTGGAACACCCTCTCTGACAACTCCAAGACTGGGACTTGTCACTTGTGGGAATAACAGTGGGAACCACCCTGGAAAATCCAGGATGCAGGGTCCCCTTACTAGCACAAAGCAGCCCTGGGGCCCCTGTGTCCCCACACCCAGCCCTTCCTCCCTTCTGGGAGTGGAACGGGGGAGAAAGCCTTGCATCCTCTGTGGCCCCCACCCTCTGAAAGACGTGTGGTGGCCCCAAGGCCTTATTCCCCCCTCCACTCTGTTATGCGGAGCCTATGAGGGGCAGATGTTTCTAATGAAGGGCCCAGGCCAGGGCTCTGGAGGTAACAGGCCTGCGGTAGAGCTCTGGCTCCCATGGAGGGGCCACAGCCCCCAGACCTCTGAAAGCACAAGCCGCCCAGTGAATGGGACACACACTCTCTTGAATTCTCAGCTCCTTTCAGGAAATTGCCAAGTTAGCCCTTGGCTTTCTCCTTCCCAGTGCCCGCCCCGTTTCCATAGCAACCGCCTCCCCATCCTCCAGAGCCTCTCTCCGGTCCTGCCCGCCCCCTCCTCTCCACCACCCTCCGCGTCTCATCTGTCTGGGTGGGAATCGGGATTAGAGTTCATCGGGCCGGGATGCTTTTCCCAGGGCCGCTTTGCCTTCGTGATCCCTTTGCAGTAGCCCGGCCCCTGCCCCAGGCTTTTCAAGTTCCCCAGACTTAATAACCAGCCCTGGGTTTCCTCCTCTTCTCTTTCTCTGCCTCCAATAAAGCCGGAGAATTAACCCAGGTTTTAAGTGCGCCGGTTCCAAGCTGAATATCAAAGGGGGCTTCCCCAAGCTGCTTCTGCATTTCAAAGGGGCTGATTTATCACTTTCACTTAAACCGGCACATTTTGGGGAAAGAGTTTTACCCAGAGGTCAAACTCTGGAAAAACAAATGGATCCCCGCTCACCCCCTCCTGGGGTGCTGTGGGCTATTAGTGTATAAACTGCTGGCGGGTAGGTGGGAAACAGGCTGCCCACACTCCTCAGCAGCCTGGACGCAAACTGCTCCTGTCCCCACAGGGCGATTGTGAGGAAGAGGGGGAAATGCATGGACCCATGGCTGAGAAGCTCCCACACTGCTCTTCCTGGTCTCTGTGCCCGGCACTGGGAGAGTTCTCAGCTCTGTTTCTGCTTCCTGGGCCTCTTGTGGAGGCCCTAACCTGAGCCGGCATTAACATGTCCAAGCTAAGAGCGCTCCCTGCACCAGGGACTCTGCCCCTTCAATACAGCCTGGGCCTGTGCTTCTGGATTCTGCCTTTTCTTCCATTCTGCCTGCAAAGCCTTTGCAGGCACTTACTATTCAGGGGCTGCAGAGCTGGGCCCCTGAGTCACCCTCACTCCCCAGCTCTCTCCTGCCCTCACAGTCAGGCCTTGTCCATAGCCTTCCTTCCCACATTCCTTCCCCACGAAACATGCACACACACATTCACCCACTCTCTCCCAGACCCCTGCCACCATCCCCAGGCTCCCTCTCATCCAACCTCAACCAGATAAATTATCTCTATTATTGCCCCTTCCTCAAGGACCTCCTCATACCCCCACAAAGAACACTGGGACCCCGGACCCTGGAAACTTTTCTCACTCTCTATGATGCATCTGTCTGGCTGCCCCCAAGCAGACTCCAGCCCCACTGCAGAGCGTGAGCTCCTTCATCTGATTTAGCCCGGATCTGATTGATTCCCAGGCTTTCTCAGGCATTAAGCCCCAACCACGTGTGCACATCCCTCCTTGAACTGACCAGAAAAGCCAGGAGCCAGCAGCCAATGAAGCAATCCTTGGAAGAGGCCAGGCAGACGGCACAGCGTCATCGAGGAACTTCTTACTTAGCACCAAGGGGCAGAAGCGGGAGAGGCAGCACCCTAAAGCCAACTTCCGGAGAAGACATCCTGAATGAGGCCTTGAGAGACACCAATCACAAGGCAGGTTTTCCCTTAATAGACACATCTGTTTCCTTTTCTCACCCTGCCACCAGCTCATTCATTCATTCACACATTCATTCACTCATAGGACCATTTATTGAGTATCTATCTCGTCTCAGGGGCATTAGAGAGTAAGGCCACTGTTGATTACAGTGCAATGAGATAAACCCTGTCTCCCATAAAGTGGCCGGCAACGTGCATGGTTTAACCCTCTCCATGCGGATCTGGGAAATACTCCAGACAGGGGATTTGGTTTCAGCTTGAAAAGATGGACAGGAGTTTAACAGAGATAAATATATTCCAGGCAGAGGGAGCAGCAGGTCCAGAGGCACCCAAGCCCACCGTAGGTGGTGATGATAGGCAGATCAGTGTGTGTGGCACATAGGAATGTGGAAGGAGGTGCCAGGAGATAAGCCTGGAAGGGCATGTGAATGAGGTTGTGAATGGCAGACCAAGAAACCCACTGCCTCTGCCATGCCACCCAAGTTCAACCCCAAAGAGATCAAAGTCGTATACCTGAGGTGCACTAGTCAGTACTACATCTGCTCTGGCTCCTAAGATCAGCCCCCTGGGTCTGTCCCCAAAAAAGGCCAATGAGGACATCACCAAGATAATTGACTGGAAGAGCCAGAGGATTCCAGTGAAACTGATGGTGCAGAACACACAGGTCAGATTCAAGTGGCATCTTCTGCCTCTGCAGGGATCGTCAAAGCCCTCGAGGAACCACCAAGAGACAGAAATAAGCAGAAAAACATTAAGCACAGTGGAAATATCATTTGCGGTGAGATCATCAACATTGCCCAACAGATGCAGCACTGATCTTTAGCCAGAGAACTCTCTGGAACCATTAAAGAAATCGTGAGGACTGCCCAGTCTGTGGGCTGTAGTGTTGATGGCGCCACCCACCCTCACGACATCACAGATGGCTTTGATAGTGGTGCGGGTGGAGTGGCCAGCTAGTTAAGGGCTACATATAGAAGTATTTCAATAAAGGATCATTTGACAACCAAAGAAAATTTAAAGAGGGAACTGTACTGAAGAAGGTAGGGAATGACAGAGGGAGCCAGTCAGGGCCTGGGAACAAGAGCAACTCAAAGACTGTGTTCTAGCACTTGTCCCCCTGCTGACCCTCACCACAAGCTTCTTTGCTGCATGTGCTCAGATTCTGCCTCCGTTTACCCTTTCCACCTGGGGAAGCACGGAGCTCATTGACTCTTCCACAGGAGCCCTTGCTGAAGAAATATTTGTCATTACGTCTATCCCTAGATTAGCTGGGAGGGTCAGTAGAACCTGCAAGCTTCTCTCTCCCTGGAGGGAGGCAAGGGACACAGAGGAACTTTGGGACAACTACACAGGGCCTGGCAATATTTGCAGACAAGGAGATGGGAGGGAGCAGGGGTGGCAAGAGTAACAGCAATGCTCCCCGGGCCCCACACCAGCCACAATGCAGCCTCTGGAATTTTAGAGAAGGAGCTCCCAGGGGAGAGTTGGATTAGAGTTTCAGTCTTTCTCAGTGCCCAGATTTCAGGATGCCAGTGCTCATGCTCCAAAGCAGAGATGCCCATCCAGTTGCGTTTTTAGGCTGCTGCAATGCAGTAAACTTCCCTGGCCAAGCCTCGGCAAACCATCTGTAGCAGGACTCCCATTTCTTCCAGGCTCTCCACAGAGCAGATTGTCCTGGGCATGGAACTTTCAAAGCCACAGAAGGAAATGGAGGACAAAACAAAGAGCAGGGCAGGGGAGCGAATGGTCCCCCGAGTCTTCATGTTTGTGATGCTACTTGGGACCTAGAAGTTCAATAACCTGCCGTCCACACATTTCACACAATGCAATTGACTCCGTGCAATAGATGTGTTCCCAGAAGCTGTCTGGGAACAGCTAAAATTGAGTAATAATTTTACGTGGTGTTTTCATACAATTTGGATAATCTGGATAATTGTTACATATCGTGGTTTGGCTTAAAGCCAGGGTTAGCCCTAACAATAACAAAAGTGTTGACTGCTTGGGGCCTGGCACCTCCCACTTGGACCTGCGGTTTGTGAAAGGCTTCTCCTAGGTATTGGCCCCCTACTTGTCTTCCCTGGAGTCTTGTGTCCTGGTGACTGCTCCAGAGTCATCCTCAGAGCATCTTCCTCCACACACTCTGTTGAACACCCAAAGCTCAGGATGTGCAGCAGGAAGCAGGGAGAGAAGACTCCACCCTGCCTTCAAGGAACTCCCCTGGGAGCTGGGTCTCCCCAGCTGCATTTCTGGGGATGTCTGTGAAGCCCATAGCTGGGCAGCCCAGACCGCCCCACACAGGAGACGCTGGGCTCACCAGCTAAGGGTGGGAGCTCCAACTGGTCAGATCTTGATCCAGGTCACTTTTAAGGTTGCAGTGCAGGCACTGGGCACTGGCCTGCCTGAAGCCTGCCTTACCAGGGACTCATTTCCTGGCTTTGCTTCTCCTCTACCCAGCTTATGAGAGGAGCGCTAGGAGAGGGAGAGAAAACAGAAATCTAAACTTGCTCAGGGGTCCTATTTTGTATCTTCCCTCTGAGCTGTTTTGGTTTCAACCAAAGCATACTTCCCCTCTTTTCTGTGGACTCAAAACCCATGCCCCTCACTCAGACCAGGCCTTCCTCTTCCTGCTTTGTCCACCAGCCTCAAGTCCCATGATAGAATCTCCCAGATAGTGTTGTTTTAACTGGGCTCAAGCCCCACAGTAATGTCTCGGTCCTCCGCCGGCCAGAGCCCACATCTCTGATTCAGCAACAGGAGCAGGTGTTCAGGGCAATCTGGGTTAGGTCCACTGAAAACCAAAGGAAATAACATTGGTCTGATTCAAGGCCTTTAGAAATGAGTCAGCCCCTGAGCCCATCAACCATCACTGTTACCCAACATCACACCCACATTATTCATGAAGTATTGCCTTCGGCTTACTAGACAACAGAACCCCACCAGACTCTGGGAGGCTGAGGATGACTTATTGGTCTGCTGTGGGCTCAACATCAAGTACATGCCTTACCTCTGTCCAAAAACTGGAGTGGAAGAGCGCTGAGTCAGGAAGGCTTATGGCCCGAGGCATCTTCCCACAAGCCTCTGGTCACCCTGAACAGTCTGTTCTGGATTTCCCACCTTGGAAAAAAGTCCTTTATGAGTACAATGAATGGAAAGAGTCCTAGAGGAAGAGTTGGGGCCAGGTGGCCAGGTATGTGCAGCACCTCTGCCCAGCCCTCCTTTGCCCGCAGTCTTAGGCTGGTAGCCTGCATCCTATGCAATAGCCAATGTTACTCTTGTTTTTCATTCCTTCTAAATGATCCAACTGAGGACCTGCCAAGTTGAAGTTGGATGTGACTTTCCTTCCAATGAGGCAGAGGGGGACTTTTCTGGGTGTAGTAGGAAAACACTGCGGCCAAACACGTGACTCTCCAGTCCCAGAGGCTTGAACTCGAAGTTCCAACCCTGCCATGTATCAGCTCAGCAAGTGATTTATCCTCTCTCGTCCTGTTTCCTCTTTGATAAAATGGGAATAATAACACTGTCCATCTGTAAGACTGTTGTGAGTTTTGAATGTCATAGTGCACATAAATGCCTGGCACCTCATGAGTGCTCCCTCAATGGCTCTGCCAGTGTTGTTGCCGCTGTTGTTATTATTATTATTATTAGTAGTAGTAGTAGTAGTAGTAGTACCACTCTCACTACCACTCTTCCTAGGTCAGAGTCTTCTTTCACATGAGAACCCTTGTCTTCCTAATTCTGGCATCCTCAGCAAACAGACACAGTCGAGTGCAGTGAGTGGCAGTCCAACAGAACTTCTCAAGGGGAGGAGCCCCAGAGAGAGGAGATGGCATGTTCAAAGGTCCAGCAGTGGGAAGGTGCATGGAAAATTTGAAGAACATGGTATAGAAAAAAATCCAATCATTAGCTACTGGCTCCCAGCTGCTACTTTAGCCAATCCTCCAACCTCCTCATTGGTATGGCAAGACCATGGAAGCCTGAAGCCCTGATGCCTACTCCAGTCCTTCTGCTCCTCTCACTGACCAGAAAACTTCCCTTACAGAAGCCCCAAGGTCATCTGAACCCCAGAGACCAAGGAAGCAGAAATATACCAAATGAAGATCCTGAGGCCTTTGTGTTTAGTTACCATAAAGAAATAATTCCCCAAGCCTGGCTATTTGTACTTGGCATTGGATAATTCGAAGGTGGTTGAGGAAGGTACTGGGGAAGGAAGCCCAGGCAGGGGCTGTGGTTGCCAGGTGGGGAGGGAAGACTTTGTAAACTAACCCAAAAGCAAGCATGGGGTGCCCGCCTGTCTTCCATGTAGTTCCTCACCGCCTGCCGCCACCACGCCCATGATGCATGGGAGCAGCCCAGTGCCGCCAACCAACCACAGTGAAGGCTTATCCTCCACCCCATCCCACTCTTCTCCAACCTCCTGGAAAACGGTCTCCGTTCCCATCCTTCCTCTGCAAGAGCCTCCCGTAACTTAAGCTATTAGCCCTCCCAGGAGCACTTACGTTTAATAAAAACAAGGACCTTAACACTCCACAGAAGGGGCTCGCTAATGGTTCCCTTTCTGGCTTTTGGAAACTGCAGGGAGCCAGGTTTCTGTAGGAGTTGGCTGAGGCCTCAACGACGGGAAGACAGGGTCTGAGGAGGCAGAATGCCAATTAGGGACCAGGTTCAAGGTGGGTCTCCCAAACTCTGTCTTATGCCCTATAACCTAACTACCCTCTGTTGGTGGTGTTGGTGGTGCTGGTGCTGGTGGTCACGTTTGTTGAAATTAAGTGTACATACAATGAAATTCATCCATTTTAAAATACAGTTGTTTGAGTTTTTTTTTTTTTTTTTGAGACGGAGTCTCGCTCTGTCACCCAGGCTGGAGTGCAGTGGCCGGATCTCAGCTCACTGCAAGCTCCGCCTCCCGGGTTTACGCCATTCTCCTGCCTCAGCCTCCCAAGTAGCTGGGACTACAGGCACCCGCCAACTCGCCCGGCTAGTTTTTTGTATTTTTTAGTAGAGACGGGGTTTCGCCGTGTTAGCCAGGATGGTCTCGATCTCCTGACCTCGCGATCCACCCGTCTCGGCCTCCCAAAGTGCTGGGATTACAGGCTTGAGCCACCGCGCCCGGCCTTGAGTTTTAACAAATGCATGCAGTTGTGTAACCATCACCACAATCAAGATACAGAACGGTTCCATCACCCCCTAAAATTCTCCAGGGCTTCATTATAGTCAACCCCTTCACCCAGCCCCAGCCATTAAAAACTGCCCATCAGGTATTTTGTCTCTTTAGTTTTGCCTTTTCCAAAAGGCCATATAAATGGAATCATAGGGTGCATAGCACGCAATCTGCCTTCTTTCATTTAGCCTAATGCACTTGAGATTCGTCCATGCTACATGTATCAGAAGTTCCTTTTCATCAACCCCATTAAATAGTGGGTAAAGGACATGAACAGACACTTCTCAAGAGAAGATATGCATGTGGCCAACAAGCATATGAAAAAAAGGTCAACATTACTGGTCATTAGAGATATGCAAATCAAAACCACAGTGAGATACCATCTCATGCCCATCAGAACAGCGATTATTAAAAAGTCAAAAATAACAGATTCTGGCAAGGTTGTGAAGAAGAAGGAACACTTTTACACTGTTGGTGGGAGTGTAAATTAGTTCAACCATTGTGGGAGACAATGTGGCAATTCCTCAAAGACCTAGAGGCAGAAATATAATTTGACCCAGCAATCCCATTACTGGGTATATGCCAAAAGGAATGTAAATCATTCTATTGTAAAGACACATGCACATGTATGTTCATTGCAGCACTATTCACGATAGTAAAGGCAAGGAATGAACCTAAATGCCCATCAGTGATAGATGGGATAAAGAAAATATGATACATATACGCCATGGAATACTATGCAGCCATAAAAAGGAACAAGATCACATCATTTGCAGTTACATGAATGAAGCTGGAAGCCATTTTCCTCAGCAAACTAACGCAGGAACAAAAAACCCAACATTGCATGGTCTCACTTATAAGTGGGAACAGAAGAATGAGAACACATGGGCACATTTCGTGTGGGGAACAACACACACTGGGGTCTGTCAGAGGTAGAGTTAGGGGAGGGAGAGTATCAGGAAGAATAGCTAATAGACACTGGGCTTCATACATAGGTGATGGGATGATCTGTGCAGCAAACCACCATGGCACATGGTTTTTGTTGTTGTTGTTGTTGTTGTTGTTGTTGTTGTTGTTGTTGTTTTGAGACAGTCTCACTCTATCGCTTAGGTTGGAGTGCAGTGGCGCGATCTCAGCTCACTGCACCCTCTGCCACCTGGGTTCAAGTGATTCTCCTGCCTTAGCCTCCCGAGTAGCTGGGATTACAGGCGCCTGCCACTGTGCCTGGCTAATTTTTGTATTTTTAGTAGGAGACAGGGTTTCACCATCTTGGCCAGCTGGTCTTGAACTCCTGACCTCATGATCCACCTGCCTCAGCCTCCCAAAGTGCTGGGATTACAGGCATGAGCCACCACACCCAGCCCATGGCACACATTTACCTATGTAACAAACCTGCACATCCTGCACATGTACCCCTGAACTTAAAATAAAAGTTGAAGAAAAAAAAGAAGAGGAAGTTCATTTTTGGCTGGGCACGATGGCTCATGCCTGTAATCCCAGCACTTTGGGAAGCTGAGGCGGGCAGATTGCCTGACGTCAATGGTTCAAGACCAGCTTGGCCAACATGGTGAAACCCTGTCTCTACTAAAAATACAAAAATATTAGCCAGGTGTAGTGGCATGTGCCTGTAATCCCAACTACTTGGAAGGCTGAGGCAGGGGAATTGCTTGAACCAGGAAGATGGATGTTGCAGTGAGCTCAGATCATGCCACTGCACTGCAGCCTAGGCGACAGAGTAAGACTCTGTCTCAAATAAAAAGAAGTGCCTTTTCATTGATAAGTAGTGTTACAATGCATAGATGTATAACAGTTTATTCATTCAGCAGTAGAAGGCCATTTGAGTTGTTCCCAGTTCTGGGCCATCATGAATAAAGCCACCATAAATATTTGTCTATGGGTTTTTTTTGTGGACAGAAGTTTGTATTTCTCCAGGTAAATACCTGCAAGTGATATTGCTGACTTATATAATAAGTATATGCTTAACTTTATATTAAACTGCCAAATTGTTTTCCAAAGTGACTGTTCCATTTTGCATTCTCACGAGCACTGTCTGAGAGTCCCAGTTGCTCCACATCCCCTGCCCCAGTACTTAATATCGTCAGTTTTGTGTTTTGAATTTTTTTTATTTTAGCCATTCCAAAATAATAATAGTGGTTTCTCATTATGATTTAAATTTAGTGATTAATTATGTTAAACACCTTTCGTGTGTTTATTTGCTATTCATACTTCTTTTCTGGTGAAGTATATGTTCAAGTATTTTGCCCATTTTAAAAAAAAAAATTGTTTGTTTTCTTCTTACTGAGTTTTGAGAATTTTTGATATATTCCAGACACAAGTCCACCAGTCAGATACAGATTTTACAATATTCCTCCCAGTCTGCATAGAAGATTTGTCTTCTTATTTTGTTATCAGTGCCATTCTAAAAATAGAAGGTTTTGATTTTGATGAAATCCAATTTCTAAATTTTTGTTTCCTGGATTGTGTTTTCAATGTCATATCCAAGAAATCTTTGCCTAATCCAAATCAGAAAGATTTTCTCCTGTTTAATTCTTTTATGCTTTTAGGCTTCTTCTTTTGTACTTTCACTTATGTTTCTGTATTTCCCATTTTAACATTTTACATTTAGATCTATGATCCTTTTTGAGTTACAGGTCAACATTCTTTCTTTTTTCCTCTCTCTCTTTTCTTTCTTTTCTTTTTTTTTTTTTTTTTTTTTTTTTTTTTTTTTTTGCATGGATGTCTGTATGCTCTAGCATCATTTTTTAAACAGACTATCTGCCATGCTTTGAATGTATCCCCACAAAATTCATATGTTGAAACTTCATTGCCAGTGTGATAGTTTTAAGACTTATGGCCTAGGCCAGGCACTGTGGCTCATGCCTATAATCCCAGCACTTTGGGAGGCCAAGGCAAGCGGATCATTTGAGACCAGCCTGGCCAACATGGTGAAACCCTATCTCTAACAAAAAATACAAAAATTAGCTGGGCATAGTAGCAACACACCTGTAATCCCAGCTACTTGGGAGGCTTAGGCAGGAGAATCACTTGAACCCAGGAAGTGGAGGTTGCAGTGAGCTGAGATCGTGCCACTGCACTCCAGCCTGGGCAACAGAGTGAGACTCTATCTCAAATAAATAAATAAATAAATAAATAAATAAATAAATAAATAAATAAAAGATTAGGGTCTTTAGGAGGTGATTAACTCATGAGAACAGAGCCCTCACAGATGGGATTAGCACCCTTACAACAGAGGTGTGAGGGAGCTGTTGGTCCCTGTTGCCATGTGAGGATGCATCAAGAGGCACCATCTTGGAAGCAGACAACAGCCCTCACCAGACACCAAATCCACCAGTGCCTTGATCTTGGACTTCCCAGCCTCCAGAACCATGAGAAAATAAATCACTGTTTTTTACATGACCCAGTCTCAGGTATTTTGTCATAGCAGCAGAAACAAACTGACACCATCTGTCTCCAGTGAATTCCCTCTGTACTTTGTCAGAAATCAACTGACCATGCATGCGTATTTCTGCAGTCTCCATTCTGTTCTACTGTTACAAATGTGTATCCTTTCACCAGTTCCACAGCCTTATTCACTCTAGCTTTATAGTAACTCTTGAAACCAGGTAGTGCGTGTCCACCTGGTCTCACTGTTAGCCTCTCCTCTATTAGGCTCTCCTCTTTCCTGTGGTCTTTCAGGCCAGGTGGCAGAGGCTGGACAAAGCTCAGGGCCCTAGCATGGCCTTGCAGGCCCTTATGATGCAAACCTCACCAACTCATCTTCTGTCACACCTGCCTCCTAGGAATACTGATGTGCTGATAGTTCTCTGCTTTTGTCTAGCACCATCAGGCCTCCAAGCCTTTGCCTACCCTGTCACCTCTGGCAAAGACAGGAAAGCCCTATCTTTGGGCCCCACGCCACCCCTTTTCCTCTTCCTGGTTAGCTTGGATTATTCTTCAAGGCTCTAAAAAATAGAGTCCTCATAAGAGACATCCAGGGGAACCTGTATGACCTTCCCAAAAGTGTCCTTACCCAGGCAATATAGTACAGTGGCCAGAGGGTAGACCTGGGAACCAGCTGCCTAGGCCTGAACTCAGGGTGCCAGAACCCACTACTATCAATACTACTAGGGCAAGTTACTTCCCATCTCTGAGCCTCAGTTTCTCATCTATAAAAAAAAGTACCTCTCTTTTGGGGTGTGGTAGGGATTAAATGAGTCAATATATGTATAAATAAATAAATGTACTTAAACATAAACTTACTATAAATGAACATAATAGAGACCCAATAAACTTGGGTTGTTATCATTATTATGTTTTTTTTTTTTTAAGATGAAGTCTCGATCTCCCAAAGTGCTGGGATTACAGGTGTGAGCCACTGTGCCCGGCTGGGCTGTTATTATTTAAGGATTGAGACCCCTTTTGATGTTTTCTGCTGTCAAGAAAATATGTGAGCACAGCTTCTTCCCCCCATTTGTCACCCCCCACACACACACTCAGGCAGGGGTCAAGGCCACCTGAGCAGCTAGATGCAGCCACTGAGGCCCCAGCCCCCATTGTAGAGCTGCTGTTTCCAGGAGCCACATGCTAGGGAGCAAGCAGCAGCCAGCACTGGAAACAGGCTACCCCAGCCTCAGTCTCCGTGGGTACCACTCAGGTGCCCAGGCACTGCGGGAATCCCTGCCTGAGGCAGCCTAGGCTGGGAGTTCACATCTTGGTGCCCCAGGGTCCTTGGATAGTGATGTGTCAGTAACACTTCAAGCAGCCAGTTGAGCTACTCTGCAGGGAAGAAGCCCACTTGCAAGGCAGCTGGACGTTCCCCAGCCCTGGGAAACAGAGTCCTGCTTGCTCTTGAGGTTGGGTCCCCTATGAGAAGGGGGTCAAGAGAGGACCAAGAGCATCACCGGTTTTTTCTGGAGCAGAAGAGAGCCCTTAAAGCAAAGAGAACCATCTGCACACGAGAGCCACTGAAGTGCGGAAGGAAGGCCAGGGGAGGGGCATGGAGGCAGAGACAGGGGGTTCAAGCCCCAGCTCCCCTTCTCTGTGTGAGTTATGTAACTTTCCTGAGCTTCAGGCTCCTCCCCGCTCCTAAGAGGATAGTGCCACCTCCCTTAAGGGGTACCTGTGGCTGTACGGAGCAATGGGAGAGCCAAGAGGAAACCCTGGTGCATCCAGCCTTCCTTCAGAGATGGAAGCCACAGGCCCAGCCAGGTGATCTACCCAGGGCAGGGCCAGCACATTCCTGGGAGTCCAAGTCAATGCAGACAAAGGGCTGTCTAGGGAACAAGGAACTGAGAAGAGGAAAGCCACCTCTGGTTCTTGGTGAGCCTGCCAACCTCCTGCAGCCCCTCATAGCCCAGGACCCCTGGAGGTGAGCCTGACTCTCAGCCCTGGCACTGGAGAAACTCACTCCTCCTTGCTCCATTGGTCCCCATTTCCTGTTTCCTTGGGCCCCTCTTCTTCTAGCCTGGGCAGAGCTGAGGAGGGCAGTGGGGGTTCAGGCCGCTGCCAGGTTGGGGAGCTCCTTGCAGGGCTGGGAGAATGGGACGGATAGGGTTTTGCCAGAGCCTCACAGGAAGCTTCCTTTCAGGCAGCTGAGCCCATTTCAGGGGTAGGGAGCACTGATCGGGCTTTCCCCAGGGTTGGGACATTGCCCTGGGAGGAGGACGAGGATGCTTCCCAGGTTTCCGCTGACTCATGGTAGTGAGTATTAGTCACTCCCTCACAAGAATTGGCCCACGTCCTCTAGTAGCCTCTTGTCTCCCAGAGGCCCCTGTCCCATGTTTGCCTGCCTGAAGCTCCTCTCCTGGCCGCCCGCACCCACATCCACACAGTTCAGGCAGACACAAGAGCCCAGCATCACTTTTCACTCAAGCCTCCTCTGTGACATCAGCTTCCTGCAGGAGAAACCTTCAGGAGGTTTCTCTTACAGATTTGGGGGTCAAAGACTGAGTTCCAATCTCAGCACTGCTGCCTTGTATCTCTGCTTCCTAGGCAAATTATGTCACCAATCTGGACTGTTGGGTTTTTTTTTCCGCAAAGAGTAATAATAATACTATCTAGTAGGATTGGTATGACAATGAAATCATATAAAGTGTATGAAAGTTCCTGGCACAAAATAAGTGATCAATGCGTGGTAATGAACATTATTATTATAAATCAATAAAAGAAGAAATGTCCCTTATATATAGCTTTTTAAAAATAAGATAACAAAACCCTTGGCCCCTTGGCCCCTTGGCCCTGTGAAACTGTGGGCTGACATGGAACAAAATAAAAGCAAGTAGAGGGTCAGGTGTGATGCCTCACACCTGTAATCCCAGCATTTTGGGAGGCTGAGGTGGGAAGATCATTGGAGCCAAGAAGTTGGAGACCAGCCTGGGCAACATGGCAAGACTCTGTCTCTACAAACAAGCTTGGCGTGGTGGTGAACGCCTGCGTCTACGGTCCCAGCTGCTCAGGGCTCTGAGGTGAGAGGATCATTTGAGCCCAGGAGTCCAAGGCTGCAGTGAGCCCTGATCGCACCATTGCACTCCAGCCTGGGTGACAGAGCAAAACTCCATCTCTATTTATAAAAAAAATTAGGAGATGGGGGGAGCAGGTAAAGATTTCCTCTATTTTCATCCAATATCCCCTGGCTGTAGAAACTGCCCCCCAGCCCCCACTGGGGAGGTCAGGATAGCGGTGAGCAGTGAGACCTGGGACAGTCCGAGGAACTGTGGCTCCACGGGAGGAGCCCGGAAGGGGCAGAGAGGCTGCAGATGTGCCCTGAGGATAACAATTCACTCAGCTCAGGGAAGCCCACTTGAGCCCACCTCTCAAACATAAGGCCCCCATCCCGGCCGGCCCCACCCCTCTCACTGAAGCAGGGTTTCTCCGCCTCAGCACTGCTGACACTTTGGACCAGATATTTTTTGTTAAGGGGCTGTCCTGGCTGTTGTACGATGGCGAGCAGTGTCCTCAGCCTCCACACACTAGATATCTGTAGCACTCCTTCCCCCTGCCAGTTGTGACAAGCAAAGATGTCTCTAGACTTTGCCAAATGTCTCCCCCTGTACCCCCACTATGAAGAACCACTGCTGTGGACGGTAGGCTGGTCCCTTGGTCTCCCCAGCTTCTTCCCCCACCTCTCCTGAGCCTTCTCCCCACCTCACCCCAGCCCCTGGCTGAGATGTCTCCCCCAACACACACTGGAGGAGGCAGCGCCAAGCAGCCCACTGCATCTCAGGGAGGCCGCCTGGCCCAGTTGCTGAGAACCAGAATGGAGAGGCTGTCTCTGTAGGCCAGGCCATTGCTGAGTCAGGGAGCGGTCAGTGGAGGAGTCTTGGGGTGAAAGAGGAATCAGTGCCTCTGAGAGGAGCCAGGAAAGACGGAGTAAGGCTGAGACAAGGCCACAGGTGGTGGTGTGTGAGTCCTGACCTGGGCACTTCCTGCTTGGTCGGACAGGGACCTGGGGAGGCCACCGGGAGCTGAAAGGTTGCTCAGAGCCCTAGCGGCATGGCGCTACCTCCCAGCAACCCTGAAAAGTCCAGGCCTCGGCTCAGCCCCAGGAATTCAGGAGCCCCAGGCTGGATCAGGAAGATGACAGGAACTGAGTTCAGAGCCTCATGTAGGACTGGGGCTTGGGCATGAAGCTGTCAGTGCAGTGGGTTACATAAGTGCTCTCTCCCCAGCAAAGAAACAGAAGAGAGCCCTAAGAAGAAGACATCAAAGGAGGAAACTGGCAAGCTTCACAGGGGAGGAGGCTTTGGAGCCAGTTTTGTCAGATGACAAGGAGTTCACCAGACAGAGAGGCAGGTGGAGGAAGGGCATCCTGGGAAAGGTGCTCACTGACAGGCAAAAGGTGCCCAAAGAACAAGGAAAGGTCAACAGGTCCCCGCGTTGCTTCAGGAACCCTGCTTCAGCCCTTGAGTGATGGGGGGTGAGGGTGAAGTGGGTCTGTGTCCCATGGGAAAGTGGCTGAAAACTGGCTGGCAGCGTGAGAATAAACGGCCAGTTCACGCAATGGCTCCCCTCCCATTCTCCACATCAGTGAGGTTCAGGTCACCTTGATGCAAGGTCAGCGTGTGCTGGGGTGAGCTAGCTAGCCATAGTTCCTGCAGAAGACCTAAGCCCAAGTATGCCTTGGCCTTGGTCAGTTTCTCAAGGAAGACACTGAAGCTCCCCTGCTTGCACAGTGACACTTGGTAGCAGTCACTTGGCCCGAGACTTGCGGTCAGGAGGTCTGCAGTCATGTGTTTGAAATGGGGTCTGACTGTACTTGCTCGCACTGAGTACCCATCATCCTGCTGGGAGGTTAACATTCTCCCTTCCCACAATGCACTGGCCCACTGGGCCCACACCTTTCCTCCAAGTCACCCTGGAAAGTCACCATTGCTGTAAGCCCAGCCCTCAATCACCCTAGGGCAGGGAGAAGATCAGATCAAGCCAGAGTACCCAGAGCCAGGCCCTGGCTAGAGGAGACTCCACCCCCCTGCCCTGCCCCTGTGGGTCTGTCTTGTCCCACCCAGTCCCAGGAAAGGGCTGGGACTGTTTCCATTTCCAACCTGTCTGGGCCGCTCCTTTCTTGCCCAGGTGGCTCTGCTGGGAAAACCTATAACAGCTGAGCGGGCTTTTCAGGATTGGCTTGATGCCAGGGCCAGGGCGAGGGATGAGCTGGCCACATAGCAGTAATCGCCTGTGCTGCTGAAGTGCTTTTCTTTAGAGGATCTCAAAACATTTGACCAGAAATAGGAGTTGTCCCAGCTATGAAAGGACACAGAGAAGAAGGGTCACTCACTAAGCTGGTAACAGCTTTGGCAGTAGAATGAAGGCTTCAAAAGACTGGCTCCAAGGGAAGTAAACAACAGAATCCAAGGCTAAAATTGTATCCTTAACAAATACTATCTGAAGTTAAAACAGGAGTTCACTATTTATGGAAATCTATATAAACCTAATAAGCACAGAGTGGTGAATGTGTGTGTATATTCAGGGAGGGAGTGGAATAGAACAAGATTTGGCACTCACTCTCTTCCTCCCTGTCCCTTCCTGTGGTCACACTTCTCAGGGTGCTCCTCACATGAGAGTCTTCCCTCTGAGATTCTGTACCCGTGGTTGCCTTCTCCTCCTCTAGGCCCAGCAGGGTCCTGGTTTCCCACTTGAGAGGAGACAGCCACTGTAAGCCATCTGTCCTCTTGCCAGATGAGACCATTCCTTTGGAATGTCCTTCTGGTCACCTTCCTCTCCCACTGCCATGGACCCACACCCTCTCATGCTCAGTTCCCCACACCTACTCAACTCACGCACTCTTCCTGCCAATCTTACATGCCATCACCACATTCATCTTCCCAAAATCCTGCCAAAATTAACCCTTCATCCTTGTCCAAAGGACATTGTCAAGATTCCCTAGCAGAACCTTTGAGACTCTTCCCCCAGACAGATATTCCACCTCCAGTCCTCCCTGGCATGAAGTCTCCTCAGATATTTCATTGTCTGCTTGCTGATCCCACATGTGCCTTGAGTCTTCTGCCCTCTCTGCCCTTCCAGATCCTTCCCACCATCCTTAGGAACCAGCCCTGCCAGGAAGCCTTCCTATCACAAGGCCCCTTCCAGAGACTGTTACTCAGGAGATCGCGTTACCTCCTTGGGTTCAAATCCAGAACTTCTCCTCGAAAGCCTTCATTATCTTACTTCTTACTCTGCCCTTATGGACACCCAGCCTGGGTTATGAGCTATCTTCCCAAAGAAATTGAGTTGCCAGATTTAGCCAATAGGAACACTAGACTTCCAGTTAAACTTGAATTTCAAAAAAGCAACAACAACAAAAAATAGTGTTAGTATATGCCATGTAATATTTGGAACCTACTTATATTAAGAATTGTTTATCTGAAACTCGAATTTAACTGGGGATCCTATATACTCTCTGGCAACCTTACAAAGAAAGCATAAGCATGAAGCTTTCCATCTCCCTCAGGCTCTGACACTCAGAGGAGTTCTCAGGACCTGTATCGTCGATTAATTATTTTTTTGATTCAGCAAAGACTCCTTGGCTTTCATCTGCTCTTGGCCCCAAGACCCAGAGCCTACTTAAATCCCTGTGGTCCAGTTGAATCATCTGCAACAAACTCCTAACAGGCCATCTAGGAGAATATCTTCCTTTAGTACTTCATGTTCTCCTTAAACATTCATCCTCAAGATGCGCTAGCAGCAGATGGGTTTCAGGCAACAAAACCTCGAGTGTTTCTTGCTAACCAAAGGAGGAAGGAGCTCTGGAGCCAGGATGCTTGGTTTCAAATCCCAAGTCAGCCGCATGTGGTCCTGAGGCCTCAAGCAAGAGATTTACATCTCTAGGTCTCAATTTCCCAATCTATAAACCAGCAATCATAGCAGGACCTACCTGACAGATTGTTGTGATAATTAAATGAGATAGTACATGGTGAATAAATTGGTGAATACATTGACTCTTACATGGAAAGCACTAAATAAGTGGCACCTGACATTGTCAGTGATTTCCTAAGACTGCCAGTGGCTGCTGACATGGGCACAATTTCCTTTTGGGATCTCTTTCGCTAGCTGCTTACCAAAATAGTGGTCATGTGTCAATCTCCATAAGCAACAGAGTTATGGCAGAGTCAAGAAGAGGGTCCCCTGGTGAAGGTTCTCCATGGGGAACTCCCACCTCTAGGTGAGGCAAAGCAAGACATACAGGGACTTCCTCAAGTGTTGTCTGTCCCTACTTCTCCAATTAAACTACAAATCATTGCCCTCCCCTTTCAAGTTCACATCTTTAAAAGACTGGTAAGAGCTGCTCTCCTTGATGAAATGGGTGGCTGGTTTCAGACCCAACTGAATGTGGACAGAGGAAGAGCTACCACTGGCCTTCTTAGGACTCTGTGGGTGAGCCTCGGGGATTCAGTGGAGAGAGATCCCATGCCCAGATCCTCCTGCATCCTACCAACCCATCTTCAGCCTCCAAGGTCACCAACAAGCTCCTGAACCTCAGCATGGGTGGGGTGCCTTGGGTTTTTCAAGGAGACTCTTGGTCAATTCAACAAAAGTTCAATCGTCAAAGGACCAATTTGCTAAATGGCAATTCTTTGAGTTCATGGAACTCACAAATTTCATAAGAACTCTTTGAATATTCTCCATGAATATGTGTTTCTTAACAGCAATTTAAAGAATATTCAATTTGTCGAAAGCTCAGAAGCCAAGTATGGTTTAGTTTCCTTATAAGTATGTTCTTCTTTTGAATATATTTTGAATATGTCATTTTAATGAAAATATTTTCTTTTTCCTATGAACATATTTGTAAGAAATATATTCATGAAAAATGTATTTAATCAAACAAGAATACATTCCCAATGCATAGTTACTAACACATTCAGACAGAACACAATCAGATGTTCATGGAGAACGTAGTCATTGAATGTGTTTCAGAAAATCGTTATTTCAAAACAAGGTTTTGGCATATTGGCCAATTCAAAGAACTGGTGAAATGACTCCTAAGTAAGTTGACTTTCAGAGAATTGGCTGCTTCTCATGAGAGAAAATCAATTTCTGCCTCTTGTTGTCATCTGTTTACAATTTGATTCTGAGAACTTCTAGAACAGTGGTTCTCAAACATGAACATGCATCAGAATTACTGCAAAGCTTGGCTGAACTGCCAATTCTTGAATGATGCCCCAAAGGATTCTGGTTCTAGGTGGGGTGGAGCCCAGGAATCAGTGTGTTGAGTACAATTCCAAGGTCACTCAGACACCACCAGGTCCCACACCTCACTTTGAGAACAAGTTGAACGTAATGAAGAAAATGGTTAATCATGAGATGTTACTATAAGATCCTAAGGTAGGATTTTTTTCCTCTCTGAGTGTGCTTGAAAATTACATCCAGCCTTAACTCTAATATTGTAAAATAATAAAATGACCTACATCCCACCATGCTTTTTGTTTGTTTGAGACAGGACCTCTCTGTATCACCCAGGCTCTGTATCACAAGTATAGCTCACTGCAGCCTTGAACTCCTGGGCTCAAGTGATCCTGCCACCTCAGCCTCCTGATTAGCTACGACTACAAGCATGCACTACGAATCCCACCTATTTTTTGTAGAGACAGATCTTGCTATATGGCCCAGGCCAGTCTCTAGCTTCTGGCCTCAAGTGATCCTCTTGTCTTGGCTTCCCAATGTGCTGGATTATAGATGTGAGCCACCATGCCTGGTACCTATACCCCATTATCGTAACATAATTGTCTTTTGCAAGCAGCCTTCAACATGCATGCCAATTGATTTGTACATACTGATTTATATTCTACCTTTTCTGTTTACTATAATATAAGAAACATCTTCCACTATGTAGCAAAGGCATTGTCGTGATTATTTCTAACGGTTAAACAATATACCACACACAGATTTCCTATAACCTGCTCAATTAGTCTTCTAATATTTTATATCTTCTATATGTGCTGTATCATTTCCAATTGTTAAGCACAGTGAACATCTTCAAACACGTAATTTTTTGCTTCTGTTGAATAATTGTCATGGAATTCATTTCCAGAACTGGAATTAGTGGTGTGGTAGGAATCTACAGTGGTTCCCTACAGTGAGAACACAGTAGAATAAGGACCAGGAATGGGATGACATGAAACACGAACATTGTAATCCCCTATTAAGCCACTTT
This sequence comes from Rhinopithecus roxellana, assembly GCF_007565055.1. Lineage (NCBI taxonomy): Eukaryota > Metazoa > Chordata > Mammalia > Primates > Cercopithecidae > Rhinopithecus > Rhinopithecus roxellana. Next base: position 84,184,072 of record NC_044553.1, on the reverse strand, counting down.
CTTGAAGCTCTAGGATAAAGGTCACAGTTGGTTTTACAGATCAATTTAAGATCAGGTCATGCAAGAAGTTAGACAAGCAGGGGTTATGAGCTTCTTATAGAATCGTGATTTTAATGTAGCATGTGGGGAAGGCCTGAGACACTGCAGGTACTTAACGTGTTCCAGTATTTGATGCATAATAAAGATACTGCACTTAGCTCATTAACAGCCTGGCATAATTGAATTGCATCATTAAATCATTAACACTCCTTGCCACACCACCCAACGCGTCTGGGAACTATCCAGAGATGTCCCATTGAGTCCCAAGACCTTGGGGAGAGTAGAGCCAACTCCCCCATTCCCATCCTGCCCTTCCCCAGCTGCTCCACCAGTAGAAGAGGGAAGTGGAGGTCTGGATGTGAGGAAGACCATTAGCCAAGTCTCACCTCCTACCTAGGGCTGCAGTTGTGACAGTGTGCCAAGGAACCACGGAAAACCGGGAGGAAAAAACTGGTTGCTCTCCAGATGTGTAATGTGAGGAAGTTATTCTGATCCCGCTTCCTCGCAGATGGGATCTTTGTCTTATTGACACCTCAGTAGGTGCTCCACAAATGATTGTCCCTGGAGTGAATGAATGGATGGCCTTTGTCTAGGCTCATACTGATACCCCAGGTTGCCTCTCCCTGATGTATTCTGTAGGGGGCACTCTCATTACTGCCTTCACCGCAGCCACCTCTGGGGATGTAGGCACCTGTGTCTCCATCCTGGGCAGCACTGGTCTTGGCTTCACTTATCTCCTGGATCTGGTGTTTTGAACCTGACGAAAGGCAGGCATGTGGGTACATGAAAGAACAAACGATGTGCAGTGCGTTTATTTGCTGGATGACCATTCCAGTCATTCCAAAGGCCCGCTTGAGTGGGGCATTACAGGAACATCCTCTGTCTAGAAATCCGAGCCCTGGTTCTTCTTCCTCAACTGTCTTCTCCATCTCATTCCACCCTGCTTGAGTTCTCCTGCCTGGCTGTGCAAGCAGCCTCTCCCTTCAGATCTCTACCTCCTCTTCTGAGATCCAGCTACCCCAGCTAGGAAGTCTGTTGTAAACCCAGAACCAAGGATGTTTTCCCTTTCCCTGTTTCCTGTTTTTCAACATGCATAAAACCTCTTTGAGCCTCAGAAGGGACTGCCCAAGACCCATCTCCTACGGCACCTAAATCTTCAGCTTTTATTCTCCAGCAATAAGAAATCAGTTTGATACACATTAAGAGCTTTGGTCCTGGGCCTCAGACCAGGGCATTGGTCCCATCAACCTCAGACCATATGTTCATGTGAGGACAGCAGGTGGGAGGCCACCTGCCTTCCCCCATCCGCTTGCCCTGCCTGGGATACTGAATGGCAGGTAAAAAGTGGAGAAGCGTCTTCCTGTCCCAGCCCAGTTGCTGAGAGATGAGCTAGAGAGGGTGGCCTCGATCCAGTCGGCCCAGATTGAGGCCCAGACTCAGACACCTCCTAGTTCCCACGCTCAGGCAGCAGGCCTGAAGCAAAACTGGTTTCATAATCTCACCTCTGCCCAGTGCTTTTTGCAAAATGATCTGCCATTTGGTTCCCACATCACAATCATACTATTTATCTATGCAAAACAGCACCTCATTAAAAAAGGAAGAAACACATCACCATTGGCCCAACCCCTCATTAAGGTATAACACACAGGCCCTGGGCACACCCAGGGTGGAACCAGCACCCAGAATGACCAGGGTGTTAGGCCCATGTCACTAGCTCTGTCCCCACCCTCACCCCATTCCTCCTAAGTGAGTTGTGCTGCTCCTCAAATCTGTGTAGTGGGAGATGACAGAAAAGGGGTCCTTTGGAACTGAGAGACGGGTTCACTGGGGGAGCCCCTCCTCCAAGGGACCTTCTCCCCTGAACTATTATCTCTACTTAAAGCTCTTCCTCTTGCCTTCAGCCCAGCTTCTACAATGATATTTGCTGACTACTGGCATATTTTTACCTTTGTTTCTCACTAGAACGGAAGGGCCCTGAGCAGACGAACCGTATTATGTTTTTCAGGGCCTAAACCAGTGTTTGGCACATAGTAGACGTTCAGTAAATATTTGCAAAATGCTCAATTTAATTTTTGACTTCATGATAAGGAATTCCATGATTGTTTTTCTGCCAGAAGTTTCCCCTCCCATTCTCACTGGAAATACACCACCCCTTTGGCTGTGTTAAGCAATGATTTCTACCCTTGACCCCCAGGGTCTCAGGAATAAAAGTTGAAATGTTTTTATTTTGAATAATAATCTCGTGCTTTTTGTATTATCTGAATGGCTTTAATTTACTGTGCAACATTTAGGACATACAGAAAATAAATAAGAAAAATATCACAGCCATGCACTCACCACCCAACTTGAAAACACCCAAAGCATGATCACTACAATAGAAGACCCCAGGCCATTTTGATGCCAGGCATCTATTCCCCTTTCTCTCCTTCAGAGGAATCTGTATCTCAAACGTGATGACCATCTGAATTTTTTACAGTTAATTTTTTAATGTAATAGGTATGAGGTTTGCTGTCGGTGTGTCCTGCAGGCTGAAGTCAGACTGTGTTCTCAACCTGGCCCCGCCCGCACAGCGCACCTGCTCTGTGCCCCAGTTTCTCTATCTGTAAAGTGGTGATAATAATACCCGTCTCTTCCCCACTTCACTGAGTGTGCAGATGAGTGAGATAAATGTAAAGTGCTTGGAGCATCAGGAGAGAGAGGCTTTAGATAACCTCAAGCAGGTAGGTAGTGCGGGAAGTGCCAGCAGGCCTCTACCACGGGTTTCTCATGGCCGAGAAGGGTGTGCTGACCTGCTCACCTGACTGTGCCCTGACCCGGACGCCAGCTCATTCACACCAGCCAGCCAGTTCCGCCTCCTCTCTGTGGGTAACCCTTCTTTGGTGCTTGTGGGATCCTGGAGCTGAGACAGCCAGCAGCCCCCTCCGACCGTAGAGGACCCATTTCAGCCACAGAATTGGCAACCTCTCACTGTACTACCTGAGGGTCCTTCCTCTCTCCTTTCCTGTCATTCTGTGTGCCAGAGTTGTGCTGTCTACACAGCAAGCTCCTAAGCAATGGTGGTGATCAGGCTATCCACACTCCTGAAGAAATGGGGAAGACAGGGTCAGCAGGCATGTCTGAGCCTGGTGTGAACGTACTGAGTAAATAGGTCAGTGAGATCTACAAAGTTTAAGACTCCCTGTTCCCAGGACAAAAAGAGACAAATGAGGTTGAAAAGCACAAACTCAGGCCGGGCGCGGTGGCTCAAGCCTGTAATCCCAGCACTTTGGGAGGCCGAGGCGGGCGGATCACAAGGTCAGGAGATCGAGACCATCCTGGCTAACACGGTGAAACCCCGTCTCTACTAAAAAATACAAAAAAACTAGCCGGGCGAGGTGGCGGGTGCCTGTAGTCCCAGCTACTCAGGAGGCTGAGGCAGGAGAATGGCGTGAACCCAGGAGGCAGAGCTTGCAGTGAGCTGAGATCTGGCCAGTGCACTCCAGCTTGGGTGACAGAGCGAGACTCCGTCTCAAAAAAAAAAAAAAAAAAGAAAAGCGCAAACTCAACATTTTTAAAAACCATAAAATGAGACAGTTCCCACCCAAGGTCATCTCCCACATATTCACACCAGAGGGCTTCAAGTGTGGGAATTGTGTCGGGAGAAGCAGAGCAAGAGCTGGCTAGCCGGTCCACGAGGCTCGAGAGGGGGGATATGGAGGTAGGATGGTCAATGGACAGAGGCCAGAGGCTGAGTTCATCCAAGACACTGTCACCTGACTAAACCAGTAGAGACTTCTGAAGCAGTCCAACAGTGTGGTCAAAGAAAATGGCAAGCTTGGTAGGTAAAAGAGTTTGCTGACACAGATGTTATCTACAGCAGAGAAGTCACTGTCATTAGAAAATATTCCCCCATTTGCTAAATGCTTTCAGCACTCCAGCCCGAGAGGCGATTCAGAATGTTGATGTTGCAGATAAGTGCAAGGATGGGAGGAGCTGCGGCTCACATCCTTCAATCTCAAGAATCCTGCCAATTCCAAGCACCTATGCTGTGTCTGCTGTTCAGGACAGCCCTTGAGGGAGACGGTGCTCCAAGAAAAATCCCAAAGAGGTGGTCCAGAAAGCTGGCCTCCAACAAGGGGCACTGATAGAAGAACTGGAGGCTTGGATCTCTGACCTAGGATGTCAGGAGCTGCCACAGAAAAGAACTGAGAGAGTCAGGGCTTGAAAGCAGGGCCATTACTGGGAAACTTCCAGTGGAAGAGAAAGAATCTTGAGTGGTGGCTGACAGAATTGAGTTCTAGACCTAGATCAGTGTGACCTTGAGTGAGTCATTTCATCTCTCTGGGCCTCAGTTTCCTCATTTGTAACATGAGGGGGTTGGGTTGGATTATGTCTAAGGTTCTATCACACTAACATCCTATGGATAGCATCAGAGAACAGGGAGGGGACCAACACTGGAATGTCCCTAAATGTAATGCATTGGGGCCACCAAAGCTGAACGGAGTGTACAGTTAAAACTCATATTTGGAGCCTGGTGCAGTGGCTCACACCTGTAATCCCTGTCCTTTGGGAGGTCAAGTCAGGAGGATCACTTGAGGCCAGGAGTTCAAGACCAGCCTGGGCAACATAGTGAGACCATATCTCTACAAAAATAAAAAAATTATCCAGGTGTGGTGGTGCAACCTGTAATCCTAACTACCCAGGGAGCTGAGGAGGGAGGATCACTTGAGCCCAGGAGTTTGAGTCTGCAGTGAGCTATGATTTCTCACTGCACTTTCAGCTGGACAACAGAGTAAGACCTTACCTCAAAAATATATTTAAAAATAAAGGAACTTGTATTTGGCAAGCATCAGAACAAGCTGTAAAACTTTCCTAACCCTGCTTCCCAGAGTCACACACAGCATCCTGACCTCCTTGTCCCATGATCAGAGTATGAGCCAGTGGGCTCCAAGTTGGGCAACCCAATTCTCGGTCCAGTGCTTGTACTAGCTGTGCGACTTCAGGCAAGGCAGTTATCTTTTTGCCTTGCCTGTTTCCTCATCGCTAAGAATCTTCGCCTCCTCCCTGCCCCATGAGGAGGCTGAGAGAATTCACTGTGTAATGTCCACCTAGCATTTGGCTTGCAAGGGGGGGAGAGTCCCACATAAATAGAAGATGACGAGGGTTGTTGTGACAGCTGTTTGATTCCCTGAGTTCTTCCCCAGCCCTTCCTTTGCTGCTGATGGAAACTAACCTGTTGTGAGTCACTATTGTCTTGTTCTCAAAGTTCAGTTCAGAGAAGTCCCCTTGAGCATCACGTTCCTATCTAGCCTCACTGCCAAATGAGGAGACATCAGAGAACAAGGCTAAGAAAATATGATGACACCACTTTCCTAACACCTGATTCCACTTTGCTTTTTACCCTCTATACTGTACGTTTCATAAGGGCGGGAACATCTGGGCAACCATGTTGCACAACTGCAGGGGGCACCATCTGCCAACATTTAGTTGACACCCAATAAGCATTTGTTGAACGAATGACACAAACTGCGTAGCTAATATTTGGGTGGGAGGAAGAAAACTACTATTTTTGAATATCCACCATATGCCAAAAACTTTTTTTATTTTATTTATTCCTCTTAGCAGTCTTATGGAATCAAAACTATTTTCCCATTTTATGGTTGGGTAAACTGAGACTCAAGAATTAAGTGATCACTGAGGTCTCATGCAATGAAAGCGGTAGACATAGAATTTGAACTCATGCCTGTTTCACTGGGTTCTAGTCACACTCCCGTGAATGTGGGTAGGGGAAGGAGGCAAATACCTTAAACCAAGATAAGCTGAGACACTGTCTTCAACAAGGGTTTTTGCTGGACCAACAGGGTAATAGTGCCGGAAGGGTACGGCCTGTTAGTGACAGAAAGGCCCCCTCAAACCAGGCCTTTCAATGGTAAGTGCTGGCTGAGGAAAAGCCCAAGTTTCAGTAGCTTCTCAAACCCATCAGGAGACCCAAGATAATCTGGGCCGTCCCTTCTCCCTTCCTTTCTGCCTGTTTTTACCTCCACTACCTCACCTTCATCACACACATGCACACACAATCCCTGCTACAACGTCTCCCAACAAATATAAACACAGAGACACACAATGTCTATTCCCCTCTCCCTGCAAAACCCCTCAGTTCCTAGAAGACCTGCGAGAGCTGACAAGCAGAAATGTGGATGACAGGAATTACAGAAAGAGCAAGAAAAGACCGGCGCAGTGGCTCACGCCTGTAATCCCAGCACTTTGGGAGGCCAAGGTGAGTGGATCACTTGAGGTCAGGAGTTCAAGACCAGCCTGGCCAACATGGTGAAACCTTGTCTTCAGTAAAAATACAAAAGTTAGCCAGGTATGGTGGTGCATGCCTGTAATCCCAGCTACTCAGGAGGCTGAGGCAGGAGAATCTCTTGAACCCATGAGGCAGAGGTTGCAGTGAGCTGAGATCACGCCACTGCACTCCAACCTTGCGACAGAGTGAGCCTCCATCTAAAAAAAGAAAACGAAAGCAAACGAAACAAAAAAAACCCCACAAAAACAAAGAACAAGAGGATTTCTTTGCCTCAACACTGCTAAAATTCAAGAGTATTAGAAGTAGTCTTTGTCCTCCAGTCTCTGCCTGGGACATTTTCCTAGTATGAACAGTACGGGCATGGCTCCCCCGGCACCACAGATGAACGCAGGCTCAACCCCTCCATTCCTGAGCTTTGTTGACCTTCATGAGTTCTTTGATACGGGAACAATCATCTCTGGCCTAACATCAGAAGGAACTGTGCTTTCAAACACCACAATTGGCCTTGTTTAAGGAGCAGTCCCTAGGAGAGCCCGCAGGGAGTACATATTTACTCAGGCCTATGGCACTTGTAAAGGAATTATTGACCGTTGAGAGGTGCTTCCAGCTGAATGTATATCCCAAGGCGTGGTAGCTCCCCTCACCAAGGGCCTGATAACTGCCAGGTGCCCTGTCAATTGGCTGACATCTCATGGCTTCCCCAACTGCTGCCCAGAGTAAAGCAATGGGATTGAGTGAGTTTGTGGAATCCCTTTTATTCTTTCCAAAGATCCACCTTGCTCAGCTATTTTTAATTTTTATTTTTTAATAAAATAGAGACAGGGATCTTGCTATGTTTCCCAAGCTGATCTCAAATTCCTGGCCTCAATCGATCCTCCTGCTTTGGCCTCCCAAAGTGCTGGAATTACAGGTGTGACCCACCATGCCCAGCCCTTACTCAGCTCTTTCAACCCCCAAAGATGAGAGTGTCTAAAAGGAAAGTGACCACAGCTTCACTTGCTAGAAGATAATGTCACTAAACAGGGAACCCAGGACTGAAGGCTGGTTGTTGCTCATGTGAGGCTAAATCCCAGCTCCGCCAATACCTGCTGTATTTGTGTATTAGGGCTACCATAACAAAATCCCACAGATGGGGTGGCTTAAACAATGTATCTTTTTCAGAAACTTATTATCTACCTCAGAAACATATTTTCTCACAGTTCTGGAGGCCTGAGTTCCGAGACCCGTGTATAATGAATGTCAAGGACAGAGTAGCAAGTAGTAAAGAGGCACCACAGGCCATCCTTGGAAAGCTAGCTGCGTTGACAGGAGATATTTGGACAGTGCACAGCTGGAGACCTTCCTGTCTTTGCAGTTCTCTCTGCTTACTTCCAAAAATGTTGTATATATAGATTTTGATTTAGACACTTTCAGGTGCACGCAGGCCTCTGTCAGTAAAATAAAGAAAACAGGGCTGGGCATGGTGGCTCACGCCTGTAATCCCAGCACTTCGGGAGGCCGAGGCGGGTGGATCACCTGAGGCCAGGAGAACAGCCTGACCAATATAGTGAAACCCTGTCTCTACTAAAAATACAAAAATTAGCCGGGCGTGATGGTGTGCACCTGTAGTCCCAGCTACTTGGGAGGCTGAGACAGGAGAATTACTTGAACCTGGGAGGTGGAGGTTGCGGTGAGCCCAGATTATGACATTGCACTCCAGCCTGGGCCATAGAGCGAGACTCCATCTCAAAAAAAAAAGAAAAAAAAAAAGAAAGAAAGAAAACAGATTCCTGTCTCCATAAAATATCTGATGCAGCTACTTTTTTATTCGTTTTTTTCTGGGCCTCAGGGGTAAAGAATTGAGTTAATCATCCTATTTGATTCATAGCATCGTCACACTCACTGCATTCCCCTCACTCCAGTAGTTGCTATACTCATGTGTTTCAAGGGATCCCTTGATAAGGACATATTCTTGTGAGATACATGGTATTACTTTGTAGGAGGATTGCTTTTTTAATTCATAAATGGTGTGCTATAAATAGCATTTGGCTTTCTGCTCTTTCTTCCAGTTCTAAGGTATCACCATGTGATAGTATGTGCATGTCATTCCCTGCTTCTAAGAGCCATGGGTATTCCATAATGTGTGCTCACCAGTTAACCTATCCACACACGTGGTGATGGACAACTCAGCTGCCACAAACAAGGCAGCTGCAAGTGCCCTGGTGGCCGGCACAAGAACTGCTCTGAGAAACCCAGAGGGATTTCTGTGCCCCAGGTGGATGCATCCTCACTGCCCTGAACCCTTCCAGACTGCTCTGTGACCAAGCAGATCTATGTAATAAGGTGCTCGGTGTAGTGCTTTTACCTTATCAGCTATTAACCAAAGAATCCCACACTGGGGCATCAGGGTTTCATCCAGTTCTGCTGCGGGGTGGCTGTGGGATGTTACATAAGTCACATCCCAGTGTCTGGGTCTCAGGATCCTCTTCCACCAAGTGAGTATGCTGGACAAAGTCAACTCAAAGCCAACCCTAACCCCACTGAGAGTGCATCTGAGGGGCAGCACAAGATAATGAAGCAGAGACACCTTTGAACCCCAAGTCCTAGCTTTGGTGACCTTTGTGAATTGCAGAAGGAGCTCATTGGGAATATACCATAATATTAGATATATAATACCATAATAGACCATAAAATTCACCTGTTAAAAGTATATAATTCAGTGGTTTTTTATAATGCTATATTCACAGAGAAATCTCATCACTGCTTAATTTAAGAACATTTTCATAGACTCCCCCTGCCCCCCACCAAAAAACCCTCACTCTCCATTTCATCCTCTCCAGCCCCTGGCAACTATTAATCTACTTTCTGTCACTATTCTGAGCATCTCATACAAATGGAATCATTTACTATATGGCCTTTTGTGACTGGTTTCTTTCACTTAACATAACATGTTCAAGGTTCATCCATATTGTAGCAAGTGCCAATACTTCATTTTTATTGTAAATAATATTCCACTCTATGGACACAGCACATTTTGTGTATTCATTCGTCAGCTGATGAACACTTGGGTTGTTACCACTTTTTGGCTATTATGAATAAAGCTTCTGTGAACATTCATGTACAGATTTTTGTGTTTAATTATCTTGGGCATATACCTAGGAATGGAATTGCCAACCATATGGCATCTTTATGCTTAACTTTTAAGGAAGTACCAAAATGTTTTCTGAAACACCACTTTTCAGCCCCACAGCCATATATGAGGGCTCCAATTTCTCTACATTCTCATCGGCTCTTATTATTGTCTTGTCTCTTTTGCTTTAGCTACTCTAGTGGGTGTGAAATGGTATCACTTTGTGGTTTTGAAGTGCACTAATCTTACATTAGCAGCTCGGTCTTTGCAAACGTATACACCTAAGATACATATACACAGATTTAAATATAGAACATTTCCCTCCTCCTACGTCTGAGTCACTGTCTTCCTACCCAAGGTAATCACTGTTATGTAGCAACATTGCCTGGTTTTCCTGTTCTTTAACTTTATGTAAATGAAAACATAGAATATATGCTCTTATGTCTAGCTTTTTTCCACTCAGAAAATGTTGTGGTATCAGTGGTTTCAGGTGCTTGTTCTTTTTATTCCTGTGTAGTATTTCATTATATGAGTATACTGCAATCTATGTATTAATTCTTTTATGAGTGGACATTTGTTTTGGTTCCAACTTGAGGTCAGTATGAATAAAATTGCAAAAACACTCTTGTACCTTTCTTTTGGAAGAAATATGCACTCATTTCTCTTAGGTCTGTACCTAGGAATGGAATTGCTGGATCATGGAGTACCTTTAACTTTAGTAGAGGTTACCAAACAGTTTTCCAGAGTGGTTGTACCAATTTACATGCCCATCAGTAATGTATGAGCATTTCAAGTTGTTCTATATCTTCTTTGGCACTTGAATAAATCAGTCTTTTTGTTTTTGTTTTTTAAGTTAGACACAATCTCATTCTGTCACCCAGGCTAGAGTGCAGTGGCACAAACATGGCTCACTATAGCCTCAACCTCCCTGGGCTCAAGTGATCCTACCATCTCAGTCTCCCAAGTAGCTGGGATTACAAGCATGCACCACCATGCATGGCTGATTTTTTAAATTTTTTAAAAATGGGGTCTCACTATCTTGCCCAGGCTAGTCTCGAACTCCTATCCTCAAAAGATCCTCCCAACTAAGCCTCCCAAAGTGCTGGGATTACAGGTATGAGCTACCATGCTCAGCCTAAGTTTTTAAAGTTTTTCAGGTAAGTTTTAGTTTTGGTGTATAACGGTATCACACTATGGTTTTAATTTGTGTTTCTCTAGCAACGAATTATGTTGAGTACCTTTCTTCATTGCCTTCAGTCTGAAACTTAGCTGAAAGGATCTGACAAATAATACTCAACTCTCCCTGGTGGTTGCTGGAAGAACTAAGGATTGAGGTGCTCCAGGGGGCCCCATCAAGGGTGATGTCTTCTATCCCAGATCCTTGATCACACTCTACTAATCGAACACTGATAAGAAATCCATTGCTATAAACATATTTATTCATTTTTGAATTAACAGTATTTTACTTTCAACTCCTAGAATTCTCCTTGCAACATATCCTTAATCCAATAAAGAAAGAGATGGAGTAAAGTAAGCATAAAAAAAAAATTACCAGTCAATCTTCAAGGCAAAGAATTGACTATACTAAACATAAGAATTTTCCATTTAAATGTTAAAGTCAGGTGAAGTTATAGTCTAATATATAAGGGATGTTTAAATTCATGTTTCTCTTTTTGTTTGTTTGGTTTTTGAGACAGAGTCTCTCTCTGTAACCAAGGCTGGAGTGCAGATCTCGGCTCACTGCAACCTCCGCCTCCCAGGTTCAAGAGATCCTCCTGCCTCAGCCTCCTGAGTAGCTGGGACTAGAGGTGCGTGCCACTAAGCCTGGCTAATTTTTGTATTTTTTGTAGAGACGAGGTTTGACCATGTCGTCCAGACTGGTCTCAAACTTCTGGCCTCAAGTGATCCGCCCACCTTGGCCTCTCAAAGTGCTGGGATTACAGGCGTGAGCCACCAGACACACTTTCTCTTTATTTTTTTAATAGAACGTTTATATTCTTTATGATAGCTTAATGGAAGGAGAATTTGAAAAAGGGTCAGTTATCTTTAAAGAAAGTGTACTCTGTCCTCAAGTTGGGAGAGATCATGTGTGAGGTAAGCGTTTCAGAAGGTTCCTTAGGGTCATCAAATTATACAGGGCTCTGTGCCGTGGACACAGAATTGTAGGGGATTGGGAGGATCTATGAGAACTACCAAGGTGATTGGTGAAATGTCGATCAGCCTCCAGACACCTCTGCTGCACCCACTAGGCAGAACTGGGGTAAAATGCCCAGGTCCTTTGGGCAGAGGAATTTCAGAAACAATGTGAGGCAAGATTTGGAGTTCCCAACCCCCCCATGCCAGTCCCCATGTAAGCAAGCAGGACTTTCCCACCCAACAATAAACGCCTCTCTCTCCCATCCAATAAACATCACTGATGTGTTTATGTCTTGTTAAGCCATTGGGGCAAAGGAGTAATCTCCCTGTTAAAGTCAACAAAAGCAAAAATCATCCCACAGCTTTTATCAAACACTAAAACAAATTTCAATGTGGAAAATTTCTTCTTAATAGGGAAATGGAAAATTACAGATATAGAATCATCCAATCTTAGAGCTGGAAGGAACCTTGGAGGTCATCGGTTGAACCTCGAGCCCACTGCTGGAATTCTTATTACAACATCCCTGCTGTCCTCTGCTTGAACGGTCCTAAGCCTGGGCCCTTTCTCAGCACCTCTAAGGAAGTTTTCCACCCATTGTTGGGTGGTTGTTAGACAGTCATTCTTATGTTGAACCAAAATAGTCTTTCTGGAAACTTCACCCTTCAGGCACAGTTTGAATCAGTCTATTTCCTCTCCTCTGTGAGAGCCCTTTGAGTATTTTAAGGCTGTAAGCCTCATCCCCTCTGAGTCTTTTGTCCCTAGACCAAGAATTCTCACTTCCTCCAAATATATAATAATCCATTCTAAAACCTGGCCAAGGACAGGCATCAAGTCACTGGTGTGTGGTCTTCCTAACGTTTCTTTCCCTCGTCTTGAAAACCAGATCCACAGCAGGGACTGGAGCAGCATACCCATTCACGGGGATTGCCCGAAGGTACAGATGAAGCTTCTGTGACACCTTTGCAAGTTCAGTGGATGAGGGATGCAAGTGGTACACTAACAGATAAGAGGATTTTTTTTTTAAGTTTTTAACAAGCTTGGGTATTTTTAGGAAATAAAAGTGACACTGTTGACCCCAATCTGGAGTGAGCCCAAGCAGTTTTCCCAGGAGATGGGTGGGTTCTTGCTAATCCAGTCACAAACTCTTAAGTATTTTCTAGGCACCCATAAGTATAGTACAGTATTATGTTCAGAAAACTGCTAGAGCTTCCTTAGTCCTGGTCTTATCCACCTGGGCAAAGTGGCCCAACCAAGGCAGTGAGGACGAGTACTTGGATACTTGTATGTGTACAATTCATGTTCAAGCCCTACCTGCCATGACGGTGAACTAGCTGCTTCACCATCCCACTCCCCACAGCCCAGACCCCAGTGGGAAGTAGTCTACTTGTGAGCAGGTGCACATGCATGTATAGACACACATACAACCCTCCCAAGCACACGCATATCCTTGAAGCCTTTTCTATCAATACCCCGACTTGTATTCAGCTATCTATCGGGGTGAAAAAATAAACAAGATCTCTCCCTGGAGGCGCAATGATTTTATGGTAGAGGTGCTTCTGAGCAGCCAGCAAAACAAGACAAAGGTCTTATTTGGTTTATCAAGCCCAGGTTACACCCATTGTTCAGTGGGCCAGGCAGTGTTAATCAGCACCCAGACCTTTGAATGAAATCTTTGCCAAATAGATCTGTACAGATATTCTTGCTACATAATGATAAAAGCACTACTTCTGGTAGGGAGGCAAAATCACTAAGATTTTAGGCAATAATTTTTCCTTGCTTACAAAACAGGGAGTAATGCCTACTCCAAAGATGTAAACAGTTTTTAATTCTTTGAAGGAGAATCTGTAACTTATGCTAAAACCAATTGCCAAAATAATGCTAAATGGAGCTTTCTGGAAAGAAGGCATTGAGAGTAAAGTCCCAGAAGAAATCCTTCTCTCCAATTTCATCTAATGTTTCTGTGCAAACCCACAAAGGAGGGAATTGCATGATTTTAAAACCAAAGTCTTCTGTTTTTAAAAATCATATATCAAAACTTGAGAATGCAAAGAGTTCTAATTACAACACCCAGGGGAATGGTTATGAAATACCAATAATGGTTGATAAATGCTCAACCTAGTCAATGAACACATACACAAACCTTTGACCAGAAACACGGACTTAGAAGGTCACCGTCAGCGTGATGAAAGCCTTGGAACACGCCTCTGACAAGCAAGAAGGGCATTAGAGAGCCAGGTGTTTCCCCTTTGATTAATGCACTCTCTGAGAAGCCCAGATTGAGAGAGAACTATAAATGATCAACCTTTGTTTTGGAAAGGGCTTTCCTTGATCTTCTTGGGTTATTGTGCAGCCCATTCTACAAGTCTCCTCCCATCCTCCCTCCTGGTTGTCAAAACAAGTCTGTGGGAGAGGCATTCTCAGGAATGTATGATGCTCTGTTTAATATGGAAAATGATCTTCCCAAGGCAGGGGAAGAAATAAAGCAGCAGATTTCCTCCGCAGCCTTCACAATACAAACCCTCAAGGACACTGAGAGAAGGGTGGTTTAACAGGTACATGAGGAAGATTTGGAAGTTGTGGCTCCTTCAGAAATTTGCTTCCCAGTTTAATTGTAGGCATCTAAAGGGTTAGGTCAACTCTAAGGATGATTGAAGTATTCCCTCTCATTTTCTTTTCTTTTTCTTTTTTTTTTTTTTTTTTTTTTTTTTTTTTGAGATGGAGTTTCACTCTTGTTGCCTAGGCTGGAGTGCAATGGCACGATCTCGGCTCACTGCAACCTCCACCTCCCGGGTTCAAGCGATTCTCCTGCCACAGCCTCCCAAGCAGCTGGGATTACAGGCGTGCGCCACCACGCCTGGCTAATTTTGTATTTTTAGTAGAGACAGGGTTTCTCCATGTTGGTCAGGCTGGTCTTGAACTCTCAACCTCAGGAGATCGGCCCACCTCGGCCTCCCAAAGTGCTGGGATTACAGACTTGAGCCACCGGGCCCGGCCACATTTTCTCCTTTTAAGTTTCTTAGAAAGGTGAAAGGCCAGGGCGCAGTGGCTCATACCTACAATCCCAGCACTTTGGGAGGCCAAGGCAGGCAGATCACTTGAGGCCAAGAGTTCAGGACCAAGCTGGACAACATGAAGAAACTCTGTCTCTAAAAACACAACAAAACCAAACAAAATACAGAAAATAGCCAGGCGCAGACGGCGTGTACCCATGGTCCCAGCTACTCAGGAGACTGAGGTGAGAGGAACACTTGAGCCCAGGGGGCAGAGATTGCAGTGGGCTGTGATGGCACCACTGCACTCCAGCCTGGGCACAGAGCTTGTGACCACGACCTTGTCTCAAAACAAACACACACAAAAAGTGAGAACTGTTTACCCCCTGCTTAGAAAAGGAAGGTTACTACTCTCAACTGGTATGGTTAAATGTTTTAAATATTAGCATATGATAAAACGAGTTGTACCTAATTAGGATTTTCTGAATCTCAGCCTGTAAACTTACTAACTGTGTGATCTTAATATCGCTGAATCTCCATTTCCTCATCTATAAAATGGGGCTGAAATCTTCCTCAGAATTATTGCAAGGATTAAATTAGGTAAATGAAGTTCAAATTTAATTCTGGTACCTGGCCCATGGCATCCAGGAAACAGTAGATATTATTATGTAATTGAATGTTCCTTGCCGATTCATTCATAGACTGCAGGGATTTTGTGCACAAGAATCAATATTATGAAAATAATTATTGTGTAGATAGGCAATGCTAGATATCCAAGCATAAATAATTTGGTAATAAACTGCTGAAATCCATGTGACTCTTGAACAGATCACACTTTCACGAGATCCAACTGGTACATGTCTGCTGTGATATAATGGGAAGGGCCTGAGTTTTAAGACTAGCATACCTGACTTCCGGTTCCAGCAATGCTACCATGTAGCGTGGAACCAGGGAACCATGGGAAAGTTACTCAGAAAATAGAATATAAAATTTATAAAGCATTTACATACTTTGATTATTTTACAATGCAATATTTTCTTTTTGTAGTCAGTTTTAATTGTGAGGCCTTGTATTTTTTAAAAGGAAAATGTAAGCACTCTTTCAAATTATTTGTCTTTAGAGAACGATATTATATAAAGTTTGGAAAACAGAAAAGAGAGAATAAAAGTCATAATTCCACCCTCCTAACACAACCACCATCTTCATTGTGTATTCTCTTGCACTAAAAGCATCCAGAAGACCACACTGTGATCCTTCTCACCTGCTGTATTAGTCCATTTTCATGCAGCTAATAAAGACACACCCAAAACTCGGAATAAAAAGAAGCTTAATTGGACTTACACTTCCATACAGCTGGGGAGGCCTCAGAATCATGGTGGGAGGCGAAAGGTACTTCTTATATGACGGTGGCAAGAGAAAAATGAGGAAGATGCAAAGGTGGAAGCTTTTGATAAAACCATCAGATCTCGTGAGACTTATTCACTACCTTGAGGACAGTATGGGGGAAACCACCACCATGATTCAGATTATCTCCCCCTGGGTCCCTTTCCACAACATGTGGGAATTATATCAAGACGAGATTTGGGTGGGGACACAGAGCCAAACCATGTTACCTGCCTTTGCTCCACCATCCTCTCAATTGTTTTACTGGATTGTTACCAGGCTAACAAAAACAAACAGGCAAAAAACAAAAACCACAACACGTACACTCACACACACACACACACACACACACACACACATCACATCACATGAAATGGAAAAAGGCAAAATTTAGACTCCATATAGCAAATGAATTTATGCTATGGTGTGGCTTTCATCCATTGTGAATGTGCTTCCTAAGCACTTGGTTCTTAGGACAGGACCTGGAAAACCCTCAGGGAGTTTTCCCCCCACCGATATTGAATCCCCTTGGGCCATCACATCTGGATTGGTGGTCTGTTGGATGTTACTCACTCATGAGTTCCTAACAAGAGACCTGAAAAAAGGCAACCATAAAGAAGGGATGGAGGGATGAGTTGGCCAAGAAAAAATTGTCTGATGTGTCCAGCATATTTCTGTTTGGGATGCCCGATGCTGAGCATGGACCTCCATAGCATTAAGGAGAAAACAAGCCTAGCAGAAATACACCGTTTTCTGAAATATGTGGGAAGGGGACACTTAGGAGAAGTGAAGACAAAGCATGGCACTGCTTCACAAAGAGGATAATAAACCTTGAAGCTCTTTGCCCCAAGAGGTACTTCATATGGACAGAAAATGAAAACAAATTCAAAGAGCTTTGGGTGTTGAGGGCTGGGGAGGTAGGAGTGCCAGATAAAATATAGGACATCTGGTTAACTTTTAATTTCAGATGAATAATAAGTATTTTTTTTTTTAGTTTAAGTATGTCCCATCTATTTTTTGTATGCCATATCCTGTATGTTTTAAATGTGTGAGGTTTGCGTATCTATTTTTAAAATCTCTTTATTGAGATATAATTCACAAATTTAAAAATGTACCCATTTAAAGTGTGATTGTGCCATTGCACTTCAGCCTGAGTTGATCTCTTCTCTTCAAAAGCCTGTCCTCAGCATTCCTTTGTCATCTTCATTTTCCTTATAATGGAAACTCCATAGCTCTCTGGGTGTGGTAGCTCACACGTGTAGTCCCAGTTATTCGGGAGACTGAAGTGGGAGTATCACTTGAGCTCAGGAATTTGAGGCCAGGCTGGGTAATATAGTGAAATCCCATCTCTAAAAAAAAAAAAACAACAACAAAAACAAAAACTTCTTTTCCCTTTTCTCCTCTCTCTGCCCTCTTCCCCTTCCATCTACACCTTGACCTGCATGACTTACTGATGAATGATGAATGGAGAGGGATGGAAATTTTGTTCATCAGCTCTCCCAACACTGCATGCTCTTCCAGGGCAAATGACCATGCTCCCCTGTTTTTAAGTGCTTTTTGCCTCCCTGTACATATTCTGGCAACTTCTGTCTCTTTGGGGATGAGGCTTTCCCCCTGGAAGTTCTGTGTGAGAAATCATGTTTAATGTGTGATTCTGCATAGATGGGTGTGTAGGAAATATGACCAGCATACGCACTGACGTGGACCCATACAAGTCTAGGCATCTGTTAAGTGTTTGGCCCTGTCCAGGAAGTAGCTGGGCCATAAAATCAGATATGGGGAGGAAGCTTGACCATGGGAGGGGCCCCTTCACAATAGAGTCTGCAGGGACAGTGCGGGGAGACAGAAATGCTAGCTAGGTTGAGCATCTGAGCAAATGTGGACAGCCAAAGGGAGCCTTGGCCAAAACGCTTTTTCCTCTGTCTCCAGGAACTGGAAGTGTCCCACTGAGGTGTCATCGTGAGTCCATCCAAACCTTACTGAATTACTACCTCCATTTAAGGTGTAAAGTGTTCAGAGAATGTTCGTGATTCAATAGTTCTTAACATTTTAGTTCCTCAATTGTAAGTGTGTCGGTTTATGAAATAAAACACATCAGTTAGCACATTGATTTTGGAAAATTTCCACTGATAACTGTGAGGGCAGACACAGACGGTAAGATTATAAGACTCTTTTTATTCACAGGGACTTCTTAAAAATCTAGTGTGTTTTCCATTTCCCTTGATGCCTTGTTCATGACAGGTGCTTGGCAAATATTAGTTGAATGGCTGAATAAATATATGTATGAGTGAATGGCAGACATCAAAGTCTTCCTGGATGAGGTCAAGACCAGCCTGGATAATGTAGCAAGACCCTGTCTATACCAAAAATTTTAAAAGGCATATCTGTGGTCCTAGCTAGCCTGTGGAGGCTGAGGCTGGAAATTGCTGAAGCCTAGGAGGTTGAGAGGCTACAGGGAGCTGTGATTGCGCCAATGGACTGCAGCCTGGGCAACAGAGTGAGACCCTATCTCAACCAACAAACAAACAAATCAAAAAAAGTTTCTGGATATTTGAGAATGGAATTTGAGATCAGGAAACAGGCCATCGTGTGAAAAGTCCCAGAGCAGTCATAGCTTTGCCACATAGAGTCTTATGATTGGAACATGTCACTTAAACTCCATGACCTTCAGCTTCTGTGGCTGTCAATGGGAATCACCTCCTGCCATAAGTGGTTTTGAGAATCAAGTGAAATTTCAGATCTGAAAATGCTTTTCTGACTATAGGCTGCTGTATAGATTGAGGATAATCTGATAGCATTCAAAACCCAGTGCTTACCACCTCCAACCCTGTGATCTTGCTCAAATTAGTTAACCCACCCAAGCCTCAGCTTTTTTCATCTACAGAATGAGAATAATAATCACACCAACCTCACTGAATTGTCTTGAAACTTACATGAATTTATATGCACTCGAGAGCGCAGAGGTGAGCTCACGTGAGTTTCTCTTCCCTGGGTTGCCATTGTCTGCGTATTTTCTGTTTTCTTTTTTTCCTTTTCTTTTTTTTTTTTTTTTTTGAGACAGAATTTCACTCTGTCGCCCATGCTGCAGTGCAGTGGCGTGATCTTGACTCACTGCAACCTCCACCTCCCAGGTTCAAGTGATTCTCCTGCCTCAGCCTCCTGAGTAGCTGGGATTACAGGTGCGCACCACCATGCCCAGCTAATTTTTTTTTTTTTTTTTTTGTATTTTTAGTAGAGACAGGGTTTCACCATGTTGGTCAGGCTGATCTTGAACTCCTGACCTAGTGATCTGCCCTCCTCAGTCTCCCAAAGTGCTAGGATTACAGGCGTGAGCCACTGCGCCTGGCCTCTCTGCATATTTTCTAAGTAGCTTGTTATTCTACATTGCCCAGACTTGTTTCTCTGCCAACCCACCAGTCAGTAAGTAAATTAATTAGGTGATAAGTGATTCCTTGATCTTTTTATTATTACTATTTGGTTATGATGATTAAAGCAGATGGTCATCTGATTGGCCATAAGTCATGCCTGCAAAGCAGCTGCAGTTGTATATCAGGATTGTTTCCTTATCAGAGACCTGCCATCCAGGTGTTTCCTCATCTTAGGAGTTGCCCTCTAGGTTTCCTCAAATTGTGTCTTTCAGATGAGACCCACCATCGGAGCCAGGCTTTGAAGGAACTGACCCTGGTGTGCATGAGGAAGTACTTCACGGTGATGACCCTCGTCACCCCCTCAGGAAAACACAGTGACCTCTCCCCTAACACCCCCGTCCCACTCCCAGGTACCCCGGCAAAAGCAGAAGAACCAAGCAAGCCCTTCCACCAAAGCAGGCACGAACCCCATTCTCATCATCTCCAAGAACTCCCTGCTATACCACATAGGGGTTTGGGGTTCTGTTTTCCATTTTTTAAAAAAATCGTTTTCAGACTCTTGAACAGTGTGTCGGTTTACACTATTCTCTCTTCTTAAACCACCATATCAACATATTCACTCTGCTTCCTTTCTTTTCATTTGACAAACGCCACACTTTTAATGGCAGCAATAAAAGGTGCTTCTATCAACGCCAGGTGGGCAGCCCTGACCATCTAAAGCCTCAGAGAGGATTATACCAAGTCTCCCGTACACCTCCGTGCTAGTGACAACATGTGGGGACCTCTCATCCCAAAGTTTTGGGACAAAGTCTCCCGTCCCTTATCACTTGCTTTCACTGAGGCTAAATGTATCTGTTCAGTACATGGATAGATTTTTAAGCTCCTCTCACAAAGTCTTGTGCTTGAGACAAAATCAGCCCAGGTTCTGCACTTTGTCTATATTTCAGCAACTCTCCTGCTTGATATTAAAAATAGCCTTGTCTAGTCCATTGAGATCAGACCCAGGAGACAGGCGCCTGCTATTCTAATCTCTGCTTCACAAATAGCTCTCTATGGACTCAAGCATCTATCAACACTTCCAGGGGTCTCCAGTTATAAAACAGGGCCAGGCCTAGTCACCTATAAAGGTAGACTGCTTAACTCTCCTGAGCTGTCCATGAGGTTAGCATGAGGCCTACAACAATCACATTTCCACCATGGACCAGAGACCTCCAATGGTGACTCAAAACTGAGAAGCAGTTAAGAGCACCCCCCACACTCAGGGGATCCTGTGCATTTCCCAGGCCAGAACCTACAAAAGGTTCCCTTTGAGACTCAAACTCAAACATCACTGGTAAACAGGCTGCCCCTCCCCCCTTCCTCCCTCCTCCTGTAAACCTCCCCCATCCCTCACTTTCACCTCCCTTCCTCCCCAACCCATCTTGTACTCTGTGAAAAACTGTAGTCCCCTCAGTTGCCAAGGGAACCAAGCCTTTTATTCCATCCGTGACTAGCTGGTTGGGCTGAGGAGTGGGGCAACAACTGGTACCCAGGCCTTTGGAAGTCCAAGCCCTCCCTTTTTCCCAAAGGGGGAGAGGGGGGCTGCACCCCCGTTGCCTTTTCACCCAAACCCAGCTGGGTGGGACCGAGCCCTTGGGCTCTCAGGAGCTCCCTGGCTGTGGGCTCGGGAGATCAGTGCTCCCCAGGCCCTCCTCTGGCCCTGGCCCTTTCCAGAGGACAATAGCCTTCATGCAAGGGAAAATTCCATCGCCCAGGGTTCAAGTCTCCAAGGAGTTGCTGGGGCCTCTGTTTAGCCTGGAGTGGGCTCTGAGGAGCCGCTGCAGCTGCCCGGCTTGTTTTCCCCCTCGCTGTGTTTTATTTTTAACCCCTGAGCTGCCAAGGATTGTTTTTCCCCAACCAGTGCCTGGGAACTAAGGGAGGGAAGAAATAAGGCTTTGTTCCCTTTGGGGAACTAATTGGGAAAGACAGGCAGTGTGGCCGGCTTGGCTCTATTAGGGTGTGAGGCTCCCACCCCTCACTGTACAACATCTTCACCCTAACCCATGCCCAGGAGGCTGGGAGTGCAGAGGTGCTCCCCAGGCTGCAATCAGAGGCCCAGGGGCTGATGGGAACCCAAGTGCAGCTTCAAAACTGCAAAGGCAGCTCCGAGCCATTTTCTAGGGCTCCGAAGATACTCGGGAAATAAGATGTTGGGAGCTGGAAATGTCTACTTTTTCCCATTTCAACCCCCCAAACTAACCCCTGCTTTTCTCCTGCTGCTGCTGCTGCTGCTGCTGGTGCTGGTGGTGGTGGCTGCTGTTGTTGTTGTTGTTGTTGTTGTTGTTGTTGTTGTTGTTGTTGTTTTCCAGACCTGCATAATGAACTCTGGAAGAAAAGTGAGGGAACTCAAAAAAGTAAGAAACCAGAAAATCAAGACATTATACTTTTAAACACTAGGCTAATCAATGGGAAACACCTAGCAACTCCGCTTATAAGTTTACTCCCTAAAACATATTCCTTATACTCAGAAATTTAATTTCATTGCAAATTAGCCAGAAATTAATGAAAAATTTGTTCCACTACCTTTTTATTTTAAGATCAAATGGATTCCAGATAGGGACCCATTAAGAATGTAAGGACTGGCCGGGCGCGGTGGCTCAAGCCTGTAATCCCAGCACTTTGGGAGGCCGAGACGGGCGGATCACGAGGTCAGGAGATCGAGACCATCCTGGCTAACACGGTGAAACCCCGTCTCTACTAAAAAATACAAAAAAACTAGCCGGGCGAGGTGGCGGGCGTCTGTAGTCCCAGCTACTCGGGAGGCTGAGGCAGGAGAATGGCGTAAACCTGGGAGGCGGAGCTTGCAGTGAGCTGAGATCCGGCCACTGCACTCCAGCCCGGGTGACAGAGCGAGACTCCGTCTCAAAAAAAAAAAAAAAAAAAAAAAAAAAAAAAAAAAAAAAAGAATGTAAGGACTACTGTCATCCCGTCTAGGGACAGAGCAAAGGTCTAAGGAATCACCCACTTGCAGCAAGCCCGTACATTCAAGTTAGGGCTGGGGCATATGACACCCAGTGCGTTCAGGTAAAGACTGCTCACCTATTTACCAAGAATATTTGAGAAAAGAAAATGCTTCTGCCTGGCGGACAATAGCACAAAGCATTTCTCTGTACCTGGGCACATCTGCTCCACTCGATAAAAAAGGACCCCTGACCCAGATACACAGGCAGCTGGAGAAGAGGACAACTATGAACTGATACAAAGGCAAGAGGCTCCTGGTAGCATTGGAAGAACCCAGACTGGTGCACAATGCACAGCATGTGCAATAAAAGTAAGCTGTATTAAAACTTCAGCCTTGTTAATAGCTACAAAAAAAAATTGTTAGAAAGAATGAATAAGATCTTGGCCAGGCACAGTGGCTCACGCCTGTAATCCCAGCATTTTGGGAGGCCGAGGTAGGTGGATCACCTGAGGTCAGGAGTTCGAGACCGGCCTGGCCAACATGGTGAAACCCCCATCTCTACTAAAAATACAAAAAAAATTAGCCAGACAGGGTGGCACGCACCTGTAATCCCAGCTACTCGGGAGGCTGAGGCAGGAGAATCTCCTGAACCTGGGAGGCGGAGGTTGCAATGAGCCAAGATTGAGCCACTGCACTCCAGCCTGGGCGACAAGAGCAAAAAGAATGAATAAGATCTGGTATTTGATAGCACAACAAGGTGACTATAGTCAATAATAACTGAATTTAAAAATACATTTAAAAATAACAAAAATAGTATAACTGGATTGTTTGTAACACAAAGGATAAAAGCTTTAAGTGACGGACACCCCATTTACCCTGGTGCAATTACTACACATTGTATGCATGTATCAAAATATCTCCCGTGCCTCATAACTATACACACCCACTATGTCCCCACAAAAATTTTAAATATTTTTCTAATTTTTAAAAATTTGTTGAAAAACCATCAGCACTGTTAAGTTGCTCACATGTGCTGTTGCAGCCCCAGCTCACTCGCTAGTAAATCCTGCTGACACAGGGTCCCCCACAGCTATGGGTCTATCCTTCCTCTGGTGTGGCAAGACTACATTTTCAGGAAGCTGCTGGGCAGAATGAAGTAACTCAAAGCTCAGGAGAAGTGTCTACATGCCTTTTAGGGTTGGGGTTTAACCCGGCACCCAGGGATTTCCCAGCATGCAGACAAAGGCACTGAGAGTTAGAGCAGAAGCTGGAAGGGTGAGTCAAGCCAGGACTCAGCACCCTTGAACCCATTCACAGCTCCCACTCACATCATCCCACACTCCCTTTTCGCATTTACTCCAAGCATCTGGAGCCCCAAGCTCCTGCGCCTCAACCCACGCCCTCGGTAACAGTATCCATTGCCAAGCCAGAATTGACTCTGGGCCCACCGCACCACTCACTCAGCGTCTGTGAGGAGTGAGCAGCGCACGGAGCCTGGAAACAGGCCAACTCAGAGGTGGACTCCCCACTGGACGTCTTATCCGAAAAGATGCCGCTCAGTCCCATCAGTGTTGACTTTGCATTGCACCATTAGATTATTTCCTTCAGCTCTTCTTAAGACAAATGGCTGGCTGTTGGGAGACTGGCCAGGGTTAAGGTGGAGCCTCAATGTGGCCATTTTCACAGTCCCGGCAAAGCCCATGGTTGGTGCCAAACCCTCACTGAACTGAATAGAACGGAGGAAAGCTAACCAACCCACCAGAATAATAATCACTAATGCTTACGGAGTGATCACACACCAAGACTGCTCTAAGTGTTTTATGTGTATTCATTTATCTTTACCTCATCATAAGTACTATTATTTTTCTACTTTATAGATAAGAAAACTGAAACAAGGTCGCAAACCACTTGATCTACAGGGGAGCCACCACTGCCTCCTGAAGAATCCCAGTCAGGAATCCCAGATTAATT